>NC_092371.1:84345574-85545574 GCF_030028105.1 Mobula birostris
GAACCTGAGTTAACAGTAGGGAAATGGTCTGCCGCCCTCCAGCATTGACACCTTTGGCTTTGCAACTCTTTGCTGCTTTCTGAAGATGTCAGGTACAATTTCCCCTGCACCAAACCTGGCTATTTCAATCTTCAGATGCTGAAAATCCAGGCAACACACACAAAATCCTGGAGGAATTCAACGGGTCAGGCAGCATCTATGAAAAAGGGTACAGTTGACCTTTCAGGCCAAAACCCTCTGGCAGGGCTGAAGAAAAAAAAAATGAGGAGTCAGTGTAAGAAGGTGAGGGGAGGAGAGGGAAGGTAGGAGGAAACACAAGGTGATAGGTGAAAGCAGGTGAGGGAGAGGTGAAGTAAAGAGCTGGGAAGTTGATTGGTGCAAGAGACACAGAGCTAGAGAAGAGGAACCTGATAGAGGATGACAGAAGGCATTGGAAGAAAGAAAATGGGGAGGAGCACCAGAGGGAGGTGATGGGCAGGCAAGGAGATAAGGTGAGAGAGGAAAATGGGAATGGGGAATGGTGAAGGGGGGACATCATTAGAAGTTCAAGAAATTGATGTTCATGCTGTCAGTTTGGAAGCTACCCAGATGAAATATAAGGTGTTGCCCCTCCAACCTGAGTGTGGCTTTATTGCACCAGTAGAGGAGGCCATGGATGGACATATCAGAATGGGAATGGAAAGTGGAATTAAAATAGTTGTCCACTGGGATATCCTGCTTTTTCTGGTGGATGGAGCACAGGTGAAGTGTTGTCTCACCTAGAAAGACTGTTTAGGGGTCTGAATGGTAGTGAGGGAGGACGTGCAGGGGCAGGTGTAGCACTTGTTCCACTTGCAAGGATAAGTGCCAGGAGGGAGATCAGTGGGGAGGGACAAATGGACAAGTGAATCACATAAGTAGCGATCCCTGCAGAAAACAGAAAGTAGGGGGAGGGAAAGATGTGCCTGGTGGTGGGATCCCACTGGAGATGGTGGAAGTTACGGAGAATTATGCACTGGACGTGGAGGCTGGTGGGGCGGGTGGTGGTGAGGACAAGAGGAACTCTATCCCTGGTGGGGTGATGGGAAGATGGGGTGAGGGCAGACGTGCATGAAATGGAAGAGATAGGGTTGAGGGCAGCATTGATAGTGGAGGAAGGGAAGCCCTTTCTTTGAAGAAGGAGGACATCTCTTCAGCTCTGGAATGAAAAGCCTCATCCTGAGAGCAGAAGTGACAGAGACGGGGATGTATTGAGAGAAGGGGATGGCACTTTTACAAGTAACAGGGTGGGAAGAGATATAGTCCAGGTAGATGTAAGAGGGTATCCTTCTCTTCCCCTCCCTCCCCGCTTTCTGTTTTCCGCAGGGATAACTCCCTATACGACTCCCTTGTCCTTTCGTCCCCCACCCATTGATCTCCCTCCTGGCACTTGTCTTTGCAGCTCAAGTGCTACACCCACCCCTACACCTCCTCCCTCAATACTATTCAGGCCCCAAACTGTCCTTCCAGGTGAGGCGACTCTTCACCTGTGAGTGTGTAGGGGTCATCTACTGTATCCGGTGCTCCCGATGTGGCTTCCTGTATATTGGTGAGACCTGGAGTAAATTGGGATACCGTTTCACCGAGCACCTATGCTCTGCTCAGCAGAAAAAGCATGATTGCCCAGCGGCCATCTACTTTAATTCCACATCCCATTCTGACATGTCAGTCCATAGCTTCCTCTACTGTCACGATCAGGTCACACTCAATCTGGAGGAGCAACGCCTTATGTTTCATCTGGATAGCCTTCAACCTGATGGCATGAACATCGATTTCTCAAACTTCCAGTAATACCCCCCTCCCTACCATTTCCCATTCTCCTTTTCCCTCTCTCACCTTATCACCTTACATTTCCACCTCCCTCTGGTGTTCCTCCCCCTTTTCTTTTTCCCATGGCTTTTTGTCTTCCGTTATCAGATTCCCACTTCTCCGGGCTTGTATCTCTTTCAGCAATCAACTTCCCATCTCTTTACTTCACCTCCCCCCCGCCCCCAGTTTCACCTACCACCTTGTGATTCTCTCTCCCCTATTAAATCTACTCCTCAAATGGAACCAAAGAGATCTTGTCATCCAAATATTCTCATGTTTCTCTTTTCATCAGAAACAGGACAATTCCCCACTCGGTAATTTACAATTGGCCTTCAGAACTAATCTCAGAAGTGGCTTGATCCAAACCTGAGGATTTTTGAAGAATCGCAAAGATCCCTGCAATTTTTTTCATTTGTTGAACAATGAAAGTCAACTCACATTAAGATTCATTTTATTTATCATTGTACATCAAAACATACAATGAAATGTGTCATTTGCATTAACAGTCAACACAACCTAACGATTGGGGGGGGGGGGTGGTGCAGCCCACAAGGGCCCTGTGTTCTCAGCATTATTTTTCTATTTGCATATAATTTGTCTTCTTTTTGCTCATTGGCTGTTTATCAGCCATAGTTCATGTATAGCTTTTCATAAATGTTATTCTACATCTTTATTTTCCTGTAAATAGATGCAATGAATCTCGAGGTGGTATATGTTGACATACGCATACTTCAGGAATTCTTTTCTGAGGAACGTCACCTTGTCGTGGTGCAAGTTCCTGAGATCCCAAGGACGATGCCACCTGGACTTTAGCAATCTGGTGCTTAGCTCATGATAGGGTCACCCATGGTGGCAAGGTCAAGGGGGATGTTCCAGGCAAAGTGTGATCCAACTGGGACCCCACTGGAGGAGCTGGTGGAAGATGATGAGACACCACAACGACCGTGAAGGTGGAGGAAGGCTGCAGCAGTGAAGGGTCCTCAGTCATCTTGCATTCCATGTCACTGGACCCTGACCCCGATCTGTCAATGACCATGCAATGGCTGCCCATGCATCAGCCTCCTCACATTAAACAAAGTCATGCCCAGGTTTTCGCCATTAAGAGAATTCACCCTGACATCCCATTGTGATCAGCAAGTGGCCAAAGGGGCAGGGCTGGATCCCAGATCAGCCTCTACAGCCACCCGAGGACCCAGTAATAGACAACCCTTAGGAGAGCATTATACTTGACTCGAGTGATCGCAATATCACCACAGTGATTATAAATTTTACTTTAACTTTGACTTTTAAATTTTACTGCTAAATGTTGCAAAACTCACTGAATAATTTTCCAGAAAGCTGAAGAGAGATTTCAGCGAAGTACAACTCAAAGGAAATCCCAGGGAAGTTGATGAAGGCAAGGCAGTGGATGTTGTCAACATGGACTTTAGCAAAGCCTTTGACAAAGTCCCGCATGGAAGATTGGTCAAGAAGGTCCAGTCTCCTAGCATTCAGACTGACATGGTAAATTGGATTAGACATCGGCTTTGTGGAAGAAGCCAGTGAGTGGCTGTAGATGGTTGGAGGCCTGTGTCTAGAGGTGTGCCACAGGCATCAGTGCTGGGTCCATCATTGTCTGTCATCTATATCAATCATTTGGATGATGATGTGGTAAAGGAGATCAGCAAATTTATTGATGACAACAGGACTGGGGTGCAGTGGACAGTGAGAAAATTTATTGATGACAACAGGACTGGGGTGCAGTGGACAGTGAGAAAGACTATCAAAACTTGCTGTGGGATCTGGATCAGCTGGAAAAATGAGCTGATAAATGGCAGATGGGATTTAATGCAGACAAGCGTGAGGTGTTGCAATTTGGGAGGACCAACTAGAGTAGGTCTTAGACAGTGAGCAGTAGGGCACTGGGCAGTATGGTAGAACTGAGAAGTTTGGGAATACAAATCCATAATTTGTTGAAAGTGGTGTCACAGATAGATAGGGTTGTAAAGAGAGCTTTAGGCAGATTGGCCTTCATAAATCAAAGTATTGAGTACAGAATATGGGATATTATGTTGAAATTGTATAGGATGTCGGTGAGGCCTAATTTGGAGTATTGTGCACAAGTTTGGTCATCAACTTACAGAAAAGTTATAAATAAAATTGAAAGAGCACAAAGAAAATTTACAAGGATTTTGCCAGGACTTGAGGACCTGAGTTAATAGGAAACATTGAAAAGGTTAGAACTGTATTCCCCAGAATGTAAAAGATTGCGAGGAGATTAGATGGAAGTATACAAATTTTGAGGGGTATAGATTGGATAAATGCAAACAGGCTTTTTCCACTGAGGCTGAATGAGACTACAACCAGAGGTCATGAGTTAAGGATGAAAGGTGAAGTGTTTAAGGGGAACATGAGGGAAACTTCTTCACTCAGAGGGTGGTGAGAGTGTGGAACGAGCTGCCAGCGCAAGTGGTGGATGCGGGTTTGATTTCAACACTTAAAGAGAAGTTTGGATAGGTACATGGATAGGAAAGGTATGGAGGGCTATGTTCTAGGTGCAGGTCGATGGGACTAGGCAATTAATCGTTCAGCATGGACTAAGTGGGCTGAAGGTCTGGTTTCTGTGCTGTAGTGTTCTACAACTCTATGATTGTAAAGAATATTTGTGCAATATGTTGCTGAGTGAGGTATAGGATTGTCATGGTCCGGATCGGGGTCCCTTTAAATTTACCTTGTTTATGTTACGATCCAGACTGTTGATTCCCTGTTTTCCAGTGTCCCTCGACTTTGGTGATTAGAGGCAATTAACATTCGGCTGAACTGGTAGTTTATAGTCTCCGGCTTTCAGCCGTTCGGACCGGGAGCGTCTGCAAAGTTTGCGAAGTCACCAAGGTACAGTGTGCCAATGTCATCTGGCCGGAGCAAGCCTAGTCTCCGCCCGAAGCGAGTGCCGGTAATTCGCCTTTCTCACCGGAGAAACCTTGTCAAGTTACCTTGCCAAAGCGAGCCTGCAAAGTTTCCTCACCAAGGTGGGTCTGTCAGTTAACCCGCCGGAGGGAATCAAGATCCGCTGTCTACTGATCCCGGGCCGAGTCGAGAGCTCGCCACTACCCGGAGGCTCCAAGTCAAGCCTTGGCCCTGGCGGCATTCAAATACCAAGTCGAGTCCTGGCACTGGCGGCATTCAAGTACCAAGTCAAGCCCTGGTCCTGGCGGCTTCCCAGTTCCGAGTCAAGTCCTGGCCCTGGCGGTCTGTGATTCCTGTCCTACCCCGCTGTCTGAATCCCTTCTCTGCCCCTCTCGCCTCTAGCCCTCGTCTGCAGCCCTCACCTGCACTTCAGTCTAGTTCCATCGCCGGAGCTAGATAGGTACTGTCTGGTGTTCATTCGTGTTGGTCTTGTCTTGTCTTGTCCTCGTCTTCGTGGGGTAAGTCAGGCCGTCTTGCCATTGCTCCACGAGGGGGCATGTTTTGTCTTGTCTGGTCCTCGCCTCCGTGGGGTAAGTCAGGCTGTCTTGCCATTGCCCTGCGGGGAGTCATGTCTTGTCTTGTCCTGTCCTGTCCTCGCCTCCGTGGGGTAAGTCAGGCTGTCTTGCCGTTGCCCCGCGGAGGGTCATGAGTCCCGGCCTTATGTCCAGTACCCAAGGAGGGGTCCCAGCTCTCTGTTCTGTGTGCGAGTCCCGGCCCTATGTCCTGTACCCAAGGAGGGGTCCCGACTCTGTGTTCTGTGTATGTGTCCATGGTTCCATGTACCTGCTCCCCGCGACCTAGGCTCTGTGTTCCCATGTTCCTCCTCTCCCTAGCCCATGTCATGTCCTTGCCTGATTCTGGGGTCTGAGCCCAAGGCAAGACCCAGATACTGGGTCCTTGCCCAGTCCCTGGCTCGGAGGCCATACCCTCACCTCTTCATGTCTCCTCTAGTTCTGGGAGCCGATTCCGAGTCCTAGCCCAGACTCTTGGTCCCAGCCTAGTCGTAGTCCTCAGTCCTTGTCCAGTTCACTACCCCTGCTCCTGCCTAGCTCTCCTGATATCGAACAATAAACTAAATTTCATTAACCTCACAAGATGTGTCTTGCATTTGGGTTCACCCTTGCTCCCAATGCCCCGCCTTTGTGACAAGGATAATCTAAGAGTTGGGTGAGGGGGTGGTGCATTTGGGCATACTCTTGCAAAGACTTGAGCCATGTTCACATGTCTTTCACAAAGCACTGCAGAAGTCACTGAAGCAAAACAAGCAAGCTGGACTTTCACATTGTTCAGCTTAATCAGTGCCAAGAGCTATACATGTGGCATTTATAAAACAACATTATATTTGTCAATTTCAAAGATTTGGGAAGGAAATTAGATTGGTATGCAGAAAATGTATATGGATTTCAGCAAGGCATTTGATAAGGTACCCCATGCAAGGCTTATTGAGAAAGTAAGGAGGCATGGGATCCAAGGGGACATTGTTTTGTGGATCCAGAACTGGCTTGCCCACAGAAGGCAAAGCGTGGTTGTAGATGAGTCACATTCTGCGTGGAGGTCAGTGACCAGTGGTGTGCCTCAGGGATCTGTTCTGGGACCCTTACTCTTCGTGATTTTTATAAATGACCTGGACGTGGAAGTGGAGGGATGGGTTAGTAAGTTTGCTGATGACACAAAGGTTGGGGGTGTTGTGGATAGTGTGCAGGGCTGTCAGGGGGACATTGATAGGATGCAAATCTGGGCTGAGAAGTGGCAGATGGAGTTCAACCCAGATAAGTGTGAAGTGTTTCATTTTGGTAGGTAAAATATGATGGCAGAATATAGTATTAATGGTAAGACTCTTGGCAGTGTGGAGGATCAGAGGGATCTTGGGGTCTGAGTCCATAGGACACTCAAAGCAGCTGTGCAGGTTGATTCTGTGGTTAAGAAGGCGGACAGTGTATTGGCCTTCATCAATCATTGAATTGAATTTAGGAGCCGAGAGGTAATGTTGCAGCTAGGGGAAGCTATATAGGACACTGGTCAGACCCCACTTGGAGTACTGTGCTCAGTTCTGTTCGCCTCACTACAGGAAGGATGTGGAAGCCATAGAAAGGGTGCAGAGGAGATTTACAAGGATGTTGCCTGGATTGGGGAGCATGCCTTATGAGAATAGGTTGAGTGAACTCGGCCTTTTCTCCTTGGAGCGACGGAGGATAAGAGGTGAACTGACAGAGGTGTGTAAGATGATGAGAGGCATTGATCGTGTGGATAGTCAGAATCTTCTTCCCAGGGCTGAAATGGTTGCTGCAAGAGGACATAGGTTTAAGGTGCTGGGGAGTAGGTACAGAGGAGATGTCAGGGGTAAGTTTTTTACTCAGAGAGTGGTGAGTGCGTGGAATAGGCTGCCGGCAATGGTGGTGGAGGCGGATATGATAGGGTCTTTTAAGAGACTTTTAGATACATACATGGAGCTTAGTAAAATAGAGGGCTATAGGTAAGCCGAGTAATTTCTAAGGTAGGGACATGTTTGGCACAATTCTGTGGGCCAAGGGGCCTGTATTGTGCTGTAGGTTTTCTATAACTTCTAAAATGAGAATTTATGTGCAGTGTGTGTGTGACTAATCAGACAGACCATTCAAAGTGCCAACTTGGCATGGTGATCCAATTTTAAGTGTAATTGTCATTCAACCATACACATGTATACAGCTAAACAAAACAGTGTTCCTCTGGGGCCAAAGTACAAAACACAGTAGATGTTGTCACACAGACACACAGTAACATCCAGCCCATACAGTCACAAAATAACATGAGCACAAGTCGTTGAGTGGCACGCCTGAGGATGTGATGCTGTCTATTGTGAAATCGTAAGGTCAAATCTTGCACAGAAGGGTTTCAACAGTTTGAAATAGTATCCTCAAACTCAGTGGCGATTTAACAGAATACACACACTAGGCAGATCTTAATGCAAATTTGACTAGCGAGAAATGGAAAATAAAGGTAACAAAAATGTTTTCACAATATTATTAGCCTTTCTATAAAAACGCATTAACTTTCGACCTGTTGGAGTGATTCAAAATCTCTCTTCGAACATGAGCAACGCCTGTAGTTACCACAGGCAGGTTACAGGCCTATGAATTCCCTTTTACGAACAATACAAATCGTGTTCTCGATATTTATTCACAAACAAGAGAAAATTTGCAGATGCAGGAAATCCCCAAAACGTAGACTGTACACTTTCCATACATGCTGCCTGGCCTGTTGAGTTCCTCTAGCATTTTATATGTGTTGTCTCAATACTTATTGCTTATTTATTTATTTGTTTATTCATTTATTTTTATTATTTATTTTTTCTCAGCTCAAGCTGGTAAAACCTAAGGTACAAGCACAGCCACGCATGCTCATTTGTCAATTCCTAGGAACTTTCAGACTATTCTAGTGGTGTTTAGTGTTGTGGCTTTCTGAAGATTTACATAGATATTACAGTGTAGCCCTAATTGTTTAATGCTATTGTGTGGTGCCAGTTGTAGATATTACTATTCGGACAATGCATGTTCATGTTCCAAAGTCATTCAATTTCTTCTTTTAATTCAGCATTTTTCTGTATTTTTCACTTACATAGAAACATAGGAAACCACACAGGCCCTTCGGCCCACAATGTTGCACCTAACATGCCCTTACTTTGAAATTACCTAGGGTTACCCATAGCCCTCTATTCTTCTAAACTCTATGTGCCTGTCCCGTAAAAGCCCCTATCGTGTCCGCCTCCAGCACCGTCACCGGCAGCCCATTCCACGCACTCACCACTCTCTGCATAAAATATTTACCCCTGACATCTCCTCTGTACCTACTTCCAAGCACCTTAATACTGTGCCCTCTTGTGCTAGCCATTTCAGCCCCTGGAAAAAGCCTCTGACTATCCACACAATCAATGCCTCTCATCATCTTATACACCTCTATCAGGTCACCTCTCATCCTCCGTCGCTCCAAGGAGAGAAAGGCCGAGTTCACTCAACCTATTCTCATAAGGCATGCTCTAATGGCTATATCCATTAAATATGTTGTTCTTGTTTGTTTATCCTGTATTATTATATCCGGACCGTTATTATGGATTGTCCTATCTGTAATAACCGATCGTACTTGCAAAGTCAGTCGTCTTTTGCACATTTGTCCGTCTCCGTTGTGTGCGGTTTTTCATCGATTCTTTTGTGTTTCTCTGTACTTACTGTGAACGCCCATAAGAAAATGAATTTCAGGGTAGAAAATCGTGACATAGATGTAATTTGATAATAAATTTATAACTTTGGGTTTTTTATTATTTATGCTGACTCTTGCACATTGAAAGGGCATAGCAACGAACGCACGCAGATCGTTAAATAATTCAAATAAAACGGCACGGCGAATTATCTACCCGCAATACACCGTGCAAAAAGCGTCTTACTTGCGTCTTACCACTGAATTGAAGTGAAGGATGATTTACAGTACACTGATAAATGTACTCGCTAGAGGAGTGAAGTTCTAAAACTTTTGAATAATTAGATCGAAGTAACGTTGAGAATTGGTGTACGTTTGACTGCCGCCGCGAGCAATGCGCTGATCATAAATGAGAAGCAAACTTTGAAACTGTCCCGACAAATATATTTTCCTTTCGACGGAACTTTGAGAATGCTCTGAATGTCCAGCATCCGTGGAATCTCTTGTGTTTGAGAATTGAGGATCCGATTTGATATATGGTCAACTTAGTTATTCCAATCTCCTTAACAAACAAATCTTGCCAATAGACAGTTACTCCTTTAAAAAAAGTTTTAAAAATTGCGAACATCGCAACTGCCTTTCGCTTCTTTGTTGAATTACACTGAAAGCTCGGCCTCGCAATTTCAAATTTCTAAACCCTTGCACAACAATTTCCTTTTGTCGTCCTGTCTCCAAAACATCATTTTTAAAAATTATAGAGGCACGAGGCAGAGAAAAAAATAAAACCGTTAATTCGTTCCTTGAAACAACCGTTTAAGGGTGTATCACGTCCTTATATTCTTAAACAAATCGATATTTTAAATTGATAAGCTTCAAAGTTCAAAATAAATTTATTATCGATGTGCGAATATGTCGCTACAGCTGAAATTTATATTCCTGCGGACATTCGCAGTAGAGCGGGCAGGGAAACAGGAGAGTCGATGCAAAACTGCACGCAAAGACTAACAAGCAACACCTCTGCAAAAGACATAAATGGTGCAAATCCAGGAATAGATAAATAAATTATAAAAGAAAATGTGTTAGAGTCCTGCTCATTTTCTTATTATTAAGGTTAATCCACTTTGTCCGCGGTTTAAATCAGAAGTCGGGCGTGAAAGCAAAGATTTGCAAAGTTGTGTGCAAAAGACATAAATGGTGCAAATCCAAAAATAAATAAATAAATAAATAAATAATACGAAGCGTGTTATAATCAGACTCTCTGTCTAACGGAGTTTAATATTGTGGATTGTTCGTTCCTTCAGAAAGCATTAGCAGTTATTACAGCAAGTCACAGACTTTTGGTGCTGTCCTCGAATTTATAGTGTAATTAAAGTAAATCAAATCACCATCGGTGGAAGGATCTGCGGAGTTTTCAGATTTCGTTGATTTGTTGTGGGTCACCCAGGACGCAAATATAATCCAATATAATCCAACAGCCAACATGGTTAGAGCTTTCATCACACGAATAAAACCAGACACGTTTACATTTGTGTACTGGAAATGACATTAAACAATCTTAAATCTTGAATTGGGTACTAATATTAGAATATTTACGGAATTCTTCTGACGACGAATTTACTAACAGACAATTGCTTCGCCTTGAATATTAATTTTTTCTATTAAAATGTGGGCCCAACAATGCAAGGCGGAAATGTGAATAAACATAAAAATGTACTAATTTACCTATTTGTCAAAAATTTATTTAAGATTTTGTGAAATCTTGTCCAATAGTTTGTTTCTTTTTTCGATAATCGTAATAATATTTTAAAAATGCATTACATAGAAAAATACTGTGAATTATGCCAACACTTGCAAATAAAATTTAGCAGGTTTCTCGGGATCTTGCGGCCACCGTCCCCGACCTTAATGACGCAGTTACAATAATCTGTTTTCTTCTCTCTCATTGCAAACACCGTTCATCTTTACTGCGTGTTTCCGAACCCCCTTTCTGTAAGTTCAGATCCTCAGTGTCTGCCGCATGAACTCAATACTTTAGTTGTTTGCCAGTAGGGGTTCACTTAATGGCAATAACACTTCATTTCTGATGCCCGTCAGATAATTAGCCGGTTCTCCAAACTTTGCAAAGGCATATCATTTCATAAGAAGCCGCAATTTGCCAAAGGGAATTGGAAACATTATTTACTAGCCAAGGGTCAAGTCTACTCGCTAGAAATCTGTTGGGAAGTGCATTCCAATTAGATCTCTCCCTTATTTATTGACAGTATTTTTCTATTTAATGTACTTTTAAAATATCATTACAATTATCAAAAAAAAACAAACTATCGGACAAAATTTCACAAAATCTTAAAAAATTTTTGACAAATAGGTAAATTAGTACATTTTTATGTTTATTTCTTGGGAAGGTTTGATTGAAAATCAAATTTAATATTTACTGTATGTTCAAAACAAGTTTTTATTATGAGACACACATGCACACACAAAATGCTGGAGGAACTCAGCAAGTCAGGGGACAACTATGGATGGGAGACAAACAGTTGATGTTTCTGGCAGAAACCCTTACTATAAATATTTTCAGAATTTATTTATTTAATCAGAGATACTGTGCCCAATGCCTGTGCTGACCTATTTAACCCCAGCCTAATCACAAAACAATCTGCAGCGCCCATTTAACCTACTAACCATTACGTCTTTGGACTGTGGGAGGAAACTGGAGCACCCAGAGGAAACTCAAGTGGTCACGGGAACGTCTGAATTCCTTACAGACAGCACCAGAAATAAACCCTTTGACCGCCTGAGCTGTAATAACATCATTATAACTTCAATGATGAAAAAGACAGAATTGTAAAAAGATTGCTTCTTGAGGGGTGCTGGATGTTCTTGCAAATTTGATCTCCAGATAAATTTTCAGACTGATGCCTGACCAACTCTTTGTCTTTGTTTTCTTGAGGCCCTTAAGCTTGTCAAGGCAGCCAGTCCAGGAAGTCAGTAATCCCACAACTGCAGGGGGTGCTGTAGGAAGGGTGGAAAGCATCCCATACAAATATTATTATATCCTGGGTTTGTGTATGTCAATTGTCATGCCTTCCACAGGAAATCATCTGGGTCTCATCTAGTTTACAGAACAAAAGGTCTTTATTGGCAAGACACTATTCCATAGGATCTGAAAAAGAGCTTTTGCAAAACTTTGAGGAGGTTGATGTTGTGGTGTAAGCTTGCAGACAGTTGAGGTGACATAGAACATAGAACATAGAATAGTACAGCACATTACAGGCCATTTGGCTCACAATACTGTGCCTCCCATATAACCCCCCCCCAGCTTAAATTCCTCCATATACCTGTCTAGTAGCCTCTTAAATTTCACCAGTGTATCTGCCTCCACCACTGACTCAGGTAGTGCATTCCATGTACCAACCACTCTCTGAGTAAAAAACCTTCCTCTAATATCCCCCTTGAACTTCCCACCCCTTACCTTAAAGCCATGTTCTCTTGTATTGAGCAGTGGTGCCCTGGGGAAGAGGCGCTGGCTATCCACTCTATCTATTCCTCGTATTATCTTGTACACCTCTATCATGTCTCCTCTCATCCTCCTTCTCGCCAAAGAGTAAAGCCCTAGCTCCCTCAATCTCTGATCACAATGCATACTCTCTAAACCAGGCAGCATCCTGGTAGATCAGACATCCTCAGAGGGCAGGTGTTTCTGCTCCTCCCTGGGAGTGCTTAACTTTTCATAGGACCCCACTCACTTGCTCTGGTCCTGATTGGATTCCTTTTCAGTTCACCTCTGAATTCTACTGGCTCGCATTTTCGTTTGGCTCTTGGAGGTTTGTAGGTGATGTTTATTTCGATATGTTTGCTTAACGGAGTTATCAGAGGAGAACCACTCTTCTAAAAGCTCTCATGCCTGCTTTGTGTTTGGCTGCGCCAGAACCTCCGTCGTGTCCTAGTCAAAGTGTTGCCCTTCTCGGTCTTCATGTACCGAGAACAGCCAAGTTCAGCAAACACTGCAACATTAAATGCGTCACCCTGAGCTACCAATATTCACCACCATGCTAAACTGTGAGGTATTACATTAAAAGTTGTGAACTCAGGCAGCTGTATCATGGGTGCTAGCCTCTCCCAGTTGAGAGAAACAGGGCCATTTCTGTCATAAGACCATGAGACATTGGAGCAGAATCAGGCCATTCAGCCCATCGAGTCTGCTCCGCCATTCCTTCATGGCTGATCCCGGATCCCACTCGACCCTATACACCTGCCTTCTCGCCATATGCTTTGATGCCCGTGACTGATCAGGAAACTGTCAACTTCCGCCTTAAATATACCCACAGTCTTGGCCTCCATCGCAGTTTGTGGCAGAGCATTCCACAGATACACTACTTTCTGTCTAAAAAAATTCCTCCTTACCTCTGTTCTAAAAGGTCACCCACAGCTTTGAAGCTATGCCCTCTAATTCTGGATACCCCCACCATAGGAAACATCCTCTCCACATCTACCCTATCTAGTCCTTTCAACATTCGGTAGCTTTCAATGAGATGCCCTGCATTCTTCTAAATTCCAGTGAGTATAGGCCCAAAGCTGCCAAACGCTCCTCATATGTTAACCCCTTCATCCTCGGAATCATCCTCGTGAACCTTCTCCGGACTCTTTCCAATGACAACACAGCCTTTCTGAGATAAGGGGTAACAAACTGTTGACAATACTCCCAAGTGTGGCCTGACTTGTGTCTTATAAAGGCTCAGCCTTATCTCCTTGCTTTTATATTCTATTCCCCTTGAAATAAATGCCAGCATTGCATTTCCCTTCTTTACCACAGACTCAACTTGTAAATTAACCTTATGGGGGTCTTGCACAAGAACTCCTAAATCCCTCTGCACCTCTGATATTTGAATTTTCTCCCCACTTAGATAATAGTCTGCATTTCCTTTTACAAAAATGCATTATCATACATTTCCCAACACTGTATTTCCATCTGTGACTTTCTTGCCCATTCTTCCAATTTGTCTAAGTCCTACTGCAATTGCACTTCTTCCCCAGCACTACTTACTCCTCCACCTATCTGCATATCATCCACAAACTTTGCCACAAAGCCATCAATTTCATTACGTAAATCATTGACAAACAATGTGAAAAATAGCAGTCCCAATACTGAACTCTGAGGAACACCACTAGTCACTAGCAGCCAGCCAGAAAAGGCCCCCTTTATTCCCACTCACTGATTCCTGCCTGTCAGCCATTCCTTTATCCATGCCGGTATCTTTCTTGTAACACCAAAGGATTTTATCTTGTTGAGCAGCCTCATGTGTGGCACCCTATCAAATGCCTTCTGAAAATCCAAGTAAATGACATTCACTGCCTCTCCTTTGTCCACCCTGCTTGTTAGTTCCTTGAGGAATTCTAATAGATTTGTCAGGCAAGATTTCCCTTCACAGAAACCATGCTGACTTTGACTTATTTTGTCATTAGTCTCCAAGTACCCTGAAACCTTGTCCTTAATGATGGACTCCAACACTTTCCCAACCACTGCGGTTAGGTCAACGGGCCTTCTTTCTTCTGCCTTCCTCCCTTCTTAAAGAGTGGAGTGACACTTTCAATTTTCCAGTCCTCCGGGACCATGCCAGAATCAGGATCATGACTAATGCATCCGTTATCTCTTTAGCAACCTCTCTCAGGATTCTGGGATGTAGCTCATCTGGCCCAGATGACTTATCCACCTTAAGACTTTTGAGTTTGTGTCACACTTTTTCCTTTGTAATAGCAATGGCACTCTGGCATACTGTTAGCGTCTTCCACGGTGAAGAGTGATATGCCAAGTACTTATTAAGTTCATCTGCCATTTCATTGTCCCCCTCACCAGCATCATTTTCCAGTGGTCCAATATCAACTCTCACCTCCCTTTTACTCTTTACATAACTGAAAAAAACTCTTAGTATCCTGTTTTATAATATTGGCATCTTTTCCCTTCTTATAGCTATTTTAGTTACCTTTTGTTGGATTTTAAAAGCTTCCCAATCATCCAACTTCCCACTCTCTTTTGCTACCTTATATGCCCTTTCCTTGATTTTTATGCAGTCCTTAATTTCCCTAGTCAGCCAGTTGCCTCCCCCGTCTTTCTCTGTGGGACATATCTATCTTACGCCTTGGGAACTATTCCCAGAAATTTCAACCATCTTTGTTCTGCCATCATTCCCACTAGTATCTTCCTCCAATCCATCTGGCCAAGTTCCTCTCTCGTGCCTCTGTAATTCCCTTTATTCCATTGCGATACTGATACGCATGACTTATGCTTCTCCCTCTCAAATTGCAGTATGAATTCAATCATATTATGATCACTGCCCCTTAAGCATTCCTTTATGTTGAGCTCCAAAATAAGATCTAGGTTATTACAAAACACCTAATCTAATGTAGCCTTTCCCCAAGCAGGCTGAAGCACAAGCTGCTCTAAAAAGCCATCTCGTAGACATTCATCAAATTCCCTCTCTTGCCATCTGACACCAACCTAATTTTCCTAATTCCCTTGAATATTGAAGTTCCCCATTATAATTGTGTCATTACCTTTATTACATGTCTTTTAGCTCCCCTTGCAATCTCAACCCCACATCTTGGCTACTATTTGGAGGCCTATATATGATTCCCATAATGTTATTTTATCCCTTGCAGTTTCTCAACTCCACCACAAAGATTCAACATTCTCTGATCCCATGTCACCTCTTTCTAAAGATGTAATTCCATTTTTACCAACAGAGCTACACCACTGCCTCTGCCTTCCTGCCTGTCCGTTTGATACAAAGTACTGTATATCCTTTGATGTTAAGCTCCCAACTTTGACCTTCTTTCAGCCATGACTCAGCGACACCCATAATGTCATACTGACCAATCTCTAATTGAGCCACCAGTTCGTCTACCTTATTCCAAATGTTATACACATGTAAATACAGAACCTTCAGTCCTGCTTTCTTCGCCCTTATGACTTTTGCCTCTGTGATACAACTTAACTCTTTGCTCTGTCTGCATTAGTACCCAATCACTGGCTTGTCCTTCCTTACATTCTTGTTACACCCATCATCTACTTGTAAACCTGCTGGCTCATCTTCAGCTCTATCGTCCTGGTTCCCATTCCCCTGCTATATTAGTTTAAACCACTCTCAGCTGCTCTAGTAAACATGCCCACAAGAATATTGGTCCCCTTCGGATTCAAGAGCAACCCGTCCCTTTTCTACAGATCTCACCTGCCCCAGAAGAGGTGGCAATTATCCAGAAATCTGAATCCCTTCCCCTTGCTCCAATTCTGCAGCCATACATTTATCTGCCATTGCATTCTATTCCTATCCTGGGCACTAGTCTCTCCCACATCAGAGAGACAGAGCCAACTCCATCAGGGACTCTAGTCTCTCCCTGATCAGAGAAACAGAGACATCTCCTTCATGGGCACTAGTCTCTCCCTGAACAGAGAAATGGAGCCAGTTCCATCATGGGCACTAGCTTCCCCAGCATCGAGGACATCTTCAAAAGGCAATCCATCATTAAGGACTTCCATCACCCCAGATATACCCTCTTCTCTAGGAGGAGGTACAGGAGTCTGAAGACACACTCAACAATTCAGGAACAGCTTCTTCCCCTCCACCATCAGATATCTGAATGGACAATGAACCCATGCACACTACCTCATGATAGTTTTCCCTTTTTCTGCTCTTTTTGCACTAAATAATTTATTGTAATTTATAGTTTCTTATTGTTTTGTATTGTAATGTACTTCTGCCGCAAACCAACAAGTTTCACGATATATACCAGTGATATTAAACTGATTCTGAATCTGAAGATTTTACTTGTGTACTGTTCTTCAGACAACAGCACAATCTAATTAATTGCCAAATGTTCTTCTATTGCAAAAGGAGTCTATTTCCAGCTCTGTTCTGTCACTTCCACAGCTGTAATGGTGCTGAATTATAGAGATCTGCGTACTGACGTCATCTTTGATCTAAACAATATTCCCATTTTAACTTTGCCAAGACATTTTCCACCAGCTTGCATCCCTGTTTTTCTTCAAAATCTCCCCTCCCCACGTCAAAAAAATTGTCAGGCAGATCTGAAGGTGATCCGGGCAGCTCATCAAAGAAGCTTGAAAATATCAACAGAAATTTAAAGCAAATGCGGACGACAATTAATAGCAGAGAGTAGGGCTTTGCTTCAAAGCTGATTTAAGGTGAGTTCAAGCTTTAGAGGTGTTAAATTTCCAATCAAGGTAGCCACGTTTAATCATGAAAGTTGAATTCTGGGCTTCTCGTCTTTGTGCGTTGACATGATATTGAACCGTTGAGAGGCTGGTATCAGCGTTATTACCTAATATAATTAGTAGGATCCTGAATTCTTCAAAGGGCTTGAATTTATTCTTAGCTGAGCCAGAAACCTGTTTTGCGTTTAGTTTATTCTAAGAAGTTCCTTTTCCACCTTCGCTATGAGCCGCGTTAAATTGATTCGAGGAGTCTATAGCAGCCCAAGGGTTGAAGTCCACTGGGATTGTACGAGAGGCGGTGGCATAAAGGGCTTCATTGTTACAACCTCTGACGAGGGAGCAGCTAAATCCACATGAAAACCCCAAGCAATCCATCTGACAGAGATCCCCGTGTGATCCTAATCAAAGATGGCATGAAGCAATCAATTCATTGGTATCCACGGGTCAGGGTAGGGTGAAGTTCTGGAAACCAGTAGAGTGTACAGAAGGGTTAAGTGACACTGGGTTACCACAATAGTCTGTATTTTTACTTCAAAACAAAAGATGCATCAGGGAGATTTAGGAGAGCCTTATGTATGGCACATGAATGATAGAAAAAATAGAGAGCTGTGTGGGAGGGAAAGGTGAAATTGATCTTGGAGTGGGTTAAAAGGTCAGCACAACCTTGTGGGCTGAAGGGCCTGTACTGTGCTGTAATGTTCTATGTTCGATATTCTCTGAAAGCCCGGATGACTAGGCTCATGTTGCAACAAGCAAGAAGTTTATAAATAGACTGTTGGATTGCTTACAGGTACATAAAAAGGAAAGGATTGTCAAGGACAAGTTGGGCCCCTAGAGGCAGGGGAATTTATAGAGGTGTGAAACAAGAAGACAGGCTGATTGATCACTTTGATGGGTATCTATGTTCAGTGCACTTTAGCGACTCTGGGCCGCTGGTTGTCTGCCATTTTAATTCACCGGTCTCACTTACAACAGTTACGTAAGAACATAAGAATATAAGAAATAGGAGCAGGAGTAGGCCATCCGGCCCATCGAGCCTGCCCTGCCATTCGATAAGATCATGGCTGATCTGTCTGTAAACTCAGCTCCATCTACCTGCCTTTTCCTCATAACCCTTAATTCCTCTAATATGTAAAAATCTATCTAACTGTATTTTAAATATACTTAGTGAAGAAGCCTCAGCTGCTTCGCTAGGCAGAGAATTCCACAGATTCACCACTGTCTGGGAAAAATGTGACTATCCAGTCACTGCTCAGCCTCCTTCACTCCAGGAAAACAAGCCCAGCTCATCCAGTCTTTCCCAATAACTGAACTCCTTCAATTTAGATAACATTCTGGCAAACCTTAATCTGCAATCTCTCTGACACAATCACATCCACTACATTTCCATCTCCTTGTCAGCTGCAGATTCCAGAACTGCTCTGCTGCACTAATACAGGAAATGTAAAACCTTGTGGGCATTTGTGGGCTGGAAAGGGTTAAGAATGAGTTGGTTTTGTTGCTAGCTAGTTGGTTGCACAATTTTATGCTAGATCCAGGAATGATGACTGATGAAGACAACACATTATGATAACGTGAAGGGCTGGTCCTCTATTTTGGACCAGTTGCAGGGCGGATGACAGCCAGGATTTATGATTTCAAGGATCTTTGATTTCCCTGCACTGGCCACACCAAGAGTAATCTATAGGAGCCAGTTAACGTACCAGCATATCTTTGAGGTTAGGGGGGAACTGAAGCACTCTAGAGAAGCCCATGGAGTTACATGGTGAACTTGCAAACTCCACGCAAACAGCTTTCAGTGTCAGGACGGAAATGGAGCTGTGAATCGGCAGCTCTACTTGGTACACCAATTCACTGCTCACAAATCATTGCAAAAGCTTTAGTGTTGAGTTTACTACCCCTTGCATTTCATCTCAAGCTTACATGGTCTTCTGCTACTGTAGACCAGCCACATCAACTTTCTTTGTGCTGAGTGTTCAGGGATGCTCTTCTGCACACCAATGTCGTAATGTGTACTTACTTGAGTTACAGTCACCTTCCTATCAGCTTGCAGCAGTCTGATTTCTGGCCTCTGACCTCTCTCACTAACAAGGTGTATTTTTCCCACAGAACGGTCACTTACTGGATTATTTTTTTGTTTCTAACTCTGTCTCTGTAGACTCTAGAGACTGTTGTGCATGAAAATCCCAGAAGATCAGCAGTTTCTTTGATACTCAAATGACCCCATCTAGCCCCAACAATCACCAAAGTCACTTAGATCACATTTCTTCCCCATTTTGATGTTTGGTCTGAAACTCTTGACCATGGTTGCCTGCTCCTATGCACTAAATTGCTGCCGCATTAATGAGCAGGTGTCACAGTATACCTAATAAAGTGGCCGCTGAGCCCATATAGATGTTTTGGATGGGGGGGTGGTTGGTAAGTTTGCAGAGGACACAAAAGTTGCCACATTGTGGGGAGTGTAGAAGATCGGCAAAGGTTATAGTGGGATATAGACCTGCTGCAAATATGGGCAGAGAATGGCAGATAGAGTTTAATCCAGCCTAGTGTGATGTATCACACTTTGGGAGGTCAAACTTAATGTGAAGGTACACAGTTAATGTCAGGACCCTTAACAGCATTTGATATTTATGGGAGCTTGGAGTCTTAAGTCCAATGCTCCCTGACAGTGGCCACACAAGACAATAAAGTGGTAAAGAAGGTGTACGACATGCTTGCCTTCATTTGTTGGGCATTGAGTCAAGAGTCAGGAAGATATGTGGCAGATTTATAAAACTCTGGGTAGGCCACATCTGGAGTATCATTTTCTATTGGGTCACAATAGAAAGGAAATGGAGGCTTTGGAGACGGTGCAGAAATGGTTTACCAGACACTATAAGGAGAGTTTGGACAAACTTGTTTTATTTTCTGTAGCAGTAGACATAGTGGAGAGGCTTGACATAAGGTCATAAGATTATGAAGGAGTAGACAGCTGCTATTTTTAGCTGTTGTATTTCTGATACTGTATGAGAGAGCATGCATTTCAGTTGAGATGATGGAGGCTCAAAGAAGGTGTGCAAGGCAATATCCTTTGGAGTTGTGGGTACCCGGAATGCACTGCCAGGTGTGGTGGTGGAGTCAGATAGAATAGTGGTGTTAAGAGGTTCTTGGACGTAGAGAATGTAAGGAGATGGATTATGTGCAGGAGAAATAGATTAGGTGGCATTAGCTGAATTAGTTCTGCACAACATCATGGTCTAAAATGCCTGTTACTGTGGTAGAAGAGCAGTGAATGGGGTATCATACATGAATGGCCAAATAAACTACTCCTGCTTCTTCTTCATAGATTATTATACCTTTGCTCATCTACTTTTACAACATTCCATCATTCAATTCTTCTGCACTCTCCCCTGTGTACTTAAAACATACTGATAACAAAACAGATCTATTGTCTAAGTCATGTCTTTCCCTTTCAGTGGGGTATTTAAGATATCCAACTACTGACAACAAAATTATTCCAATTTCCATGAGTGTGATGTTCTGCCAGGAAATTAACTTCCTTCTGGAGGATGTTGCTAGGAAAATAAGACTTCTTGCCAGATTAACTCCTTCCATATTCCAGGAACAAGAATATGGACAAGATCCCAGTAAAACTTTTGTACATCACTACTGCCAAAGTTTGCAATACAAATACTCTGAATCACTGCAGCGTTCAATTTCACAGAAGTACAACCAAATGATATTCCCTTTTAATCTTTGGATTTGAACTTAGTGTTACAATGAAGTAAGATTCAATAACAATCTAAGGGACTAGATTTTGACTGCTCTGTTTCTATGACCTGCTAGTAAAAGCTTAATCATGGAGTTCAGAGAAAAAAAGGTCTGACGAATGCATATACAAATACAATTTGACTGAAAGGTATAGACTTAATGACATACTTCACATGCATTCTTGGAGTAACCTCCAACACAAATCATGGTGTCCATCACTTTAGTGCCCCACCAGTCATAGTCGACTGCGGGTAGAACAGCTTGTAGTAAGTTGTGTGGTTTAGGCCCTTTCCCTACATAACGACAAACATATGTCGTCAGTTCAGGTTAAAACAGAAAACTAGTTGTGGCCCAAGAAATGAATTCAAATGCATTGGTTTGAAATTTTTAATTGGCTGCAAGGTATCCACATAATGCAAGATTACCTGTGCTAGAAGTGTAAACAGAAAGAGGGTGGCACATTGGCACAACAGCTGCTGTCTCAGCAGGTACTATCCAGGTACTATCCTGACTTCCAGTACTATCTGTATGGAGTTTACACACTCTTCCTGGGTCAGGGTGGGTTCCTCCAGGTGCTCCAGTTTCCTCCCACATCCCAACATGAATTGTTAGGTGAATTGGTCATTGAAAGTTGTCCCTAGTGTATAGGAACTGATGGGAATGTGGGGAGAAAATAATGCAATGAGTATAGGATAACCATAAACAACACATGACAGTAATGTAAGGGCTAGCATAAGACAACAGAGGACTACAGAGTGGATATTGCAGCTCTGCAGGAGTCCCAACTCGCTGGAGAGGCGTGCTTTGTAAAGAGAAAGGAGGGTACACATTCTTCTGGTCTGGCAGGCCCGAAGAAGAACGAAGAGAATCTGGTGTGTGCTTGGCTATCAAGAACTGCCTCGCAGCAAAGCCTGTTGCTATAAATGATCGAATCCAGACCTTACATACACCTTTGCAAGGAAAACGCCACCTCACCATAGTCAACATTTATGCCCCAACTCTGACTAATCCCAGTGAAGTCAAGGAGACATTCTACAGTGAGCTGAAAATCACCATCAGTAGCGTGGCAACTTCCGATAAGCTGCTGTTGCTGGGAGACTTTAATGCTCGGGCTGGCAAGGAGTCCACTGTGTGGCCTGGTGTGATTGGACGCCAAGGGTTTGGCAACAGTAACGGTAACGGTCTACTGCTGCTCTCGATGTGCACAGAATTCAAACTGTGCATTACTAACACACTGTTCAGATTGCCAGACAAGCTCAAATGCACGTGGATGCATCCATGATCTGAATGCTGGCATCTCATTGACTATGTCATCACCCGACAACAATCTCTGACGTTCGTATCACCAGAGTTTAGCATGGAGCTGAGTGCTCAACTGATTATCAAATGGTGTGGTCGGATCTATGTCTATCGATCAAACCTCCACGCAGACTGAATGGTGCCAAACCACCCAAAAAGCTGAACACCATCAAATTGAAACATCGCGAGTGCGCTGATGCCCTGAAATCCTCTATGGAAACTGATCCAAGCAGGCTGGTTGAGAATCCACCAGACAGTATTACTGAGCGCTGGAATGTCTTCAAAGAAGCGGTCTACAGTGCTGCCTAGGACACCTTGGGGAAATGGTCTACAGCACTGCCCAGGGCACTTTGGGGAAATGGTCTACAGCACTGCCCAGGACACCTTGGGAAATGGTCTACAGCACTGCCCAGGACACCTTGGGAAACGGTGTACAGCACTGCCCAGGACACCTTCGGAAACAGTCTACAGCACTGCCCAGGACACCTTGGGAAACGGTCTACAGCGCTGCCCAGGACACCTTGGGAAACGGTGTACAGCACTGCCCAGGACACCTTCGGAAACAGTCTACAGCACTGCCCAGGACACCTTGGGAAACGGTCTACAGCGCTGCCCAGGACACCTTGGGAAACGGTGTACAGCACTGCCCAGGACACCTTGGGAAACGGTCTACAGCGCTGCCCAGGACACCTTGGGGAAAGTCAAGCGCGAGCATCAGGACTGGTTTGATGAGAGAACCAATCTGAGCAAGAGCTTCTGAGAGCTAAGGCAGCTGCACACCAGGCTCTTCTTCGACACTCAAACTCAAGTTCCAAACAACGTGCCTTTCTGAGTGCAAAATCAACTTTGCAGAGGCGGCTCTGAGCTATGAAAGACCAGTGGTGGGTGAACAAGGCCAAGGAGTTACAAGCCTTCACTGACTGTAATGACTCAAGAAGCTTCTATGAAGCAATCAAGGTTGTGTATGGTCCATCAAAACAAGGCACCTCACAACTGCTGAGCAAGGACAGTACATCCATCTTTACTGAGAAGTCAGAGCACATGAAAAGATGGCAAGAATACTTCCACGAGCTGTTGAACAGACCAGGAACCATCACTGACGAAGCATGGGGCAGAGTACACCCTCGACCCATACTGTTCGAGCTAGATGCTCCCCCTACTCTTCACGAGGTCATTAAAAGCCATTAAACAGCTAAAACCCAACAAAGCATCAGGGCCTGACGGTATTGCAGCTGACATTATGCCTGCACCAGCTGTTCACAAAGTTGTGAGGAGCTGCAGAACTACCACAAGACTCCAAAGACGCATCAGTCGTGACCATCTACAAGAACAAGGGAGACAAGGGAGACTGCAACAATTACCGTGGCATCTCTCTTCTGTCAGTTGCGGGAAAGTGCCTCGCGAAGATCATCCTTAGATGCTTGGTGTCCAACATCAGTGACAACATCCTTCCAGAAAGCCAGTGTGGTTTTCAAACAGGCCGTAGTACAGTGGACATGATCTTTTCACTGAGGCAGCTCCAAGAGAAATGTGTTGAGCAGCAGAGAAGTCTCTATGTCACATTTGTTGGTCTAACCAAAGCGTTTGACACTGTTGGTAGAGATGGCCTGTGGAAGCTCCTACCAAAATTCGGTGGCCCCCCCCAAGCCTAACCGACATCATCTGTCAGTTCTACAAAGGCATAGAAGGCCGTATCAACATGTATGGTGAGTTGTCAGACCCATTTTCCATCAGCAACAGTGTAAAACAGGGCTGTGTTCTGGCTCCTACTCTGTTTGGACTATTCTTCACTGCTGTTCTTCAGGATGCCACATCAGACCTGAAGTCAGGGGTCTTCCTACAAGCGAGGGCTGATGGCGGGCTCCTCAACCTCGCAAGACTGAGAGCAAAAACAAAAGTCAGAGACATTATGGCGCATGAGCTACAGTTTGCTGATGACTGTGCACTGGTTGCCCACTCTCTCAAAGACTTACAGGAGATCACCAGTCGCTTTGCCAGTGCAGCCAAAAGCCTCGGACTGACAATCAGCCTGAAAAAGATGGAAGTTTTGTACCAATCGGCTCCTGGCTCAAGCTACAAAGAACCAACTGTCCTCATTGATAACACTCGTCTCAATGCTGTCAACAAGTTTTGCTACCTGGGCAGCATAATAACATCCTCAGCTTCTCTGGATGTACAGATTGAGTCAAGAACCAGAAAAGCCTGCTTTGCCTTTGGTCAGCTGAAAGATCGAATTTGGCCACAGAACATCAGGTTGGCCACCAAGTGCAAGGTATACAGGGCCATTGTCATATCAACCTTGTTATACGGATGTGAGACGTGGTGTCCATATCAGAGACACTTAAGCCAGCTTGACCAACTGCAGCAACGTCAGCCACGTTCTCTGATGAAGATCACCTGGCGAGACAAGGTCTCCGATACCGAGGTCCTCTCTCGAGCCGGAATGCCAGCAGTTTCAACCTTGGTGATGTCAGCCCAACTGCGCTGGGCAGGACATGTTGTCAGAATGCCTGACGGAAGACCGCCCAAGGACATCTTGTACGGCCAACTGTCCAGTGGTACCCGAAAATGAGGAGGCCAGCGACTACGGTACAAGGACGTTCTGCACAGGAGCCTCGAGAAAGCTGACATTGCCCCATCAACATGGGAGGATCTGGCTCAAGACCGCTCACAGTGGAGGGACGCCATCAGAAAAGGTGTGGACGCTGCTGAGAACAAGCTCAACAAGGCAACAGAGGAAAGGCACAGGAAGCGCCACAACAGAGCTTCTGCCCCTGCTGCCCCTCCAGGCCTCACCTGCCAAGTATGTGGCAAGCAGTGCCCATCAAGGATCGGCCTGTACAGCCACTCCAGGACGCACATATCAAACCCCACTAACTGACTGAAAGGAACTGTCATCATCCTATGGGATGGATAGAGAGAGAGAGAGAGAGAGAGAGAGATAGGGAGAGATAGGGAGATAGGTACGGGTTAGGATTAGTAAATTGTGGGCATGCGCCAGACGCAGGGCGACACCTATGGGCTACCTCAGCATATTCTCGGACTGTATTGTTTGTTGATGCAGAAAATGCATTTCATTGTGTGTTTTGATGTTTTGATATACATATGATAAACAAAGCAAATCTAATCACTTTGAGAGGCACCTATGTTCAATCCACATGACTGCCCCTGAGCTACTGGTTTTCATAGAGACATAGAACACTACAGCACAGAAACAAGTCCTTTGTCCCACCTAGTCCATACCGAACCATTAATCTCCCTGGTCCCATTGACACACACCCGGAACATAGCCTGCATATCCTCCCATCCATGTATCTATCCAAATTTTTCCCTAGTCCCATGGACCCACACCTGGACCATAGCCTCCATACCCCTCCCATCCATGTACCTATCCAAACTTCTCCCTAGTCCCATCGACCCACACCCGGACCATAGCCTCCATATCCCTCACATCCATGTACTTATCCAAACTTCTCCCTAGTCCCATCGACCCAGACCCAGACCATAACCCTCCATATCCCTCCCATCCATGTACCTATCCAAACTTTTCCCTGGTCCCATCAACCCATACCCGGACCATAGACCTCCATACCCCTCCCATCCATGTACCCATCCAAACTTCTCCCTGGTCCCATCGACCCACACCCGGATCATAGTCCTCCATCCCCTCCCATCCATGTACCCATCCAAACTTCTCCCTGGTCCCATCGACCCACACCCGGATCATAGTCCTCCATACCCTCCCATCCATGTACCTATCCAAACCTCTCTAATTAGTTGAAGTCAAACCTGAATCCACCACTTGCGCTGGCAGCTCGTTCGACACACACACTCTGAGTGAAGTACCCCGCAGATTCCCCTTAAACATTTCACCTTTCACCATTAACCTATGACCTCTAGTTCTAGTCTCACCCAATGTCATTGTTAAAAGCCTGCTTGCATTTACTCTATCTATATCCCTCATAATTTTGTATAACTCTATCAAATGTTAAGGAGCTGGAGATGGAAATTGATGACCTTCGGCCAATTAGGGAAAGTGAGGAGGTGATAGATACTACCTATAGAGAGGTAGTGGATAGCACCCCTGTGACAGTACCCCTCAGAAATCGATATATCGTTTTGGATTCTGTTGAAGAGGCAGACCTGACAGAGGAGGACCACAGTGAACAAGACTCTGGCATTCTGCCCAGTGCCGAAATCAAGAGAGCAAGAAGAAATGCGGTAGTTATAGGGGATTCCATCGTAAGGGGGATGGACAAGAGATTCTGCGAGCCCGACAAGGATATCCGGATGGTGTGTTGCCTCCCTGATGCCAAGGTACGGGATGTCTCAGATCGAGTCCAGGGTATTCTGAGGAGAGAGGGCGAGCAGCTGGAAGTCTTGGTACATGTTGGTACCGATGACATAGACAGGAAAAGAGAGGAGGTCCTGAAGAACGATTACTGGGAGTTAGGAAGAAAATTGAAAAGCCGGACCTCCAGAGTAATAATATCAGGATTGCTGCCTGAGCTGCATGCTAATGATGGTAAGAATAGTAGAATTAAGCAGATGAATGTGTGGCTAAGTAACTGGTGCAGGGGGCAGGGCTTCAAATTCTTGAAACATTGGGATCTATTTTGGGGAAGGTATGACTTATACATAAAAGATGGATTACACCTGAACTCAAAAGGTGCTAATATCCTGGCAGGATTGTTTAATATACCTGTTAAGGAGGGTTTAAACTAAGTTGGCAAGGGGAAGGAAACCAAGGTGTTAGGGTCGAGGAAGAGGAAAATAGAAATAAGTCAAAAATACTGTGCAGCAAAGATGGCAAGAAGGACAGGCTGGTGAATATAAAGGATAATTTGCTGCAAAATAGAAATATAGCAAAATTGGCAACAGCTACTGATCTAAATGTACTGTACTTAAATGCACGCAGCATTAGAAATAAAGTGGATGACCTTGCTGCACAGCTGCAGGTTAAAAGATATGACATTGTGGCCATCACCGAGTCATGGCTAAATGATGGATGTGACTGGGAGCTGAATATCCAAGGATACACAGTGTTTCGGAAAGATAGGAAGGTGGGTAAAGGTGGTGGCGTGGACCTGATGGTAAGTAACGATATCAAATCAATAGAAAGAAGGGACATAGGATCAGAAGAGGTAGAATCCTTATGGGTAGAATTAAGAAATGGCAAGGGTAAAAAGACACTAATAGCAGTTATATACAGGCCTCCAAACAGCAGCCGGGATGTGGACTACAAGTTGCAGGTGGAAACAGAAAAAGCATGTCAGAAGGAAAATGTCGAGATAATTATGGGGTATTTTAATACGAAAGTGGATTGGGAAAGTCAGGAAGGTAATGGATATCAGGAAAGGGAGTTTGTAGAATGCCTACAGTATGGCTTTTTGGAGCAGCTTGTCCAGAAGCCCACCAGGGGACTGGCTGTTTTGGATTGGGTGCTGTGTAACAAACCTGAGGCGATTAGGGAGCTGGAGGTAAAGGAACCCCTTGGAAGTAGTGATCATAATATGATTGAGTTCAGTTTCAAATTTGAAAAGGAGAAGCTGGTATCAGGTGTATCGATATTTCAGTGGAACAGGGGAAATTACAGTGGTATGAGAGAGGAACTGGCCCAAGTCGATTGGAAAAGTAAGCTAAATGGAGGGACGGCAGAGCAGAATTGGATGAAATTCCTACAAGAAATAAGGAAAATACAGGAAAAATATATTCCAAGAAAAAAAATCATGAATGGAAAAATGGCACAAATGTAGCTAACGAGAGAGGTTAAGGCTAAAATAAAAGCAGAAGAGTCAGTGTACAAGGAAGCAAAAATTAGTGGGGAAAATGAGGACTGGAAGACTTTTAAAAACTTACAGAAGGAAACTAAGAAAGTCATTAGGAAAGAAAAGATGAATTATGAAAGGAAGTTGGCGATTAACATAAAAAAGGATACTAAGAGTTTTTTTAAATATATGAAGAGTAAAAGAGTGACAAGGGTAGGTATGGGACCGATTGAAAATGATGCTGGAGAAATTATAATGGATAACAAAGAGGTGGCGGAGGAACTGAATGAGTATTTTGCATCAGTCTTCACAGTGGAAGACATAAGCAACACACCTGATAGCCAGAGGTATCAGGGAATAGAATTAGGTACAGTCAAGATTACTAGAGAGAAAGTGCTTGGAAAGCTACGTGGACTAAGAATAGATAAGTCTCCCGGTCCGGATGAGGTGCACCCAAGGGTTCTGAAGGAAGTGGCTTTGGAGATTGTGGAAGCATTGGAAATGATCTTCCAGGAATCAATAGACTCTGACATGGTTCCGGAGGACTGGAAGGTCGCAAATGTAGTTCCGCTATTTAAGAAAGAAAGGAGGCAGCAAAAAGAAAATCAGAGACCTATTAGTCTGACATCGGTAGTTGGAAAGATATTGGAGTCAATCCTCAAGGACGAGGTTATGAAATACCTCGAGGTGCATGACAAGATAGGCCGAAGCCAGCATGGTTTCATGAAGGGAAGATCCTGCCTTACCAACCTATTGGAATTTTTTGAGGTAATCTCGATTAAGATTGACAAGGGAGAGGCTGTGGATGTTGTGTATTTGGATTTTCAAAAGGCCTTCGATAAGGTGTGGCATATGAGGCTGCTTAATAAGATGAGAGCCCATGGAATTACAGGAAAGATATTGAAATGGGTGGAGCATTGGCTGATAGGCAGAAAGCAAAGGATGGGAATAAAGGGATCCTATTCTGATTGGTTGCCGGTTTCTAGTGGTGTTCCGCAGGGGTCAGTGTTGGGGCCGTTTCTTTTTACGATGTATATCGATTATTTGGATTAGGGATTAAATGGTTTTGTGGCTAAGTTTGTGGATGACACCAAGATAGGTGGAGGAGCAGGAAATGTTGAAGAAATGGAAAGGTTGCAGAGAGACTTAGTCAGTTTAGGAGAGTGGGCAAAGAAATTGCAGATGAGATACAACGTTGACAAATGTACGGTTGTACATTTTGGAAGAAGAATTAATCGGGCAGATTATTATTTAGATGGGGAGAAAATTCAAAAATTGGAAGTGCAAAGGAATTTGGGGGTCCTCGTGCAGGATACCCTAACGGTTAACCACCAAGTTGGATTGGCGGTAAGGAAAGCGAATGCTATGTTGGCATTCATTTCAAGAGGAATAGTGTATAAGAGTAAGGAGGTGTTGATGAGGCTTTATGGGACATTAGTGAGACCTCATTTGGAATACTGTGTGTTTGGAATACTGTGTGCAGTTTTGGGGCCCCTATCTTAGAAAGGATGTACTGATGTTGGAGAGAGTTCAGAGAAGAGTTACGAGGATGATTCCTGGAATGCAGGGGCTAACATATGAGGAGCATTTGTCGGTTCTTGGACTGTATTCATTAGAGTACGAAGAATGAGAGGGGATCTCATAGAAATATTTCAAATGTTGAAAGGGTTGGACAGAGTAGATGTGGAAAGGTTGTTTCCCTTGGTGGGTGAGTCCAGGACAAGAGGCCATAGTCTTAGAATTGGAGGGTACCCAGTTAAAACAGAGATGAGGAGAAATTTTTTTAGCCAGAGGGTTGTGGATTTGTGGAATTCGTTGCCACATACAGCTGTGGAGGCCCGATCATTGAGGGTGTTTAAGGAGGAGATTGACAGGTATCTAATTAATCAGGGTATCAAGGGATATGGGGAAAAAGCCAGAAATTGGAACTAGATGGGTGAATAGTTTAGCTCATGGTGGAGCTGCAGAGCAGACTCAATGGGCCAAATGGCCTACTTCTGCTCCTTTGTCTTGTGATCTTGTGATCTCTCAAATCTCTTCTGCGTTCTTGGTCCTAACCTATTCAATCTTTATGCTTTATACTTTTAAACTTTATACTTTATTGTCACCAAACAATTGATACTAGAATGTACAATCATCTTAGCGATATTTGATTCTGCGCTTCCCGCTCCCTGGATTACAAATCGATAGTAAATATTAAAAATTTAAATTATAAATCATAAATAGAAAATAGAAAAATGGAAAGTAAGGTAGTGCAAAAAAAACGAGAGGCAGATCCAGATATTTGGAGGGTACGTCCCAGATCTGGGTCAGGATCCGTTCAGCAGTCTTATCACAGTTGGAAAGAAGCTGTTCCCAATCTGGCCGTATGAGTCTTTCCCTATAACTCAGGTTAACAAGTCCTGACAACACCTTTGTAAATTTTTGCTGTACTCTTTCAATCTTATTTAATTCACTATCCCTCTTTCACTGTCACCTGTCTGTGTTATAACACCACACAGGACTGAGAGGGAAAATAACTTAGCCATGATAGACTAGTAGAGCATATTAGATGGGCTGAATGGGTTATTACTGCTCTTATGTCTTATGGTCATAAATTTCTTTTAAACTCCTAGCTTCTGACATTTAACTCTGGGAGAAAAGTCTCTGACTCTACCCTACCTACTCTTGCATCTCATCATTTTGCAAACTTCTAACAGGTCGTCCCCTCAGCCGCTGATACTCCAAGTTTATCCAGTTTCCTGTAGCTAATGCTCTCCAAATCAGACCACACCCTGGAGAGCCACAATAGCAAAGCAGTTAGCCTGGATTGGGGAGCATGCCTTATGAGAATAGGTTAAGTGAACTTGGTCTTTTCTCCTTGGAGCGACAGAGGATGAGAGGTGACCTGACAGAGGTGTATAAGACAATGAGAGGCATTGATCATGTGGATAATCAGAGGCTTTTTCCCGGGGCTGAAATGGCTAGCACCAGAGGGCATTGTTTTAAGGTGCTTGGAAGTAGGTACAGAGGAGATGTCAAAGGTAAGTTTTTTACGCAGAGAGAGGTGAGTGCGTGGAATGGGTTGCCGGCGGCGATGGTGGAGGTGGAAACGATAGGGTCTTTTAAGAGACTCCTGGATGGATACATGGAGCTTAGAAAAATAGGGTAGCCTAGATAGTTCTAAGGTAAGGACATGTTCAGCACAGCTTTGTGGGCTGAAGGGCCTGTATTGTGCTGTATGTTCTCTATGTTTCTAAGTGAAACAATTCCATTCCACAGGCTGGACAGGTTAAACAATTAGAAAGGCAGATGGCAGATGGTAGATGGTCTTTATTACAAGAGGAGTTAAGTACTGGAGAATGGAAGTCTTCTTGCAGTTGTATAGTACCTTGGTAAGACCATACCAATTAAGCAAAGAACACATAGTCAAGGGATTCATGCAGTTTGTTACTTGGTTAGAAGCATGTTGCACGTCCAGACTAGAAGGTTTTATTGCATATGACACTGTACATTAGATTATAACAGACACTATCTGTCCACTAATGCCTTTTTAAAATTTAATTTTATTTATTGAGATACAGTGCGGAATAGGCCCTTCGAGCTGTGCTGCCCAGCAATCTCCAGTTTAACCCTAGCCTAGTCACAGGACAATTTACAATGGCCAATTAACCTATTAACCAATATGTCTCCGGACTCCGGGAGGAAACTGGAGCACCCGGAGGAAACCCACACAGTCCATGGGGAAGGCAAACAGAGACTCCTTAGGGGACGCTGGGACTGAACTCTGAACTCCGATGCCCCAAGCTGTAATAGTGTCACGCTAACGGCTATGCTACCTTGGTGCCTTCTCTTATAACAAGTGAGAAGGTAATTAGTAGCAGATGTTATTATTTTTCTTTACCATTCACTTTTGAGAATACTTTATTTGGAGACTTTATGGCTATTTTTGATGTGTCTGACACGTACGATTTTCAGATCAAAAGATTTACTTCAGCAGTTTCTGGCATCCTCAAGGTCGAAAGAATCATAAAGTCCAGTAGTGTGTTTGTTAGTGAAACGCTTTACAGAACCAGCAACCTGCAGTGAAATATACTATTTGCATTAATAGTCAAGGGTGTGTTGGGGGGGAGGAGTTCGTCATACATTTTAGCGCCAGCATAATTTGCCCACCATGCTTGGCAGAATAACACAGAATGCAACAAACAACAACAAAGCAAGCCCCCATTCCTTTCTCCCACCCACACATATACACTGAGACTCCTGCCTCCAGCAGACTTGGATTTGGAGCAAAGTAGTTCTTCGTTTTCCTTCAGCAATCCACAATCATTCTTAGATACTACATTAGAACCAGAATCAGAATTGGGCTTAGCATCACTGGCATACTGTATGTCATGAAATTTGTTGTTTTGTGGCAGCAGTACATTGCAATGAAATTATAAATTTCAAAAAGATATATATATATATATATATATATCTTTTTGGCCTCAATGACTACAGACCGGTGGCATTGACCTCCCACATCATGAAGACCCTGGAGAGACTTGTTCTGGAGCTGCTCCGGCCTATGGTCAGGCCACACTTAGATCCCCTCCAGTTCACCTACCAGCCCCAACTAGGAGTTGAGGATGCCATCGTCTACCTGCTGAACCGTGTCTACACCCACCTGGACAAGCCAGCGAGCTCTGTGAGGGTCATGTTTTTTGACTTCTCCAGTGCGTTCAACACCATCCGCCCTGCTCTGCTGGGGGAGAAGCTGACAGCGATGCAGATGGATGCTTCCCTGGTATCATGAATTCTTGATTACCTGACTGGCAGACCACAGTACGTGTGCTTGCAACACTGTGTGTCCGACAGAGTGATCAGCAGCACTGGGGCTCCACAGGGGACTGTCTTGTCTCCTTTTCTCTTCACCATTTACACCTCGGACTTCAACTACTGCACAGAGTCTTGTCATCTTCAGAAATTTTCCGATGACTCTGCCATAGTTGGATGCATCAGCAAGGGAGATGAGGCTGAGTACAGGGCTACGGTAGGAAACTTTGTCACATGGTATGAGCAGAATTATCTGCAGCTTAATGTGAAAAAGACTAAGGAGCTGGTAGTAGACCTGAGGAGAGCTAAGGTACCGGTGACCCCTGTTTCCATCCAGGGGGTCAGTGTGGACATGGTGGAGGATTACAAATACCTGGGGATACAAATTGACAATAAACTGGACTGGTCAAAGAACACTGAGGCTGTCTACAAGAAGGGTCAGAGCCGCCTCTATTTCCTGAGGAGACTGAGGTCCTTTAACATCTGCTGGACGATGCTGAGGATGTTCTACGAGTCTGTGGTGGCCAGTGCTATCATGTTTGCTGTTGTGTGCTGGGGCAGCAGCTGAGGGTAGCAGACACCAACAGAATCAACAAACTCATTCGTAAGGCCAGTGATGTTGTAGGGATGGAACTGGACTCTCTCACGGTGGTGTCTGAAAAGAGGATGCTGTCTAAGTTGCATGCCATCTTGGTCAATGTCTCCCATCCACTAAATAATGTACTGGGTGGGCACAGGAGTACATTCAGCCAGAGACTCATTCCACTGAGATGCAGCACATAACGTCATAGGAAGTCATTCCTGCCTGTGGCTATCAAACTTTACAACTCCTCCCTTGGAGGGTCAGACACCCTGAGCCAATAGGCTGGTCCTAGACTTATTTCATAATTTACTGGCATAATTTACATATTACTATTTATGGTTCTATTACTATTTATTATTCATGGTACAACTGTAAAGAAAACCAATTTCCCTGGGATCACAGACTATACATATATATATAGTCCTGTGCAAAAGTATAGCTATATAGCTAGGGTACCTAAGACTTTTGCACAGTACTGTATTTGTCAACGTGGAGCAGAGAGCAAATTTGTAAGTCCGGTGGGAGCAAAGGATGTTCAGAATTGCGAGGGTGGAGCACTGTGGGAGGGGTATGGGACAGGTGGCAGAGAAGGACTGCTGGGGTGGGGTGTGGCATGGGTGCAAAAACACCCAGAACTAAGAAACCAAGCAAGGTCATTTGATTCCAAACAATAGGTTTATTGATCATTGCAGACTCTCTCAGCTGCTCCCGCTCCCTCCCCTCTCCCTATCCCTTTCCCACTCTCAGTCCACAACAGAGACCCGTATCAGAATTAGGTTTATCTTTGCTCATATATGTTATGAAATTTGTTTTTTTTTGTGGCAGCAGGACATAAAATTACTACTGTACTGTGCAGAAGTCTTAGACACCCTAGCTATATATACCTCTTCCTTGACGGTAGCAATGAGAAGAGGGAATGTCCCTGGTGATGGGGGGTCCTTAGTGATGCATGCAGCCTCTTTGTGGCCTTGCTCCTTGAAGATATCCTGGATGCTGGGCCGGAGAGGCTCGTGCCCACGATGGAGTTGGCTGAGCTTACAATTTTCTACAGCTACATGTACTATCCTGTCCATAATATCCATTTCACTCTTTGTTCTACTACTCCTCTTCCTTGATCAACCCTCAGCTTTGCAAATTCCTCTGATTCTCAGTTACGGCACTCAGCACATTTCCCTGTTTTCTTTTGCTCCTAACCCTTTTCTCGCCAAGCCTGCTCTGATCAAAGTGGAGTTTGCCATTTGCACAAACACAATGAACGCCTTACTTGCAGCAGCATTACAGGCACTTTGCATCAGAGGAAGCCACATACATAAGATAAAAGCAAAAATTAAACATCAATTATGCACAATTTTTACAAGAAAATAGTATTAGAACAAAATTGTTCATTTTAGAGCAAAGTGATCAAAGTTGAGATAATGTTATTAACCTGTAGTGATGAGGGTTCTGTTGGTTATTTCAATAAGCAAATGGGAAGCAAACAGGAGTCTGAAAACCCATACTCAGCAGTTCAGAAACAACTTCTTCACCTCCACCATAAGATATCTGAATGGTCCATTAACTCATGAACACTACCTCGTTATTCCTTCTTTTGTCATGGTCCGGATCAGGTTCGCTTTAAATTTACTTAGTGTTACGATCAGGACCGCTGACTCCCTGTTTCCCTTTAATTCCCTGTTTTCCTGTGTCCCTCGGGCTTGGTGATTAAAGGCAATTTACTCTCGACTGAACCAGCAGTTTATAAGTCTCCGGCTTCAGCCGTTCGGTGTGAGGGTGTTATCAAAGTCACCGAAGCTAGTGCAAGCCAATGTCATCTTGCCGGAGCCAACTGATTTCTCGCCGGAGTAAGCCTAGTCTCCTCCCAAAGCAAGTGTCAGCAAGCTGCCTTCCCTTGCCAGAGCTGGTCAGTCAAAGAGCTCGCCGCTGCTTGGAGCGTACTTGTGCCCAGTTATAGTACTGTCTATCGTTTTGTGGTCTCCGTATCCATGTCCTGTGTCTAGAAGGGGTCCGGGCCCTGTACCCTAGAAGGGTCCTGACCCTCTGTCAAGAAGAGTCCCGGCTCCATATCCTGTATCAAAGGAGGAGTCCTGGCACAGTGTTCTATGTCCTGTGTTTGAGTTCCAAGTACCAAGTCCATGTGTGGGTTCCGAGGTCCAAGTATCAAGTCCTGGCTCAGAGGTTCAAGTATCAAGTCCTGGCTCCGGGGTTTCAAGAATAAAGTCCTGGTTCCAAGGTTCGTGTCCCGGGTCCTGGCTTCGAGGTCCGTGTCCCCGGTCCTGGCTCCAAGGTCCGTGTCCCGGGTCCCGGCTCCGAGGTCCGTGATCTGAGTCCTTGTCCATTACACTTATTCCCACTTCTGCTTTGCTCTTTCCTTGTAACGAGTAATAAACTCAATTTAGTTAACCCTACAAAATGTGTTTGTGTCTTGCATTTGGGTCCACCCTTGCTCCGCACTTGTGACATCTTTCTTGTATTATTTATTTATTTTGTAAATTATAGTAATTTTTTACAGTTCCTTAAGATTCTCATATCCAGGGCTGGTAGTGGGGATAAACTCCCACTATCTATAAAATGCTCCCAATGGCATGCATCTCAGATACCCTCTGATAACCAAGTCCAGCTCCTGGTCTTCACATGTGGTTTAGCTACTCAGTCCAGCAGCACCATTTCTACTGACAGGAGAAGAAGCAAAGACCATTACTGGCACCTTAAAACTAGTTGCTTTGGACAGGAGGGGCTCTTCAGCTATGATTGGCAGCTCATCTAGGAGAAGGAAAACTCTGATCTCAATCCCCTGCTGCCTTGCAACTCTACCCACTCATGGGGAAGGCTTCAGGAGTAAACCCCAAGGTAACATAAGGAGCTGGAGTCCCTAAGGCAGTCCTATGCTGAGTTCAATGTTGACTGACAACTCCTTCAAGGCCACTGGTGCCAAACTGTATCAGTCTCTGCCATTCCTTTGGCTTCACCAGATGTGTGGAGAGAGGAAGCCTGCTGCATGGGTAACAGCTTGCTCTCCATATCGTACTGCTGTGACTTGTAAACTGGTTTGCGTATCAGCTAGGGCACAACATCCATGCTCGACTCCGATGAACAGAGGGGCCTGTAGTCATTTTTGTGTACTACTGTCGCAAAATAACTCATTTTACGTCATATAAGTCAGTGGTCATAAACCTGATTCCCATTCTGAATCTGATTCTGATTTTGTTCTTGAAGCAGGTGGTGTGGACTTCAGGTCTCTGTAACTCCTGCTTAATGGTAGCTGTGAGAACATGACTTGGCCCAGAGTGTAGGGGTCCTTTGATGATTTATGTTTCCTTCTTGAGTGACTATTGACTGTTCTGAAACTATTCATGGATACCTGAGCAAAGACTTTTTCTCTATGTGCTGGCGAATGAACTAATGAGTCAAGGTGAATGAAGATTTCTCACCTGCAGAATCGGAATTCTAATTTGGCCCAGTCTCATTCACACCTCTACTGTCCACTTGCTTTAAAGCTTTGATGAAAATTTAATCAGGAAAGCTTAGCCATGGGTTTTTAGTAGCTGCGATCACAGGAAGGAAGTAGGCACAGAAGACTGGAGACATGCACTCAACATTTTATGTGCAGCTTCTTCCCTTCCGCCATCAGATTTCCAAACGGTCCATGAACCCATGAACACTACCTCAATACCTTGCTCTCTTTGCGCACTAATTATTTATTTTTTAATATTTCTTATTGTAATTGATAGCAATTTGTAATGTACCGCTTCTGCAAAACAACAGATTTCACAATGTTTGTCAGGTGATAAGAAACCTGATTCAGATTCTGAGATAGATGAGTTGAAACTTTTTGTCGAACATCATGTTAAGGAACCAGAGTAAGAAATGGTAAAATTGAATTCTTGTGCAAGGAGAAAGGATAAATTGACAACTTTGAGTATCAGGGAGTCTTTGGAGAAGAGTGATCATAATATAATCAACTTTTACCATGGGTTTGAAAGTGATGTAGTTCAATATAAAATGAGGGTCTTAAATCCAAATGAAAGAGCCTATGAATGTATGAAGGAAAACTGACTGGTTTATTGGAAAAACGTGTTAAAAAGTTTGACAACGGACAGACAACTGTTCGTATTTGAAGAAATGGTACAGGATCTGCAGAGGATACGATCATTTAAGGCATAAAAACCCAACATGTGAAATTGTTCATGGCCATGGTCAAGATGAGATGTTATGGCTATTATTCTATAGATTTATTGAGTATGTTTACAAGAAAATAAATCTCAGGGTTGTATATAGTGACATATATGCAGTTTAATAATAACATTTACTTGGAGCTTTGAACATAGTTCTACAGATGTGCAGTTGCAAGCATCCTAATAAGCTTTTTCACTGCATAGTACAGGACAGGAAGGCTCTACAATGGGTGGTCAAAATTGCTCAATGCATCACTCGCAGCATGCTACCCATCATCAAGGACATATATACAGAAAGGTGCAAGAAAAGGGCCAGTAACATCATGAAGGATCCCATCCACCTTGTTCGTAGACTGTTTGTCCCACTCCCAGCAGGGAGAGGGCTACATAGCATCCATACCAGGGCCACCAATAGTCCAATAATATCAGAGAATGTATACAATATAGAACCTGAAATTCTTGTTCTTCGCAGACATCCACAAAAATAGAAGAGTTCCCCAAAGAATGAGTGATAGTAAACAGTTACTTTCAGACTAAAAATCACCAGACCCAAAAACAGTTACTTTCCCCAAGCAGAAAGACTGATTACCTCCTCCAGCCACTCACTCTCCCCTCCACACCCCCGACCACCACTACTCTACCATTTCCTGTCAGTCACCTTATGTACAGACACTCCTGTGCTTAGCATCTTTTCATGGACATACAACCAATCTATGTATATAAGCTATCTTACTTATTTATATTTATTGTGTTTTTCTGTTATTATTGTGTTCTTTATTTTATTGTGTTTTTTTGTGCTGCATCAGATCTGGTATAGCAATTATTTTGTTCTCCTTTACACTTGTGTACTGTAAGTTAAACCATTTTGAATCTTGAAATAGAAGTAGGCTGTGAGGATTGGGAGCATTCTGAACTCAGTTAGAAGAACCAGGTAATTGAGAAAGACACAGAATACAGAAATCGAATGTAGATCAGGACAAACATATGGTCTGTGCAATGTGGGTCTCTTACAGATCGAATTTATAATGAAAATGAGGAAATGTCAGAGGGATTAAGTAATACTTTGTGTCTGTCTTCAGGACATACAGGACATGCCAGAGGCACCACAAGTCCAAGGATCCAGTGAGAATTAATACTGAACAACATGAATATAACTCTAAAATAGTTCAGGAAAAGCCAGTGAAAGTAAAACTTGATAAATTCCAAGGACTAATTCATCTACATCCCAGAGTTTTGAAATGGAAAGCTACAGAGATAGTGAAATATCTGGTTATCTGCAAAAATGTTATGGATTCTGATTTGGGCACCATAGTAGTGTTGTAGTTAGTGTGAGGCTATTACAGTTTGAGGTCAGAGTTCATTTCTGACACCATCTGTAAGGAGTTTGTACATTTCCCTGTGATGGCGTGGATTTCCTCCAGGCACTCCAGCTTTTTTATACGGTTCAAATTAGCACCATTCAGTAGATTAATTGGTAAATTGTTCTGTGATTAGGCTAGGGTTCAACTGGTTGGTTGCAAGGCAGTGTGGCTTGTTGGGCCAGAAGGGCCTTTTCCACATGATATCCCTAAATAAATGAATGTTTTTTTCCCCTCCTGCAGAATAGAAAGTAGCAAATATGACCCCAGTATTTAGGAAGGGACAAAATATGATGGGTGGGAATAAGTGGATATTTCGCCGGTTAACAGGCGCTGATTAATGGATGCTGGAGCTATAACAGACACAAGGGAGATTGCAAATACTGGAAAACCAGATCAGCACACACCAAGCTCCGTGGAACAGTCAGCATCTACTGAGGGAAAACTACAATCACTGTTTCAGGCTGAGACCCCTCATTAGAGCCTGATGAAGAGTCTCGGCTCCACAGACGCTGCCTGATCTGCGGAGTTCCTCCACCGTTTTGTGCATGTTGAGCCATACGGTTAAAGAAGATTGCATGAAATAAAAATGTTTGAATCTATTGTTCAAGGGGCATGTTCAAAGCTCAACATGGAGGCAACTTCCTCATTCAGAAGGTGGTGAGAGTGTGGAATGAGCTGCCAGAAGAAGAGGAGGAGGATGTGGGTTCAAATTCAAATTCAAAGAGAAGTTTAGATAGGTACGTGGTTGGGAGGGATATGGAGGGTTATGGTCCGGGTGTGGGTCGATGGGACTAGGGAGAAGTTTGGATAGGTACATGGATGGGAGGGGTATGGAGGGGTATGGTCAGGGTGTGGGTTGATGGGACTAGGGAGAGGTTTGGATAGGTACATGGATGGGAAGGATATGGAGGACTATGGTCCGGGTGTGGGTCGATGGGACTAGGGAGAAGTTTGGATAGGTACATGGATGGGAGGGATATGGAGGATGATCGGACTAGGCAGAATAACAGTTCGAAGGCCCAGAAGGGCCTCTTCTGTGCTCTACTGTGGAATGACTTTAATCTGCAAATTTATTCTTTCTATAATTCTTTACAGAGTGTTGCTGCTTTTTGTTGCAGCCTGACCAACACACCACAGCACATTCCGATATGGCAAATAAAGCTAACAGCTGATGCCTGTGAAGTGAAGTGTGCGGCCGAAGGGCCTGTATTGTGCTGTAGGTTTTCTATGTTTCTATGAACCAGTTCGATGGCTCTTTCAAAGGGGGAGGCCCAAATAGTTCCCCCTGAGCTGTGCAGCCTGGTGACCTGAGTGCCACACGTGGATCTCATTAATAGCAAACTGTTGGCCACATGACTGCCGGCTCAGAAGTGCCTAGCTCGTCCCTTGGGAGGATGCATGCCTGGAGCCTGTGTTCTTTAATGTGCCCTTCTGATGCCTCCATTAGAAAATCATTACAGGCTGGGCTATTAAATAGCTGACAGAAGGCATTAAATTACTGCTCTGTGGTCTGGTAAGGGGAGTGTGAGAGAGAATGAAGGATTTCAACAGACAGTTAGAGTATTCAAATGACCCTAATTCTACCAAAGGTTCCTTAAGGTTGTCATAGTTGTCACTGGGGGGCTGTGGTGATAAGTTCACACAACCTATTAAATGCTCCCAATGACCGGCGTCTCAAAAAGCCTCTGACAACCAAGTCCAGCTCCTGACCTTTACGTGTGGCTTAGCTACTAACCCCAGTGGAACCATTTCCACGGACAAAAGAAGGGGCAAAGGCGGGTTACTGGCGCCTTAAAACCAGTCGCTTCAGGCAGATGGGGCTCATCAGCCGCGGTTGACAGCTCATCTTGGAGAAAGAAAACCCAAATCTCAAACCTCAGCAGCCTTATAGTTATTCCCGCTCAAGGAGAAGGCTTCAGGAGTAAACCCCAAGGGAAAAATCCGGAGCTGGCATCTCTAAGGCGGTCTTATGTTGAGTTCAACACTGACTGGCAACTTCTGCGATGCTGCTGGTGCCAAACTGTATCTGTCTGCCATTCCTTTGGGTTCATCAGCTGCGTGGATGGGGAGACTGCTGTATGAGCGACAGCTTGCTCTCCATATTGTACTGCCCCTGCTTGTGTTCAGCTAGGACTCAACGTTCTTGGTCAACCCTGACAAATGGAGGGCCTCTGAATTCTATCAAAACAGAATGAGTAAACAAGCTGGCGTCTTGGTGCAATCACAACAACTTGGAGCTGAATGCCCTCAAAACTGTGGAGATGCATTTCAACTTCAGGGGAATTCTGTGTCCTCACTCACCCACTTCTTGCAACAGTTGGTAAAATTCCATCTTTCCCAGGACATATGGTGCAGTTAGGCAAAAAGTTACTACTCAGTGACATGGAATAAAAGAAAAGGCAGATGCAAGTTTCTGTTAAGACAGCGATGTGCTTGGTCGCAGCGGCCAACCAAAGCTTTTTTAAGCTCTTTTAAGCCTATTTTTTATGATCACAAGACCCTGCTGGATATTAAGAACTTCAAGTACTGCAGGTGTATGCCCATCAGTGAGTTGCTCGTTGGAGGAGAAAATGAAGGAGCTGGACTTGGTGTGGGTCGTGCTGCTGCCTGCGTCAGAGGAGACGGTGAACGAATGCGGTGTCCCTGTTGGACATTGTTAATGTGGAATGTTGGATTTTTCGGCGGATGGTGTGGGAGCTGTGTGACCTCAGTCATATTGAGGACTAGACTTCAAGCTGTGGTGTTGCCTGTTCGCAGCCACACAGGAGAGAGGTTTCAGAGTCAGAGTGTACTCCACCAGGGAGCAGTGTGGTATGGTGTCCAAGCTGGCGTCCTGCTGCCCCCGAGTGTTTGCTCAGCTGAAGATCAGCCATATTGTGTTCGACGACGGACTGCTACAACGTGCATGGACTCAGGATCTTGGACAATATATTTTTTGTGTGACTGTATTTTATTGATAGCCTCTATCTCCTTGCTATCTTATAAGTGCTATACGCATCTTGTGCTTGACAGGTAGTACTGTGTTTTGCTGTCTTGTTTGGCTGTAATCATGGGTATTCATGTATATTTGAATAATAATTAAACTTAGACTCAAACTTGAATCAGTAACTGAGTTGAAAGAAGGAGGTTGAACCTCTGACGCATCTGGAGGTAGGAAGGATCCACGTGAACATTTGTTGCATCTTTCGCACAGATACTCCGATCTGTACAGCTTCCTGCCATGATTTAATTTTACTTCCTTTTATTTTTCTTGTAAATGAACAGAAATGATGTAAATTTTAATAAAGATTAAAGTTAAAGGAGGAGCTTAGGAGGATTAAAGGCACCGAACAGCGACTCTTTTGCTTGCATCTTCGGCAACAGCTCTATTTCCATCTTTAATATCTCCATTTTTCCCTTTCAGGGTTCTTTTGAAGACCCTGACCTGGAGTTCCATGCTGACTTTGGCTCTTTGTGGGAATGGGACCCACTCTCGGCGTTTCACGACTGGCTGTTACTCGGCACGCCAAGGGCTCGGCCTGAGAGCTCAGCTCGCCTTCGGAGGGCCGAGATTTCATGCCTCTGGAGACGGGCGGATCGGAGGTCGGTGTCCGGGCAGGAGACTGGTGTGTTGTGGGAGATGGAAGATCTAAGTCTGTGTGCCCAGAGACTTGAGATCTTTGGACACAGAGCTTGGAAAAAACGATGCAATGGACTTTTAATATCATAAACCAGTGAGTTGTTTGTTATGTCTCCCCTCTTGCTTTTAACGGAGACGCCTCTTTGTCCCTTATTAGGGAGAGAGAGAGTTTGTGGTATGTCAAATTACCAGGTGAACGACTAGTCTTTGTCCGTGTCTTTGCTGTTGCTTTGCTCGTGCTTGAGTGTTCGGTGGGGGGTGCCGATGCTTTTCTTTGCAGGTAGGGGGAGGGGGATCGTTGCTTGCTGCTGCTTACGCCCGGTGGGGGGGGGTTGTACTTTGGGGTTCTAACATTTAACTGTCATTAATTCTTTGGGGCACTCCTCTGTTTTCATGGATGGATGGGAAGAAAAGGCATTTCAGGATGTATATTGTATACACTTCTCTGACATTAAATGTACCTTTGAGATAAGCTTTATTTATCATATGTACGGCACATCAAAATATAAAGAGAAATGCAACGTTTGTGTCAAATCAAGTCAGCAAGGATTGTAAACACAAGGGATTCTGCAGATAAAAAATGCTGGTGAACACAGCAGGGCAGGCAGCATCTATAGGAAGAGGTACAGTCGACGTTTCGGGCCGAGACCCTTCGTCAGGACTAACTGAAGGAAGAGATAGTAAGAGATTTGAAAGTTTTAATTCCACGTCCCATTCCCATTCTGATATGTCTATCCACGGCCTCCTCTACTGTCAAGATGAGGCCATACTCATGTTGGAGGAACAGCACCTTATATTCCATCTGGGTAGCCTCCAGCCTGATGGCATGGGCATTGACTTCTCTGACTTCCGTTAGTGCCCCACCTCGCCTTCATACCCCATCCCTTATTTATTTATTATTTTTTTTCTCTCTCTCTTTTTTCTCCCTCTGTCCCTCTCACTATAACTCCTCGCCCATCCTCTAGGCTCCCCTGCCCCTTTCTTTCTCCGTAGGCCTCCCATCCCATGATCCTCTCCCTTCCCCAGCCTCGTATCCCTTTTGCCAATCAACTTTCCAGCTCTTGGCTCAATCCCTCCCCCTCCCGTCTTCTCCTATCATTTCAGATCTCCCCCTCCCTTCCCACTTTCAAATCTCTTACTATCTCTTCTTTCAGTTAGTCCTGACGAAGGGTCTCGGCCCGAAATTTCAACTGTACCTCTTCCTGTAGATGCTGCCTGGCCTGCTATGTTCACCAGCATCTGCAGATTTCCTCTTGTTTGAGATTCTGCAGATGCTGGAATTCCAGAGCAACACACACAAAATGCTGGAGGAACTCAGCAGGCCGGGCAGCATCAATGGAGAGAAATAAGCAGTCGTCCTGATGAGGGGTCTCAGCCGGAAACATCAACTGTCTATTCCTCTCATTCAATGTTGCCTGACCTGCTGAGTTCTTCCAGCATTTTGTATGTGTTACACTTGCATGCTGGGGGCAGCCCAGAAGTGTCACCATGCTTCCAATGCCAACATAGCATGCCCACAACTCACTAATCCTAACCCGTACATCTTTTTAGTACGTGGGAGGAAACTGGAACCCCCAGAAGAAACCCTTACGGTTACAGAGAGAACGTAGAAACTCCTTACAAACAGCAAGAATCAAAGGTCAAATTAAATTTATTATTAAATATACCATATTCATGATGAGATTCATTTTCCTGTGGACATTCACAGTAAATATGAAGAAACACATACGGCAAAGACAGATGAACAACCAATATGTAAATAAATAAACAATAAATATCAAGAAAAAAGAACCGCAGAGAAGTTACCCTCTTTGGTTCAAGAGCCTGATGGTTGAGGTACAGTCACACAGGTGTGAATCTACGTCCACACCGCCCCATCTGGTGGTGTGGGACCCGAGAATTCTGTGCCTTCTTCCTGATGGTGGCAGCGAGAAGAGAGCATGTCCTGGGTGGTGAGGTGTTTGATGATGGATGCTCTTTTCCTGCGGTGGCACTCGTTGTAAATGTGTAGAGTGGTGGGGAGGGTTTTACCTCTGATGCACTGGGCTGTATGCAATACTTTTTGTAGGCTTTTTCGTTCAAGGGCATTGGTGTTTGTATACCAGGCTATGATGCATCCAGTCAGTATATTCCCCACCATCAAACCCTGATCAGTGATTGCCAGCACTGTAAAGGGATTGTGCCACCCACTACATGGTGCCCTGCACTGTTTTCATCTTCTGAGACACCACATGGAGTTCTTGTCCACCTTTCCCCCTATACCTGAATAAACCCATTGACAAGGCAGCTGTATTAAAATCATTATCGGTTCAACTTTAGATGAGGAAGTATGGCTTCAGTTCACATCAGCAATTCCATAATTTTGAGTAATTTTGCCTTTCCACATTCCATTTAAATCAAAGCCTTGAGTTATTATGCTTCCTACCATTCATTACAATTCAAGATTGTTTAATCTCATTTGCAGTACAGAAGTATAAAGGATCCAGTGCAGCTCAAAAAACACAAGAAGCTAAACAACCAGAATAATTAAAAAGCACGATAAATGTAATTACATTAGATAGCTTATATGTATATATAGAATAGTGTTGGCGCGTGGCCAAGTGGTTAAGGTGTTCGTCTAGTGATTTGAAGGTCGCTGGTTAGAGCCTTGGCTGAGGCAGTGTGTTGTGTCCTTGAGTAAGGCACGTAACCACACATGGCTCTGCGACGACACCGGTGCCAAGCTGTATCGGCCTAGTGCCCTTCCCTTGGACAACATCGGTGTCGTGGGGAGGGGAGACTTGCAGCATGGGCAACTGCCGGTCTTCCGTACAACCTTGCTCAGGCCTGTGCCCTGAAGAGTGAAGACTTTCCAGGCGCAGATCCATGGTCTCGCAAGACTAACGGATGCCTTATATATAGAATAATTGTTTGTCCATAAAGTGACACTAGGAACAACAGTGTCTGTACATAAGGTGACTCTGATAGGAAATGATGGAGTAGTGGTGGTTGGGGGTATGGAGGGGTGAGTTAGTGGGTGGAGGTGTTGATCATCCTTTCTGCTTGGGGAAAGGAACTGTTTTTGAGTCTGGCGGTCCTGGTGAGGATGCGACGTAGCCTCCTCCCTGATGGGAGTGGGACAAACAGTCCGTGGGCAGGGTGGGGGCTGGGGGGGTATCCTTCATGATGTTTCTGGTCCTTTCCCTTTTCATACATGAACCAATGTGTTGTTCTTCATTTATTTAGTCTTGGCCTGTCTCCAGGAAGACAAGTAATTTTTAAAAGTTTATTAATTGTTCAGGGTCTGGGTCACTTTTCCCTTTCAGCTGTGAAGTGCATGGCCTCAGAGTAGCTGAAATGCTCCTGTGCACATAGCCTTTGTTGCCATACCGCTAGAATTGGACACAACCAGCAAATGTTTACAAAGTGTGAATGATTTTCTTTATTGTACTATATTTCATTATAGCCTTCAATTAATAAATAAAATCAAAAGTATGTGATTTTTCAATTTTCTTTCTAAATATTCATAGTATGTATATTACAAATAAAATATATTTAAAGTGCTGCATAGTTTTCAGTCCATATAATGATCTCCTGCTCAGAGCAATAATTGGTCTGCACAGCTGTGTAAAAAAAAATTAGAGGGAACGTTGTTCTCGATGCCTCTGAAATGGCTCCCTTTCCCTCATTGGCCTGAGAAGCTGGTGATATGCCACCTTTCTCAAGCTGGTGGTGGTGCCCCCACTATGCCATCGGAGAGGGAGTTCCAGGATTTAGAACCAGTGACAACAAAGGACCAGCGATATATTTCCAAATGTGATTGTTGGGCAACCTTAAGGTAGTGATATTCCCAGGTCCTTTCTGAAGGTAGATTTGGAAGGTATTGTCAAAAGGATGTATATAGAATACACCCCACAGAACAGCACAACACAGTACAAGCCCTCTGGCCCACAATGTTGTGTCAACCTTTTAAGATCAATCCTATAAGATCCTTCCCACACAGCCCTGTATTCTTCTAACATCCATGTGCCTATCTAAGAGTCTGTTAAATGTCCCTAACGTATCTGCCTCTACCACCACCCCAGAAGTCTGTTGCACACACTTACCACTCTCTGTGTAAATATTCTACATCTGACTATTCTTTCCTCCAAATACCTTAAAATTGTGCCCTCTCATATTAGTCATTTCCACCCTTGGAGAAAGTTTCTGGTATCCAATTGATCTATGCCTCTTATGCACCTCTGACAGGTCACCTCTCATTCTCCTTTGCTCCAAAGAGAAAAGCCCCAACTCACTCAACCACTTCTCATAAGAAATGCTCTCTCATCCAGGCAGCATCCTGGTAAAAATTCCTCTGCATTCTCCCTAAAGGTTCCACATCCCTCCTAAAATGAGTGACCAGAACTGAATTCAATAATCCAAGTGTGGTTGAACCAGGGTTTTATGGAGCTGCAACATTTCTTTGCAGTTTTTGAACTCAATACCCAGAAGGCCAACACACCACATACTGTCTCAACAACCCTACCAACTTGTGCAGCTGCTTTGAGGGATCTATGAACATGGTGCCCAAGGTCCTCTGCATTGCTGAGCAAGTACTTCCCTAATGATCCGGCCTTCTTAACCTTCTGGGTTACAGAGTTCCAAAACCCACCAGGCTCTCTGAGAAGTTACTGTTTGTGAATTATTACCTCCCAACATTATATCTATGTTCCTTCATTTTGATATTCTCCACTTGTGGAAATGTCTCAATATCTCTCTGTCATATCCATGAATGATCTTGGGAACCTTCGTCAAGATGGTGCTAAACGATGACTCCTTTGCTTGCGTCTTTAGAAACAGCTCTATTTCCATCTTTAATATCTCTATTTTTCCCTTTCAGGGTTCTTTTGAAGACCCTGACCTGGTGTTACACGCGGACTTTGGTTCTTTGCGGGAATGGAACCCGCTCTCGGGGTGTCACGACTGGCCGTTATCCGACATGCCAAGGGCACGGCCTAAGAGTTTGGCTCACCTTTGGAGGCCTTGGATCTTGGGACTCTGGAGACGGGTGGTTTGAAGGTTGGTGTCCCAGACCGGTGTGTCGTGGGAGCTGGAAGATCTTTGGCTGTGTGCCCAGAGACCTGAGATCTTTGGACACCCAGCTTGGAAAAAGTGACGCAACGGACTTTTAACATCATAAACCAGCGAGTTGTTTGTTATGTCTCTCCTCTCACTGTGAAACAGACACATCTCTTTCTCCCTTATTAGGGTGAGAGAGAACCTGTGGTATGTTGAATACCGGGTGAACGCATAGTCTTTGGAGTACTGCAAATCTGTGTCTTTGCTGTTGCCTTGCTCACGCTTGAGTGCTCAGTGGTGGGTGTCAATGCTTTTTTTTTGCTGGTAGGGGACAGGGGATTGTTGCTTTCTGCCATTTGCGTGCAGGAGGGAGGGGAGCTGGGGGGGAGCTTTGGGGTTCTAACATTTAACTGTTGTTCATTCTTTGGGGCACTCCTCTGTATTCATAAATGGTTGCGAAGAAAAAGCATTTCAGGATGTATATTGTATACATTTCTCTGACATTAAATATACCTTTGAAACCTTTGAATGTAATATTCATGAATAAATGACCTCAACATACCTTGTAGCTATATTTCCTTGTATGAGACTCCCTCACTAGTGAAAACATCTCAACCTCTATCCTGTTAACCTCTCCTAGGATCAGATATCATTAATAGGAACAACCTTCATTCTTGTAAAGTCAGAAGGATGCTAATTTAGTCACTTATTTAAAAATTTTCCGGGTATGCTCTTTTCCCTGTGTTCTCTGTGCTGAAGAGGAATTAAAATTCACATTAAAAAGTCAGTAGTGAAACCAGACAGTTTTTGGTACATTGGCCTTCATAAATCAGAGTATTGAGTCCAGGAGATGGGACGTTCTGTTGAAGTTGTGCAAGACGTTGCTGAGGCCTAATTTGGAGTACTGTGTGCAGTTCTGGTCACCTAACTACAGGAGAGATATCAATAAGATTGAAAGAGTGCAGGGAAAATTGACAAGAATGTTGCTGAACTTGAGGATCTGACTGATAGGGAAAGACTGAACAGGTTCGGACTTTATTCCCTGGAACATAGAAGACTCAAGGGAGACTTGGTAGAGGTATACAAAATTATGAGGGGTATAGACAGGGTAAATGCAAGCAGATTTCTTCCACTGAGGTTGGGTGAGACTAGAAATGGAGATCATAGGTTAAGACCATAACACCATAAGAAATAGCAGCAGAATTCAGCCACTTGGCCCATCAAGTCTACTCCACCATTCAACCATGGACGATCCTTTCTCCCCCGCACCCCACCAGCCCCATTCCCCGGCCTGCTCCCCGTAACCTTTGATGCTGTGTCCATCAAGAACCTATCAATCTCTGCTTTAAATACACCCAATGATTTGGCCTCCACGGCTGCCTGTGGTAACAAATTCCGCAAATTCACCACCTTTTGGCTTAAGAAATTTCTCCACATCTCCACATGTACTCTATCTAGGCCTTTCAATATTCAAGTAGTTTCAATGAGGTCCCCCACCCCATATTTCTAAATTCTAGCAACTACAGACCCAGAGCCGTCAAACATTCCTCGCATGATAACCCTTTCATTCCTGGAATCATCCTTCTGAACCCTCTCCAGTGTCAGATGAGGAGCCCTAAACTGTTCACAATACTCAAGGTGAGGCCTCACCAGTGCTTTATAAAGCCTCAGCATCACATCCTTGCTCTTGTATTCCAGACCTCTTGAAATGAATGCTAACATGGCATTTGCCTTCCTCACCACCGACTCAACCTGCAAGTTCACCTTTAAGGTGTCCTGCATAAGGACTTCCAAGTCCCCTTGCATCTCAGAGTTTTGGATTTCCTCCCCATTTAGAAAATAGTTTGTACATTTATTTCTACTACCAAAATCCATGACCATGTATTTTCCAACATTGCATTTAATTTACCACTTTCTTGCCCATTCTCCTAATCTGCCCAAGTTCTTCTGTAGCCTACCTGCTTCCTCAACATGACCTGCCCCTCCACCAATCTTCGTATCATTTGCAAACTTGTCAACAAAGCCATCTATTTCACCATCTAAATTATTGATATATATCATAAAAAGAAGCAGTCCCAACACCAGCCTCTGCAGAACACCACTAGTCACTGGCAGCCGACCAGAAAAGGATCCTTTTATTCCCACTCACTGCCTCCTACCAATCAGCCAGTGGTCTAACCATGTCAGTAACTTTCCTGTAATACCATGGGCTCTTAACTTGGTAAGCAGCCTCATGTGTGGCACCTTGTCAAAGGCCTTCTGAAAGTCCAAATATACAAGATCCACTGTCCCCCTTTATCTATCCTACTTGTAATCTCCTCAAAGAATTCCAACAGGTTCGTCAGGCAGGATTTTCCCTGAAGGAAACCATGCTGACTTTGTACTACCTTGTCCTGTGTCACCAAGTACTCCATCAACTCATCCTTAACAATTGACTCGAACATCTTCCCAACCACTGAGGTCAGGCTAACTGGTCTATAATTTCCTTTCTGCTGCCTTCCTCCTTTCTTAAAGAGTGGAGTGACATTTGCAATTTTCCACTCCTCTGGCACCATGCCACATGCCAGAGTCCAATGATTACGATCTCTACTGCTACCTCTTTCAGAACCTTGGGGTGCAGTTCATCTGGTCTGGGTGACTTATGTAACTTTAGGTCATTCAGCTTTTTGAGCACCTTCTCTCTTGTAATAGTAACTGCACCCACTTCTTTTCCCTCACACCCTTCAACATCTGGCACACTGCTAGTGTCTTCCACAGTGAAGACTGATGCAAGACATCAATTTAGTTCATCTGCTATCTTCTTATCCACCATTATTATTTCTCTGGCATCATTTTCTAGTAGTCCTATATCCACTCTCATCTCTCTTTTATCTTTTTACGTACTTGAAGAAGCTTTTACTTTGATATTGTTTGCTAGCTTGCTTTCATATTTTATCTTTTCCCTCCAAATAATTACTTTAGTTGCTCTCTGCAGGTTTTTAGAAGCTTCCTAATCCTTTGTCTTCCTGCTAATTTTTGCTTTGTTGTATGCCCTCTCTTTTGCTTTTACATTAGCTTTGACTTCCCTTGTCAGCCATGGTACTGCTGAAGGGTCTCGACCCGAAACGTCAACTGTACTCTTTTCCACAGATGCTGCCTGGCCTGCTGAGTTGCTCCAGTGTTTTCTGTGTGTTGCACCATTTTAAAAGTTTCTTCCTCCAGGCCGTTAATCTGATCAACCATTCTACTTAGCCTTCCCCCACCCCCTCTATCTATTACCCCCGTCACTGCGCAGCACTTTAAACACTTCAATCCACTTTTTATAAAGTCGATTTCATTTTAAATATGTGCTGGTATTTATGTATTAATTTACATTTTATTCCACATCTGCACTTTAAAATGGTGTAGTAGTAATAAATAAATGAATAAGCAATAAGTATTGAGAACATGAGAGCAGAGTCCTTGAAAGAGAATCCATAGGTTGTGGAAACAGTTCAGTGATGGAGCAAGTAAAGTCGAGTGATGTTATCCCCTGCACGTTCAAGAGCCTGTTGTTTGAGAGGGTAACAATTGTTCCCGAATCCGGTATCTTCTTCCATGTGACAGCAGAGAATAAAAAGCATGACCTGGGTAATAAGGGCTCCTGACAGATGCTTTTGTGATGTCCAGTACTCCTTAACGATGTGTGCAATGCTGGGGATGGGCTTATTTGTACATAATTCTTTATTCTTTATATTGTTGAATGTTGTTTTTTTGTTGCATGTTGTGCCAATACACCACAGCAAATTCCCATACATGTACTGTAATTGTATATAGCAAATAGCATTGATCCTTTCAAAGTTAATTTTGAATCTGTCTTCAGTTCAAGCAGCTTATTTTAAAATGTATCACAGGGTACCTGACACAGCCGTGTCAATGAATTCATGGGTGGGGGAAATGGGTGAAATTTGGTCAGAATCTCATTGGCCTGGAAAATTATGGTTTTTATTTATTCAAGAAACAAACCTTATTTTACCAAACCTGGTTCTCCTGAAGCAGTGTTATTTGAAGAATCAACACTTAAACTGTGTTTTATGTCCTCTTGAAGACTTCTGACCCCATATGACCTCTATGTCATCAAAGACACGAGCAAATTTCTACAGCAAGTTTCTAGTTCCTTTACATGAACATCTCTGAAGGTGTATTTTGGGCTCAACATGTTAATGCAAGTACAAAGAAGGCATGCCAGCGGTTATATTTCAAGTCAAGTCAAGTCACTGTTTATTGTCATTTCGACCATAACTGCTGATACAGTACACAGTAAAAATGAGACAACATTTTTCAGGACCATGGTGCTACATGAAACAATACAAAAACTACACTGAACTACGTAAAACAACACAAAAACTACACTAGACTACAGACTTACCCAGGACTGCATAAAGTGCACAAAACAGTGCAGGCATTATGATAAATAATAAACAAGACAATAGGCACAGTAGAGGGCAGTAGGTTGGTGTCAGTCCAGGCTCTGGGCATTGAGGAGTCTGATGGCTTGGGGGAAGAAACTGCTACATAGTCTGGTCGTGAGAGCCCGAATGCTTCGGTGCCTTTTACCAGATAGCAGGAGGGAGAAGAGTTTGTATGAGGGGTGCGTGGGGTCCTTCATAATGCTGTTTGCTTTACGGATGCAGTGTATGGTGTAAACGTCTGTAATGGCGGGAAGAGAGACCCCGATGAACTTCTCAGCTGACCTCACTATCCGCTGCAGGGTCTTGCGATCCGAGATGGTGCAATTTCCGAACCAGGCGGTGATGCAGCTGCTCAGGATGCTCTCAATACAACCTCTGTAGAATGTGGTGAGGATGGGGGGTGGGAGATGGACTTTTCTCAGCCTTCGCAGGAAGTAGAGACGCTGCTGGGCTTTCTTTGCTATGGAGCTGGTGTTGAGGAACCAGGTGAGATTCTCCGCCAAGTGAACACCAAGAAATTTGGTGCTCTTAACGATCTTAACAGAGGAGTCGTCGATGTTCAGTGGAGAGTGGTTGTTCCATGTCCTCCTGAAGTCAACAACCATCTCTTTTGTTCACATTCAGAGACAGGTTGATGCTCCTGTACCTAGTGTCCTTTTATGTACATGTAATCAAAGTAAATTTTATTATCAAAGTACATGTATGTCACCATATACAACCCTGAGATCCATTTTGAGGAGCCAGAGGTTGTGGTACATATAGGTACCAATGACATAGGTAGGAAAAGGTGAGAGGTCCTGAAAGGAGAATATAAGCAGTTAGGAAGGGAGTTGAGAAAAAGGACCGCAAAGGTAGTAATCTCGGGATTACTGCTTGTGCCACCCGACAGTGATAGTAGGAATGCAACGAGGTGGAGGATAAATGCGTGGATGAGGGATTGGAGCAGGGGGCAGGGATTCAAGTATTTGGATTATTGGGACCGCTTTTGGCGCAGGTGTGATCTGTACAAAAGGGACGGGTTACACTTGAATCCTAGGGGGACCAATATCCTGGCGGGGAGATTTGCGAGGGCTTCTGAGGTGACTTTAAACTAGAATGGTTGGGGGGTGGGAATCAAATTAAAGAGACTAGGAGAGAGGAGGTTAGTTCACAACAGGGGGATGGGAACAAGTGCAGAGAGACAGAGGGATGTAAAATGAGGGTAGAAGCAAAAAGTAGTAAGGTGAAAAGTAAATGTGGCAGGCCGGCAAATCCAGGGCAAAAATCAAAAAGGGCCATTTTTCAACATAATTGTAACATAATGCTAAGAATGTTGTAAAAGCAAGCCTGAAGGCTTTTTGTGTCAATGCAAGGAGCATTCGTAACAGGGTGGATGAATTAAAAGTGCAGATTGTTATTAATGAATATGATATAGTTGGGATCACAGAGACATGGCTCCAGGGTGACCAGGGATGGGAGCTCAACATTCAGGGATATTCAATATTCAGGAGGGACAGACATGAAAGAAAAGGAGGTGGGGTAGCATTGCTGGTTAGAGAGGAGATTAACGCAATAGAAAGGAAGGACATTAGCCAGGAGGATGTGGAGTCGATCTGGGTAGAGCTGCATAACACTAAGGGGCAGAAAACGCTGGTGGGAGTTGTGTACAGGCCACCTAACAGTAGTAGCGAGGTTGGGGATGGCATTAAACAGGAAATTAGAAATGTGTGCAATAAAGGAACAGCAGTTATAATGGGTGACTTCAATCTACATATAGATTGGGTGAACCAAATTGGTAAGGGTGCTGAGGAAGAGAATTTCTTGGAATGTATGCAGGATGGTTTTTTGAACCAACATGTTGAGGAACCAACTAGAGAGCAGGCCATTCTAGACTGAGTATTGAGCAATGAGGAAGGGCTAATTAGCAATCTTGTCGTGAGAGGCCCTTTGGGTAAGAGTGACCATAATATGGTGGAATTCTTTATTAAGATGGAGAGTGACATAGTTAATTCAGAAACAAAGGTTCTGAACTTAAAGAAGGGTAACTTTGAAGGTATGAGACGTGAATTAGCTAAGATAGACTGGCAAATGATACTTAAAGGGTTGACAGTGGATATGCAATGGCAAGCATTTAAAGATCGCATGGATGAACTACAACAATTGTTCATCCCAGTTTGGCAAAAGAGTAAATCAGGGAAGGTAGTGCACTCGTGGCTGACAAGAGAAATTAGGGATAGTATCAATTCCAAAGAAGAAGCATACAAATTAGCGAGAAAAAGAAGCTCACCTGAGGACTAGGAGAAATTCAGAGTCCAGCAGAGGAGGACAAAGGTCTTTATTAGGAAAGGGAAAAAAGATTATGAGAGAAAACTGGCAGGGAACATAAAAACTGACTGTAAAAGCTTTTATAGATATGTGAAAAGAAAAAGATTGGTTAAGACAAATGTAGGTCCCCTACAGACAGAAACAGGTGAATTGATTATGGGGAGCAAGGACATGGCAGACCAATTGAATAACTACTTTGGTTCTGTCTTCACTAAGGAGGACATAAATAATCTTCTGGAAATAGTAGGGGACAGAGGGTCTAGTGAAATGGAGGAACTGAGGGAAATACATGTTAGTAGGGAAGTGGTGTTAGGTAAATTGAAGGGATTAAAGGCAGATAAATCCCCAGGGCCAGATGGTCTGCATCCCAGATTGCTTAAGGAAGTAGCCCAAGAAAAAGTGGATGCATTAGTGATAATTTTTCGAAACTTTTTAGACTCTGGACTAGTTCCTGAGGATTGGAGGGTGGTTAATGTAACCCCGCTTTTTAAAAAAGGAGGGAGAGAGAAACTGGGGAATTATAGACCGGTTAGCCTAACATCGGTAGTGGGGAAAATGCTAGAGTCAGTTATCAAAGATGTGATAACAGCACAGTTGGAAAGCGGTGAAATCATCGGACAAAGTCAGCATGGATTTGTGAAAGGGAAATGATGTCTGACGAATCTCATAGAATTTTTTGAGGATGTAACTAGTAGAGTGGATAAGGGAGAACCAGTGGATGTGGTATATCTGGATTTTCAAAAGGTCCCACACAGTATTGTGTGCAGTTTTGGTCCCCTAATCTGAGGAAAGACATTCTTGCCATCGAGGGAGTACAAGGAAGGTTCACCAGATTGATTCCTGGGATGGCAGGACTTTCATATGATGAAAGAGTGGATCGACTAGGCTTATACTCGTTGGAATTTAGAAGATTGAGGGGGGATCTTATTGAAACATATACAATCCTAAAGGGATTGGACAGGCTAGATGCAGGAAGATTGTTTCTGATGATGGGGAAGTCCAGAACGAGGGGTCACAGTTTGAGGATAAAGGGGAAGCCTTTTAGAACCAAGATTAGAAAAAACTTCTTTACACAGAGAGTGGTGAATCTGTGGAATTCTCTGCCACAGGAAACAGTTGAGGCCAGTTCATTTGGCTATATTTAAGAGGGAGTTAGATATGGCCCTTGTGGCTAAAGGGATCAGGCGGTATGGAGGGAAGGCTGGTACAGGGTTCTGAGTTGGATGATCAGCCATGATCATACTGAATGGCGGTGCAGGCTTGAAGGGCCGAATGGCCTACTCCTGCACCTATTTTCTATGTTTCTATGTTTTTCTTCTGGCATTATCATTCTATATAATAATAACCATAACAGAATCGATGAACAGCCACCCAACTAGGGTATTCAACCAGTCTCTATATATAAGCTAATCTTATTTATTTATATTTATTGTCTTCTTTTCGCTTATTGTGTTTTTTATGCTGCATTGGATCTGGAGTAGAAACATAGAAAACCTACAGCACAATACAGGCCCTGTAAGTAGACAGACGGAGCCATGATGATGAATATTAACATTATATAAAAGAAAATTCTAGCTGCGCGGCGCAAAGGCTACGTGCGTAGGAGCATTTCAGTTACTGTGCGGCTTAGAGAGGACAATGATCACCATGTTTGAAAACAAATATGCTGCTACCTTTTAAAAGGCTTATAATGTTCTTATAAATATCTTTATAAATGAATATACTTCTGTTTATTTAGCGACTTTTACAATGTTAAGATAGTTTATGGACAATGAATCAGTTTTTTAAACACACTCAAAAAATTATGAGGGTTTTTCATAAAGCAGGAAAGAGGAAATGTGTTTCCCACTGGTGGCTGGTTCAGAACCAGAAGGCATAGATTTAAGATATTTGGCCATAATTCAAAGAGGAGATGAATAGCATTTCCACATACAGATGGTTTTTTGGCAGAATCTCAGATGAGATGAAAGGGCGTACAGGAGTGGATGTACCAGCTAGTTGAGTGGTGTCACAGCACAACCTTGCACTCAGCGTCAGTGAGACAAAAGAGCTCATTGTGGACTTCAGGAAGAGTAAGAAGAGTGAACATGAACCAATCCTCATAGAGGAATCAGAAGTGGAGAGAGTGAGCAATTTCAATTTCCTGGGTTTCAAAATCTGTTAGGATCTAACCTGGTCCCAACATACTGATGTAACTATAAGGAAGGCAAGGCAACTATATTTTATTAGGAGATTGAAAACATTTGGTTTGTCACCTAAACACTGAAAAACTTCTACAGTTGTACTGTAGAGAGCATTCTGACAGGCTGCATCACTATCTGGTATGGGGCGGTGGGGGGAAGGGGTTGCTACTGCTCAGGGTCGAAAGGAGCTTCAGAAGGTTGTAAAATTAGTCAGCTCCATCATGGGTACTAGCCTCCGCAGTATCCAAGACATCGTCAAGGAGGGATGCCCCAGAAAGGAAGCATACATTATTGAGAGCATGCCCTGTTCTCATTACTACCACCAGAAAAGAGATACAGAAGCCTGAAGGCACACGCTCAGTGATTCAGAAACACTGCCATCTGCTACCATCTACCATGGCATTGCCCCTCTGCCATCCGATTCCTAAATGGACATTGAACCCATCAACACTACAGAACTACCAATTCTTTTATATTATCTGTTTCTACACTATTTTTAATTTAACTATTTCAAATACATATGTATCTATACTTACTGTAATTGATTTACTTTTATTTCTTTCTATATTACCATGTATTGTACTGAGCTGCTGCTGCTAAGTTAATAAATTTCACAACACATGCTGGTGATGATAAACCTGATTCTGATTCTGCGTTGTTTCCATCTGGAAAATGATTTGTAAAAGGGTAATGGATGCAGTAACTCTAAAGAGGTAATTGGATAAGTATGAGGAGAAGGATTGTTTATACCAAAGATTCCTGAACAGTTTTATGTCATGGGCCCCTACTGTTACCCAAGGGATTTGTGGACCACAGGTTGGAAATCCCTAGTCTATATAGTCTGAGCAAATAATTTATTCATTCTTTCTAACAGCTGAGTGGAGCATGATAAGCTGGGTCAGAAGCTAAAATCTGTAGGTGCTGAATGTTACAGGCACGCAATGGCCACTTTATTAGATACTTCCTGTATCCAATAATATGGCTACCGAGTGCATGTTTGTGGTCCTCTGCTGCTGTAGCCTATCCGCTTTAAGGTTCGACACCACTGCTGTAAAGCATGGTTATTTGAGTTACTGTCACTGGATGTTTTCACTTTCTTGAACCATTCTCTGTAAACTCTAGAGACTGTTGTGCGTGAAAATCCCAGGAGATCAGCAGTTTCTGAGATACTCAAACCACCCCATCTGACACCACAATCATTCCATGGTCAAAGTCACTTAGATCACATTTCTTCCCCATTTTGGTGTTTGTTCTGAACAACAACTGAACCTCTTGACCATGTCTGCATAGTTTAATGCTTTGAATTGCTGCCACATGATTGACTGATTAGATATCTGCATTAATGAGCAGATGTACTAACGAAGTGCTACTGAGTGCATTTCACAGAGGCAAGAATGACAATGGAGCAGTTGGATTAAACCTTTTTACTGAACTATGTTGGCTATGGTACACACCGTGCTACCTACAGTCCAGGAGCAACAAACCAGGCACACCGTTACAAAAACCTACGTGCGCTCGAAAGCCCATGAAATAAAGAAGTCCTCATGTGTGGGAGGCCCAATTGATATGACGCAATTCACTGAAAATCTGAAATAAAAGCAGACGATGCTGAAAATACTTGGCAAGTCAGACAACATCTTTGCAGAGAGAAGCAGCATTAACTACTGATGGGTCTCAGCCCGAATTGTCGACTGTTTATTCATTTCCATAGATGCTGCCTGAGCTGCTGAGTTCCTCTGGCATTTTGAGTGTGGTACTCTGATCTTGCTGGCCTTTCCCTGTGCCTCTCTGTTAATAAAACCAGAATAAGTACCTCCTCTGCCATTTTTGTTTCTGTTTGGTTTTCACAATCCACAGAAACTAGCATTCATGACTTAGCAAAATCCACCCAGAATTCGGTTTAGCCAGCTGCAGACTGATGGACAGTGATAACGATATCCAGCAGTTAGCCTAAGTTACAAATGAAAATAGCAATTTGAAAATGGTCACAGGTTTCATCACTCAAGGGAAAAAGAAAACTGGCAACAAATATATCAGGTTTATTATTCAACTCTTCCTCCAATAACATTTGCTCATGAAAGATTTAGAACACAGATGGCTCTAGTTATCACCACGTACGGCAACTGCGTGTGAATGAGTGGGCTAACATCATTTGCAGTTGTGTAATGTTCCTGCTTAGGCGGCTAACAGAACATCGAAGCTTCACAGAGAGTCAGGTTATTTGAGAATCAGAATCAGGTCCAATATCAACAGCATATATCATGAAATTTGTTGTCTTTGTGGCAGCAGTACAATGCAATGCATAATAATAAGAAAAGACAAAACTGTGAATTACAGTGAGTATGTATACATAAAATAGTTAAATGAAATAAGCTGTGCAAAAATAAAAACTAAAAAAGCAGTGAGGTAGTGTTCATGGGTTCAGTGTCCATTCAGAAATCAGATGGCAGAGGGGAAGAAGCTGTTACTGAATCATTGAGCGTGTATCGTTTAGGCTCTTGTACCTCCTTCCTGAGGGTAGCAATGAGAAGAGGATATGTCATGGGTGATGGGGGTCCTTAATGATGGATGCCATTGTTTTGCCGTCTTTGCTTCTTGAAGGTGTCCTGGATACTACAGAGGCTAGTGCCCGTGATGGTGCATGGGACGTTGTTCTGGAGCTACTTTTCTGCAAGAATAAGTACGCAGCAGTTCCTCATCGCTCGCTAGTGCAGCCACAAGCGAACACAGTCCAGCTCATCTTCCACCAAGCAAACACTGAAGGGCAGCATTGACTTGGAGGGGCCAGCCCCTGACCCAGAGCAGACTCTGGTGTGCCCTGCTGCGCCTCTGCTGTCTCCCACACAGCCTCCAGCATCTCCTCAGCTGGGCAGCTGCAACAGGCGACTCCAAAGCACAGTAATTCACAATAAACTATCAAACAACCAGCATGTCTTATATAAGAGGAAACCCAGGTGAGGTCTCGGCCCACAGCATACTGCTGCACCAGAACCCGGGTCCTAATGTGAGGCATGATCCAGTATTTGGACAATTTAAACACTGACCCAGAAAGACTAGAAAGACAGGGCATCGGGACCAGAGGCAAGGGTCTCCTGCGATATTCACTCCTCTTCCCGTGGTACTGAGGCTGTGAGACTGCTCCACCAGCTGTGTTTCCTGTCTGTGAGCTTTGCAGCAATCTGTCCCACTAATATGATGAACTGAGACTGAGGTTTTGGGCCTACTCCAGATTCTCTGGAATGTCAGCCCACTCATTGACATGCTGTTGCCATAAATGGTGATAACTAGATCCATCTGTGTTCCAAATCTTTCAGGAGCAAATCCTCCGGGGATTTGGATCTATGGCCTCAATTTGGTTCGGAATGCTGTTGCTTGCTTTTATTTGCATGATTTATGTTTTTTCTTTTTTTTACTTGAGTTCTTTTGGGTTTCTTGCTTTGTGGCTGCCCGTAAGCAGACAAATCTCAAGGTTATATCTCAAGGTTATATACTTTATGGGTACTTTGATAATAAACGTACTTTGAATCCTTTTAAGCGCATACTATCAGAAGAAAAATGTCAAACTTCCATACAGACAGCGCCTGAGATTAGGACTGAACTCTTTCATGAAGTGCTTATAATCTGCTCCTCTGTCCTGTCCATAAGAAGCCAGCTGACTACTACTTTCCCAAGGGCAATTAAGGAAGAACAATAATTGGCCTTGACAGAAAATTGAACTGGAACTGGTATATTACAAAGCATTAGTAAAAATTGGTATGAATAAAGCCCTGGTGAGTCCTCATTTGGAGTATTGTGAGCAGTTCTATGCCCCTTATCTAATAAAAAATATGCTCTCATTGGAGAGGGTTCACAAGAATTATTCTGGGATTGAAAGGCTTGTCATCTGAGGAGCATTTGATGGCTCTGGGCCTCTTCCACTGGAATTCAGAAGAATGAGAGGTGACCTCATTGAAAGCTATTAAACATTGAAAGAGTGTATATACAGAGGTTGTTTCCTATGAACTATGGTGGGACAGTCTAAGACCAGAGGACACAGCCTTAGAATAGAGAGATGTCCTTTTAGAACTGATATGAGGAGGAATTTATTTAGCTAGAAAGTGGTGAATCTGTGGAATTCATTGCCACTGGTGGCTGTGGAGGCCAAGCCATTGGGTATATTTAAAGCAGAGGTTGATTGATTCTTGATTGGTCAGCGCTTGAAGGAATATGGGGAGAAGGCAGGAGATTTGGACTGAGAGGGAAAATGGATCAGCCATGATGAAATGGTGGAGCAGACTCGATGGGCCAAGTGGCCTAATTCTAGTTCTATATCTTATGGTCTTATAGCTGTATTGTGATACAGTGAAAAGCATGTCTTCCAATCTGTTCACACAGATCAGATCATTACACAGTGCACTGAGGTACAACAAGATAAGACAATAACAGAATAACGAGCAGCTGCAGAGAAAGTGCAGTGCAGTAGATGAAGGGGTGCAGGATCATAGCCATGTAGACTGTGAGATCAAGAGTCCATCTTATTGTACTTGTGATCTGTTCAATAGTCTTATAAAAGTGGAATAGAAGCTGTCCTGGAGCCTAGTGGTACATGCTTTTGATGGCATAAACGACAAGAGTTGCAAAGGACCAGCCATAAGAATTTGTTCATTATAAGCCATGTCGTATGGCGTGGGCGATCATGGTCTTTCCATGACCACGATTGTTCTTGGCAAATTTTTTTACAGAAGTAGTTTGCCATTATCTTCTTCTGGGTGGTGTCTTTACAAGATGGGTGATCCCCCCAGCTATTAATAATATCCTTCAGAGATGGCCTGCCAGGTGTCAGTGGTCACATAACAGTACTTGTGATGTGCACCAGCTGCTCAAACGACTATCCGTCACCTGCTCCCGTGGCTTTACGTGGCCCTGATTGGGAGGTTAAGTGGGTTCAACATTTTGCCAGCTTGCAGAGTGAAGGAGTGCCTTACACCTCTTTTGGTAGAGACGTACAGTACCTCCACTCCACCACCCAAAAATAAGAATTAGAAGATCAACATTTCTGTTTCCTATTCCCATGCAGCACAAGCATTACTGTGCTTCCCCACTCTTGACTTTCTCCCTTCAACCTTATTTGAATTCCTTCTTTTCCAGTGATGTGACAAACTCTTCAGAAGTGGCCATTGAGGTCTCACACATGAAATGTAACAAAGACACTTTAACCCCAGTTTGACAGCGTTGTTATTTTGCAAAGTAAAGTGGGTTCCAGTTGGAAGAAGGGATGGGGCAACACATGAAGAGAAAAAATTCAAAAGAAAGCTATATCTATCATCCGTACCTCAGAAACAGCAGCACAGTTTCTTGGCAGACACACCAATTCAAAGTTCAAAATAAATTAATTATCAAAGCACGCATATATGTTACCAAATCCAGCCTGGAGATTCTATTTGTTGCAGGCATTTACGGGAAAGTAAAGAATTACCATAGAATTGGGGAAAAACTGTACATAAGGGTAGACTGACAAACAATGTGCAAAAGAAGACAAAATGTGGAACTAAAAAAATAATAGTGAGAGCATAGTTGTTCCTGAACTTTAATGTAAAGAGTCCTTGAAAGTGAGTCTACAGGTTGTGGAATTCACGTGGGTGTATGTGATATCCAGGGAGGGGCAGCACCTCCAGTGAAGAGGCTTATGCTGTCCATTCTGGGGCAGCTGTCTCAACTCTGATCCCTACTGGACACTCAGCTCTCACCTGCGGTTCCAGGTAGCTGTTAGCATGCATCTCCTGCCACATCCCGGTACACCCCTTCAATAAGCGGGCTAAGCCAGGTGAGGGTGGCCGACGGCCTTATACCCAGTGAGGTAAGGAGATGCCTGTCCCAGCACGCAAAGCCAGCTCCAGCAGACTGGGCAGATGAGATCTGCAGTGAAATCCAGCGGCCAGGAAGTCAGTTCTGGAACACTCCATGGAGAGCGAAGGGCATGACAAGGCATCATGGTTATTCATTGTAACCAGGGAAGTCCCCAGTTTGTGACACCTGTTTGTACCACTAGACCAGGACTTCTGGGGTTGAGAGAGTGGAACTGCCCCAATGCAACGACTTTTCCACTTTAAAAACTCTCCGGCAGAGGTCCCCTGTCATCGTCCGACATGATGGACAACCACCATACATGTGGAAGGGTGAATGACAGTTAAACTTGAACTTGTGTGGGCGGGTGGGAATGGTAGGATAATCAGGGTGGAGTTAATGGGCATGTGAGAAAGAATGTGTTCAAGGAAATAAGTGTATGAATTGGATGAATAAGAATCTGAGGACCAGCAGGGATTCAATGCCTCACCTTTGTCTCCCTTCGTCCACACCTCAGCGAGTTCCGTGTTCGCCATGATGCGGAACTTTTCTTCCGTCGTCTCCGTCTCCGAGCCTACTTCTTCGGCAAGGACTCTTCCACCCCCACCGATGACCCCTTCTCCCGTCTTCAACCTTCCTCTTCTTCATGGACACCCCGCTCTGGTCTTCTGCCTGCTCTGTATCTCTTTATCGCTAATTGCCGACGGGACATCAACTGCCTCGACTTCACCGCACCTTGTCCCCATTCCAACCTCACTCCTTCGGAACGCTCTGCTCTCCACTCCCTCCGCACTAATCCTAACCTTATTATTAAACCCACCGATAAGGGGGGTGCTGTTGTAGTCTGGCGTACTGACCTCTACCTTGCCGAGGCACAGCGACAACTCGCGGATACCTCCTCTTATTTACCCCTCGATCGTGACCCCACTAAGGAGCACCAGGCCATTGTCTCCCACACCATCACCGACTTTATCCGCTCAGGGGATCTCCCATCCACTGCTACCAACCTTATAGTTCCCACACCCCGCACCCCGTTTCTACCTCCTACCCAAGATCCACAAACCTACCTGTCCCGGCCGACCTATTGTCTCAGCTTGCTCCTGCCCCACCGAACTCATCTCTGCATACCTCGACACTGTTTTATCACCCCTTGTTCAATCCCTTCCGACCTATGTTTGTGATACTTCTCACGCTCTTAAACTTTTCGATGATTTTAAGTTCCCTGGCCCCCACCGCTTTATTTTCACTATGGATGTCCAGTCCTTATATACTTCCATCTCCCATCAGGAAGGTCTTAAAGCTCTACGCTTCTTTTTGGATTCCAGACCTAATCAGTTCCCCTCTACCACCACTCTGCTCCGTCTAGCGGAATTAGTCCTTACTCTTAATAATTTCTCCTTTGGATCCTCCCACTTCCTCCAAACTAAAGGTGTAGCTATGGGCACCCGTATGGGTCCTAGCTATGCCTGCCTTTTTGTTGGGTTTGTGGAACAATCTATGTTCCGTACCTATTCTGGTATCTGTCCCCCACTTTTCCTTCGCTACATCGATGACTGCATTGGCACTGCTTCCTGCATGCATGCAGAACTCGTTGACTTTATTAACTTTGCCTCCAACTTTCACCCTGCCCTCAAGTTTACCTGGTCCATTTCCGACACCTCCCTCCCCTTTCTAGATCTTTCTGTCTCTGTCTCTGGAGACAGCTTATCCACTGATGTCTACTATAAGCCTACTGACTCTCACAGCTATCTGGACTATTCCTCTTCTCACCCTGTCTCTTGCAAAAACGCTATCCCCTTCTCGCAATTCCTCCATCTCCGCCGCATCTGCTCTCAGGATGAGGCTTTTCATTCTAGGACGAGGGAGGTGTCTTCCTTTTTTAAAGAAAGGGGCTTCCCTTCCTCCACTATCAACTCTGCTCTTAAACGCATCTCCCCCATTTCACGTACATCAGCTCTCACTCCATCCTCTCGCCACCCCACTAGGAACAGGGTTCCCCTGGTCCTCACCTACCACCCCACCAGCCTCCGGGTCCAACATATTATTCTCCGTAACTTCCGCCACCTCCAACGGGATCCCACCACTAAGCACATCTTTCCCTCCCTCCCTCTCTCTGCATTCCACAGGGATCGCTCCCTACACAACTCCCTTGTCCATTCGTCCCCCCCATCCCTCCCCACTGATCTCCCTCCTGGCACTTATCCGTGTAAGCAGAACAAGTGCTACACATGCCCTTACACTTCCTCCCTTACCACCATTCAGGGCCCCAAACAGTCCTTCCAGGTGAGGCAACACTTCACCTGTGAGTCGACTGGGGTGATATACTGCGTCCGGTGCTCCCGATGTGGCCTTTTATATATTGGCGAGACCCGACGCAGACTGGGAGAGCGCTTTGCTGAACACCTACGCTCTGTCCGCCAGAGAAAGCAGGATCTCCCAGTGGCCACACATTTTAATTCCACATCCCATTCCCATTCTGACATGTCCATCCACGGCCTCCTCTACTGTAAAGATGAAGCCACACTCAGGTTGGAGGAACAACACCTTATATTCCGTCTGGGTAGCCTCCAACCTGATGGCATGAACATCGACTTCTCTAACTTCCGCTAGGCCCCACCTCCCCCTCGTATCCCATCTGTTACTCATTTTTATGCACACATTCTTTCTCTCACTCTCTTTTTTCTCCCTTTGTCCCTCTGAATATACCTCTTGCCCATCCTCTGGGTCCCCCCCCCCCTTGTCTTTCTCCCCGGACCTCCTGTCCCATGATCCTCTCGTATCCCCTTTTGCCAATCACCTGTCCAGCTCTTGGCTCCATCCCTCCCCCTCCTGTCTTCTCCTATCATTTTGGATCTCCCCCTCCCCCTCCCCCTCCAACTTTCAAATTCCTTACTCACTCTTCCTTCAGTTAGTCCTGACGAAGGGTCTCGGCCTGAAACGTCAACTGCACCTCTTCCTACAGATGCTGCCTGGCCTGCTGCGTTCACCAGCAACTTTGATGTGTGTTGATTCAATGAGGCAAATGGCCTCCTTCGGTGTTGAAAGAAAATATAGACAGCAGTTGATTCAATGGACTTTATCCTGTTGAGTGCCGGCCAGCATCAACACTATGGATGAATGGAAACTGTGGGCGGGTTTCGACTGTGAGTTGTCATTTAGTTTGGCCTTCCTTTCAAGTTCAAGTTCAAGTTTATGGTCATTCAACAATACACATACATACAGCTAAATGGAACAGTGTTCCTCCGGGGCCAAGGCACAAAACCCAGTACATACGGTCACACAGGCACACATACACTCACAGTGCAGTCACAAAAATAATATCAGTACTCATCCCCAAGTAGCATGTCCTGAGGTTTGATGGTGCTTGGGATGTTGTCCTGGAACCATGCCCACCCATCCATCGCTCATTCCTGGCTACCACAAGGTGGGAGCCAAGTAGGAGAAAATCATTGCCTCTGCCTTAAATGAACTTTGACACTGAAGAAAGAATTAAGGTTGTTGGCTTTAGACAAGATAAAACTCATCAGTCGAGCTATTCAAGCAGGATGCAGAACTCCTAAGAAAAAATTGCATCTCTCATGTATCTGTAATATTTGTCAAGTGCGTGTGCCAAAGGAAATACAGAAAGCAGCAGTTTCCAAGAAAGGAAATGATTCCGAAAATAATATATTTGTAGAATAAAAGTGAGATCAGTGTTTCAAAAGGACAGGAAGGCAAATTACACAATTGTCTTTGAAGGATGTTTCTGATGGATGATAAAACCCTGTCCAAAAATAATATCACTATACATAACGGTCATGATGCAGGTCTCTGGTGAATACAGGGATGGAGCTTAGCAGAAAGTCTCTTTGGCTTCTTATGTACTAGCCTCAGTGACCTACAGTAAGCGCTATAGAAGACAGGGTCAGAAAATACCAATGGTACTTCTTAATTTCAGTCAGAGTATGGACACAAAAATAATGTAAACAGCAAAGGAAAAATGTACAAAAACAAAAAACCCAAGATTAAAGTTTGTCACAGTCCCCAGTCTCCCCCTTGAACAACCCTGGGGGACCTGTGGCCCTCTGTCATGAGACCTGTGAGTCTCTGCGGAAACCCATAGAGCATTGAGATTCTAGGTTTCTCAAGCACCCGTACTTACTCATTGTTGTCTTAACGAGAGTCATTAAGCCCTGGTGCTTTCTGTATAATTTTGTCGTTAATTGCAACTGGCACGGATTTCCTGCATTCTATGATTGTTTAAAGCAGACTCTCCTTTAGCGATGCTCGCAGTACATACAGTCATCCTTTTGTAGAGAATGGTTTGTCTCGTGCTGTCGCTTGGTCGGGCCTCTGACGTTCTGTTCGTATTCCTATATATAACCTCTCGTTTCCTTCTCTAGACTGGGAGTCTGGCTTTCCTCCACACCTGGGTTGTGTCATGGCCAGCGCCTACCATGACAGCGTCTGCCTTTCCTCCACACCTGGGTTCAGTCATTACCAGTGCTCACTGTGACAGAATCTGCCGTTTCTCCACACCTGGGTTCAGTCATTACCAACACTCACCGTGACAGAATCTGTCTTTCCTCTGCACCTGGGTTCAGTCATTACCAACACTCACCGTGACACAGTCTGCTGTTCCTCCACACCTGGGTTCAGTCATTACCGGCGCTCACCGTGACAAAATCTGTCTTTCCTCTGCACCTGGGTTCTGTCATTACCAACACTCACTGTGACACAGTCTGCTGTTCCTCCACACCTGGGTTCAGTCCTGCCAGCGATCACCGCAACAACTTCTGTTTAAAGAGATTTTTAAAGACTAGCTTTATTTGTCACATGTACACTGTGTTATGTACCCCGTAACTGGGTTGCCAAACCAGCAGAAATGGATCACTCAGTTGGAGTCTGGATTACTGGAACTAAGAAAGTTTTATTAAAGAAACAAGCAACACAGTACTCTAATCAAAAGGATAATAAATGCAACAGTTCAGCAATGATAAACACACATGTACACAGAATTAGGATAACAGGATCAATCAAACTCTATCGTTGTCTAGGGGTAAATGACCAGTTTCAAAGTGATGCAAAGTTCAGTTCAACTGAGTTCAGTTCAGTTCACAGTAATCGCTGCCGTGGCGATGGACAGTGGGGGGAAGGAGAGAGAGAGCAAAAACGAAAGAATATTCAAACGGCTTCCACACAGACCTTCAATATTCTTCGCAGTCAGCTTTCGGGCGAGCCCTTTGTGATGTCTTCTGAGGTCACTGACCGTGACCCCTCCGTTTCCAGATACGATCGTTTCTCTGCGGTGAACCTGGCGCCCAGGCAAAGGCGGACACACACCAGGTTCCCGCCGATCGTACCTTTCCACCCTGTGCATCTATGGCTTGGTCCCGCAACCAACCCTCCAAAACTCCCACCGACTTGTGGGAGGCGCACCGCTTCCAGGGTCTCGTTACCTCGTGGTGTCGTGTGTGTGTCCTGCCTTAGCGAACCTGTCCCTTTTTATCCCCCTGCTGGGGTATCGCCTGTCCATCACTTCAAACAGTTCAGGGTTCAAAGGGGAGCCGGTCTTGACAGCTCTCCTTCCGTCCCTTCATTAACATCTCCAAATGCTGCTCCATTGTTTTCCTTATCTCTCTTTCTCCTGAAGACAGGTGGCAGACCAACTGCTGATCCCACTGGTGCCAGCACAGGACAGCTAACATCTTAATCTATGTGTACTCTCGTCACAACTGAAACATTGAAAGACACAGTGAAATGCAATGCCTATATCAAAGACTAACACAGTCCGAGGATGTGGTGGGAGCAGCTCGCAAGTGTTACCACGCTTCTGGCACCAACATAGCACGCCCAGAACCTACTAACCCTAACTCGTAAGTCTTTGGGATACTGGAGGAAACCCACGTGGTCACAAGGAGAAGATACAGCCTCCTTACAGACAGTGGTGGGAATTGAACCTGTAACAGCTACACTATCATGCCACTTTTACAAGAGAACTGCATTGCTTCTAAAATACCTTCCTCTAGTTTAAAGGCACACCTAGCATCTCCTCATCCAAACGATCCTCAATTGGTATTGGTATTGGTTTAGTATTGTCTCCTGTACAAAATACAGTGAAAAGCTTGTCTTGCATGCTGTTCATACGGATCAAATCATTACATAGTGCATTGAAATAGTACAAGAACATAGAAATCTACAGCACTTTACAGGCCTCCAGCCCATGATGTTGTGCCAACCATGTAACCTACTCTAGAAACTGCCTAGAATTTCTCTACCACATAGCCCTCGATTTTTTAAGCTCCTTGTGCCTATCTAAGACTCTCTTAAAAGACCTTGTTGTATCCACCTCTACCACAGTCGCTGGCAGTGCATTCCATGCACCCATCACTCTCTGTGTGAAAGATATCCCCCTTGTACCTACTTCTAAGCACCTTAAAACTATGCTCCCTCATGTTAGTCACTTCAGCCTTGTGAAAAAGCTTCTGGCTATCCATACGATCAATGCCTCTCGCCGTCTTATACATCTCTATCAAGTCACCTCTCATCTTCCGTCGCTCCAAGGAGAAAAGGCCAAGTTCACTCAACCTATTCTCATAAGGCATGCTTCCCAATCCAGGCAACATCCTTGTAATTCTCCTCTGTTCCCTCTAACGAGCCTGTCGGAGGATCATCATCTAGTTGTGTTGGAGAAGCTTGTGAGTTCCCGAGATCCCAAGAGAATGCCATCTGGAGCTTAGCTCCTGGTAGGGTCTTGCAGGGAAGTAAGGTCACAGGTAGGTTTCAGACAAAGAGCGACCCAACCAAGACCTCAGCAGTGGAGCTGGCAGAAGATGATGACACATTCCATGGCACTGGGCCCTGACTCCAATCTGTCAGAGACCATGTGTTGGCTGCCCGTATATCTGCCTCCCTACATTAAACAAAATCACCCACAGGCATTCGCCTTGAAGGGAACTTCCCCTGAGGAGAACATCATACTTGACTTGAGTAATTACACAACTTACTAGAGGGTCATAATACCAGAATGCAGAAGAAGTGTTACAGTTACAGAGAAAGTGCAGTACAGGTAGACAATAACGAGCAAAATCATAACAAGGTAGATTGAGAGGTCAACAGTCCATCTTATTGTACTAGGGAACAATTCTCCCCATGACTGCATGGGTTTTCTCTGTGAGCTCTGGTTTCCTCCCACAGTCCAAAGCCATTTGGGTTAGTAGGCTAATTGGTCATTGTAAATTGTCCTGTGATTAGGTTAGAGTTAACTAGGGCCACAAGAGCCTATTCCACACTATATCTCTATGCAAGTAAGTAAAATGAGTAATAACAGTTGGGCAAAAGCTGTAACAGACAGAAGATGCTGGAGGAACTCAGCAGGTCAGGCAGCATCTATGGAGAGGAATAAAGTGTAGGATAGAAGCTGTCCTTGATCTTGGTGGTGCTCTCATTCCACACAAATCACCATCCTGTTTTTAGTTCCTTCATGATTTTCCCTATCAGCTCCCAACAACATACACACAGGGGTACCTCTGTCTCAGTTAGCTATTAACATCTCCCCAGTATAACAAGGGAGCATAATTTTAAGGTGATAGGGACACGTCAAGTGCAAGTGGAGTGAACATTCTTGGAGCAGTCATTATTTTGGAGAGAGCCATTCTTTAGAATGGTTTTGGCTCATCAGGCTTAGGCAAGATCAAGTTTGGGTGAGGTAAATAGTTTTGAAAGTCGCTCTCTCTGCATTCTTATTTGTTCATTCTTCATCTATTAGTGCATATTACGGAGAGAATGGCTCCAGGGACAGTGTCTTGTACTGTGTGTGGGATGTGGTAAGTTTGCACCAGGTACACCGAGCTGCTGTTCCCGAGAGGACGTATTAAGAAACTGGAGCTTCAGCTCAATGGCCTATGATTCTTACGGGACACCGAGGAGATGATAGACTGGAGCTACAGAGAGGTAGTTACCCCTAGCTTGCAGAAAATAGGTAACTGGGTGATTTATAGGTAAAGGGGATGCAGTGGATGTTGTATATTTGGACTTTCAGAAGGCCTTTGACAAGGTGCCACCCTAAAGGTTAACTTGCAGGTCGAGTCAGTGGTGAAGAAGGCAAATGCAATGTTAGCATTTATTTCAAGAGGTCTAGAATACAAGAGCAGGGATGTGATGCTGAGGCTTTATAAGGCACTGGTGCAGCCTCAACTTGAGTATTATGAACAGTTTTGGGCCCCTTATCTTAGAAAAGATGTGCTGGCATTGGAGAGGGTCCAGAGGAGATTCACAAGGATGATTCCAGGAATGAATGGGTTAACATACGAGGAACGTTTGATGGCTCTGGGTTTGTATTTGCTGGAATTCAGAAGGATGAAGGGGGATCTCATTGAAACCTTTTGAAAGTTGAAAGGCCTAGACAGAGTAGATGTGGAAAGGATGTTTCCCATGGTGGGGGAATCTAGGACAAGAGGGCACAGCCTCAGGATAGAGAGGTACCCTTTCAAAACAGAGATGCGGAGAAATTTCTTTAACCAAAGGGTAGTGAATTTGTGGAATTTGTTGCCACATGCAGCTGTGGAAGCCAGGCCGTTGGGTGAATTTAATGCAGAGATTGATAGGTCCTTGATTGGACATGGCATCAAAGGTTGCAGGAAGAAGGCCGAGAACTGGGGTTAAGGAGGAGAAAAATAAAAGACCAACCATGATTGAATGGCGGAGCAGACTCGATGAGCCAGATGGCCTAATTCTGCTCCTGTGTCGTATGGTCTTATGGCATATTTCATGCTCATTTATTGTTATTTATGTATATCTGCAATTGGATAATTTGTTTACAGTTAACAGTTCCTGATGTTCACAGTTTATAGATGGTACGTTGCCTCCTTGGGGCCAGGATCAAGGATGTCTTGGATCGTGTCCATGGCATTCTCAAGGGTGAGGGTGAGCCACCGGAAGTCTTGGTACATATTGGCACCACTCACATAGGTAGATAAGGTGAGGAGGTCCTAAAGAGAGATTTTAGGGAGCTAGGTTGAAAGCTGAGAAACAGGACCTTCAAGGTGGTAATCTCTGGATTGCTGCCTGTGCCACATGTCAGTGAGGGTAAGAATAGGATAATTTGACAGGTGAATACGTGGCTGAGGAACTGGTGCAGGGCGCAGGGGTTCAAATTTATGAATCATTGGGAACTCTTCTGGGGAATGTATGACCGCTACAAAAGGGATGGGCTACACCTGAATCCGAGGGGGTCCAATATCCTTGCAGGCAGGTTGGCTAGCATTGTTCAGGTGGGTTTAAACTAATTTGGAAGCAGGATGGGAACTGGAGTGATAGTGCTGAAGATGAGGTAGTTGGTTTACAAACAGAGGAAATGTGTAGTGAGGAGAGGCTGATGATAGAGCAAAATTACAGTCAACAGGATGAGATACAACAAAAGTGGGACAAAATTGACAAGGGTGAATACAGGACTGAAGGTGTTATATTTGAATGCATACAGTATGTGGAATAAGGTTGATGAACTTGTAGCACAGTTACATATTGGCAGGTATGATATTGTAGAAAGAAGATTATAGCTGGGAGCTTAATGTGCAAGGGTACACATTGTATCGCAACACATGCAAGAAGGCAGAGAGGGTGGTGTGGCTCTATTGGTAAGAAATGAAATTAAATCATTAGGAAGAGGTTGGAAGGCGTTGGATCATTGTGGATAGAGCTAAAGAACCACAAGGGTAAAAAGACCATGATGGGAGTTGTATACAGACCCCCCAAACAGTAGTAAGGACGTGGCCTACAAATTAAAACAGGAGATAGAAAATGCATGCCAAAAGGGCAATGATACAATAGGGGAACTTCAATATGCAGGTAGATTGGGTGTGGGTTTCCAAGAGGGGACTTTCTAGAATGCTTATGAGAATGCTTTTTTAGAGCAGCTCGTGGCTGAGCCAACTAGGGGATCAGCTATTATGGAATGGGTGTTGTGCAATGAACCAGAATTGATTAGAGAGCTTAAGGTAAAAAAAAACTTAGAGGCAAGTGATCATAATATCATCAAATTCACCCTAGCACTTGAGAAGAAGCTAAGGTCAGATGTGTCAGTATTACAGTGGAGTAAAGGAAATTACAGAGGCATGAGAGAGGAGTTGGCCAGAATTGATTGGAAAAGAACGCTGACAGGGTTGATAGCAGAGCAGCAATGGCTGGAATTTCTGGAAGTAATTCAGAAGACACAGGACATATTCATCCCAAAGAGGTAGAAGTATTCTAAAGGTAAGATGACACAACCATGCTCAACAAGAGAAGTGAAAGCCAACATAAAAGCCAAAGAGGGGGTGTATAATAGAGCAAAAATTAGTGCTGTTAGGGGATTGGGAAGCTTTTAAATACCAACAGAAGGGAACTAAAAAAAAATAGGAAGGTAAAGATGGAATATGAAAGTAAGTTGGCCAATAATATTAAAACAGATACCAAAAGTTTCTTCAGATATATAAAGTGTAAAAGAGAGGCAAGACTGGATATCAGACCACTGGAAAATGACACTGGAGAGGTAGTAATGGGGGACAAGGAAATGGCGGTCGAACTGACTAAGCATTTTGCATCAGTCTTCACTGTGGATGACACCAGCAGTATGGTGGAAGTTCAAGGTATCAGGGGTCATGAAGTGTGTGAATTTACCATTATTAGAGAGAAGGTTCTTGGGAAACTGAAAAGTCTGAAGGTAGATAAGTAACCTGGCCCAGATGGTGTACACCTCATGGTTCTGAAATAGGTGGCTGAAGAGGCTGTGGAGGCATTAGTAATGATCTGTCAAGAACCAATAGATTCTGGAATGGTTCCAGAAAACTGGAAAATTGCAAATATCACTCCACTCTTGAAGAAGGGAGAGAGGCAGAAGAAAGGAAACCATAGGCCAGTTAGTCTGACCTCAGTGGTTGGGAAGACGTTGGAGTCCATTATTAAGGATGAGGTCTCAGGCTACTCGGAGGTACATGATAAAGTAGGCTGTAGTCAGCATGGTTTCCTCCAGGGAGAATCTCGCCTGACAAATCTGTTGGAATTTTTTGAAGAAATTACAAGCAGGATAGACAAAGGAGAATATGTTGATGTTGTGTACTTGGTTTTTCAGAAGGCATTTGACAAAGTACCACACATGAGGCAGCTTAACAAGCAATGAGCCCATGGTATTCCAGGAAAGATTCCAACATGGATAAAGCTGTTGCTCATTGGCAGGAGGCAAAGAGTGGGAATAAAGGAAGCCTTTTCTGGCTTGCTACCAGTGACTAGTGGTGTTCACAGAGTTCTGTGTTGGGACAGATTCTTTTATGTCATATGTCAGTGATGTGGATGATGGAATTGATGGCTTTGATGCAAAGTTTACAGACGATACAAAGATAGTTGGAGGGGCAGGTAGTTTTGAGGAAATAGGGAGGCTACAGAAGGACTTATACAGATTAGGAGAATAGGCAAAGAAATGGCAGCTGGAATACCGTGTTAGGAAATGTACGGTCATGCACTTTGGTAGAAGAAATGAAAGGGTTGACTATTTTCTAAATGGAGAGAAAATACAAAAAACTGAGGTGCAAAGGGACTTGGGAGTCCTCATGCAGGATTTCCTAAGGGTTAATCTGCAGGTTGAGTTGATAGTGAGGAAGGCAAATGTGATGCTAACATTCATTTTGGAGACTGTGCCAGTCTGTTAATGGAGTAACTGCAATTTCATGCTGCTCTTAGTTTTGTTTCTCTCCCCCTAGTTTAAGCTTCAAATTTAAATTTTTTAATTGCTGATTCTTGAGGGGGAACAATATGTCTACGTCTACAAGGAGTGGGAAGAACTTGTCTGAACCTAGTGATAAACGTAACGGAAATGGAAAGATGCCGAAGGAAAGATCTGATGAAATGCCACCATGGGCTGAAGATATGGTCCAGACACTGAATTCAATTAAAGATCAGAATGGATCAATTAAGGATCAACTGGAAAAGAATAGTAATGAAATAAAGTCATTTCTGGGAAAACTTAAAGACTTGGAAACTCAAGTTGTTACACATGAAGAGGAATTCAAGATAACTAAGCAAAAATTGTCTGAAGCTACAACTCATTTGGGAAGATATCAAAATAAGGTTATAGACCTGGAAACGAGATCTCGCTGGAGAAATATACGAATCGTTGGACTCCAAGAAGGAGTTGAAGATGGAGATTTAACTGCTTACTTTGGTAAGCTTTTTCATACTTTATTTCCTACTATATTATCAAAGCCTCCTACTGTAGAAAGAGCACACAGAGCCTTTATGTCGAAATTTAAAGATTTAAATAGACCAAGGTCTGTTTTGGTCCGTTTTCATCATTTTAAAATTAAAGATCAAATAATGCGACAGGCAAGAAAACAGAGAGTTTTTTGATTTATAGAACCCGAGCTCCGTTTTTATGATGATTACCCGAGGGAGGTAATGGAACAAAGATCAAGATTTGCTCTGGTAATGAAACAGGCATATGATAAGAAACTGTTTCCTTCTTTGTGCTACCCAACAAGAATTAAAGTTTTTCCTTCTAACTCTCCTCCTCGTACATTTTTTGATCCAAAAGCTGCATTGGAATTCGTTCAAACTATACCTGCCGCCGTTACCGAATGAATTGTCTGAAATTGGTTATTTGTATATCCTTGGCATTTCGGAAAGAAGATTTATGAAGGTGACTTAGGTATTTTATTGAGAGACTAATGAAAGAAGATAAGGAGAGTCGTTTGTTATTTCATATAATTGTTTTTTTTTGAAAGAAGATTTATGGTTCAAGTATGACTGTTTAAATGGTTACTCAGACATTCGACTGAGAAAAAGATAAAGGGGCTTGTCCCTTTAACCTAATATTTGGTTTCATGTCTTTTTTTTGTTTCTTTCTTAATTAATTAATTAGCAGTTTTTCTTACCAATGGGGCTTTTTCATATATTTAGGGGAGGGTTTAATTACTTATGTCATTATTAATTGGTATTTTTGGAAATTTAGTATGGTTTAACATGCTATTATTTTTTTTCTACTTTATTATAACGTCTTATAATTGAATTTAAAGTTCTTTTTAGAGATGTAATGTTAAACCTAAAAAAGGGCATTGGTTTCTCTCTTTAAGAGATAACCTTAGTATGCTGGAATGTAAACACTTTCCTTTCCTGAGACTTTATTGTTCCTTTCACAAGGTCAGTTGTTTTTTTTAAACTGAGAGAGAATCCTTTAAAATTGTTTCTCCTGAACAGACAGAGCAGTCCTTAGCTTTGTTTTCTTTTTCTTTTTCAATCTTTTTATTAATTTCGAAGTATAGAAACAAAACAGAGCAATAATACAAATAGTAGGAGAAATATTGTTACACTTAGGAAAAGTAATTATAAAATCAAATAGTGTAAGTTAACAAATTCCCAATCATGTAGAACTGACAAGGGATAATACAAATAAAAAAAAACTGAAAAAAAAATCATGAAAAAGAACCCCCCCCCCCAAAAAAACAAACCCCATCCCCAAAGAAATACAGAGTTAATCAACTAAACTAAAAGACTTGGGCAAAACTAACAACTTAAAAATGGAAAAGAAGAAAACCTTAGTGTCGACGACTCCGTTCCGCTCCAACAACAGTACAGAGAGATAAAACAAGTTTGGAAATGATCAAATTACATCAAGTGAAAATGCTGAATGAATGGCCTCCAAGTTTTTTCAAACTTAATGGAAGGGTCATAAACTGCACTTCTAATTTTCTCCAAATTCAGACACAACATAGTTTGTGAAAACCAATGAAATACCTTAGGAGGGTTAATCTCTTTCCAATTCAACAAAATGGACCTTCTAGCCATTAAAGTAAGAAATGCAATCATCCTTCGTGATGAAAAGGTTAAATTATTTAAGTCTATCATTTGTAGTCCAAAGATAGCAGTAATTGGATGAGGTTGTAAGTCTATGTTTAGGACCGTTGAAATAATATCAAAAATATCTTTCCAATATTTCTCCAACAAGGGACATGACCAAAACATGTGAGTTAAAGAAGCTATCTTGAAATGACACCTGTCACATATTGGATTAATATAAGAGTAATAACGAGATAGATTATGTTTGGACATATGAGCCCTGTGCACTACTTTAAACTGTATCAACCTATGCTTAGCACATACAGAGGATGAATTCACCAACTGAAGAATTTTTTCCCATTTCTCAGTCGGTATATTAATCTCAAGTTCTCTTTCCCAGTCAGCTTTAATTTTATTAGAAGCATCAGGACATAAATTCATAATTATATTATATATAATTGCTACTACACTTTTCTGAGAGAGATTTAAATCTAAGATTTTTTCCAAAATGTCCATTGGATATGGGTGTGGAATATTAGGGGAAACAGTAATTAAAAAGTTTCTAATCTGTAAATATCTAAAAAAGTGAGATCTGGGTAAATTTTATTTATTAGAGAGTTGATCAAAAGACATAAAACAATTATCCAAAAATAAATCGCGAAAAGATATTATACCTTTGGTTTTCCAATCAAAGTAAGCTTGATCCATCATGGAAGGTTGAAAAAGAAAATTTGATATAATGGAACTTGCTAGAATAAATTGATTAAACTCAAAAAATCTTCGGAATTGAAACCATATACGTAAAGTATGCTTAACTATTGGGTTATTCATTTGTTTATATAATTTAAAAGAAGTAAAAGGAAGTGAAGTTCCTAAAACCGAACGCAAGGAAAACCCTTGTAATGAATTAGATTCAAGATTTACCCAATGAGGGTTTAAAGGTGCGTCCAAATCTTGAAACCAAAATTTTAAATATCGAATATTAATTGCCCAATAATAGAATCTAAAATTCGGGAGGGCGAGCCCCCCCTCCTTTTTAGATTTCTGTAGATACCTTTTACCTAACCTAGGATTTTTATTCTGCCAAATATATGAGGAAATTTTTGAATCTACGTTATCAAAAAAAGATTTTGGGATGAAAATTGGAACTGATTGGAATATATACAAAAATTTGGGCAAAGTGATCATGTTAATAGCATTAATCTGACCAATCAAAGACAAAGAGATTGGTGACCATTTGGTAAATAAAAGTTTAATCTGATCAATTAAAGGTAAAAATTAGCTTTAAATAAATCTTTATATTTTTTCGTAATTGTTATCCCTAAATATATAAATGAATCAGTAACCAATTTAAATGGTAAACGTCCATAAATAGGTACCTGCTTATTTAAAGGGAATAATTCACTCTTATTAAGATTCAATTTGTAACCAGAGAAGTTACTAAATTGAGCTAACAGATCTAAGATAGCAGGAATTGACTTCTCCAGGTTAGAGATGTATAACAACAAATCATCTGCATATAATGATAATTTATGTATTTCATTTCCACGGGTAATACCAACAATATTTGGCGAGTCACGAATAGCAATTGCTAAAGGTTCAAGAGCAATATTGAATAGTAAAGGACTAAGAGGGCAACCTTGCCTAGTGCCACGAAAAAGACGAAAAAAAGGAGATCTATAATTATTTGTACAAACCGAGGCTACCGGGGAGTAATATAACAATTTAATCGAAGATATAAATGTCAAATTAAATTAAATTTCTCAAGAACATTAAATAAATAAGGCTATTCAACTCTGTCAAAGGCTTTCTCAGCATCTAAAGAGATAATACATTCCGGGGTAGTAAATGAGGGGGTATAAACAATATTCATTAACCTCCTAATATTAAAGGATGAATAGCGATTTTTAATAAATCCGGTTTGATCTATAGAAATAATTTGAGGTAACACCTTCTCCAATCTAGTTGCTAGAATTTTTGAAAAAATTTTAGAGTCTACATTCAGAAGAGATATTGGTCTGTATGATGCACAATCGGTAGGATCTTTATTCTTTTTAAGAATTAAGGAAATAGAGGCTTCGTAAAACAATTGTGGTAATTTACCTAAACTGATTGCTTCCTTGAATATTCTAGACAACTTAGAAGAAAGAATGGAGGAAAAAAATTTTAAAAATTCCACTGTAAACCCATCCGGACCGGGCTTAGCTTTGTTTTCTATCTAATCTGCTTGCCTTTTCAGGCTTTTGGTAGGGGGAGGGGTTAGAGTGAGGATTTTTTTCCCATTGGGTGGTTCTGGATCATGCGTGTTTTTTATGTGGTTGTATTCGTCATCGCTATTTTTGATCATCCTGTATTGGTATGTGCTCTGCGCATGTGTAAAGTAGAATAAAATTATAACATGGTATCTAAATGGATTAATGTAATAATTTGAAATGTACGTGGTTGGAATCATCCCATCAAACGAAAAAAGACTTTTAAAATTATTAACCGATTCCAACCTGATATAATTTTTGCTCAAGAGACACATATCAGGGCGGGAGATCAAAATAGATTTTTGGATGGTGGAAAGGTTTGCAGTTCAACTCCACTTCTCAGAGTAAGACTAAAGGCATGTCCATCTTTATTAAATCTAATATATTTACTCAAGAGAATATTGAGTCAGATTCTAATGGTAGATTTTTAATTGTTAAAGGAGTGATCTGTAACAGAAAAGTTGTTTTGGTTAATTTGTATGGTCCTAATTTAGATGATCCTTCTTTTTTTAGAAAGGTGTTTACTTTACTGCCTGATTTAAATGAATATATGTTGATAGTGGGTGGGGATTTTAACTGTTGTTTAAATCCTTTGATGGATAAGAGCTTAACCAATCAGCGACTTCCAAATCATGTTGCGTCACTTATCAACTCCTCTTTGACCAATTTTGGATTGAATAAATTATGGAGGTACCTACAGCCTGATAACAGAGAATATGCTTTCTTTTCACATGTTTATAAAAAATACTTCTTGCCTAGTGTTAAAAATTGTGAATATGATGCTATTGCTATATCTGATCATGCACCTTTGAGTTTGTCTTTTGAATTTGATAATGTCATTCTGACTCGTCCACCATGGCGCATGTCTCAGACATTATTGCAAAATTCTGACTTTCTCAGTTTTATTGAAAATCAGATAAAAGAATTTTTTCTTTTTAATGAAATAAGGGGTACATCTAAGTTAATTATATGGGATACACTTAAAGCATTTGTACGTGATCAGATAATTTCTTATTCAGCTAAACTTAAAAAACAGACTAAGGTAGAATTAGATAAAATTTCAAAACAAATTAAAGACTTAGGTAATATTTATGCAGTTTCCCCTAATATAGATTTATTCAAACAAAGGGTGGAATTTCAATCACAATATAACCTATTATTAACTCATCCTATTGAAGGCTATTTGCTTAAGTTAAAGAGTCAATTTTATATGTTTGGAGATAAAAATAATAAACTGCTTGCATCTCAATTAAAAACAGCTACAGCCAAAGTGTGTGGGCACGTGGCCAAGTGGTTAAGGCATTGGACTAGCTACCTGAAGGTCATGAGTTTGAGCCCCAGCCGAGGGAACGTGTTGTGTCCCTGAGCAAGGCACTTAATCACACATTGCTCTGCAACGACTCTAGTGCCAAGTTGTATGGGTCCTAATGCCCTTCCCTTGGACAACATTGGTGTCATGGAGAGGGGAGACTTGCAGCATGGGCAACTGCTGGTCTTCCATACAACCTTGCCCAGGCCTGCGCCCTGGAGAGTGAAGAATTTCCAGACGCAGATCCATGGTCTCGCAAGACTAACGGATGCCTTTAGAGCCAAAAGGCAAATATTGAAAATACGTAGAAAAGAATTTTAAGAATGTAAAGAATTAGAAAAGAAAAGGCTTGGGAATATGAAGAAATTAATAGGATTTTTCAAGTCTTTTATACTGAACCTTATACATCTCAATGTCCAGTAGATTCTTCTAAAATGGATGCTTTCTTAAGGAAGATTGCTTTTCCCAAAATCTCTGTTGAAGATCAAATAACTCTTGATGCACAAATTACTGAAGCCAAAATTCATAAAGCTATTTTTTTGATGCAGTCTGGTGAAGACCCTGGACTTGATGGTTATCCTGTAGAATTTTATAAAAAAAATTTGGAAAATTACTTTCTCCGTATATGTTGGAAACGTTTAAGGACTCTTTTGTGAAAGGTGATTTACCTTCTACTTTTTATGAGGCTTCCATCTCTTTAACTCTTAAAAAGGATAAAGATCCTACTGATTGTGCCTCATATAGACCTATTTCACTATTGAACGTTGATGCTAAGATTCTGTCAAAGATAATGGCCAATCGGTTGGAGAATATTTTGGGAAAATTATTTTTAAAGATCACACAGGTTTCATAAAGGGTCGTTATTCTTTTTCAAATGTTTGGAGACTATTTAATATTATACATTTGTCCTCTTTTAAACCTCCACAATGCGTCGTTTCTTTGGATGCTGAAAAAGCGTTCGATCGAGTCGAATGAAAATATCTATTTAATGTTTTAGAGAAATTTGGCTTTGGTGTTAATTTTAATAATTGGATTAGAATGATATATAAAGCTCCTATTGCTACTGTTATTACTAATAAATGTAGGTCTCCTTTTTTTCAACTTTCGCGGGGGACAAGACAAGGCTGTCCATTAAGTCCTTTGTTATTTAATTTAATATTAGAACCCCTTGCTACTGCTCTCCGTGAAGCTAAAAATATTTATGGGATTTCTGTGAATGAGACCATTCATAAGATTTCTCTTTATGCAGATGATTTATTGGTTTATATATCAAATCCTGAGGAATCTATTCCTGCCTTGTTAAAATTATTTAATGAATTTGGAGAGTTTTCAGGATATAAAATAAGTTTTAGTAAAAGTGAATTTTTCCTATAAATGAATCTGTTTCTATGTATGACAATATTCCTTTCAAAGTCACAGATTCTTTTAGTTATTTAGGTGTCACAATCACTAAAAAATATAAGGATCTTTATAAAGCCAATTTTGTTCCTTTGTTAGACTCTATGAAATATTTATCTAGTAGATGGAGTCCACTTACATTTTCACTTGTTGGTCGTATTCATATAGTTAAAATGATGATTCTACCAAAATTTTTATATTTATTTCAGAATATCCCTGTTTTTTTGACTAAGAAGTTTTTTGACCGTATTGATTCTATTATTTTATCTTTTATCTGGAATAATAAAAGACCAAGAATTGGTAAATGTCCTTTACAAAAGTTGAAAAAGGACGGAGATCTTGCTTTGCCTAATTTAAGAATGTATTACTGGGCTGTTAATGTGCAATACATGTCCTTTTGGTTATATTGGGTTGATAAGAAGGATTGGCCTATTTGGGTGGATTTGGAATTGAAAGCTGTAAAACAGTTTTACTTAACTTCATTATTGGGAGCTGCTTTGCCTATACAATTAGCTAAAGTTACTAATTTAAACTTATACCCTGTGATTAAGCATTCTTTATAAACTTGGCTTCAATTCTGCAATTTTTTTTTAATCTTAAAAAATTTAAGCTTTGTAATTTAATTTATTGAAACTACTTTTTTAAGCCTTCTTTGCGTGATCCAATTTTTTTACTTTGGAAAAATAAAAGTATTAATTCTTGTTTGGATTTATTTAAAGAAGGTAGACTGATGTCCTTTGAACAATTAGTTGATAAATATTATTTTTCAAACTCACACTTTTTACAATATCTCCAACTTAGACATTTCTTACAAAAATATTTCAGTAATTTTCCTTACATATTGGATGCTGACCTGTTAGATACTATTATGAGTATGAACCCTTCGAAGAAAGGTTCCATTGGAAGAATTTATAATTTACTATTACAATGGGATAAGTGTCCTTTATTTAAGATTAAACAAGATTGGGAAAAGGAACTCAATTTGACTTTTACGACAGAAGATTGGATGCAAATTCTGAAGTTGGTTAACTCTTCTTCGATCTTGCTAGTCATTCACTGATTCAATTTAAAATTGTACATCATTACCATTTGACGAAGGAGAGATTGTCTAAAATATTCCCTAATGTTGATAGTTATTGTGATAGATGTAAAACTGAGATAGCTACACTGACATACATGTTTTGGTCTTGCTCTATACTGGAACAGATCTGGAAGTCAGTTTTTTCGACAATTTCTAAAGCACTTAAAGTTAATTTACAACCTAACAAATTAACTGTGCTTTTTGGAATAAATCCTCAAAATATCCATGGTATCTCTGTGTCTGACCAACATGCTATTGCATTTGTTACATTGATAGCTAGGAGGGCCATTTTGTTGAAGTGGATGGATACAACAGTTCCTACTTTGTCACAATAGTTCTCTCAAGTGATACTATGTCTAAGTTTGGAGAAAATTAGAAGTCAAACCTTTGAACCTATGTTTGATTTTGAGAAAAGAAGGGGTTCATTTGCTTGTTATTATCATTTGAGTTAATTGATGGACTCTCCATGATCTAATTGTAAATTTTTTTTGGTACTTTCTTTTTTGCTGGCAGTTTAATGTTTATTTTTAGAAGCTTCATGTATGACGCATAGCTCTGGGGTTGAACACCTAATGGGATTTTTCTTTTTTCCCACTTTTATTGCTCAGTAGAGGTTTTTTTTCATCACAAAATTTTTTCAATCTTTATATAATGTTTTTTTTCTTGAGACATTGTAAGTGTTGTTTACTTCGATGTACTTGTGTTTATTTTGGAAAAAATAATAAAAAGATTTGAAAAACAAAACAAAACATTCATTTCAAGAGGATTAGAATATAAAAACAAGGATGTAATATTGAGACCTTATAAAGCACTGGTGAGGTCTCACTTGGAATATTGTGAGCAGTTTTGGAATTTAGATGAATGAGAGGTGACCACATTGAAACCTATTGAATAATGGAAGGCCTTTATAGAGTGGATGTTTCCTATGGTGGGAGAGTCTAAGACCAGAGGACCCACCCGCAAAATAGAGAGGCATCCTTTTAGAATGGCAGTAAGGAAGAATTTCTTTAGCACAGAAAGTAGTGAATCTGTGGAATTTGTTGCCACAGGCAGCTGTGGAGGCCAAGTCTTTACGTATATTTCAGGCAGAGGTTGATAGATTCTTGATTGGTCAGGGCACGAAGGGATACAGGGAGAAGGCAGGAGACTGGGGCTGAGAGGAAAAATGAATCCGCCGTGATTAAATGGCAGAGCAGACTCGAAGGGCCGAAGGGCCTAATTCTGCTCCTTCATCTTATAACTTCAACATAACATCCTATCTCCTGTACTCAATACTTTGATCTATAGTTGGCTTGTCTGTACTGCTTAGCCTAAGACATGAATTACTATTAGTTGGACATGATTACAGGAGAACATGTAAGTTTACCTGAGGTTCTTGTCCTTTCAGAAGTAAGAGAAAACATTTTTAAAAATATAGTTATTATGGAATATCAATAAAAGAAACTCATTTAGTTTAACCAGTTTTTTATGTTTTGTAACTTCATTTGGCTTATATTAGCCATTGAAAATGGGTTCTATTTTCACTTTGTACAGGAGTTATGATTTAAAGTTCAAAGTAAATTTATTATCAAAGTATGCATATGTCACCATATACAATGCTGAGATTCATTTTCTTGCAGGCATTCACAGTAGGACAAAGAAATACAATAGAATCATTAAAAAAAACTGTACACAAAGACTGGCCAACAGTCAATGTGCAAAAGAAGACAAACTGTGCAACAATAAATGAATAGACGGACAGACAGATGACAGATAGATAAACTCTGAGAATCTGTATCATCCTTGAAAGTGAGTTTGTAGCGGTGTGCTACACACAGCGCTAAGATAACCACACGGAGTCAGTGAGTTGGAGTTGCGATGAAAGAGATTTATTCAGACTTTGCGGCCTGCTTTAAAGCCTTCCCATTCGCGCCCTCCCTGGGCAGGACTGCTGTGGGGAATGCATATTCCCAGACCCTTTCCGCGCGCGGGATTTTCCCCCTGCTGGTGAAGATGGTCTGGCACCCTTTTTGGGGCCGGCCCTCTGCCTGCGCGCGCTGTTTCGTGAGCCGGTTCGTGTGTGCTAGAAAATGGGTCGCTGCATAACCACCCCCCCCAGAACCAGCGATACCTCCCCCAATGTCCACAGTCTGGATCGGCCTCTGTTTGGGAGGTCTGCCCCTGCGCCGTGGTGCCTGAGCCTGGACCGGCTGCGCCAAGTCCACTTGGGCCGGTTTGAGTCAGTCCACCGTGAAAACCTCCTCTCTCCCCCCAATGTCCAGCACGAACGTGGACTCGTTGTTCCTGATCACCTTAAACGGCCCCTCGTAGGGCCGCTGTAGCGGTGCCCGGTGTCCGCCCCGTCGTACAAAAAGAAACTTACAGTTCTGCAGGTCTTTGGGTATGCAAATCAGGCTCTGTCCGTGCTGTGAAGTGGGTATGGGGGCCAGGTCACCGAGCCTCTCACGTAGTCTGTCCAGGACTGCTGTGGGTTCTTCCTCACTCCCCCTTGGGGCTGGTATGAACTCTCCTGGGACGACCAGGGGTGCGCCGTACACCAACTCGGCCGACGAAGTGTGCAGATCCTCTTTGGGCACCGTGCGGATTCCGAGCAGGACCCAGGGAAGCTCGTCCACACAGTTAGGCTCCTCCAGGCGGGCCATGAGAGCCGACTTCAGGTGACAGTGGAAACGCTTCACTAGTCTGTTCGACTGTGGGTAGTTGGCAGTTGTGTGGTGTAGCTGCAATCCTAAAAGGCTGGCCATAGCTGACCACAGGCTGGAGATGAACTGGGCGCCCCTGTCGGAGGTAATGTGGGCCAGTACCCCGGACCGGGCTACCCAGGTTGCGATCAGTGCTCGGGCGCAGGAATCGGAGGTGGTGTCGGTGAGCAGGACTGCCTCTGGCCATCTGGTGAACCGGTCTATCATAGTTAGGAGGTATCACGCTCCTCGTGACACTGGCAGGGGCCCCACAATATCCACATGAATGTGGTCGAACCTCCGGCAGGTGGGTTCGAACTGCTGTGGCGGAGCCTTGGTGTGCTGCTGCACCTTGGCCGTTTGGCACTGCATGCACGTTTTGGCCTATTCACTGACCTGTTTACGAAGCCCATGCCACACGAACCTGTTGGAGACCAGCCGGATGGTTGTCCTGATGGTGCTGGGACCCCAGTTGTTTACAATATATATTAATGACTTAGATGAGGGAATTAAATGCAGCATCTCCAAGTTTGCAGATGACACGAAGCTGGGCGGCAGTGTTAGCTGTGAGGAGGATGCTAAGAGGATGCAGGGTGACTTGGATAGGTTAGGTGAGTGGGCAAATTCATGGCAGATGCAATTTAATGTGGATAAATGTGAGATTATCCACTTTGGTGGCAAAAACAGGAAAACAGATTATTATCTGAATGGTGGCTGATTAGGAAAAGGGGAGGTGCAACGAGACCTGGGTGACATTATACACCAGTCATTGAAAGTGGGCATGCAGGTACAGCAGGCAGTGAAAAAGGCGAATAGTATGCTGGCATTCATAGCAAAAGGATTCGAGTACAGGAGCAGAGAGGTACTACTGCAGTTGTCAAGGCCTTGGTGAGACCACACCTGGAGTATTGTGTGCAGTTTTGGTCCCCTAATCTGAGGAAAGACATTCTTGCCATAGAGGGAGTACAAAGAAGGTTCACCAGATTGATTCCTGGGATGGCAGGACTTTCATATGAAGAAAGACTGGATCGACTAGGCTTATACTCGCTGGAATTTAGATGATTGAGGGGGGGATCTTATTGAAACGTATAAAATTCTAAAGGGATTGGACAGTCTAGATGCAGGAAGATTGTTCCCGATGTTGGGGAAGTCCAGAACGAGGGGTCACAGTTTGAGGATAAAGGGGAAGCCTTTTAGGACCGAGATTAGGAAAAACTTCTTTACACAGAGAGTGGTGAATCTGTGGAATTCTCTGCCACGGCAAACAGTTGAGGCCAGTTCATTGGCTATATTTAAGAGGGAGTTAGATATGGCCCTTGTGGCTAAAGTGATCAGGCGGTATGGAGAGAAGGCAGGTACAGGGTTCTGAGTTGGATGATCAGCCATGATCATACTGAATGGTGATGCAGGCTCGAGGGGCCGAAAGGCCTACTCCGGCACCTATTTTCTATGTTTCTATGGAAGACGTGAGGGGGGATGAAGTGAGAAGGTCGGTGTGGGGGGGCTGATGGAAGAGATAAAGGGCTGAAGAAGAAGGAATCTGATGGGAGAGGTGATTGGGCAATGGGAGAAGGGGAAGAAGGAGGGGCACCTTTGCAGTGCTGATGGAATATCTCGGGCTGAAACATCAGCTGTTTATTTCTTTCAGTAGTTGCTGCCTGATTTACTGAATTCCTCCAGCATTTTGTGTGTGCTGCCAGAGTATTCTAGGGGCGGCATGGTAGCTTTACTGTTCAATTCCCGCCCCTGCCTGTAAGGAGTTTAAACTTTCTCCCGGTGACCACATGGGTTTCCTCCGGGTGCTCCAGTTTCCTCCCACAATCCAAAGACCTACCAGTTGGTTGGTTAATTGGTCACTGTAAATTGTCCCTTGATTAGGCTAGGATTAAATAGTGGGAGTGCCTGGTGGCATGGCTCAAAGAGCCAGAAGGGCCAGTTCCACATTGTCTCTCAATAAATTAAAGCAATGTTCTAAATGGGCAGCTATGGCCCTAATTAATCAAGTGCTCCCAGCAGTGTTGCCACAGGCACACTGGCTGCACACACCATCTATAAAGTGGGAAAAGAGCCCTGGTTCATTACAGTACACCTCAGAAGCTGCCTGAACTGCCCACAGTGAGTTTACAAGCTATTCATTCAAGAGGAACCCTTCAAATAATGATAAAGCCAACAAACAAAATGCAGGGGAAGCTCAGCAGATCAGACAGCATCTATGGAACTACAGTCGACATTTCAGCCTGAGACTCTTCGTTGGGACTAGAAAGGAATCTTTGGTTAATGGGGGTCTTGGCCAAAAATTTTGACTGTGTAATTCCTTTCCATAGATACTGCCTGACCTGCTGACTTCCGCCAGCATTTTGTGTGTTGCTCTGCATTTCCAGCATCTGCACAATCTCCTGTGTTTAGATTACAAAGGGGATTAGGAAAGAAGTCAAAAGCAACAATAAGGAAACAAGAGAAGAACCATAAAATTATCATGGAACAATAAACAAAATAATAATTTTTTTCGTAGACAATATAAGAACAGCAGGTTTGAGATGGAAATGTCAATTGAGAAAAGTCCATAGAAATATACAGGGAGACAGCAGAAATATACACCATTATTTTGTTCAGTAATTATCCAGGAAGTAGAACAAGGCGAGAAGTGATAAAATGCGTTATGAGCCAATCACATTTAAAGTAGAAAAGGAGAAGAATATGAGGAGAACTAATGGAATTCTAAAACCTTTTGTCCAGATGTATATATCCAGCGTGTAGTAGTGCGATCACTTGAATTGAGTCTGATATTTTCCTAAGGGGTTGTCTATTGGTGGCTATAGAGGCCATCTGGGATACACATATTCCTGTGCAAGAGTAAGTGCTGGCAGTGGTCAGTGGTTCAGTCTCTCCTTTCTCAGCTGCCACTTGTCCTCTGTGGCACAGCGAAGGTCGTTCTCATGTAGCGCGGCTCCCTCTTGGAACGGATTTCCTCCAGGTGTAATGAGTGGAATGTTTTCCCAGTTTTTAGACGTGATGTTGAATTTCTTCCGGCTGATATTGATATTATCTTTGAAGTGTTTTCTTTACCCAGCTGGGACTCATTGAACTTTCTTCTTCTCGATCTATTTGGAAGGACGTGATTAAGCATCTGGCTGACACGACCTGTCTACTGGAGTTTATGTTGCTTTATTGTGGTGGAGATGCTGTTAATGTTGGCCTTCTCCAGTACGCTGGTGTTGGTGTGACAGAAAGGTCTTGGCCTGAAATGTCAACTGCTTATTCTAAAGGGAAACTTTTCAACTGAGATAACACTGAGGCCTGGCCAGTAATAGGAACACCACAAATGTGTCAGGCAATGGTGAATTTCAGTCTTAGAGAGTTTGGAAACTGCTCAGCACATCTTATAAACCAGCCTCCCCTCCATGGACTCTGTCTAGACTTTTTACTGCCTCAGTAAAGCAGCCAGCATAATCAAAGACCTCACCCTCCCCTGACACTTTCTCTCCCACTATTAGAAGCATCCTTTCCACATCTACCTTTCATCAGGCCTTTCAATATTCAGTAAGTTCCAATGAGATCCCAACCCCCTCATTCTTCTATGAAGGATAATTATTTTAATTTGAGTCTAAAATTCCAGTATGTCTGTACAGAGCTAGACCATTATCAAACTCCAAAGTTCAAAATAAGTTTATTATCAAAGTACATATATGTCACCATATCCTAACCTGAGATTTATTTTTCCAGGCATACCCAGTAAATCCAATAACCATAATAGAATCAATGAAAAACTCCACCAACAGGATGGAAACCAGTGGGCAAAAGACAGCAAACTGTGCAAATGAAAAAGAAAAAATAAATAATAATAAATAAATAAGCAATAAATATCAAGAACATGAGATGAAGAGTCATTGAATGTGAGTCCATAGGTTGTGGGAACAGCTCAGTGATGGGGCAAATGAAGTTATCCCCTCTGGTTCAAGCACCTGATGGTTGAAGGCTAATAACTGTTCCTGAACCTGGTGGTGTGGGTTCTGAGGCCCCTGTACCTTCTTCCTGACGGCAGAGAGAAGACAGCGTGACCTGGGTGCTGAGGTCCTTGATGATGGATGCTGCTTGCCTACTTTCCATGTAGATGTGAGGAGGGCTTAACCCATGATGGACGGCTATATCCATTACTTCTTGCAGGATTTCCTCTTCAATACCAGACTGTGATGCAGCCAGTCAAAATACTCTCCACCACAGATCTATAGAAGTTTTAGATGTCATGCCAAATCTTCACAAACTTCTAAGGAAGTTCATTATATGTTCATTATCACTAGTGTTTTTGGATCGTTTACTTTTGGTAAGCTAGCTCCTGTGTTTTCTACATTATTAAAGTAGCCATACTTTAAAAATACCTAAATGACTTTCAGATTGTTTTTAAAGATTAGCTTTATTTGTCACATGTACTGTACATCAATACATTGAGACATACAGTGAAATGAATCATTTGCATCAAAGACTACTAGACAAGATGTGGGTTAGGCAGCACACAAGTGTTGCCATGCTTCCAGTGCCAACATAGTATGCCAAAACTTACTAACCACAACCGGTACATCTTTGGAATAGCTGTTCCCGCAACCTATCTTTGGAATGTGGGAGGATACTGGTGCACCAGGAAGAAACCTATGTAGTCATGGGGAGAACATACAAACTCCTTAGAGCCAGCAGTGGGAATTGAACCCCCATCTTATGATTGCTAGAGCTATAGAGCATAAAGCTAACTGATGCACTACTGTGCTATCCATCCTGCTGGAAGGGTATTATATAGATCGAACCCTTTGTTTTAAATGCAGCATCCATATTGTGTACAGTGAATACTTAAAACAGCAAATTAAATAAATCACAAACACAGGACACACTGCAGATGCTGCAAATCCAGAGCAACATCATGAAGGAAGCATGGCAGTGCCTCTACTTCCTCAGGACTTTCTGAAGGTTTGGCATGACATCTAAAACCTTGAAAAACTTCTATAGATGTGTGGTGGAGAGTATACTGACTGGCTGCATCACAGCCTGGTATGGAAACACAAATGCCCTTGAACTGAAAATCCTACAGAAAGTAGTGGATATGGCCCAGTCCATCATGGTATAAAGTTCTCCTCATTATCGAGCACATCTAGCAGCATCCATCATCAAGGACTCCCCACCACCAAGGACATGCTCTCTTCTCACTGATGCCATCAGGCGGAAGGTACAGGAACTTCAGGACACACACCATCAGGTTCAGTTGCTATGCTTTAATCATCAGGCTCTTGAACCAAAGGGGATAACTTCAGTGAACTTCACTCACCCCTTTACTGAAATGTTCCCAAAGCATATAGACTCACTTTTAAGAACCCTTCATCTATGTCAGGATGCTGTTCGTCGACTATAGCTCAGCATTTAATACCAACACTTTCACAATCCCAATTGAGAAGTTGCAGAACCAGGGCCTCTGTACCTCCCTCTGCAACTGGATCCTCAACTTCCTAATGTGAAGACCACAATCTGTGCGGATTGGTGATAACATCTCCTCCTCACTGACAATCAACACTGGTGCACCTCAGCAATGTGTGCTTAGCCCACTGCTCTACTCTCTGTATACACATTACTGTGTGACTAGGCATACCTCAAATACCATCTATAAATTTGCTGACGATACAACCATTGTTGGTAGAATTTCAGATGGTGACGACAGGCCGTACAGGAGTGAGATATGCCAACTAGTGGAGTGGTGTCGCAGCAACAACCTGGCACTCAATGTCAGTAAGACGAAAGAGCTGATTGTGGACTTCAGGAAGGGTAAGACAAAGGAACACATACTAATCCTCATAGAGGGATCAGAAGTGGAGAGATTAAGCAGCTTCAAGTTCCTGGGTGTCTAGATCTCTGAGGACCTAACCTGGTCCCAACATATCGATGCAGTTATAAAGAAGGCAAGACAGCGATTATACTTCATTTGAAGAGATTTGGTATGTCAACAAGTACGCTCAAAAACTGCTATAGATGTACCGTGCAGAGCATTCTGACAAGCTGCATCACTGTCTGGTATTGGGGAGAGGGGGGTGTTATTGCACAAAACCAAAAGAAGCTGCAGAGGGTTGTAAATTTAGTTGACTCCATATTGGGTACTAGCCTACAAAGTACCCAGGACATCTTCAAGGAGCAGTGTCTAAGAAAGAGACAGCGTCCATTATTAAGGACCTCCAGCACCCAGGATATACCGTTTTCTCACTGTTACCATCAGGGAGGAGGTACAGAAGCCTGAAGGCACACACTCAGCGATTCAGAAACATCTTCTTCCCCTCTGCCATCAGATTCCTAAATGGACATTGAACCCTTGATCACCACCTCACTTCTTAAATGTATATTATTTCTGTTTTTTGCATGATTTTTAATCTATTCAATATACTATACTGTAATTTATTTATTTATTTATTATTTTATTATTTTTTTCTCTCTCTGCTAGATTATGTATTGCATTGAACTGCTGCTGCTAAGTTAACAAATTTCACGTCACATGCCGGTGATAATAAACCTGATTCTGATTCTGATTCTGAATCTGATCTCATATTCTCGATATTAATTGCTTATTTATTTATTGTTATTATTTTTCTTTTTGTATTTGCACAGTTTATTGTCTTCTGCACAGCGGTTGAGGGTTCAAGCGGTTTTTCATTAATCCTATTATTGTGTAGTCACAAGAAAATGAATCTCCGGCTTGTATTTGGCGACACATAAGTACTTTGATAACAAACTTACTTTGAACTTTGAACACACACAAAATGCCGTAGGAACTCGGCAGGCCAGGCAGCATCTATAGAGAGGAATGAACAGTCTACATTTCGGGACGAGACCCTTCTTCAGGAAAAGATTACCTTTACTTGTCACATGTACATCATACATGCACATACAGTATCTCTGAGACCTCTGCTGGTCGAGTTGACCATGGATGCTGTGTGCCAGCTGTCTTGTGATATGCAAGCCAGTACACGAGCAAGGACAGTACAAAATGGAGAGCAAGCTGTTTCCCCGACTCCATGCAGCTGCTGAATCCAAAGGAATGGCAGAGACCGATACAGTTTGGCACCAGCAGAGTCGCAGGTGTTGCCAGTCAGTGTTGAACTCAACGTTGAATTCCCTTAGGGACTCCAACTCCAGATTTTTCCTTGGGGTTTACTCCTGAAGCCTTCCCCATGAGTGGATATAGTCGCAAGGCAGCGGAAGTTTAAGATCAGAGTTTTCCTTCTCGTAGATGAGCTGCCAACCACAGCTGACAAGCCCTGTCTGCCCGAAGCAACTTATTTTTAGGTGCCAGTATGTGCCTTTGCCCCTTCTGCTGTCAGTAGAAATAGTTATGCTGGGCTTAATAGCTAAGCCACACAGGGGCACAATTGAGAGCATCCTGACTGGCTGCATCACTGCCTGGTATGGGAACTGTACTTCCCTCAATCGCAGGGCTCTGCAGAGAGTGGTGTGGACAGCCCAGCACATCTGTAAATGTAAACTTCCCACTATTCAGGACATTTATAAAGACAGGTGCTAACACTAATTGCTCCAACTGCTACCATCTGGGAAGTGGTACTGCAGCATAAAAGCCAGGACCAACGGGCTCTGGGACAGCTTCTTCCACCAGGCCATCAGACTGATTATTTCATGCTGATACAATTGTACTTCTATGTTATTTTGACTGTCCTTTTGTACATACTGTTTATTAAAAATTGCACATTGCAGGTTTAGACGTAACATAAGATTTTTACTCCCCATGCTTATGAAGGATGTAAGTAATAAAGTCAATTCAATTCATTTTGATTCCATTCAACATGAAGGCTAGGAACTTCAGTGGGTTGTCAGAAGCTATTTGAGACACAAAACATTGGAAACATTTATAGGCATTGGGAGCTTATCTCCACTACCAGCCCCAGATATAACAACCTTTAAGGTACATAAAATACGATACTAACAGATGGGTCCAAAATAAGATCAAATGAAGCTGCAAGTCTCTAGTAGTTAAAATAGAGAATTTAACCTCATTTCAGTGTGGAAACTGGATAAACAAGTGAGGGCACACGCTCAGAATAGAAAGATGTCCCTTTAGAACAGATGTTGCCTGACTTGTTGAGTTCCTCCAGCAAATTAAGTAAAACCACATTGGCTAGGTCCCTGGGAAATCTTCCATTAATAATTAGACAGCATTGGCCAGGTCCCTGGAAAAACTGTCATAAAATCTTTTACACTGATAGCACATTCAGAATCCAGCACCTTAAGTCATACAGGCACTGGAGTGTCAGCTTAGACTATGTGCTTGAAAATGGAGTACACTCTACACGCCTGAACTTAAATAGTTGTCTGACACAAGATAATTGTGACTAGTTCAGCCAAGCTGATACTTGGGAGTAATTTTAATCACTCCTGGCAGAAACCAGATGGAGAAACAGATAAAATTGAGCCAGTGATGTAGCTGCTACAATTTTACATTAAACATCTACCCAAGAGTAGTGATATTTCTGCATAAGTATAAAGTTAGCCAAGCCTGAATCATAGGCACTCAAAGGCAATGCACATGGCTATAGAACCAAGCCAGACCTAAAAGGCAGGAAATCCAGAGCCATGAAAGATCCATTAAATACCTACACTACTCTAAGCACAGATGCTGGAAATCCACAGCAACACACACACAAAATGCTGGAGGAACTCAGCAAGTCAGGCAACATCTATGGAAATGAGTAAATAGTCACTGTTTCGGGCTTGAACTCTTCAACAGGAATAGAAAATTCTATTTTTTTTTTGCTCCTTATGAGGCACAGAGGGTAGGAATGTTAATCTGTTCAAGGTTCATGAGTTCTAAGTAGATTTATTATTGAAGTACATATATGTCACCATATACAACCTCGATGTTTATTTATTTATTTATTGGTTGATTGATTGAGATACCATGTGGAATAGGCCCTACCAATCCTGTGAGCTGCACTGTCGCAGCAATCACCCAATTTGAGGTTCAAGATTAAAGATACGTTTATTGTCAAAGTATGTATGCAGTACACAACTCTGCAATTCACCTTCTCCAGATAGCCAAAAAACAAAGAAAGCCATAGAACCTATTCAGAGAAAAACATCACCCCTCCACATGCACAAAAAACAAATTGTGCAGATGGCAACAAGAACATCAAACACCAAACCCCCTTCTCATGCAAAAAACCCAAACAAATCACACAAACAGCAACAGAAACATCAAACCCCAAACCCCTTCCTCAGGCAAAAAAAAACAAACAAATCACACAACCAGCAACAGAAACATCAAATTCCAAACCTCTTTCTCAGTATTTATATTTGCACAATTTGTCTTCTTTTGCACATTTGGTTGTTCATCTGTCTTTTTTGATACATAGTGTCACTAACCCTGTGACGGGTTAAAAAGGACCAGCAGAAATGGAACACACCTGGAGTCTGGTTTACTATAAATTAAGACTATATTTATTACAACTACGAATTAATATCACTAAACTGGATAATATGATACAGGTTATAAACTATTTTATATATATATATTTATATATATCTGTAAATCTGTGTGTGGATACAAAAAATAATAGTCCAGGAGGTAGATATCAGTCTTACGGTGTCAGGTAAGTTGAAGCAGTTCAGGTCACTTTGTGTTGTGTCGAGTTGAATTGATGGAGAGAGAGAGAGTTAATTGAGTTGATGTTCACGTTGGCAGCTTTAGTTGTTCTTGCTTCCGAAGTCTTCAGAGTCACTTGGTGTGACCCCCACACAAACACAGATGGACAGAGCCCCTTCTAGGGAGTGGTCTACTAACCCACGGCATGGATTCACCACCAGCAGACCCCCACAGGCAAGCTCTTACCCGCACTGGTAATCACGGGTCAAAATTAATCGGTCCATGGCCTCCACCCTAGTGGTGGTCTTAAACTCCACCAGTGGTTTCTCGGGTAGCTTCCGCAGTTCTCCCGTGTCGTGTCTCCTCTGCCTTATCAGACAAAAGGATCAACTTTTATAATCTATCCAAAATTCCAACTGTCCGTTAGCTCAACCGATCTGAGCTGCTACCATGGTGACTTCCCAGCTCGTGTCTCAGCTGGCGCCATACTCTCTCTCTCTCAAGGCCACAGTTAAAAGTGTTATCAAAACAAAGTCAGAGTCCTCTCTCTTTTAATTGCCCCCTTGTTCATTAGACTGCTGAATTTTCTAGCAGTTTCTCACCTGCGTGACACCTTCCTACTTTTGGGAAAATTTTGATCTTCGAGCAAAATTTTGCTCATTCACAGATTCTACACACCAAGCACTACATTCTACTTCACAAAGTGTACATTACGCATTTACACAGTTCATCAGCATTTTTAACAGCGGGATAGGCAATCCGCAGTGACATTGTCTGTACCCCTTAAGTGTCTTATCTGGATATCAAACTGCTGTAAACACAGGCTCCAGTTTAATAAATGCTGGTTTCAATCTTTAATCTTATCTAAAACACCAAAGGGTTGTGGTCAGTGTACACCACTAACGGCTTTTGTGCGGAACTGACGTAAACCTCGAAATGTTGTAATGCAAAAATGAGGGACAGCAATTCTTTTTCTATTGTCGAGTAATTTTTCTGGTGCATATTAAACTTCTTGGAAAAGTATGCCACCAGATGTTCAATACCATCATCTCCTCTCTGTAATAGCACCACCCCTGCAGCTTCATCGCTAGCGCGTCCGTCACTAAGGAGAATGGCTTAGTGAAGTCTGGTGCCTTTAGCACTGGATGGTGACAAAGGATACCCTTTAACCGTTCAAATGCCTCTTGGCAATGCTCATCCCAAACAAATCGTTCACTCTTTCTCAACAGTTTTGTCAGAGGAAAGGCAATATCCGCAAAGTTCTTGCAAAATTTTTGATAATACCCCACCATACTTAAAAACCTTCTCATGCACTCTTACCCGTTGGAATAGGTACATCAGTGATAGCCTGAACTTTCCCTTTCACAGGAGCCAGTTGACCCTGGCCCATCACGTAGCCAAGATATGTGACCCTGGCGTGACCAAACTCACTCTTGGCAAGGTTCACTGTCAGACTAACTTTAGAGAGCCGATCAAATAATTTCTCTACTGTTAGAATGTGTTCCTCCCATGTGTTGTTCCATACTACTAAATCGTCAATGTATGCCCCAGTATTCTTCAAGCCTTGAATCACAGAGTTTATCATACATTGGAATGTCCCAGGGGCATTTTTCATCCCAAAAGGCATCACATTATACTTGTACAACCCCGAGGGGGTGACGAATGCTGATATCTCTCGAGCCCTATCGGTTAAGGGAACGCACCAGTACCCTTTTAGCAGGTTAATTTTTGTTAGGTACTTAGCCTTTCCCACCCTATCGATGCAGTCATCTATTCTGGGAATAGGGTAAGCATCTGTTTTGGTTATTGCGTTGACCTTTCTATAATCTGTGCAAAATCTCATTGTACCATTGGGCTTGGGAACGATTACGCACGGGGAAGCCCATGCAGAGGTGGCTGGCCTGATAATACCATTGGCCAACATATATTTGATTTCTTGTTCCACTACTTTACTGCGTTCTAAATTCATCCTGCAGGGGTGCTGTTTCACTGGATCAGCCTGCCCCACAATGACATCATGTGTAGCTATACTACACTGCCTCGGTGTATCTGGGAATAGGTCAGAATGTTTACCAATTAGCTCCTTTATCTGCTGCTGCTGCTTCAGTTCCAGTTGGTTAATTTTACTGTCTATGTTCTCCAAAACACTACCATTCTTGAGTCGAGCTGAAACCAGACACTGCTCATTACACTCCCCCGGTATCTCTAGGCTATTCTTTGCAGCTGGGAGTTGTTTGGTCGTGACCCCAACTGATACGGATTTAGAGTCAAAATAAGGTTTGATTAGGTTCACATGCACTAATTGAGTGGCCTTCCTTCTACAGGTGTCCTGATAACATAGTTCAGCTCATCAATTTTCCTCATTATTTCGTAAGGTCCACTAAACTGAGCCTGGAGAGGGTTATTCTCCAAGGGAAACAAAACCAAGACCTTATCTCCAACATCATAGCTTCACTCCCTCGCTTGTCTGTCATACCAGCCCTTCATATCAGCCTGGGAGCCTTGGAGGTTTTGTTTCGCAAGGTCACAAGCCCTGCTCAGCCTGTCTCGAAACTCTAAGACGTAGTCCAATACACCAATTTGCACTTCCTTATCAGACCATTGCTCTCTCAGTAAGGTCAACGGTCCTCGAGGCCTATGACCGAACACGAGCTCAAATGGGCTGAACCCTAACGATTCCTGGACCGAATCTCTTATTGCAAATAGGAGTAAAGGTATACTCTCATCCCAATGTTTTCCGTTTTCCATACAGCACATTTTAATAATGGTTTTTAGGGTAGAGTGAAACCTCTCTATCGCTCCCTGGGATTGGGGATGGTATGCCATGGACAAAATTTGTTACGCTCCCAGTTCCATAACTATCCGACAGCAGCGCACGCGGCCACTTCAGTGGTGATGTCTGTTATCTGTCAAGTAGGGGACCGTGCACTATTCTGATTTGATGGAGACAGACGTGAGAGTACGGAGGAACACCTGGAAAACTTCAGAAATGCCGCTTCGCTGCCGCTGCTACTGTGTGGTAACCGGAATCTCCAGGGCAGAAGGCCCCGAAATCCTCGGCTTTGCATGTTTCAGCGGCTGGGGCGAGGTCAAAGGCACTCAGCAGAAGATAGCGCTCGGGACGCTGTATCGGAGAGGCTGGTTGGAAGCTCGAAGTTTTCGGACGGATGGACTCAGTGTCGGCTGGGGTCGGCTGCTTCCAAGGTATCGGCAAGTTGACGGTGCCTGGAGGTTTATGGCAGGGAGTTTCTCCCTTTTGCCACCGCTATCGGGGACTCGGGAGTCAATTGACTCGGGGACTTTTGAGACTTTTTTTACCGTGCCCATGGTTTGTTCTTCATCAAATTATGGTGTTGCTTTGCACTGCTGTAACTATATGTTATAATTATGTGGTTCTGTCAGTGTTAGTCTTTGGTTTGTCCTGTTTTCTGTGATATCACTCCGGAGAAACATTGTATCATTTCTTAATGCATGTATGCATTTCTAAATGACAATAAAAGAGGACTGAGTGTTCTCATAAACTAATCTAATCTAATCTATCTGTTGAAATACACCTGATGTAAAATTACAGCCCTGATAGTAAGAGGTGCAGATAGAAGGTTCTGTGGTCGTGACAGAGAATCCAGGATGGTTGTTGCCTCCCGGGTGCCAGGGTCAAGGACGTCTCTAATCGATTACATGACATTCTGAAGTGGGAGGGTGACCAGCCAGATGTCGTGGTGCACATTGGTACCAATGACATAGCAAGGAAGAGTGAAGAGGTCCTGGAGAGTGAGTATAGGGAGCTTGGTAGGAAGTTGAAAAGCAGGACCTCAAGGGTGGTAATCTCAGGATTGCTACCTGTGCTAGGTGCCAGTGAGGGTAGGAATAGGATTTTCTGGAGGAGGAACAAGTGGCTGAGGAACTCGTGTAGGGGGCAGGGTTTCAGATTTCAGGATCATTGGGACCTCTTCTGGGGCAGGTGGAACCTGTACGAGAGAGACGGGTTATACTTGAACCACAGGGGGACCAATATCCTTTCAGGGAGGTTTGTTAGTGCTATTGGGGAGGCTTTAAACTAGATTTGCAGGGGGATGGGAACCAGAGTGCCAGACCTGACAGTGTGGCTGGGGTGAAAATAAATGATGTTGAAAGTTTAAGCAAATCCGCTGATAGAAAGGTTGTGAGTGGTGGTAAAAATCTTCTGAGGTGTATATATTTCAATGCTAGGAGTATTGCGGGGAAGGCGGATGAGTTGAGGGCGTGGATTGACACGTGGAATTATGATGTTGTAGCAATTAGTGAAACTTGGCTACAGGAGGGGCAGGACTGGCAGCTTAATATTCCAGGGTTCCGATGTTTCAGATGTGATCGAGGCAGAGGAATGAAAGGTGGGGGAGTAGCATTGCTTGTTAGGGAAAATATTACAGCAGTGCTCAGGCAGGACAGATTAGAGGGCTTGTCTACTGAGTCCTTATGGGTGGAGCTGAGAAACAGGAAAGGTACGGCCACATTAGTGGGATTGTATTACAGACCACCCAATAGTCAACGAGACTTGGAAGAGCAAATCTGCAGAGAGATAGCAGGCAACTGCAGGAAACATAAAGTTGTGGTGGTAGGGGATTTTAATTTTCCATACATTGATTAGGACTCCCATACTGTTAGGGGTCTAGATGGTTTAGAGTTTGTAAAATGTGTTCAGGAAAGTTTTCTAAATCAGTATATAGAGGGACCAACTAGAGGGGATGCAATATTGGATCTCCTGTTAGGAAACGAATTAGGGCAAGTGACAGAAGTCTGTGTAGGGGAGCACTTTGGTTCCAGTGATCATAACACCATTAGTTTCAATTTGATCATGGACAAGGATAGATCTGGTCCTAGGGTTGAGGTTCCGAACTGGAAGAAGGCCAAATTTGAAGAAATGAGAAAGGATCTAAAAAGCGTGGATTGGGACAGGTTGTTCTCTGGCAAAGATGTGATTGGTAGGTGGGAAGCCTTCAAAGGGGAAACTTTGAGAGTGCAGAGTTTGTATGTTCCTGTCAGGATTAAAGGCAAATTGAATAGGAATAAGGAACCTTGGTTCTCAAGGGATATTGCAACTCTGATAAAGAAGAAGAGGGAGTTGTATGAAATGTATAGGAAACAGGGGGTAAATCAGGTGCTTGAGGAGTATAAGAAGTGCAAGAAAATACTTAAGAAAGAAATCAGGAGGGCAAAAAGAAGACATGAGGTTGCCTTGGCAGTCAAAGTGAAGGATAATCCAAAGAGCTTTTACAAGTATATTAAGAGCAAAAGGATTGTAAGGGATAAAATTAGTCCTCTTGAAGATCAGAGTGGTCGGCTTTGTGCGGAACCAAAGGAAATGGGGGAGATCTTAAATAGGTTTTTTGCGTCTGTATTTACTAAGGAAGCTGGCATGAAATCTATGGAGTTGAGGGAATCAAGTAGTGAGACCATGGAAACTGTACAGATTGAAAAGGAGGAGGTGCTTGCTGTCTTGAGGAAAATTAAAGTGGATAAATCCCCGGGACCTGACAGAGTGTTCCCTTGGACCTTGAAGGAGACTAGTGTTGAAATTGCGGGGGCCCTGGCAGAAATATTTAAAATGTCGCTGTCTACGGGTGAAGTGCCGGAGGATTGGAGAGTGGCTCATGTTGTTCCGTTGTTTAAAAAAAGATTGAAAAGTAATCCGGGAAATTATAGGCCGGTGAGTTTAACGTCAGTAGTAGTTAAATTATTGGAGGGAGTACTAAGAGACAGAATCTACAAGCATTTGGATAGACAGGGGCTTATTAGGGAGAGTCAACATGGCTTTGTGCGTGGTAGGTCATGTTTGACCAATCTGTTGGAGTTTTTCGAGGAGGTTACCAGGAAAGTGGATGAAGGGAAGGCAGTGGATATTGTCTACATGGACTTCAGTAAGGCCTTTGACAAGGTCCCTCATGGGAGGTTAGTTAGGAAAATTCAGTCGCTAGGTATACATGGAGAGGTGGTAAATTGGATTGGACATTGGCTCGATGGAAGAAGCTAGAGAGTGGTGGTAGAGAATTGCTTCTCTGAGTGGAGGCCTGTGACTAGTGGTGTGCCACAGGGATCAGTGCTGGGTCCATTGTTATTTGTCATCTATATCAATAATCTGGATGATAATGTGGTAAATTGGATCAGCAAGTTTGCTGATGATACAAAGATTGGAGGTGTAGTAGACAGTAAGGAAGGTTTTCAGAGCCTGCAGAGGGACTTGGACCAGCTGGAAAAATGGGCTGAAAAATGGCAGATGGAGTTTAATACTGACAAGTGTGAGGTATTGCACGTTGGAAGGACAAACCAACGTAGAACATACAGGGTTAATGGTAAGGCACTGAGGAGTGCAGTGGAACAGAGGGATCTGGGAATACAGATACAACATTCCCTAAAAGTGTCGTCACAGGTAGATAGGGTCGTAAAGAGAGCTTTTGGTACATTGGCCTTTATTAATCGAAGTATTGAGTATAAGAGCTGGAATGTTATGATGAGGTTGTATAAGGCATTGGTGAGGCCGAATCTGGAGTATTGTGTTCAGTTTTGGTCACCAAATTACAGGAAGGATATAAATGAGGTTGAAAGAGTGCAGAGAAGGTTTACAAGGATGTTGCTGGGACTTGAGAAACTCAGTTACAGAGAAAGGTTGAATAGGTTAGGACTTTATTCCCTGGAGCGTAGAAGAATGAGGGGAGATTTGATAGAGGTATATAAAATTATGATGGGTATAGATAGAGTGAATGCAAGCAGGCTTTTTCCACTGAGGCAAGGGGAGAAAAAAACCAGAGGACATGGGTTAAGGGTGAGGGGGGAAAAGTTTAAAGGGAACATTAGGGGAGGCTTCTTCACACAGGGAGTGGTGGGAGTATGGAATGAGCTGCCAGACGAGGTGGTAAATGCGGGTTCTTTTTTAGCATTTAAGAATAAATTGGACAGATACATGGATGGGAGGTGTATGGAGGGATATGGTCCGTGTGCAAGTCAGTGGGACTAGGCAGAAAATGGTTCGGCACAGCCAAGAAGGGCCAAAGGGCCTGTTTCTGTGCTGTAGTTTCTCTGGTTCTATGGTTCTACGGTTCCATCCGATTGTATCTTCATGGGCAGACCCACTAACATGAAGAACTTAGTAAGTGCCTTCACCAGTGTTTTAGCCTTTAGGTTCCTGAGGGGTATTGCTTCTGGGAACCTAAAGGCAGCGCACATCATGGTTAGCAAGTATTGGTGGCCACCTGCAGTCTTTGGCAGTGGGCCAACACAATCCACAATGACCCTGGAGAAAGGTTCACCAAAAGCTGGTATGGGGTGAAGTTGCACTTTTGGGATAGTCTGATTTGGTTTCCCTACCACCTGACATGTGTGACAAGTTTTACAAAAAACCGCCACATCCTTTCTTATATCTAGCCAATAAAATGCTTTCATAATCTTGTGCCCTGTCTTTCTAACCTCAAGATGTCCCCCTAAAGGCATTGTATGAGCCATCTTTAAAATTTCTGTACAGTATCCCTTCAGAACCACCACCTGGTGCACCACGGCCCAATCCTCATCAGCAGGTACTGTCGGTGGTCTCCCTCATTAATACCCCCTCCTTCAGATAGTAACCCATTGACCCCCTCTGAATTTCATTCTCAGAAAGAGCTGTCTCTTTTAAAACTGCAATCTCAGGATCGCTATCCTGCTCTTCCACAAGCTTCCGCTTGGACAACGACAAACCCCTCTTATCCGCCTCACTACCTGGGTCCTGGTTGAACACAGACAGTAGAAAAGTCAGTAGGATCCGTACCTCTGTCTTTGCTATGGCGGGCACCTGACCTGTCCCGTCCAGATCGCTTCGCTTCTGCAGCCTTCCTTGTCATGCTTCTTGTGACTGTGCATGCAGGATAAAGTTCACTGTCTGCGCTTGTCTCACTAACAGCACGCTGGCTTGTTAGCTGTAACCCTGGGTATACATCTTTTCCTGCCAGATGATTTCCCAACAAGACGTCCACGTTAACTATCAGGAATTTAGGTCGTATCCCTATCTCAAATGGTCCAGACACTTAGTCACATTTCAAAGTTATTTTGTGTAAACATAGAACATAGAACATAGAATAGTTCAGCACAGTACAGGCCCTTCAGCCCACAATGTTGTGCCAACCCTCAAACCATGCCTCCCATATAACCCCCCACCTTAAATTCCTCCTTATACCTGTCTAGTAGTCTCTTAAACTTCACTAGTGTATCTGCCTCCACCACTGACTCAGGCAGTACATTCCACGCACCAACCACTCTCTGAGTAAAAAACATTCCTCTAATATCCCCCTTGAACTTCCCACCCCTTACCTTAAAGCCATGTCTTCTTGTATTGAGCAGTCGTGCCCTGGGGAAGAGGCGCTGGCTGTCCACTCTATCTATTTCTCTTATTATCTTGTACACCTCATCATGTCTCCTCTCATCCTCCTTCTCTCCAAAGAGTAAAGCCCGAGCTCCCTTAATCTTTGATCATAATGCATACTCTCTAAACCAGGCAGCATCCTGGTAAATCTCGTCTGTACCCTTTCCAATGCTTCCACATCCTTCCTATAGTGAGGCGACCAGAACTGGACACAGTACTCCAAGTGTGGCCTAACCAGAGTTTTACAGAGCTGCGTCATTACATCGCAACTCTTAAACTCTATCCCTCAACTTATGAAAGCCAACACCCCACAGGTTTTCTTAACTACCCTATCTACCAGTGAGGCAACTTTCAGGGTTCTGTGGACATATACCCCCAGATCCTTCTGCTCCTCCACACTACCAAGTATCCTGCCATTTACTTTGTACTCTGCCTTGGAGTTTGTCTTCCAAAGTGTACCATCTCACACTTCTCCGGGTTGAACTCCATCTGCCACTTCTCAGCCCACTTCTGCATCCTATCAATGTCTCTCTGCAATCTTTGACAATCCTCTACACTATCTACAACCCCACCAACCTTTGTGTAATCTGCAAACTTGCCAACCCACCCCTCTACCCCCACATCCAGGTCGTTAATAAAAATCACAAAAAGTAGAGGTCCCAGAACAGATCCTTGTTGGACACCACTAGTCACAATCTTCCAATCTGAATGTACTCCCTCCACCACGACCCTCTGCCTTCTGCAGGAAAGCCAATTCTGAATCCACCTGGCCAAACTTCCCTGGATCCCATGCCCTCCGACTTTCTGAATAAGGCTACTGTGTGGAACCTTGTCAAATGCCTTACTAAAATCCATATATATCACATCCACTGCACTACTCTCATCTATATGCCTGGTCACCTCCTCAAAGAACTCTATCAGGCTTGTTAGACACGATCTGCCCTTCACAAAGCCATGCTGCCTGTCCCTGATCAGTCCATGATTCCCTAAATGCCCATACATCCTATCTCTAAGAATCTTTTCCAACAGGTTGCCCACCACAGACATAAGGCTCACTGATCTATAATTACCCAGACTATCCCTACTACCTGTTTTGAACAAGGGGACAACATTCGCCTTCCTCCAATCCTCCGGTACCACTCCCGTGGACAACGAGGACGTAAAGATCCTAGCCAGAGGCTCAGCAATCTCTTTCCTCGCCTCATGGAGCAGCCTGGGAAATATTCCATCAGGCCCCGGGGACTTATCCGTCCTAATGTATTTTAACAACTCCAACACCTTCTCTCCCTTAATATCAACATGCTCTTTTAGGCAGGGAATGATAGGTGCTTGAACTGTGCTGCATGGGGAAGTGACAGAAGCAAATATGTTAGCAGTATCTAACAGAGATTTAGATAAACATGTGCAGGGAGTTATGGGGTACAGGGAGGTCAAGGCCTTCTCATGCCCCCTTCTTGCTCTTCTCAGCCCCTTCTTAAGCTCCTTTCTTGCTTCCCTATATTCCTCAATAGACCCATCTGATCCTTGCTTCCTAATCCTCATGTATGCTACCTTCTTCCACCTGACTAGATTTTCCACCTCACTTGTCACACATGGGTCCTTCACCCTACCATTCTTTATCCTCCTCACCGGGACAAATTTATCCCTAACATCCTGCAAGAGATCTCTAAACATCGACCACATGTCCATAGTACATTTCCCTGCAAAAACATCGTCCCAATTCACACCCACAAGTTCTAGCCTTATAGCCTCATAATTTGCCCTTCCCCAATTAAAAATTTTCCTGTCATCTCTGATTCTATCCTTTTCCATGATAATGCTAAAGGCCAGGGAGCGGTGGTCACTGTCCCCCAGATGCTCACCCACTGAGAGATCTATGACCTGACCCGGTTCATTACCTAGTACTAGATCTAGTATGGCATTCCCCCTAGTCGGCTGGTCCACATACTGTGACAGGAATCCGTCCTGGACACACTTAACAAACTCTGCCCCATCTAAACCCTTGGAACTAATCAGGTGCCAATTAATATTAGGGAAGTTAAAGACACCCATGATAACAACCCTGTTATTTTTGCACCTTTCCAAAATCTGCCTCCCAATCTGCTCCTCTGTATCTCTGCTGCTACCAGGGGGCCTGTAGAATACCCCCAGTAGAGTAACTGCTCCCTTCCTGTTCCTGACTTCCACCCATACTGACTCAAAAGAGGATCCTGCTACATTACCCCTTTCTGTAGCTGTAATAGTATCCCTGATACTATTAAAGGATATCCTCCCCTTCCGCCCCCTATCCCTTTTAAAGCACTGAAATCCAGGAATATTGAGAATCCATTCCTGCCCTGGTGCCAGCCAAGTCTCTGTAATGGCCACTACATCATAATTCCATGTATGTATCCAAGCTCTCAGTTCATCACCTTTGTTCCTGATGCTTCTTGCATTGAGGTACACAAACTTCAGCCCTTCTGCCTTACTACCTTTACACTGTTTATTCTGCTTCTCTTTCCTCAAAGCCTCTCTACATGTTAGATCTGGCTTTACTCCATGCACTTCTTTCACTGCTCTATTGCTCTGGGTCCCATCCCCTTGCAAATTAGTTTAAACCCCCCGAACCATACTAGCAAACCTACCTGCAAGGATATTGCTCCCCCTCGGGTTTAGGTGCAACCCATCCAATCCGTACAGGTCCCAACTTCCCCAGAAGAGATCCCAATGATCCAAAAATCTAAAACTCTGCCCCCTGCACCAACTCCTCAGTCACGCATTCAACTGCCATCTCCTCCAATTCTTACCATCACTGTCACGTAGCACTGGCAGCAATCCTGAGAACGCCACCCTTGAGGTCCTGTTCTTCAGCCTTCTGCCTAGTTCCCGAAACTCACACTTCAGGACCTCATCCCTCTTCCTGCCTATGTCGTTGGTGCGAACATGTATCACGACTTCTGGCTGCTTTCCCTTTTGTACTAGGATGTCGTGCACCCGGTCAGAGACATCCTGGACCCTGGCACCAGGGAGGTAACAAACCATGTAAAGGCACAACCGCTGTTCCCTTGCCAATACCTTCCAGAATATTCACTTGGTTTTTTTTTTTGTCTCGTCACCAAATTCTAAGACATTACTTAATATCAGTGACTGAAAGGCTCCAGTATCGCACCAGATTCTCGCTGGAACTAGGGGTGACCCCTCCTTCACAGACACAAAACCCTTGATAATAAACCACTCAATCCCTTCCCGAACTCGGCCAGACCCCACCTTCCTTCATGTGGTCTCAGCCGTCGGCACACACACGTTGGGGGTTTTCCCCTTCTCCTTTCCCATGTCTCTCGTTCGAATAAGACAGTTAGACGCCACATGGCCAGGCTTCCTGCAGTAGTAACAGGTAAAATTGGAAAACTTATCTTTGGTTGGTTTCCCCTCCTCTTTACCTCTGTCACTAGCTCCTGCCTTGTTTTCTGTTTTACTTGGCAGATTATCCCGGTAACTCTTCTGATAACCCTTGCTTGGGAAAAACTTAATCTTCTGAGTCAGGGTAAACTCATCCGCTAACCTAGCGGCCGCGGAAAGAATCTCAACCTCTTTCTCTTCTAAGTATGTCCGTATCTCACTAGGACACACTCTTTAAATTCCTCGATCAGCATCAGCTGTCTCACTTTGTGGTAGTCCTCATCTACCTCTTTCGAGGCACACCACCTCTCCTTTTCACAGGCAAACTCTATATATGTCTGGTTCCCAGACTTCCTTAAACCCCAAAACTTCTGTCAGTACGCTTCTGACACCATTTCATAGACCTTAAGCACAGCCTCTTTCACAGCATAATAATTAGCCGACTCAGTTTCAGACAAGGCAGAATATGCTTGCTGCGCCTTCCCTTTTAACACACTTTGCAGCAACACTGCCCAGTCCTCCCCCAGCCACTTCCTGTTCTGAGCTACTTTCTCAAAATATAGGAAGTACCTATCAACGTCTCCTTCAGCAAACGGAGGTACCAACTTAATTTCCTGACAGACATGAATTGATACGTCCCTCTCGCCACCACAGCCTGACACTTGACCCTCTTGACGCCGCATCTCCCTCTCAAACTCCCTCTGTCTTTCTGCCACTTCTCTCGGTTTTTCTGCCTCTTCGGCCTCGAGACATTTCAGTTGCAGCCTGCATTGCTCCACCTGAAGCTGAATCTCAGCCTCAGTAAGTTTACCTCCAGCGAACATTTTCAATACATCCTCAGTAAATTGTTTCGTCGAAACATAATATTCAACTATTTCCCTTTGAATTTCTATCTTAGTCATACCCTTCTTTACCTCAATTCTCAATTCTTTAGCAATGTCCCACACATCATCCCTTTTAGCTCTCAGCAAAAGCACAGGGTTTGGCTTTGCCAGAAATTTTGCAACATCCATTTCTGCTGTTTTCCCACACAAAGATTAATTACAAGGGATTTCCCCAATCAAGACAAGCCCCCACACAATTTCGAAAATTGGCTTCAACCAAATTTGTTTCGATCCCGGACAAGCCCCCAATTTTGTCACGAACCCCGTGACGGGTTGAAAAGGACCAGCAGAAATGGAACACACCTGGAGTCTGGTTTACTATAAATTAAGACTATATTTATTACTACTACGAATTAATATCATTAACCCAGATAATACGATACAGGTTATAAACTATTGTGTGTGTGTGTATATATATCCGTAAATGTGTGTGTGGATACAAAAAATAATAGTCCAGGAGGTAGATATCAGTCTTACGGTGTCAGGTAAGTTTAAGCAGTTCAGTTCACTTTGTGTTGCGTCGAGTTGAATTGATGGAGAGAGAGAGAGAGAGTTAATTGAGTTGATGTTCACGTTGGCAGCTTTAGTTGTTCTTGCTTCTGAAGTCTTCAGAGTCACTTGGTGTGACCCCCACACAGACACAGATGGACAGAGCCCCTTCTAGGGAATGGTCTACTAACCCACGGCATGGATTCACCACCAGCAGACCCCCACAGGCAAGCTCTTACCCGCACTGGTAATCACAGGTTAAAATTAATCGGTCCGTCGCCTCCACACTTGTGGTGGTCTTAAACTCCACCAATGGTTTCTCGGGTAGCTTCCCCAGTTCGCTCGTGTCGTGTCTCCTCTCCCTTATCAGACAAAAGGATCAACTTTTATAATCCATCCGAAATTCCAACTGTCCATTAGCTCAACCGCTCTGAGCTGTTACCATGGTGACTTCTCAGCTCGTGTCTCAGCTGGCGCCGCACTCTCTCTCTCTCAAGGCCACAGTTAAAAGTGTTATCAAAACCAAGTCAAAGTCCTCTCTCTCTTTTAATTGCCTCCTTGTTCGTTAGACTGCTGAATTTTCTAGCAGTTTCTCACCTGCGTGACAGTAGTTTTTTTTATAAATTCTATCATATTTCTTAATTTAAAGATTAGTTTTATTTGTCACATGTACATCAAAACATACAGTGAAATCTGTTGTTTGCATCAAATCAAATCAACGAGGATTGTGCTGGGGCAGCCCGCAGGTACCACCACGCTTCCTGTGCCAACACAGCATGCTTACAACTTACTAACTCTAATCCTTACTGTACATCTGTGGACTGTGGGAGGAAACCAGAGCACCAAGGAAAATCTATGCACACAGTCATAGGGAGAAAGTACAAACTCTTTACAGGCAGCAGCGGGATTCGAACCCTGAACATGGTGTTTCTGAACACCCTGTGGGCTGTTCTTTCTGCTGATAGGTAAAATCTTTTCTGCCAGCAATGTCACTGCTGGATCACCATCCAAAGTTCAAAGTTCAAATTTATTATCAAAGTATGTATATGCCACCCTGTACAACCCTGAGATTCATTTGCTAACAGACAGTTGTAGGGGAAAAAAAACAAAGAAGCACATTAGAACTTATGAAAAACTAGACATAAGCAGGTAAAGATTAACAAACAAGCAATATGGAAAAGAAGACAAACTGCAACTAAAACAAATAAATAATACCGAGACCATGAGTTATGGAGTCCTTGAAAATGAGTCTGTAGCTTGTGGAATCAGTTCAGAGTTGAGATGAGTGAAGTTATCCACACTGGTTCAGGACCCTGATGGCTGTAGGGTATCAACTGTTCCATTTATGAATCTCAAGAGTTCAGTGCTGGAGAAAGTTCTCCCCGCTAGTTGTAGCCACTCTGTTTTGAGCAGCCTGCAGACAGTTCCACAACTCCTCCAGCTTTATTTCATTGGCAGTTTGATAAGATTTGATATGTCACTAAAGACTCAACTAAATTTCTACAAGTATACTGTGGAGAGCATTCTAACTGGTTCCATCATCACCTAGTATGGAGACACCAGTGCAGAGGGTTGTAAACTCTGCCAGCTCCATCATGGGCGCAACCCTCCCCAGCACTGAGGACACCTTCAAAAAGCGATGCTTCAGAAAGATAGCATCCAGCATGACTGACCCCTACATGTCCTCTTCTCATTACTACCATCAGAGAGAAGGTACAGGAGCCTGAAGCCACAACCTCAATGTTTCATGAACTGCTTCTTCTCCTCTGCCATCAGATTTCTGAACAGACATTGAACCCATCAACACTACCTCACTACTTTTGCTCTCTTTTTTGCACTAATTTATTTTAAAAAATATTTTATCTTGTATTCCTATAGTGCATGTTATGTATTGCACTGTACTGCTGTCAAAAAGCAACAAAGTTCACGGCAGTCGTCAGTGGTAATAAACCTGATTCTGATTCTGAACTGCTTTGTTCTGTCTCTCTAAAGTACCAGTTTATTCTGACAAGGGGAGAAAAGGGCATCGTGTAAATACATGGCTGATTATGCGGGTGCTTAATGTCACAAAAATGTGCTAATGTGAACAGCAAACAAAAGTGCTCAGCCCAATGTCCTGGTGGGTCCTGACGGCCTCTGGTTGATCCTGATGGATTCTTATTGGTCCTGATGGCTTCTGATTGGTCCTGATGGGTTCGGATTGGTCCTGATGGCTTCTGATTGGTCCTGATGGGTTCTGATTGGTCCTGATGGGTTCTGATTGGTCCTGATGGCTTCTGATTGGCCCTGATGGGTTCTGATTGGTCCTGATGACTTCTGATGGGTTTTACTCCACCTGGAGTAATTACTGAAGATGTCTAACCCTAGCTGATCTGCTCTCATGTGCAATTTGAGCAGAGTATTTACCTAAATACATACAGTATCTGCTTTATTAGAGTGGAACCTGGTGTGGTCTTTTTCTGCTGTGACCCATCCATTTCAAGGTTTGATGTGTTACGTATTCAGAGATGTTCTTTTGCACACCTGTTGTAACATGGAGTTACTTAAGTTACTGCCACCTTCCTGTGAGTTTGAAACAGTCTGACCACTCTCCTCTGATCTTTCCTATTAACAAGGCATTTTTCCCACAGAACAGCCACTTAGTATTTATTTTCTGTTTTTCACATCACTTTCTGTGAACTCTAGAGACTATTGTGCGTGAAAATCCCTGGAGGTGAGCAGTTTCTGAGATACTCAAACCGTCCGGCACTAGCAATCATTCCATTTTCAAAGTCACTTAGATAACTAGGTTCTGGAATAGTTTCAGAAGAGTGGAAAATTGCAAATATCACTCCACTCTTCAAGATGGGAGAGAGATAGAAGAAAGGAAGCTATAGGCCAGTTAGCCTGACCTTAGTAATTGGGAAGGTCTTGGAGTTGATTATTAAGGATGAGGTCCCTGGACACTTAGAGGCACATGATAAAATAGGCTGCTTTCAGCATGGTGTTCTGAATAGAAAATTTTGCCTGATAAATCTGTTGGAGTTATTTGAAGAAATAACAAGCAGGATAGGCAAAGGAGAATCGTTTGATGTAGTGTACTTGGATTTTCAGAAGGCTTTTGACAGGGTGCCAAACATGAAGCTGCTTAACAAGCTACAGGCCTATGGTATTACAGGGAAGATTCTAGCATGGATAAAGCAGTGGCTGATCAGCAGGAGGCAAAGGTGGGAATAAAGGGTGCCTTTTCTTTTTGGCTGTCGGTGATTAGTGGTGTACCACAGGGGTCTGTGTTGGAACTGATTCTTTTTATGTTATATGTCAATGATTTGGATGATGAAATTGATGGCTTTGTTACAAAGTTTGCAGACAATATGAAGGTAAGTGTAGGGACAGGTAGTTGTGAGGAAGTAGAGAGACTACAGAAGAGGATTTAGATAGATTAGGAGAATGGACATAGAAATGGCAGATGGAATACAATGTTGGGAAGTGTATGGTCATGCACTTTGGTTGAAGAAATGAAAGGGGCTGACTATTTTCTAAATGGAGAGAAAATTCAAAAATCTGAGGTGCAAAGGAACTTGTGAGTCCTTGTGCAGGATTCCCTAAAGGTTAATTTACAGGTTGAGTCTGTGGTGAGAAAGGCAAATGCAATGTTAGCATTCATTTCTAGAGGACTAGAATATAAAAGTAAGGATGTTGAGACTTTATAAAATACAGGTGAAACATCACTTGGAGAATTATGAGCAGTTTTGGACCCCTTATAAGACCATAAGACATAGGAGCAGAATTAGGTCATTTGGCTCATCAAGTCTGCTCCATCATTCAATCATGGCTGATCCTTTTTTTTGGCCTCCTCAACTCCATTCCCTGGCCTTCTCCCTGTAACATTTGATGCCATGTCCAATCAAGAACATATCAATCTCTGCCTTAAATGCACCCAAAGACCTGGCCTCCATGGTAGCCTGTGGAAGCAAGTTCCACAAATTCACCCTCCTCTGGGCTAAAGAAATTTCTCCACATCTCTGTTTTAAATGGACACCCTTCTATCCTGAGGCTGTGCCCTCCTGTCTTAGACTCTCTCATCATGGGAGACATCCTTTCCACATCTATTCTGTCTAGACCTTTCAATATTTGAAAGGTTTCAATGAGATCCTCCTCATCCTTCTGAATTCCAATGAGTACAGACCCAGAACCATCAAATACTCCTCATATGATTACCTTTCCATTCCCAGAATCATCCTCATGAAGCTCCTCTGGATCCTCTCCAATGCCAGCACATCTTTTCTTAGATGAGGAAGCCAAAACTGTTCATAATATCAAGGTGAAGCTTCATCAGTGCCTTATAAAGCCTCAGCATCACATCTCTGCTCTTGTATTCTAGACCTCTTGAAATGAATGCTAACATGGCATTGCCTTCCTTACCACCAACTCAACCTGCAAGTTAACATTTAGGGTGTTCTGCCTAAGGGCTAACAAGTCCCCCTGCATCTCAGATTCCGGGATTTTTTTCCCCATTTAGAACATAGTTCGCACATTTATTTCTACTACCAAAGTGCATGACCATGCATTTTCCAACATTGAATTTCATTTGCCACTTTCTTGCCCATTCTCCTAATCTAATCTAAGTCTTCTGCATCCTATTTGTTTCCACAACACTAGCTGACCCTCCATGAATCTTTGTATTGTCACGTACCCCGTGACAGGTTAAAGGACCAGCAGAAATGGAAAACACTTTGGAGTCCAGTATTGCTATTTACTAATATTATTTATTAGTAACTGCGCAATACAGTAATTTAAATGCAGATAAATCAAACAGGTTAGCAATGATTATATATAAGTAAGTGTGGAATATATAGGAAAACCAAGCTTCTTCAAGTCTAGGGGTAAATAGATAGTCTTATGACAACGAGTAAAGTTCAGTTCAGTTTGTGGTGTTGAGTTGATTAATGATGGAGAGAAAGAGGGAGACATTTGAGTCTTCAGGTGAGCTGATGCTGTCGATCTTCCCGTTGTCCTCCGAAATCCTTTAAAAGTCACCGACTGTGACTTCAACAAAGGGGGCCGTTTTACTGTGGTGGAATCATCAACCCAGGCAAGGTTTGGGCACATGGACAACTCCCCACCGGTCACTCCCTTTTCCTCACTGCAACAGCCACTGATCGATCTGACTGATCGATCCTCCAAAAAGCCACTTTTTCTATGGTCACAACAAAGCTCAGTCAGTGTCCAAAAACATGTGCCTGAGATCTATCATCTGACCTCCTATTTATCTCACTGTACTGGGTACCAACTGTCATTCAAATAACTCCTCCTTCCTTTGTCTGTGTAAGAGTGTACTAGCAGCAAATGTCCTTGGAAAGTATAAACAACCTCCAGAGAGACCATAACCTCAATTGTCCATCAAATAACGCCGCCCTTGGTCACCATAGTGACTTACAAGCTGCTCGGTGCTCTCTTTCGCCAACTCAGCAGACAAGTTAGTCTCAGTTTCTCCTCGTGCCTTAAAGTGACAGTCCAAAAGTCAGTTTTTGTCTCTCTCTCTCTGGGCAAGGGGTATAGTCAGAGGGAAAGAGGGAGAAAAAGGAGAGAGAGAGAAAGGATGTGTGTATATAAATAAATAATGGATGGGGTACGAGGGGGAGGTGGGGCATTAGCGGAAATCTTCTGCCCATCGTCTGGGTTCCCCCCCCCCCGTCTTTCTCCCCGGACCTCCTGTCCCATGATCCTCTCATATTCCCTTTGCCAATCACCTGTCCAGCTCTTGGCTCCATCCCTCCCCCTCCTGTCTTCTCCTATCATTTTGGATCTCCCCCTCCCCCTCCCACTTTCAAATCTCTTACTAACTCTTCCTTCAGTTAGTCCTGACGAAGGGTCTCGGCCTGAAACGTCGACTGTACCTCTTCCTAGAGATGCTGCCTGGCCTGCTGCGTTCACCAGCAACTTTGATGTATGTTGCTTGAATTTCCAGCATCTGCATAATTTCTGTTGTTTGCACACTAAATCATCAATATAAGCCCCTGTGTTTTCTGAACCCCTAATCACAGAATTGATCATTCTTTGAACTGTCCCTGGAGCATTTTTCATCCCAAAGGGTAAAACGTATTCATACAGTCTAGATGGTGTCCCAAATGCTGATATCTCTTTAGCCCTCTCTGTTAAAGGAACACCCCAGTATCCTTTTAACAAGCAACACACATCAAAGTTGCTGGTGAACGCAGCAGGCCAAGCAGCATCTGTAGGAAGAGGTGCAGTCGACGTTTCAGGCCGAGACCCAGCATCTGCAGAATTCCTGTGTTTATCCTTTTAACAAGTCAATCTTTGTAAGGTATTTAGCCTTCCCCACTTTATCAATACAGACATCCACTCTCTTTCCTTGTTCTTTCTTGTTTCTGACTTCTTGTTCAACCACTTTACTTTTCTCAAAGTTCACTCTGTAAAGATGCTGTTTCATGGGCTGGGCTGAATTTATAATGACGTGTTGTGCTGCACCTGTGCACCGTTTCAGAATGTCAGAACATAAATCTTTATGCTTGCCAATTAATTCTTTCACGTGTTTTTGTGGTGTAGGGTCCAACTGATGGACCTTATCTGTAACATTTTTCAAAACAATGGAATTCTGACATCCGGTGGATACTAGATTCAGTGGGTAAACATGCTTTTTTATCCCATTATCAGATACCACAGCCTTTACGACTCCATTTTGTTCCATAACAATTCTCCCAGGTGCAATTCTAGCTAACAAGTATTTTACTTTAATTCGAATATTCTGTAAACCATAGAACCATAGAACCATAGAAACTACAGCACAGTAACAGGCCCTTTGGCCCTTCTTGGCTGTGCCGAACCATTTTCTGCCTAGTCCCACTGACCTGCACATGGACCATATCCCTCCATACACCTCCCATCCATGTATCTGTCCAATTTATTCTTAAATGTTAAAAAAGAACACGCATTTACCACCTCGTCTGGCAGCTCATTCCATACTCCCACCACTCTCTGTGTGAAGAAGCCCCCTCTAATGTTACCTTTAAACTTTTCCCCCCTCACCCTTAACCCATGTCCTCTGGTTTTTCTCTCCCCTTGCCTCAGTGGAAAAAGCCTGCTTGCATTCACTCTATCTATACCCATCATAATTTTATACACCTCTATCAAATCTCCCCTCATTCTTCTACGCTCCAGGGAATAAAGTCCTAACCTATTCAACCTTTCTCTGTAACTGAGTTTCTCAAGTCCCGGCAACATCCTTGTAAACCTTCTCTGCACTCTTTCAACCTTATTTATATCCTTCCTGTAATTTGGTGACCAAAACTGAACACAATACTCCAGATTCGGCCTCACCAATGCCTTATACAACCTCATCATAACATTCCAGCTCTTATACTCAATACTTCGATTAATAAAGGCCAATGTACCAAAAGCTCTCTTTACGACCCTATCTACCTATGACGACACTTTTAGGGAATTTTGTATCTGTATTCCCAGATCCCTCTGTTCCACTGCACTTCTCAGTGCCTTACCATTAACCCTGTATGTTCTACATTGGTTTGTCCTTCCAACGTGCAATACCTCACACTTGTCAGTATTAAACTCCATCTGCCATTTTTCAGCCCATTTTTCCAGCTGGTCCAAGTCCCTCTGCAGGCTCTGAAAACCTTCCTCACTGTCTACTACACCACCAATCTTTGTATCATCAGCAAACTTGCTGATCCAATTTACCACATTATCATCCAGATCATTGATATAGATGACAAATAACAATGGACCCAGCACTGATCCCTGTGGCACACCACTAGTCACAGGCCTCCACTCAGAGAAGCAATTCTCTACCACCACTCTCTGGCTTCTTCCATCGAGCCAATGTCTAATCCAATTTACCACCTCTCCATGTATACCTAGCGACTGAATTTTCCTAACTAACGTCCCATGCGGGACTTTGTCAAGGGCCTTACTGAAGTCCATGTAGACAATATCCACTGCCTTCCCTTCATTCACTTTCCTGGTAACATCCTTGAAAACTTTCCTTTGCAAGGTCACAAATCTTATTCAATCCTTTTCAGAATTTTAAAACATAATTAAGCACACAGACACATGTTTCCAAATCAGACCATAGTTCTCTGAGTAGGGTCAAAAGTCCCATTGGCCTGTAACTGCACACAGGTTCCAATAGACTACACTCCAATGACTTTTGAATCATATCTCCAACAATAAATAAGAGGAGGGCAATCCCCTCATCCCGATTTTTCCTATTTTTCACACAATAAGTTTTAATCATGGTCTTAAGGGTGAATTGTAAGTATTTTTTACTTAATCTGGGATTTGTATTTTGCCATAAATAAGAAGAAATTTTAGATTCAATAATATCAAAAAAATATTCAGGAATAAAAATCGGTATCGCTTGAAATAAATATAAAAATTTGGGTTAAATAATCATTTTAAAAGCATTAATACGGCCAATCAATGATAGAGACAAAGGGGACCATTTAGTAATCAGTTGTTTAACCTGATTAATTAATGGTAAAAGGTTGAAATTGAATAGATCCTTATGTCTCTTAATAATTTTAACTCCCAAATAAGTAAAGTAAAAGAGGGTGGGTTGGCATTGCCTGTCCTAAGATTTTACTACTGGGCAATTAATATCCGATACTTAATATTTGGGACACAAGATTGGAATATAATTCCAAACCCACATTGGGTAAACCTTGAAGGCCATTCTGTTCAAGGGTTTTCTTTAGCCTCCATTTTAGGAACTTCACTGCCTTTTGCACTATCTAACTTGAATAAACAAATTTTCAACCCTATAGTTAAACATACATTGCGAATATGGTTTCAATTTCGTAAATTTTTTGGCCTGAATGTATTTATGTTATCAAGTCCTATTATCTCTAATTTCTTTTTCCAACCCTCGGTAATGGACCAAGCCTTTTTGATATGGAAAACGAAAGGCATAATATGTTTTCGTGATTTATTTTTGGATAACCGCTTTATGTCTTTTGAGCAGTTATCTGAGAAATTTGATTTGCCTAGATCCCATTTTTTTTAGATACTTACAAATAAGAAATTTTTAAAATATTACATTGCCTACCTTTCCGACTTCCAATCCTTCTGGCATTCTTGATAAAATTTTAGGTTTTAATCCTTTGCAGAAGGGATTAATAGCAATAATTTATGATATAATTATGAAATTACAGGCAAATATATCTGATAAAATTAAAAATGAATGGGAAAGGGAACTTCAACTTTCCCTACCTACAGAGAAATAGGATAAAATTTTTCAATTAGTTAGTACTTCTTCTATATGTGCTAAACATACTTTAATACAATTTAAAGTAGTACACAGAGCTCATATGTCCAAAGATAAACTAGCTCATTTTTATTCCCATATAAACCCTACTTGTGATAGATGTCACTCTGAAGTGGCTTCTTTAACTCATATGTTTTGGTCCTGTACTCTTTTGGAAAAATATTGGAAAGACATTTTTGATATTATTTCAACAGTTCTATGCTTCGATTTAAAACCCCATCCTATTATGGCAATCTTTGGATTGCCAATGGTAGAACATAGATCTTTGTTTTCTTCAGCCTGTCAAATGATAGCTTTTGTTACTCTAATGGCGAGAAGATCTATTTTGTTGAACTGGAAGGAAACTAATCCTCCAACTACATTCCAATGGTTTTCTCAAACCATATTAAGTTTAAATTTAGAAAAAATTAGAAGTGATATTTTTGATCCTTCAGTTAAATTTGCAGAAACTTGGAAACCTTTTATGCAACATTTCCATATGATGTAATCTGACCTTTCCGAATCTTTTTTCTAAACTTAAATTATATGACCAGAGGAGCGGAGTTAATGACATTATTGAACGTGTCCGATACAAGCTGTTGGTCTAGCCCTGTTTTGTTTTTTTTCCTTGGGTTTTTTTTTCTCTTTTTCTTTTGGTTTTTTTTCTGTTTATATATTTTTTTCTTTTTATTTCTTTTTTAATGTTTAATCTCATTATGAGTTTGGAAGTCTTTTATATCTATGTTACTTAAAATTCATTTTATATATGCTGATGAACATTTTTCCAATCTCTTTGAACTTTGTTATTGAGTTTATAATTTTTAAAAATTAATAAAAAGATTTAAAAAGAAAGAAAAGAGTGGATTGAACCGTTCCAAGGCTCCCTTGGACTCTGTATGATATGCACATGACACCATGTGCTTAGCTTCCAATTCTCTAACTATCCCCTGGAATGTTCTCAAAGTAAAGTTACTACCCTGGTCAAATTGAATTTCTTTGGGCAGACCTACCAGTGTGAAAAACTTGTTGAGTGCTTTTACTACAGTCTTGGCCTTGATGTTTTCAAAAGACACGGCTTCAGGGGAACTAGACACAGCACACATAGTTGTTAACACATCTGATAACCAGCTGCAGTCTTTGGCAATGGGCCTACACAATCCACTGTGACCCTAGGAAAAGGTTCACCAAAAGCAGGTATTGGTTTAAGTAATGCTACCTGAATAACCTGATTAGATTTCCCCTCAATTTGACAGGTATGGCAAGTCCTGTAAGAATTCTCAACATCTGTTCTTAAAACCAGTAAAACTCCTTCATAATCCTGTTCACCGTCTTTGTTACCCCATGAGGTCCACCTAAAGGCACACTGTAAGCCATGCTTAAAACTTCAGCCCTGTAAACTTTCGGAATCACTATCTGATGTTCAATAACCCAGTCCTAACTTGCACGCACAGTAGTTGGTCTCCACTGCCTCATCAACACCCCATCTTTAAGGTAATATCCCACTGACTCTCTCTGAACCTCCTCTCCTGTGCGAGCTATCTCCTTTAAAGCCACCATTTCAGAAGCTCGCTTCTGTTCCTCTATAAATTCCTTCCTCAATAAGGACAAACCTTCCTCATACACCTGACTCTCATCAGCTTTACTACCCTCTAAGTCCTGTGGAAATCTGGAAGGTAGAAAAGTCTGTGACACATCCTCATAATTTAAACCTCTGGGTTTGCTATCAGGGGCCTCGACAGGCTTCTTAAACGTGCTTCTATTATCTGGCATTGTGGGATAAACATCAGTCTTTCTGTGCGAATTCTCAGCAGCAGGTTTGTTGAACAGCTATATCAACCTTATCTTGGAGAGATGTCAACATTCCTCCATTGTTTACTAAATTTAGCACCATCACCAGGCTTATAAGAACCATGTATACATTATGGAAGAGACCAAACAATGCATTCATCTGATTACGACCTTCACTTTGACTTGTCTCCGTAAAAACATCCACCACAAAACCATAACAAACTTCCTCCTTCTTCTCCACAACATCATAACCTTGCAGATGTGTACCTCCAAATGTCCAAACAAAATTCAACAGTGTAGCACATCCTTCCTCAGCAGCCCTTTGTCCTGCAAGCAGGGTCAAAGGTCACGCAACCAATCCAACCTTTCCCAGCACTGTACTCAAAAGTCCAGTAACAGCACTTTTCCTCTTATTTCCATTACACTTACCTCATAACTAACTTTTAGCTCATTGTCTAATACAAGTGACTGAGAATCCTCACATTCCACCGGTACCAAGGTTAACCCCTTATTCACTGAACCAAGATCATCTGACACAAAAAAACTGCATTCCTCTGCAACTAAGTCAGACACCTGAGACTTTAACTGAGCTTTAAGACGTGGTTCAGAACCCAGTGAATTCACAGGTACTTCAACAACCTGAACACAGGCAATCGGCACAGCTGCCTCTTCTGGGCTGACATCACTTGTCCCAGTTTCAAATTCAAGGTCACCCTGAACCTCCCAGCTGCTCTCTGGATAACTCTCATCTGGAGTAAACTCAAACTCTTGGGTTAAAACAACTTGGTCTGCTTTCTTAGCAGACCCCCACAGGGTGGCAGCATCCTCTGCTCTTTCTTACATGCCTCAAGGAGATCTGTGATTTTTTTTTGTGAGAATGATGTAATCGTCTTTTGGAGGTCACCCTGATGTAATTTTCCCGCCAATGTGAGGTCACATGATGACATGTGCACCACGGGTCTATAAGAGAAGACCTCAGATGACGTAATTGGTTTTTAGTTTTTAGTTTTCCAGCTAGAATGTCAATGTGTCTCCGTTTCTGTTGCATATTTGTTTTTATGACACAGTTTCAATTTTTAAAACGGTTGTTACGCTCTGTTGCAAGATACAATAGTGCTGGACTGGAAATTTTTGCTAGATATGTTGATGTACCTTATTCCAGCAGTAGTACGGGAGAGTGAAGACTTTATGGAAGTACAGTACCCAAAGGATTCAGAGGAGTCGGTTTCGTTCGGCAGTTTAACAAAGGATCGACCTTATTGAGTCTTCGTTGAAGGAGTAGTGACCTGCATCGAAGATAACTCTTGCCAAAAGAGAAAAGAGTTTATGCAAAGTGCTCTCTAGAATTTAAAGTCAGTTGTTTTAAACTATTTATTTCCTTCATCGTGACCCCTTTGGACAGAACCAACAGGAAAGTCGCGTCTTTGAAGAAATCCTTCTCCAGAGAAGTCTCTCTCAACTGAATGTATAAATCTGTTGGACTTTCGAATTTACTATTTTATGACCTATATCTGACTTTAAAGCTTTAAGAACTGTTTTCGCATTTAACACTTTAAGAACCAGTTCCGAGTGATGATTTGTTGAATGGCTGCATAGCGGTTAACTTCTGGTTAAGGTTTTCGTTTGTTTTTTTATTGTTTATCCATGTTTAATAAATGTTTGATTGTTTTTATATAACCTGTCTTGATTGATATTCATTGTTGCCGGTTACAAACATAATTTGTGGGGGCTCGGCCAGGAGATGTTTCGATTTTGAGTTTAAGTGCTAGTAATTTCCATTCTGATTTGGAAAAGGGAAATACCCAGTTTTTTTTTAGTTTGATTGGTGTGTGAGTGGTATTCAGCAACAATGAATATTGATGAGTTTATGGACATGCCTGACCCGGTGTCTTTAGTGAATGCGAGAAAACCTGAGGTATTGGAGATTCCTAGGAGGTTGGATATTAAAGGAATTATGAAGAATACCACAAAGGCTTTAATACAAAGAAAAATCACTGAGCATTGTATTACTTTGAAAATGTTTGAGGATGAGGTGTTAGATAGGTTTCCAATGAGTAATGTGGAAATGCAGTTACATCTTGAACAGTTAAAGTTTGAAAGATTTAAAGCTGAAATGGCCGAAAGAGAGGTAATAAAAAAAGGGAATTTGAAGAAAGAGAAGCTGAAAACCAGAGGAAATTTGAGTTTGAGATGGAGAAATTAAAGTCCGGGAATCAGTCTTCTGGTTCTATGAAACAGTTTATTTCTAGTCGTGAGGTTATTTTGGCTCCTCCATTTAATGAAGCTGAAGTGGACAAATATTTCCAGCATTTCGAAATTGTTGCTCTGAGTCTAAAGTGGCCAAAGCAGCAATGGCCAGTGATGTTACGAAGTGTAATTAAAGGCAAGGCACAACAAGTTTATACAGCTTTAAATGCTGAGCAAGCACTGGATTATGATATTATTAAACAGCATATATTAAAGGCATATGAATTGGTTCCGGAAGCGTATAGAGAAAGATTCAGAAGTTTGAAGAAATCTGTGGAAAAAACTTATGTGGAATTTACCTATGAGAAATCTATGTGTTTTGAGAGATGGGTTTCCTCTAAAAATGTGAATGAGGAGTATAATAAATTAAAAGAGTTGATTTTGCAGGAGGAATTTAAAAGAAGCATTCCTGTTGAAGTGAGAACATACTTAAATGAAAGGGACACTGCTACATTGCAGGAGACTGCTAAATTAGCTGATGAATATGTTTTAATTCATAAGAATAAATTTTCTCAAGGCAAAATTTTTAAAAGGAAAAATAGCACAGAGAGTCAAGGTAAATCAGAAATTAAACCTGAAGTTAGTGAGAAAAGTAAGGATGAAGGGAGACATGTGAAGGAAAGACATTTTGGTATTATTTGTAACTATTGTCAGAAACCTGGACATGTAGTAGCTAACTGCTTTCGATTGAAAAAGAAAGAGAAAGAAGTAGCCCCAGATGCTTGTGTGCAGCATATTGAAACACCTGTAAAGCCACAGGGTTCAGAAAATATTAATGAAGATGTGTCAGAGTCTGACCAAGTTAAGAGGGAATATGAAAATTTTATAAGAGAAGGATTTGTATCCTTGAAAGAAGGATCCAATTCGGTACCAATAAGAATACTTAGAGATACTGGAGCTTCTCAATCACTAACATTAGACAGTGTGCTAAAGTTTAGTGTTGAGTCTGACATCGGTGAGGTAAATTATATAAGTGGAGTTGGGAGTGCTCTTATGCCAGTACATTTACATAGAGTAAATTTAAGGTCAGGATTAGTTACAGGGGTTGTTAAAGTAGGTCTACAATCCAGTTTACCTGTGAATAATGTTTCTCTTTTGTTAGGGAATGATTTAGCAGGTGGACAAGTTTTTCCTGAAGTGCATTTGACAATAAATTCAAATTCTGAGGAACCACAGAGGGATTCTAACACAGATTCTTCCTGTGTTGTAACAAGAGCTATGGCTAAAAAGACTGATGTAAAGGATGAGGTTGTTACCCATGACAGTTCAAATCAAGATTCGAATATTGAGGATGTATCAGAAAATTTCTTACCTACATTATTTGATCAGGATTTTGGTGGTAAGTCTGACCAGGAAGATTTGTCTTTATCTCGGAAGGAGATGGTAGCAGAGCACGGTAGAGATCCTGAGATAGTTAAATTAAAAGAACAAGCTCTTCCAGATAATGAAATTGGAAAAGTACCAGTAGGATATTATTTTGAAAAGGGAGTATTAATGAGCAAGTGGAGATCGCCTATAATTCCTGCTAGTGAGGAATGGGAGGTTAATCATCAGGTAGTAGTTTTTAAAGTTTATCGAAGTGAGGTTTTAACTATGGCTCATAGTATTCCTTTGGGTGGTCATTTAGGTGTAAAGAAAACTATGAACAAAGTTTCTAAACATTTTTATTGGCCTAGTTTAAGAAAAGAAGTGGCGACACTTTGTAGAACGTGTCATACGTGTCAAATTGTGGGTAAACCTAATCAGGTTACTCCAGTGGCCCCACTGCAACCAATTCCTGTATTTGGTGAGCCATTCTCAAAAATCATTGTAGACTGTGCAAGTCCTTTGCCAAAGACTAAAACTGGACATCAGTATTTGTTAACTATTGTGTGCACAGCGGCTAGGTTTCCAGAGGCAGTACCTCTTAGGAATATAACAGCCAAAACTGTGACAAAGGCTCTTATAAAATTCTTTACTTATTTTGGGTTGCCGAAGGAAATACAATTGGATCAAGGTAGTAATTTTATGTTGGAATTGTTTCAGCAGATAGTTTATAAACTGGGAGCAAAACAGATTATTTCATCAGCCTATCATCCAGAATCACAAGGAGCCTTGGAGAGATTTCATTCTACATTAAAAACTATGATTAGGACATATTGTGTGGAAAATGAAAAGGACTGGGATGAAGTTACTTTTTGCAGTAAGAGAGGCAGTGCAGGAATCATTAGGTTTTAGTCCTTTTGAACTTGTGTTTGGGCATAGAGTTCGAGGACATTTGGCCTTGTTGAAGGAACAGTGGATTAATAAAGAGGTACACACTAATTTGTTAGATTATGTTTTAAAATTTAAAGAAAGATTATATAAAGCTTGTAGCTTGGCTAAGGAAAATTTAAAATTAGCTCAAGAGAAGGTGAAGACTTGGTATGATGAGGAAGCTAGGATGAGGTCATTTAAGCCTGGAGGTAAAGTGTTGGTTCTTTTCCCAGTGCAAATGAACCTATTACAAGCTAAATTTCATGGTCCTTATGAGATTAAATTTAAGGTAAATGAGGTAGATTACGTGACAAAAACCCCAGATCGGAGAAAGACAACACAGCTGTATCATATAAATATGATAAAACCATATTATGAGAGAGAGACTGCTGCTGTGGCTGTTATGATCAATAATGACTCTGATCTTGATAAAAACTTAATGGATGATTCATCTGAAACTCATTTTAAACCCAACATTATTTCAGCCAGGTTACCAAATTCAAAAATTCTAGAAAATATTGATGAAAAATTAGCTCATTTACAGCCAGAGCAGAGAGAGCAGATGAAACAGTTAATTTTTAAATATAGAGATTTATTTCCAGACGTCCCTAGAAGAACCACCGTAGCTATACATGATGTAAATGTTGGAGATGCAAAACCCATAAAACAACATCCGTATCGAATGAACAGAGAAAAATGTGAACTTGCAGAACAAGAAATTAAGTATATGTTAGAGAATGATATTATTAGACATTCTAATTCGAATTGGAGTTCACCATGTGTTACGGTGCCTAAGCCAGACAATAGTATTAGGTTTTGTACATATTACAGGAAGGTGAATGCTGTGACAAAAACTGATGCATATTCAATCCCTAGGGTAGATGATTGTGTGGATAAAGATGGACAAGCCAAACTCCTTACAAAGATTGATTTGTTAAAAGGTTATTGGTGTGTTCCATTGACAGATAGAGGTAGAGAGATTTCAGCATTTGTAACCCTATCTGGGTTATATGAATATAATGTTCTTCCATTTGGGATGAAGAATGCACCAGGTACTTTTCAGAGGATGATTAATAGTGTGATTCAGGGATTAAAAGATACAAATGCTTATATTGATGATTTAGTTACAGGAAATAATACCTGGAAAGCATATATTACTACAGTGGAGAAATTATTTGAGAGACTTTCAAAAGCTAACTTAACTATTAACTTAGCTAAAAGTGAATTTGGTCATGCCACTATGACTGTTAAGGAAATTAAACTCCAATTTAATAATACAATTTAATGTTACAGGAGTACAATATTTTGATCACTCATATTAAGGGTAAAGATAATGTGATCGCTGATTGTCTATCTAGATGTTAAATATACAATGAAAGTTTTTTTTGGAGTGGTATTTTAACATTCGTAACACTCCTACTGTATGTTAGTTTGTAAAGTGCTGAAAGATAAGACTGTATATATTGTGTATGTTGTAAATTTTATACCTTTGTATTTTTTTGTATAAATTGTTAGTTGTTAAAATTTTGTTCTTGAAGAGACCAAAATTTTTTTTTGGAGGGAGGTGTTACATGCCTCGAGGAGATCTGTGATTTTCTTAGTGAGAATGATGTAATGGTCTTTTGGAAGTCACCTGATGTAATTTTCCCACCGATGTGAGGTCACATGATGACATGTGCACCACGGGTATATAAGGGAAGACCTCAGATGACGCAGTTGGTTTTTAGTTTTTAGTTTTCCAGCTAGAATGTCGATGTGTCTCCGTTTCTGTTGCGTATTTGTTTTTATGACACAGTTTCAATTTTTAAAATGGTTGTCACGTTCTGTTGCAAGATACAATAGTGCTGGACTGGAAATTTTTGCTAGGTATGTTGATGTACCATATTCCAGCAGTAGAACGGGAGAGTGAAGACTTTATTGAAGTACAGGACCCGAAGGATTCAGAGGAGTCGGTATCGTTTGGCAGTTTAACAAAGGATCGACCTTACTGAGTCTTCGTTGAAGGAGTAGTAACCTGCATCGTAGGTAACTCTTGCCAAAAGTTTATGCAAAGTGCTCTCTAGAATTTAAAGTCAGTTGTTTTAAACTGTTTATTTCCTGCATCATGAATCCTTTGGACAGAACCAACAGGAAAGTCGCGTCTATGAAGAAATCTTTCTCCAGAGAAGTCTCTCCCAATTGAACGTATAAATCTGTTGGACATTCGAATTTACCACTTTAAGAACTATATCTGACTTTACTGCTTTGAGAACTGTTCTCGCATTTAACACTTTAAGAACCAGTGCCGAGTGACGATTTGTTGAACGGTTGCATAGCAGTTAACTTCCGGTTAAGGTTTTCATTTGTTTTTTTTAATTGTTTATCCATGTTTAATAAATGCTTGGTTGTTTTTATATAACCTGTCTTGATTGATATTCATTGTTGCCGGTCACTTAACATTTTACATAATCAGCAGCACAACTTTTAAATTCATCACATGAAACAAACCCTTCTGAGCTGTAAAAATCATTAGGGTCCAACTCTAAACCTCTTTGCTGCCACATCTCCCTTTTAAACTGTCTCTGTCTTTCTGCCTCTTCTCTCTGTTTTTCTGCCTCTCTAGCCTCATGGATCCCTTGCCTTTTTGCTTCATCAGCCTCGAGCTGTTTTAATTTCAATTTCAATCGCAACTGAATCTCAGCCTCAGTAAGTACCCTACCTTCAGCAAATAACTCTAACACCTCCTCATCAAAGGTTTCCTTATCTATATAATGCTGGGGTATTATCGTCTGCATCTGAGCTTTCCTCATCTTAGTGGCCACCTTTAGTCTTAACTTTGGAGCAATTCCCAACAGCACAATCCTTGTAGCATCATCCAATGCTTCCGGGGTTGGTTCCAACAGAAACTTCTCAACACTAACATCCATTTTTGCTGTATTTCCACACAAGCAAATCAAAAGGGATTTTCTCCAATCAATTCAAACAAGCCTCCCAATCAATTTGTTCATATCCCGGACGAGCCCCCAATTTTGTCACATACCCTGTGGCGGGTTAAGGAACCAGCAGAAATGGAAAACACTTTGGAGTCCAGTATTGCTATTAACTAATGTTATTTATTAGTAACTACGCAATACAGTAACTTAAATACAGCTAAATCAAACAAGATAGCAATGATTATATATAAGTAAGTGTGGAATATATAGGAAAACCAAGCTTCTTCAAGTCTAGGGGTAAACAGATAGTCTTACGACAATGAGTAAAGTTCAGTTCAGTTTGTGGTGTTGAGTTGAGTAGTGATGGAAAGAGAGAGAGAGAGAGAGAGAAAGAGAGAGAGAGAGTGGAAGAGATTTGAGTCTTCAGGTGAGCTGATGCTGTCGATCTTCCCGTTGTCCTCTGAAATCCTTTAAAAGTCACCAACTGTGACTTCAACAGAGAGGACCATTTTTCTGTGGTGGAATCATCAACCCAGGCAAGGGTTGGGCACATGGACAACTCCCCACCGGTCACTCCCTTTTCCTCACTGCAAAAGCCACTGATCAATCTACCTGATCGATCCTCCAAAAACCCACTTTTTCTATGGGCACAACAAATCTCATTCAGTGTCTAAAAACATGTGCCTGAGGTCTATCATCTGACCTCCTATTTATCTCACCGTACTGGGTACCAACTATCATTCAAATAACTCCTTCCTTTGTCTGTGTAAGAGTGTACTAGCAGCAAATGTCCTGGGAAAGTATAAACAACCTCCAGAGAAACCATAACCTCGATTGTCCATCAAATAAAGCCACCCTCGGTCACCATAGCGATTTGCGAGCTGTTCGGTGTTTTCTCTCGCCAACTTAGCAGACAATTTAGTCTCAGTTCCTCCTCGTGCCTTAAAGTGACAGTCCAAAAGTTAGTTTTCATCTCTCTCGCTCTTTTAAAAAAACAAGATGTTAGTGTCAAATAACTCTCTCTCTTTCTTATCAAAAGCACAGTTTATAGGGGTAATTCAGGACCCTGTCACACCCCCTTCCTGCAGAAAAAAACATTTTGATGAAGGCGAAATTTTTTTTAGTCTAAATGTAAATTACAGAGTTTGAAACAATACATGTATGATCATCAGATGACAGAGCAAAAACGTTTACAGTTTCCAACTTAACATCTGGATAAATAATCAGCTATAATATTGTCAGTATCTTTCACATGTTTGATTTTTAAGTCACATTCTTGCAATATCAGACTCCAATTTAACAACCTTCTATTCGTATCCTTCATCTTACTTAGAAACACCAATGGATGTTGATCCTTGCAGACCACAAGGAGTCTCTGGGCAGGACAAATATAGACATCAAAATGTTGTAAGGCCAGAATAAGTGCTAACAATTCCTTTTCAACAGTTGAATAAATTTTCTGTTGCACATTAAATTTCTCTGAGAAATAAGCTACTGGGTGTTCAATGTCATCCACACCCTTCCGTAACAGTACTGCCTCAGCAGCTTCATCACTAGCGTCTGTTCCTATCGAGAATGGTTTTGGAAAATCAGGTGCTTTGAGCACAGGATGATAACACAGGATGGTTTTCAGACGTTCAAATGCTTCCTGGCAAAGGTCATTCCATACAAATCTTTCACTCTTCCCCAGGAGTTTTGTTAGGGGGAGAGCAATGTCAGCAAAGTTCTTACAAAACTTACGATAACACCCAACCATTCCTAAAAACCTTCTCAAAGCTTTCTTGCCATTCGGAACAGGAGCCTCAGCAACAGCTTGAACCTTGGCCTGTACAGGAGCCAGTTGGCCCTGGCCTACTACATCGCCCAGATAGATAACAGTAGCATGACCACATTCACTCCTATCAAGGTTCACGGTAAGATTGGCCTTGGACAGCCTTTCAAACAGTTTTTCTACAGCTGCAATATGCTCTTTCCACGTGTCATTCCAGACCACTAAATCACCAATATAAGCCCCTGTGTTTTCTAAACCTCTAATCACAGAATTGATCATTCTTTGAACTGTCCCTGGAGCATTTTTCATCCCGTAGGGTAAAACATTGTATCCATACAGTCTAGATGGTGTCCCAAATGCTGATATCTCTTTAGCCCTCTCTGTTAAAGAAACACCCCAGTATCCTTTTAACAGGTCAACCTTTGTAAGGTATTTAGCCTTCCCCACTTTATCAATACAGTCATCCACTCTCTTGTTCTTTCTTGTTCAACCACTTTACTTTTCTCAAAGTTCACTCTGTAAAGATGCTGTTTCATGGGCTGGGCTGAATTTATAATGACGTGTTGTGCTGCACCTGTGCACCGTTTCAGAATGTCAGAACATAAATCTTTATGCTTGCCAATTAATTCTTTCACGTGTTTTTGTGGTGTAGGGTCCAACTGATGGACCTTATCAGTAACATTTTTCAAAACAATGGAATTCTGACATCCTGCGGATACTAGATTCAGTGGGTAAACATGCTTTTTCATCCCATTATCAGATTCCACAGCCTTTACGACTCCATTTTGTTCCATAACAGTTCTCCCAGGTGCAATTCTAGCTAACAAGTGTTTTACTTTAATTCGAACATGTCACAATGGCGGGCCATTGGAAGCAAGGGTGGACCCAAATGCATACACATCTTGAGAGGTTACTTAGGTTTAGTTTATTGTACAATACCAGGAGAGCTAGGCAGGAGCAGGAGTAGCGAACTGGACAAGGACTGAGGACTACGACCAGGCTGGGACCAAGGGTCTGGGCTTGGACTTGGAATCGGCTCCCAGAACTAGAGGAGACATGAAGAGGCTAGGGTATGGACTCCGAGCCTGAGACTGGGCAAGAACCCAGTACTTGGGTCTTGCCTCGGGCTCGGACTCCAGAACCGGGCATGGACATGACATGGGCTAGGGAGAGGAGGAACATGGGAACACAGAGCCTAGGTCTAGGGAAAGCAGGTACATGGAACCATGGACACATACACAGAACACAGAGTCGGGACCCCTCCTTGGGTACAGGACATAGGGCCGAGGCTCCCACACAGAACAGAGAGCCGGGACCCCTCCTTGGGTACAGGACATAGGGCCGGGACCCGCATACAGAACAGAGAGCCGGGACCCCTCCTTGGGCCTGACTTACCCCACGGAGGCAAGGACAAGACAAGACAAAACACGACTCCCTGCGGGGCAACGGCAAGATGGCCTGACTTACCCACGGAGGCGAAGACAGGACAAGACAAGACCAACACAAATGAACACCACACAGTACCTATCTAGCTCCGGTGATGGAACTAGACCGAAGTGCAGGTGAGGGCTGCAGACGAGGGCCAGAGGCGAGAGGGGCAGAGAAGGGATTCAGACAAGGGGATAGGACAGGAATCACAGACTGCCAGGGCCAGGACTAGACTCAGAACTGGAAGCCACCAGGATCAGGACTTGACATGGTACTTGAACGCCGCCAGGACCAGGACTTGACATGGAACTTGAACGCCGCCAGACCCAGGACGTGGACGTGGTACTTGGACACCACCGGAGCCAGGACGTGGACGTGGTACTTGGATGTCGCCAGAGCCAGGACGTGGACATGGTACTTGGATGCCGCCAGGGCCAGGACGTGGACATGGTACTTGGATGCTGCCGGAGCCAGGACGTGGACGTGGTACTTGGATGCCGCTGGAGCCAGGACGTGGTGCTTGGAACCTCCGGGTAGTGCCGAGCTCTCGACTTGGCCCGGGAACAGTAGACAGCAGTTCTTGATTCTCTCCGGCGGGTTAACTGACGGACCCACCTTGATGAGGAAACTTTGCAGGCTCGTTTTCGCGAGGTAACTGGACAGGGTTGCTCTGGTGAGGAAAGGTGAATTACCGGCACTCGCTTCAGGCGGAGACTAGGCTTGCTCCGGCCAGATGACATTGGCACGCCGTACCTTTGGTGACTTTTCAGACACTCCGCACCGAACGGCTGAAAGCCGGAGACTATAAACTACCGGTACAGCCGCGCGTTAATTGCTTCTAATCACCAAAGTTGAGGGACACGGGAAAACAGGGAATCAATGGTCCGGATCGTAACATAGACAAGGTAAATTTAAAGGGACCCTGACCTGACCACGACAGATCATCCTGTAAACTTTCCTTTGCAAGGTCACAAATCTTATTAAATCCTTTCCAGAATTTTAAAACATAATTACGCACACTGACACGTTTCCAAATCAGACCATAGTTCCCTGAGTAGGGTCAAAGGTCTTTATGGCCTGTAACTGCACACAGGTTCCAATAGACTACACTCCAATGACTTTTGAATCGCATCTCCAATAATAAATAAGAGGAGGGGAACCCCCGCATCCCAATTTCTCCCATTTTTCACACAATATGTTTTAATCATGGAGTTAAGAGTGGAGTTGAACTGTTCCAAGGCTCCCTTGGACTCTGTATGATATGCAGATGACACCATGTGCTTAGCTTCCAATTCTCTAACTATCCCCTGGCGTGTTCTCGAAGTAAAGTTACTACCCTGGTCAAATTGAATTTCTTTGGGCAGACCTACCAATGTGAAAAACTTGCTGAGTGCTTTTACCACAGTCTTGGCCTTGATGTTTTCAAAAGACATGGCTTCAGGGGACCTAGACACAGCACACAAAATTGTTAACACATACTGATAACCAGCTGCAGTCTTTGGCAATAGGCCTACACAATCCACTGTGACCCTAGGAAAAGGTTCACCAAAAGCAGGTATTGGTTTAAGTAATGCTACCTGAATAAACTGATTGGATTTCCCTCAACTTGACAGGTATGGCAAGTCCTGTAAAAATTCTCAACATCCGTTCTTAAACTAGGCCAGTAAAACTCCTTCATAATCCTGTTCACCATCTTTCTCACTCCATGAGGTCCACCTAAAGGCACACTGTAAGCCATGCTTAAAATTTCAGCCCTGTAAACTTTCGGAATCACTATCTGATGTTCAATAACCCAGTCCTCACTTGCACGCACAGTGGCTGGTCTCCACTGCCTCATCAACACCCCATCTTTAAGGTAATATCCCACTGACTCTCTCTGAATCTCCTCTTCTGTGAGAACTATCTCCTTTAAAGCCACATTTCAGAATCTCACTTTTGTTCCTCTATAAATTCCTTCCTCAATAACGACAAACCTTCCTCATACACCTGACTCTCATCAGCTTTACTACCCTCTAAGTCCTGTGGAAATCTGGAAGGTAGAAAAGTCTGTGACACATCTTCAGAATTTAAACCTCTGGGTTTGCTATCATGGGCCTCAACAGGCTTCTTTAAACATGCTTTGATTATCTGCACATGTGGGATGAACAACAGTCTTTCTGTGTGAATTCTCAGCAGCAGCTTTGCTCATCAGTTGAACAGCTATATCAACCTTATCTTGGAGAGGTGTCAACATCCCTCCATTGTTTACTAAACTTAGCACCATCACCAGGCTTATAAGAACCATGTATACATTGTGGAAGAGACCAAACAATCCATTCATCTGATTACGACCTTCACTTCGACTTGTCTCCATAACAACTTCCACCCCAAAACCATAACAAACTTCCTCCTTCTTCTCCACAACATCACAACCTTGCAGATGTGTACCTCCAAATGTCCAAACAAAATTCAACAGAGTAGCACATCCTTCCTCAGCAGGCTTTTGTCCTGCAAGCAGGGTCAAAGGTCACGCAACCAATCCAATCTTTCCCAGCACTTTACTCAAAAGTCCAGGAATAGCACTTTTCCTCTTATTTCCATTACACTTACCTCAGCAATTTTCACCTCATCACTAATTTTTAGCTCACTGTCTAATACAACTCTCTGAGAATCCTCAACATTCCACTGGTACCAAGGTTAACCCCTTATTCACTGAACCAAGATCATCTGACACAAAAAACTGCATTCCTCTGCAACCAAGTCAGACACCTGAGACTTTAACTGAGCTTCAACACGTGGTTCAGAACACAGTGAATTCACAGGTACTTCAACAACCTGAGCAATTGGGACAGCTGCCTCTTCTGGGCTGACATCACTTGTCCCAGTTTCAAACTCAAGGTCACCTCGAACCTCCCAGCTACTCTCTGAGTAACTCTCGTCTGGAATAATCTCAACCTCGTGGGTTAAAACAACTTCATCTGCTTTCTTAGCAGACCCCCGCAGGGTAGCGGCATCCTCTGCATCCAAGTATGCCCTTACATCATCAGGACCACAACTTTTAAATTCATCACACAAAACAAGCCTTTCCGAGCTGTAAAAATAATTAGGGTCTGACAGTAAACCTCTTTGCTGCCACATCTCCCTTTTAAACTGTCTCTGTCTTTCTGCCTGTTCTCTCTGTTTTTCTGCCTCTCTAGCCTCATGGATCCCCTGCCTTTTTGCTTCATCAGCCTCGAGCTGTTTTAATTTCAATTTCAATCGCAACTGAACCTCAGCCTCAGTAAGTACCTTACCTTCAGCAAATAACTCTAACACCTCCTCATCAAAGGTTTCCTTATCTATATAATGCTGGGGTGTTATTGTCTGCATCTGAGCTTTCCTCATCTTAGTGGCCACCTTTAGTCTTAACTTTGGAGCAATTCCCAACAGCACAATCCTTGTAGCATCATCCAATGCTTCCGGGGTTGGTTCCAACAGAAACTTCTCAACACTAACATCCATTTTTGCTGTATTTCTACACAAGCAAATCAAAAGGGATTTTCTCCAATCAATTCAAACAAGCCTCCCAATCAATTTGTTCATATCCCGGACGAGCCCCCAATTTTGTCACATACCATGTGGCAGGTTAAAGAACCAGCAGAAATGGAAAACACTTTGGAGTCCAGTATTGCTATTAACTAATATTATTTATTAGTAAGTACGCAATACAGTAATTTAAATGCAGATAAATCAAACAGGTTCGCAATGATTACATATAAGCAAGTGTGGAATATATAGGAAAACCAAGCTTCTTCAAGTCTAGGGGTAAACAGATAGTCTTATGACAGTGAGTAAAGTTCAGTTCAGTTCGTGGTGTTGAGTTGAGTAGTGATGGAGAGAGAGAGAGAGAGAGAGAGAGGGGAAGAGATTTGAGTCTTCAGGTGAGCTGATGCTGTCGATCTTCCCGTTGTTTTCTGAAATACTTTAAAAGTCACCGACTGTGACTTCAACAAAGGGGACCATTTTTCTGTGGTGGAATCATCAACCCAGGCAAGAGTTGGGCACATGGACAACTCCCAATCGGTCACTCCCTTTTCCTCACTGCAAGAGGCAGTGATCGACCTGTCTGATCGATCCTCCAAAAACCCACTTTTTCTATGGGCACGACAAAGCTCATTCAGTGTCCAAAAACATGTGCCTGAGGTCTATCATCTGACCCTCTATTTATCTCACTGTACTGGGTACCAACTGTCATTCAAATAACTCCTCCTTCCTTTGTCTGTGTAAGAGTGTACTAGCAGGCAAATGTCCTTGGAAAGTATAAACAACCTCCAGAGAGACCATAACCTCGATTGTCCATCAAATAAAGCCACCCTCAGTCACTATAGCGATTTAGGAGCTGTTCGGTGCTCTCTCTCTCCAACTCAGCAGGCAACTTAGTCTCAGTTCCTCCTCGTGCCTTAAAGTGACAGTCCAAAAGTTAATCTTCGTCTCTCTCTCTCTCTCTCTCACTCTCTTTCTTTCTTTCTCTCACTCTTAAAAAACAAGATGTCGATGTCAAATAACTCTCTCTCTTTCTTTTCAAAAGCACAGTTCATAGGGGTAATCTAGAGGAGAAGATGGCAGCGTGACACAGTGCACGCAGCCTCTCCGGTGAATGATATCTGTAATCTATCAAGTAGGGTACCATGCACAATTCTGATTTGATGGAGACAGATGTGAGAGTACGGAGGAACATCTGAAATGCCCGCTTCGCTGCCGCTGCTACTGTGTGGTAACCGGACTCTCCGGAGCAGAAGGCCCCAAATCCTCAGCTTTACTTGTTTTGGCGGCCGGGGCTAGGTTGAAGGCGCTCGGTGGAGGATGGCGCTCAGGACACTGTCTCGGAGGGGCTGGTTGGAGGTTCTCGGATGGACGGACTTGATTTCGGCTGTGGTCGGCTGCTTCCAATGCATCAGCAAGTTGTCAGTGCCTGGAGGTTTATGGCAGGGAGCTTCTCCCTTTTGCTGCCTGCTATCCGGGACTCGGGAGTCGATCGGGACTTGAGACTTTTTTTTTACTGTGCCCATGGTCTGCTCTTCATCAAATTATGGTATTGCTTTGCACTGCTGTAACTATATGTTATAATTATGTGATTCTGTCAGTGTTAGTCTTTGGTTTGTCCTGTTTTCTGTGATATCACTCTGGAGGAACATTGTATCATTTCTTAATGCATGTATGCATTTCTAAATGACAATAAAAGAGGACTGAGTGTTCTCATAATCTAATTGAGCACAGCTTATAGGGGTAATTCAGGACTCCGTCACAGTATCATCTGCAAACTTGGCAACAAAGCCATCTATTCCACCCTCTAAATCATTGATATCCAGCATAAAAAGAAGCGGTCCCAACACTGACCCCTGTGGAACACCACTAGACACTGGCAGCCAACCAGAAAAGGATCCTTTTATTCCCACTCACAGCCACTTACCAATCAGCCAATGCTCTAAACATGGCAGTAACTTTCTTGTAATACAATGGTCTCTTAACTTGGTAAGCAGCTTCATGTGTCGCACTTTGCCAAAGGCCTTCTACAAATCCAGTTATACAACATTCACTGCATCCACGTTATCTATCCTACTTGTAACCTCCTCAAAGAATTCCAACAGGTTCGTCAGGCAAGATTTTCCCTTAAGGAAACCATACTAACTTTGTCCTATCTTGTCCTGTGTCACCAAGTACTCCATAACCTCATCCTTAATAATTGACTCCAACATCTTCCTGACCACTGAGGTCAGGCTAACTGGTCTATAATTTCCTTTCTGCTGCCCTTCTCCTTTCTTAAAGAGTAGAGTGACATTTGCAATATTCTAGTCCTCTGGCGCCATGCTAGAGTCCAATAATTTTGAAAGATCATTGCTAATGCCTCCATAATATCTACTACTACCTCTTTCAGAACCCTAGGGTGCAGTTCATCTGGTACAGGTGACTTATGTACCCTTAGGTCTTTCAGCTTTTTGAGCACTTTATCCCCTGTAATAGTAACTGCACCCACTTCTCTTCCCTCACACACTACAACATTTGGCATCAGTACACCTAAGTATTTGCTTTTTGATTTTGCATCCCTAATGCACTTATACTCACCTGGCTGGCTGCAATGTTGTCCTATCATCTGCGTACCCTTCCTGATCATCTGACTGCATGCTATCTTTGCTTTTTTACCATCCGTCCTTTCCTGAGTCCCTTCATTCTGGTTCCCACCCCCCCGCCAAATTAGATTAAACTGTTCCCAACAGCTCTAACAAACCTGCCCACGAGAATATTTGTACCACTCAGGTTCAGGTGCAACCCATCCCTTTTGAACAGATCATACCTCTGCCAGAAGAAATCCCAATGAACCAGGAACCTGAAGACCTGCCCCCTGCACCAGCTTCTCAGCCACGCATTTATTGGCAAAATCATCCTGTTTCTATCCTCAATGGACCGTGGCACAAGCAACAATCCAGAAATTACTACCCTGGAGGCCCTGTTTCCCAGCTTTCTGCATAGCTCTCTAAACTCTCTTTTCTGGACCTCTTTGCTTTTCCTTCCTATGGCATTGGTACCAATATATATCAAGACATCTTGCTGCTCTCCCTCCCTCTCTAAAATGCTGTGGATACAATCTGAGACATCCTTGATCCTGGTACCTGGGAGGCAACAAACCATCCGGGTGTCCTGTTCACGTTCACAGAATCTCCTGTCTGCTCCCCTGACTGTTGAATCCCCTATCACTACCACTCCCCTCTTCTCCCTCTTTCCCTTCTGCTCCATGACCCATGCTCAGTCCAGTAACCCAGTCTCAGTGGCATTCCTCTGGGAGATCCTCCCCCATAAGAGTATCCAAAACTGTATACTTATTATTGAGGGGAATGGCCACAGGGGTGCCCTGCGCTAACTGCCTATTTATATTTCCTGACAGACACCCAGCTATTCGTCTCCTGCATCTTTGGGGAGACTACATAACTCTGATCAATTATTTCCTCACTCTCCTGTACAAGCCAAAGGTCATCCAGCTGCTGCTCCAGATCCCAAACACGGTCTTCAAGAAGCTGTAACTGGATGAGCTTCACGCAGACATAGTTCCCTGAGAGACTCTGGGTCTCTCAGGACTCCAACATCCGCCATCAAGAACACACAATAGCATTTACTACGCTAAGTACAGCAAGAGAGAGAAGAGAAGGGAACCTTAACAGAACCTTACCCAGCATCAACACCTCTTCCGAGCCGAAGCCTCCTTTGAGCCAAAGCCTGACACTCATACTCTCACCATGACCTACTCTCAACAATGGCCATGCCACTTGTCCCTTCTGTGCTTTTATTTAATTCACTGTGCTCTGCTCCCAATGCTGATTGGGCCTCCGGAACGTCCGCCTGCCCGCAAAGCTCTCCTTTCAAACAAGCGCCCATGACCTGTGAGAAACCTCGTTGCTGTGCTCTGTTCCTGTTGCTGATTGAGCCTCCCGAATTTTACCTTAGAAAGGATGTGCTGAAACTGGAGAGGATTCAAAGGAGGTTCACAAAATTGATTCCAGGAATGAATGGATTGTCAGAAGAAGGGTGTTTGATGGTTCTGGGCCTGTATTCACTAGAATTCTGAAGAATGATGGGTGACCTTATCAAAACCTGTTGAATGTTGAAAGGCCTTGATAGAGTGGATGTGAAGAGGATGTTTCCTATGGTGGGAGAGTCGAAGACCAGAGAACACATCCTCAGAATAGAGGGGCATCTTTTTAGAAAGGAGATGAGGAGGAATGTCTTTAGCCAGAGAGTGGTGAATCTGTGGAATTCCTTGCCACAGGCAGCTGTGGAGGTCAAGTCGTTATGTATATTTGAGGCAGAAGTTGATAGATTCTTGATACGTCAGGGCGTGAAGGGATACTGTGGTTGGGGTGGGGGAGGCAAGAAGACAGGAGCTTGAGGCTGAGAGGAAAATTGGATCAGCCATGATGTAATGGCTGAGCAGACTCAATGGGCCAAATGGCCTAATTCTGTTCCTATATCTCATGATCTTACAGTTTTTCTCCTATTCTGATATTTGGTCTGAGCAATAACTGAACCTCAGTTCATATATAATTATATAAACTCACTCTATGACTTGCTAGCATTCATTGCTTAAGTGAAGACAGAAAATTGTTGTAATTATTGTCTGTTGCTTCTTTCATTCTGACATTTGCAGGCTGTCCCCAGAGCAATCCTCAGACTGTGTAAGTTGTTGATGCAAACAACATATTTCACCGTACAAATAAAGTAAATATAAGCTAAACTTTACATAATAGTGTGGATTCTATTCTATTCCATGGAGCTCAGTAGCATACATGCCAGCGTAACGCTGAGTTGTGTGATCTGGAAGCATGGCAGCACTCAGCTGATTTGATTTGACACAAAATGATTTGACTCAGCAGGTCAGGCGCCATCAAGGACATCTTCAAAAGGCGGTGCATCAAGAAAGCAGCATCCATCGTTAAGAACTCTCAGCACCCAGGGCATGCCCTCTTCCCATTGCTATCATCAGTGTAGAGGTACAGGATCCTGAAGACACACACTCATCATTTTAGGAACAGCATTTTCCTGTCCACTATCAGATTTCAGACCAATTGACCAAAGGAACAATTGTCTGGCAGCCTGCACCACGATCGTTTGTTATCAGAACATCACACGGAAAAATCAGGTGGAATAGGCAAGTGCTCGTGCACCTTCAAGGTCCACGAAAGGTAGAGAAAGAAATAGATCCTCATGACAAGGACCACTTACCTAAGCAAGAGAAAATCTGCAGATGCTCGAAATCTAAGCAACACACACAAAATGTTGGAGGAACATAGAAACATAGAAAATAGGTGCAGGAGTAGGCCATTTGGCCCTTCGAGCCTGCACCGTCATTCAGTATGATCATGGTTGATCATCCAACTCAGAACCCTGTACCTGCCTTCCCTCCATACCCCCTGATCCCTTTAGCCACAAGGGCCATATCTAACTCCCTCTTAAATATAGCTAATGAACTGGCCTCAACTGTTTCCTGTAGCAGAGAATTCCACAGATTCACCACTCTCTGTGTGAAGAAGTTTTTCCTCATCTCAGTTCTAAAAGGCTTCCCCTTTATCCTCAAACTGTGACCCCTCATTCTGGACTTCCCCAACATCGGGAACAATCTTCCTGCATCTAGTCTGTCCAATCCCTTTAGAATTTTATACGTTTCAATAAGGTCCCCCCTCAATCTTCTAAATTCCAGAGAGTATAAGCCTAGTCGATCCAATCTTTCATCATATGAAAGTCCTGCCATCCCAGGAATCAATCTGGTGAATCTTCTTTGTACTCTCTCTATGGCAAGAATGTCTTTCCTCAGATTAGGGGACCAAAACTGGACACAATACTCCAGGTGTGGTCTCACCAAGGTCTTGTACAACTGCTGTAGTACCTCCCTGATCCTGTACTCGAATCCTCTTGCTATGAATGCCAGCATACTATTTGCCTTTTTCACCGCCTGCTGTACCTGCATGCTTTCACGTTGGAGGAGCAGAGTACAGTCGATGTTTTGGGCCAAAACCATTCATGAAGGTTCTCAGCCTGAAACGTCAGCCACTTACCTAAGGTGGACGCACCCGTTCAAGAGTCTTCATCCACTCCAACACTTCCAGGGACCTATACCAGATCAGGTCATTTATCTGACCCACCACGTAAGTATACCCCATAGCCCAATAGCTTAGGGAAAGTAACTAAATTGGCAGGATAATCCTTTCACTTTGCCAAAGTGTTCCAGTAGTAGTCTGCCCTGACCTCCATTAGATTTAGTGTTGTTTTTTGAAAAAAGGAGTTCTACTGGTAGAAACATTTCGCAAAATGAAACTGTTCTTTAAAAAATTGGTGAAAAAATGGAGTAAAACAAAGACAGAGAGAGAGAGACTGTTAAAAACAAAGAGGAAGGCAGTTATGACATTGGCAATTATTTGTTATGTTTATGTAAGAAGCATAAGTCACAGACTCTGGGTAAAGTGAACTGAATCACTCAATTTCAGTGGCTATAATTTCAATGCAGTTCTATGGACAAGAAGTACACACATAGTTTTTCTGATTTTTTTTTGAGAAGGGGAGTTGCTGTGGTAGTCAATGGTGTTATTCCAAGACCACTCAGATAGCCTCTCCCACAGGGGAGGAGTTCACATATTGTACAAGCAGGATTATCAGTAAAGTTCAGTTGAGTTATCCTGCATGCTGGCATACTGGTGCACTCAACACTATCCCTCAATAATGAACATAACAACATGTGGCGGTCTCACTCACCCTCTTGCTCACTGCTCCCAAAGGAAGGTCGCTGCATTCGAATGGTCTCTCTCATCCTTGATGCTGTACCAAAATTCTAGTTTATGGATTGGGCTGGAGGTCATTTGGACTCTTTCAATTTTGTGTTTTTATATTCTGTGTTTCCGCTCGTTCTTCCTTGTTGCTGTTTGCGTACTTTATTTCTTTTACTTAGGGGTTGATGTCCTTGTTGCCGTTTGCATGATTTGTGTTTTTTGTTGGTGGGGGCTCAATGTTCTTGTTGCTGTTTGCACATGGGGGTTGATGTTCCTGTTGCCGTTTGCATGATTTGTTTATTTTTTTTGCGTGGGATACGGTTGATGCATTTCTTTGAACAGCTTCCATGTTTTCTTTATTTTGTGGCTGTCTGGTATAGATGAATCTCAGAGTTATATACTGCATACATGCTTTGACAATTAATGTACTCTGAACTTTGAACTTGAACTTCTGAACTTCCTACAGGAATTATGTAAATAAGGTTGAAAGAGTACAGAGAAAATTTGCAAGGAAGCTCCGGGGACTGGAGGACCTGAGTTAGAAGGAAAGATTAAGTAGTTCAGGACTTTAATCCTTGGAACGTAGAAGACTGAGGAAAGATTTAATAGAGGGATTCAAAATTATGAGGGGTATAAATATGGAAAATGCAAGCAAGCTTTTTCCACTGAGGTTAGGAGGGACTACAACTGGAGGTCATGAGCTAAGGGTGAAATGTGAAAAGTTTAAGGAGAAAATAATGGGAAACTTCTTCACATAGAAGGTTATGAGAGTGTGGAATGAGCTGCCAATGCAAGTAGTGCATGCGAGCTTGATTTCAACGTAAGGGTATGGAGGGCAATGGTCCCCGTATGGGATGATAGGAGTAGACAGTTTAAATTGGACTACATGGGCTGGATGGCCCATTTCTGTGCTGACTGACTATTTCTAAAGGATGTCTGAGGTGCTCTCTGGAGCATGCTGACTCAGGTAAAAGTAAAGGTTGCTATGTTTCCTTGAACATGTCCATTCCCATTGTATGAAAGGCCCCTTTCACAGTTAGGGCTGAACTGTTGATGATTTCTGTGTCATTACACCCACTTCTGTCAGGAAGCAGTGCACAGCAGACATGACAGACAGATTAACCATTTCCTACAGGACCAGACTGTGCAGAATACTTCATATCAGGTGGCAAGACCAGATTGCAGACACACAGACACTGTCTTCAGCAACATTGGCACAGGTTATAGATCAGATGGACGGCACACACCAGGTCTGATGAGACAGTACCAAGGAAGCTACTTCCCAGAAAGGTGACTGAATCCAGTCCATCACAGGTAAACGCTCCCCACCATCCAGCACATCTACACAGGGCACTGTTGCAGAAAAGCAGCAATTCATCATCAAGGACCCCCATTATCCATGCTATGCTCTCTTCTGCCATCAAGAAGGAGATTCAGAAACCTTAGGTCCCACACTACCAGGTTCAGGAACAGTTATTACCCTACAACCATCAGGCTCCTGAACCAGCGAGGATAAATTCACTCACCTGAACTCTGAGCTGATTCCACAACCTACAGACTCACTTTCAAGGATCCAACTTCCCATGATCTCAGTATTATTTATTATTGTACTTGCACAGTTTGTCTTTTGCACATTGGTTTCTTGTCAGCCTTTGTGTGTAGTTTTTCACTGATTCCATTTTGTTTCTTTGTATTTACTGTGAACGTCCGCAAGAAAATCAATCTAGGGTTGAATAGTGACATATATGTACTTTGATTTTAAACTTACTTTGAACTTTGACTGAAGGCAAATAAACCACGTGATGGACAGAAAAAAAGGATCAAGGACTCTGAACCTCTCAGAATTAGAATCAGGTTTATTATCACTGGCATGTGACGTGAAATTTGTTAACTTAGCAGCAGCAGTTCAATGCAATGCATAATATAGAAGGAAAAAATAATAATAATAATAATAATAAAAAATAAATAAGTAAATCAATTACAGTACATGTATATTGAATTGATTGAAAATTGTGCAAAAAAACAGAAATACTATATATTAAAAAGGTGAGGTAGTGTCCAAGGATTCAATGTCCATTTAGGAATCGGATGGCAGAGGAGGAAGAAGCTGTTCCTGAATCGCTGAGTGTGTGCCTTCAGGCTTCTGTAACTCCTACCTGATGGTAACAGTGAGAAAAGGCATGGCCTGGGTGCTGGGGTCCTTAATAATGGACGCTGCCTTTCTGAGACACCATTCCTTGAAGATGTCCTGTGTACTTTGTAGGCTAGTACCCAAGATGGAGCTGACTAAATTTACAACCTTCTGCAGCTTCTTTCAGTCCTGTGCAGTAGTCCCTCCACACCAGACAGTGATGCAGCCTGTCAGAATGCTCTCCACAGTACAACTATAGAGGTTCTTGAGTGCATTTATTGACATACCAAATCTTTTTAAACTCCTATTGAAGTATAGTTGCTGTCTTGCCTTCTTTATAACTGCATTGATATGTTGGGACCAGGTTATGTCCACAGAGATCTAGACACCCAGGGACTTGAAACTGCTCACTCTCTCCACTTCTGATCCCTCTATGAGGATTGGTATGTATTCTTTGGTCTTACCCTTCCTGAAGTCCACAATCAGCTCTTTCATCTTACTGAAGTTGAGTGCCAGGTTGTTGCTGCAACACCACTCCACTAGTTGGCATATCTCGCTCCTGTACACCCTCTCGTCACCACCTAAGATCTTACCAGCAATGGTTGTATCGTCAGCAAAATAATAGATGGTATTTGAGCTGTGCCTAGCCACACAGTCATGGGTATATATAGAGTTTATATAGTATATGGGTATATAGAACCTCTCAGACGAGATTCAGCATGGAGACACCCCAGCAAGAACAACAAGCATTGGATCCCCTTGTTCACCATAACCCACATAAAACACAGTGATCGCTCATGTGAGAAAGTTAGAACAGAGGTAACAAAAAAGGGAAAGATAATCTCAGAAATCCAGGACCACCAATGTGACAACATCTTTTGTACTCTGTCACCTGTGTGAAAGGGTCGCTCCAGACCAGACTGCTCTCGGCAGATGTCTTCACACACATCGCAACACTTTCGTCTCGGGAATGAGTGACAAACAACAATTTAGCTAACAATCCACATGACAAAGAGATATTTGACTGAAATAGTTTAATAAACACAGACACAGGAAGTTAGAAAGAAAATTATCAAAATTAAAATGTGTTTTTGTAGGAAAAGCTTGAAGCCAGCTGCAATGATGTCAGATTTGAAAAGACATTTAAAAGCCAAACAGACTTATTACATTACAAGTTGCTCCAGAAGTACGTAATATATCTTTAGGGAATTTTTTTGCTGGGAAATTGGATTTCACAGTGTCGCATTTAAATCCCTTCAAAAACTGTTCACAAACAAATGTGTAAAACAGGACCTGCATAGCGGCATTCAAAAACAACTTCAGCGTAAATTTATTTTCAAAATAAACGTACAGGATTCATTTTCTTGCAGGCAATCACAGAAGGACAGAGAAATGGAATAAAAGCAAAGCAAAAATACAAAGGACACACAACCGATGTGCAAGACAATCTGTGCAAATACAATAAAACACAAGAAATAGATACAAGGGGTGATTGATAAGTTTGTGGCCTAAGGTAGAATGAGTCAATTTTAGAAAACCTAGCACATTTATTTTTCATACCTTTACACACTTAGTCCAGCGGTCGTGGACCATACAGATCCCTTCTTTGCAGAAGTCGGCATCTTGGACCTCCAGAGGTGGTCCACAGCAGGGGTGATTGATAAGTTCGTAGCCTAAAGTAGAAGAAAATGAGGAGAAACTTCAGACTTTCTGCATTTTCACTCAAAGAGTTGAATTGCACGTGCATGTAATGAGAGCTGTATAATTCATCTCCTTAAACTTACCAATCACCCCTGTTGTGGACCACCTGGAGGTCCAAGACACTGTCGGTACACGCACGTGCAGTTCAACTCTTTGAGTGATAATGCAGAAAGTTTGAAGTTAATAACTCATCTCCTTCTACCTTAGGCCATGAACTTATCAAGCACCCCTGCTGTGGACCACTTCTACAAAGGAGGGATCCGTATGCTCCACGACCGCTGGACTAAGTGTGTACATGTAGGAGGGGACTATGCTGAAAAATAAATGTGCTAGGTTTTCTAAAATTGACTCCTTCTACCTTGGGCCATAAGCATATCAATCACCCCTTGTAAGCAAACAAATTAATAGATAGATAATATTAAGACGATGAGATGTAGGGTCCTTGAAAGTGAGTCCATAGGTTGTGGAATCAGTTCAGAGTTGAGCTGAGTGTGTTATCCACTCTGGTTCAGGAGCCTGGTGATTGTAGGGTCATAACTGTTCCTGAAGCAATGGAAGCCAGTGGGCCCAAGATCACTCAACCTACTCTCACAAGACATGCTCCCCAATCCAGGCAATATCCTTGTAAATCTCCTCTGTACCCTTTCTTTTCTTTTTTAATCTTTTTACTAATTTTCAAATTCATAAACATAGCAACAGTACTAATACAAAGAGATCGGGATTACATTATTGGTAATTGACATATGCAAGTAAAAACTACAGATGATACAAGTATATTAGACCTCCCAAAGTCTTAATATAATTAAACATGAAAAAAGAAAAATGAAAACATATCCAAAAAAACCCCAAAATAAAAAAAACTAAACTGAACCAAAAACTGAACTAAACAAAATTAAACAGAGCTGGGCTAATAGATTACATCAAATACAATCATTAATGTCGTTAACTCCGCTCCTTTATCCATATATTTTAGGTTAATAAAAAAGATTCGGAAAATGTCAAGCTACGTCATATGAAAGTGTTGAATAAATAGCCTCCAAGTCTCTTCAAGTTTAACTAAAGGATCAAAAGTGACACTTCTAATTTTTTTCTAAATTTAAACATGATATAGTTTGGGAAAACCATTGAAATGTAGTAGGGGGATTGATCTCTTTCCAATTCAATAAAATGGATCTTCTGGCCATTAATGTAACAAATGCGATCATCCGACAGGCTGAAGAGGATAAATAACTATGTTCCATCATTAGCAAACCAAAAATTGCAGTAATAGGATGAGGCTGTAAATCAATATGCAAAACTGTTGAAATAATATCAAACAACACACATCAAAGTTGCTGGTGAACGCAGCAGGCCAGGCAGCATCTCTAGGAAGAGGTACAGTCGACGTTTCAGGCCAAGACCCTTCGTCAGGTGTTTGTGAAATAATATCAAAAATGTCTTTCCAAAAGTTTTTCAAAAGATGGCAAGACCAGAACATATGAGTCAAAGAAGCTACCTCAGAATTTCATCTGTCACAAACAGGACTTATATGAGAGTAAAATGAGCTCATTTATCTTTAGACATGTGGGACCTCCGCACCCTTTCTATAGTTTCCACATCCTTCCTGTCATGAGGTGACCAGAACTGAACACAGTACTCCAAGCTGGGTCTGACCAAGGTCCTATATTACAGCGGTCCCCAGGCACCGGGCCGCAGAGCATGCGCTATCGGGCCGCGAAGAAGCGATATGATTTGGTCAGCTGCACCTTTCCTCATTCCCTCTCGCGGCCACTGATCAGCCATTACGCATGCGAGGTCATGACCCGCGCGTCATCCGTGTCAGGGCGGGAAGGCGATCAACTCCGCGAGCTTGCAATTGACGATGGGCTGAAAAGTATGTTTGACATAACATCTCTGTCGGCATTCTGGATCAAAGTCAAGGCTAAATATCCTGAGATAGCCACGAAAGCACTGAAAACGTTGCTTTCATTCCCAACATTTTTCTGCGAAGCGGAGTTTTCTGCAATGAATGCAACGAAAACTAAATTGCGGAATAGACTGGACATAAGGAACCCCCTTCGAGTATCGCTGTCTCCCATCACCCCTCGATAGGCCCAGGGCTCCCACTGATTCAACGATATTGGTGTGTTGCAGTGATTTTATATATTCATACGGGGAAAATATGTGCTATGCGTTTAATATCCAAATATTACTTAAAATGTTATGATGCTATTGACTTATAAGTGACCTATATAACCGTATAACAATTACAGCACGGAAACAGGCCATCTCTGCCCTTCTAGTCCGTGCCGAACGCCACTCTCACCTAGTCCTGCCGACCTGCACTCAGCCCATAACCTTCCATTCCTTTCCTGTCCATATACCGATCCAATTTTTTTGTAAATGATCATATCGAACCTGCTTCTGCCACTTCTACTGGAAGTTCGTTCAACACTTCAAATTCCCTGATAATTGACTTATCATTATATCTATGCGAGGAAAATATGCGCTGTGTGTTAATACTAAATTCGTTAGATAAACCCTTTTAGAAACAAAATTGAGTGTATTACCCACTTATCACCTATATTCCGGTAGTGATTAACAGCCACCCCCACGAACAGAATCGCCAAAAAGGATTTGATTGGGAGGTGGGGGTGGGAGGAATCGGCTGGTCACAGCGCTTATGCGCATTGGTGTCCGCGCAAGGCTTCATGGTCATTGTAGTCTTTTGGGTAAACGTATTTGACTGCTACTCTTGTTCGTTGGCAACCCTACCCCCGCCCGGTCGGCCAGTCCGCAAGAATATTGTCAATATTAAACCGGTCCGCAGTGCAAAAAAGGTTGGGGACCCCTGCTATATTACCTCAACATTACCTCTCGGCTCCTAATTTCAATTCCACGGTTGATGAAGGCCAATACACCATATGCCTTCTTAACCAGAGTTAACCTGTGCAGCTGCTTTGAGCGTCCTATGGATTCAGACCCCAGGATCCCTCTGAATCAACACACTGCCAAGAGTCTTACCATTAATACTATATTCTGCCAAAATGAACCACTTAGTAGCACAGAGTAGCAAATAAGTAAAATTCTCTGCCCAGGGTATCAGGAGAGACTACCTGATTAATTTCATTTCAGAGTCAGATAAATGTTTGCGTAGTAAGGCTTTGAAGTGTGATGGGGAAAAGGCAGGCAGGTGGAGCTGAGTCCACGGCAATACCTTACTGAATGGTGGGGCAGGCTCAGAAGGCCAGATGGCTGACTCCCACTCTTATTCCTTATGTTCTTATGACGTGGACAGTTGATGTTTCAAGTTGAGACCCTTCATTAGTATCGGTTGAAGATCTTGGTCCGAAACATTTCCTTCCACAGATGCTCCTTGGCCCATTGAGTTCCTCCAGCACTTTGCATGTTACTTTGGATTTGTTCCAGGTACCGTTCCACATTGTTGGGTAGAACCCAATGTTTGAACAGCTTAGCCTGAGGCTTGGCAAATTCTGCGACGTACTCACAAAAGATTCTGTAGATGCTGTAAATCCAGACTAACACTCAAAAAATGCTGGAGGCAGCATCTATGGAGGGAAAAAACAATCGATGTTTTGGGCCATGACCAATATCCTGGCGGGGAGATTTGCTAGGGCTACTGAGGTGACTTTAAACTAGAATGGTTAGGGGGTGGGAATCAAATTAAAGAGACTAGGAGAGAGGAGGTTAGTTCACAACAGGGGGATGGGAACAAGTGCAGAGAGACAGAGGGTTATAAAGTGAGGGTAGAAGCAAAAAGTAGTAAGGTGAAAAGTAAAAGTGGCAGGCCGACAAAGCCAGGGCCACTTTTCAACAGAATTGTATAAGGGCTAAGAGTGTTGTAAAAGCGATCCTGAAGGCTTTGTGTCTCAATGCAAGGAGCATTCGTAACAAGGTGGATGAATTAAAAGTGCAGATTCTTATTAATGAATATGATATAATTGGGATCACAGAGACATGGCTCCAGGGTGACCAGAGATGGGAGCTCAACATTCAGGGATATTCAATATTCAGGAGGGATAGGCATGAAAGAAAAGGAGGTGGGGTAGCATTGCTGGTTAGAGAGGAGATTAATGCAATAGAAAGGAAGGACATTAGCCGGGAGGATGTGGAATCGATATGGGTAGAGCTGCATAACACTAAGGAGCAGAAAACGCTGGTGGGAGTTGTGTTCAGGCCACCTAACAGTATAGTGAGGTTGAGGATGATATTGAACAGGAAATTAGAAATGTGTGCAATAAAGGAACAGCAGTTATAATGGGTGACTTCAATCTACATATAGATTGGGTGAACCAAATTGGTAAGGGTGCTAAGGAAGAGAATTTCTTGGAATGTATGCGGGATGGTTTTTTGAACCAACATGTCGAGGAACCAACTAGAGAGCAGGCTATTCTAGACTGGGTATTGAGCAATGAGGAAGGGTTAATTAGCAATCTTGTCGTGAGAGGCCCCTTGAGTAAGAGTGACCATAATATGGTGGAATTCTTTATTAAGATGGAGAGTGACATAGTTAATTCAGAAACAAAGGTTCTGAACTTAAAGAAGGGTAACTTTGAAGGTATGAGACGTGAATTAGCTTAGACTGGCAAATGACACTTAAAGGGTTGACGGTGGATATGCAATGGCAAGCATTTAAAGATCGCATGGATGAACTACAACAATTGTTCATCCCAGTTTGGCAAAAGAATAAATCAAGGAAGGTAGTGCACCTGTGGCTGACAAGGGAAATTAGGGATAGTATCAATTCCAAAGAAGAAGCATACAAATTAGCCAGAAAAAGTGGCTCACCTGAGGACTGGGAGAAATTCAGAGTCCAGCAGAGGAGGACAAAGGGCTTAATTAGGAAGGGGAAAAAAGATTATGAGAGAAAACTGGCAGGGAACATAAAAACTGACTGTAAAAGCTTTTATAGATATGTGAAAAGAAAAAGATTGGTTAAGACAAATGTAGGTCCCCTACAGACAGAAGCAAGTGAATTGATTATGGGGAGCAAGGACATGGCAGACCAATTGAATAACTACTTTGGTTCTGTCTTCACTAAGGAGGACATAAATAATCTTCCGGAAATAGTAGGGGACAGGGTCCAGTGAGATGGAGGAACTGAGGGAAATTCATGTTAGTAGGGAAGTGGTGTTAGGTAAATTGAAGGGATTAAAGGCAGATAAATCCCCAGGGCCAGATGGTCTGCATCCCAGAGTGCTTAAGGAAGTAGCCCAAGAAATAGTGGATGCATTAGTGATAATTTTTCAAAACTCTTTAGATTCTGGACTAGTTCCTGAGGATTGGAGGGTGGCTAATGTAACCCCACTTTTTTAAAAAAAGGAGGGAGAGAAAAACCGGGGAATTATAGACTGGTTAGCCTGATATCAGTGGTGGGGAAAATGCTAGAGTCAGTTATCAAAGACGTGATAACAGCACATTTGGAAAGCGGTGAAATCATTGGACAAAGTCAGCATGGATTTGTGAAAGGAAAATTATGTCTGACGAATCTCAGAATTTTTTGAGGATATAACTAGTAGAGTGGATAGGGGAGAACCAGTGGATGTGGTATATTTGGATTTTCAAAAGGCTTTTGACAAGGTTCCACACAGGAGATTAGTGTGCAAACTTAAAGCACACGGTATTGGGGGTATAGTATTGATGTGGCAAGAGAATTGGTTGGCAGACAGGAAGCAAAGAGTGGGAATAAATGGGACCTTTTCAGAATAGCAAGCAGTGACTAGTGGGGTACCGCAAGGCTCAGTGCTGGGACCCCAGTTGTTTACAATATATATTAATGACTTAGATGAGGAAATTAAATGCAGCATCTCCAAGTTTGCAGATGACATGAAGCTGGGCGGCAGTGTTAGCTGTGAGGAGGATGCTAAGAGGATGCAGGGTGACTTGGATAGGTTAGGTGAGTGGGCAAATTCATGGCAGATGTAAGTTAATTTGGATAAATGTGAGGTTATCCACTTTGGTGGCAAGAACAGGAAAACAGGTTATTATCTGAATGGTGGCCGATTAGGAAAAGGGGAGGTGCAACGAGACCTGGGTGTCATTATACACCAGTCATTGAAAGTGGGCATGCAGGTACAGCAGGCGGTGAAAAGGCAAATGGTATGCTGGCATTCATAGCAAAAGGATTCGAGTACAGGAGCAGGGAGGTACTACTGCAGTTGTACAAGGCCATGGTGAGACCACACCTGGAGTATTGTGTGCAGTTTTGGTCCTCTAATCTGAGGAAAGACATCCTTGCTATAGAGAGAGTACAAAGAATGTTCATCAGATTGATTCCTGGGATGGCAGGACTTTCATATGATGAAAGACTGGATCGACTAGGCTTATACTCGTTGGAATTTAGAAGATTGAGGGGGGGATCTTATTGAAACATATAAAATCCTAACGGGATTGGACAGGCTAGATGCAGGAAGATTGTTCCTGATGATGGGGAAGTCCAGAACGAGGGGTCACAGTTTGAGGATAAAGGGGAAGCCTTTTAGAACCGAGATTAGGAAAAACTTCTTCACACAGAGAGTGGTGAATCTGTGGAATTCTCTGCCACAGGAAACAGTTGAGGCCAGTTCATTGGCTATATTTAAGAGGGAGTTAGATATGGCCCTTGTGGCTAAAGGGATCAGGGGGTATGGGGGAATGGCTGGTACAAGGTTCTGAGTTGGATGATCAGCCATGATCATGCTGAATGGCGGTGCAGGCTCGAAGGGCCAGATGGCCTACTCCTGCACCTATTTTCTATGTTTCCATGACCCTTCATCGGGAAAGGAATGGAAAGGAAGAAGCCAGAATGGAAAGGTGGGGGGAAGGAAAGAAGTACAAGCTGGCAGGTTATAGGTGAGGCCAGGTGAGGGGTGAGATGAAGATAGAAGTTGGAGGCGATAGATGGAAGAGGTAAAGGGCTGAGGAAAAAGGAATCAGATAGGAGAGGAGGGTGGACGGTGGGAAAAAGGGAAGGACGAGGCAAACCAGAGGGAGCTGATGGGCAGGCAAGGAGGTGAGAAGGGGTAAGAATAACCAGAATGGGGATTGGAAAAAGAGAGAAGGCTGGTGAGGGAGGTGTAGAGTTTACTGGAAGTTAGAGAAATTGATGTTCATGCCATCAGGCTGGAGACTGCCCCGAGAGAATATGAAGTGTTCCACCCAGTCTGAGTGTGGCGTCATTGTGGCAGTAGAGGAAGTCGTGGACCATACAAAAATGATTCCAGGATTGAATGGCTTGTCATATGAAGAGCGTTCGATTGCTCTGGGCCTGTATTCACTAGAATTCAGAAGAATGAGGGGTGACCTCATTGAAACCTATCGAATAGTGTAAGACCTTGATAGAGAGGATGTTTCTTATGGTGGGAGAGTCCAGGACTAGAGGACACATCTTCATAATAGAAACATAGAAAACCTACAGCACAATACAGGAAACAACAGGAATTCTGCAGATGCTGGAAATTCAAGCAACACACATAAAAGTTGCTGGTGAACGCAGTCCTGATGAAGGGTCTCGGCCTGAAACGTCGACTGCACCCCTTCCTAGAGATGCTGCCTGGCCTGCTGCGTTCACCAGTAACTTTTATATTTAAGCACAATACAGGCCCTTCATCCCACAATGCTGTGTCGAACATGTACTTACTTTAGAAATTATCTGGGGCAGGGGTCCCCAACCTTTTTTGCACTGCAGACCGGTTTAATATTGACAATATTCTTGCGGACCGGCCGACCGGGGTGGTGGGGTTGTAGGATTGCCAACGGACAAGAGTTGCAGTCAAATACGTAAACACAAAATAATCTGCAGATGCCGTTGTCAAAGGAACACTCACAATGCGCTGGAGGAACCCCCACCCCTTTGTCTTTAAAATTACTGTTTTTTTCAACTACCAGCATTCTTCAAACCCTCCCCAAAGTTCTTCCTTCAGTCCTGACGAAGGTTTTCGGCCCGAAACGTCGACTAATCTTTTCAACTGATGCTGACTGAACTGCTGAGTTCCTCCAGTGCATTGTGAGCAGTCAAATATGTTGTGTTTGCCCCGAGAAAGACTATAATGACCATGAAACCTTGCGTGGGCACCAGCGCGCATGCGTGATCTGCCGATTTCCTCCCCCCCCCCCCGCAAATCGTTTTTGGCAATTCTGTTCGATTGGGGGGTTGCGGGTGGTCAATCACGACTGGAATATAGGTGATAAGTTGCTAATACACTCAATTTTGTTTCTAAATGGGTTTATATAAAGAATTTAATATTAAACACACAGCACATATTTTCCTCGCATGAATATAGTGATAAGTCAATTATCAGGGGAGCTTGAAGTAAGTGTTGAATGAACTTCCAGTAGAAGTGGTAGAGGCAGTTTTGATATTATCATTTAAAGAAAATTTGGGTAGCTATATGGACAGGAAAGGAATGGAGGGTTATAGGCTGAGTGCAGGTCGGCGGGACTAGGTGAGAGTAGCGTTCGGCATGGACTAGAAAGGCCGAGATCGCCTGTTTCCGTGCTGTAATTGTTATACGGTTATATAGGTCACTTATAAGTCAATAACATCATAATATTTTAAGATATTAAACACAGCACATATTTTCCCCGTATGAACACATAAGATAATTGTAACACACCAATATCGCTGAATCAGCGGGAGCCCTGGGCTTGTTTCCCTGCAACCAGTCGGTCCTATCAAGGGGTGACGGGAGACAGCGATACTCGAACGGGGTTCCTTATGTCCAGTCTATTCCACGATTTAGTTTTCGTTGCATTCATTGCAGAGCTACGTTGGAAATGGAAGCAACGTTTTCAGTGCTTCCGTGGCTATCTCAGGATATTCAGCCTTGACTTTGATCCAGAATGCCGGCAGAGATGTTATGTCAAACACACTTTTCAGCCCGCTGTCATTTGCGAGCTCGAGGAGTTGATCTCCTTCCCGCGCTGCCATGGATGACATGTGCGTAACGACCTCGCGTACATTCAAGCTCAACAGTGGGCATGACAGGGAATGAGAAAAGGTGCAGCTGACTCCTATTGCCAAATCATATCGTTTCCTCGCGGCCCGGTAGCACGTGTTCTGCAGCCCGGTACCGGTCCGCAGCCCGGTGGTTGGGGACCGCTGACGTAGGGTTACTCATAGCCCTCTATTTTCCTAAGCTCCATGTACCTATCCAGGAGTCTCTTAAAAGACCTTATCATATCCGCCTCCACCACCATCGCCGGCAGCCCATTCCTCACTCCGTAAAAAACTTACCCCTGATATCTTCTCTGTACCTGCTTCCAAGCACCTTAAAACTGTGCCCTCTTGTGTTAGCCATTTCAGCTCTGGGAAAAAAGCCTCTGACTATCCACACGATCAATGCCCCTCATCATCTTATACGCCTCTATCAGGTCACCTCTCATCCTCCGCCACTCCAAGGAGAAAAGGCCGAGTTCACTCAATCTACTCTAATAAGGCATGTTTCCCAATCCAGGCAACATCCTTATAAATCTCCTCTGCACCCTTTCTATGGTTTCCACATCCTTCCTGTAGTGAGGTGACCAGAACTGAGCACAGTACTCTAAGTGGGGTCTGATCAGGGTCCTATATAGCTGTAACATTACCTCTCAGCTCTTAAACTCAATCCCACGGTTAATGAAGGCCAATACACCATATGCCTTCTTAACCACAGAATCAACCTGTGCAGCAGCTTTGAGTGTCCTGTGGGCTTGGACCTCAAGATCCCTCTGATCCTCCACACTGCCAAGAGTCTTACCATTAATACTATATTCTGCCATCATATTTGATCTACCAAAATGAACCACCTTACACTTATCTGGGTTGAATTCCATCCGCCAATTCTCAGCCCAGTTTTGCATCCTATCGCTATCTCGCTGTAACCTCTGACAGCCCTCCACACTATCCACAATACCCCCAACCTTTGTGTCATCAGCAAATTTACTAACCCATCCCTCCACTTCCTCATCCGGGTCATTTATAAAAATCACGAATAGAGGGACGTCCTTTTAGAACAGGAATGAGCAGGATTTCTTTAGTCAGAGAGTGGTGAATCTGTGGAATTTGCTGCCACAGGCAGCTATGGAAGCCAAGTCTTTATGAATATTTAAGGAATAGGTTGATAGATTATTGATTGGTCAGGGCATGAAGGAATACTGGGGTGTTGGGGGAAGAAGGCAGGAGCTTGGGGCTGATTGGATCAGCGATGATGAAATGGTGGAGCAGACCCGATGGGCTGAATGGCCTAATTCTGCTCCTATATCTTATGGCCTTGTGGTCTCATGGACATGTTATAATGGGAGTTGTATTGAAGTGGATGGGCATCTGGAAACCTTGTCTTTTATGGTAAACAGAGCATAGGTGCTTGGTGAAGTTATGTCTGTTATATATTATCTTGTTAACTCTCCTCCAAACACCTGGGGCTATTTGATTATTAAAACCAGAAACTGATGTAAATGTGGTTAGTGTCAATGGGAACTGATGATTGTACAGACATGGTGGACCACAAGGCCTGTTTCTCTTCTGAATGACACCATCACTCTGAAGCTGCAGTCTATAAATCCAGAGTTTCTGCAGTTGAGCTTTGTTCTTCAATCAAATGATGCGTTACTGATTCCTTCCATTACCATGTGCTCAATAAACAGGATCTCACCATCCCAGCAGTGCAAGCTGTCCCATAACAATACGGTTAAGACAACAAACTTAAAGCACGCGCAGCTGCCAAAACAAATCTTAATGGAAAATCTTAATTAACTGTAAGTATTCTAGCATGTTCAGATAAAATAAGCACTACTGTCTGGACCAAGCTTACCCTTACTCGAAACGCTGCAAGGTTAGGATAAAAATGCCCGAAGGCATATGGATAAGAACTTTCAAAGGGTAAGCCTACGAAGGTGATCTCACACGACTTTTATTTAAAAAATAATTAGACTGAGGGAATTTTTCAAATGACTACATACTGTATCCAGGCAATGGGGTGGCTCTGTTTTGCTTACAGTTATGCATGTTCTATTTTTGTATTCCATAACGATGAAGCCTGTTTGACCCTTTCATTCTAGGCTGGCTCTTAATAACGTCACGAGGGGCTCTCCATTGGCCAGGGTTGACCGTGGATGTTGCGCCTCAGCTGATTATGTGATACGCAAACCAGCACACAAGCCAGGGCAGTACGATATGGAGAGCAAATTGTTCCCCATATAGCGAGCTCCCCCCCTCCACACTTCTGATGAATCCAAAGGGACGGAAGAGACTGATGGTGTCACGTTGTGCACTTGCAATGATGGAACGCAAGTGTGGAGGAAAGACGGACTCCCATGTAGAGATGGTTACCAGGGTTTATTCATAAGAATTCCAATAGAATACTGGTGGCTTGATTGAATGACACTGCAAGATGTAATATTCTCAAAACTAGGACCCCACGATTAGCGCTAATCAGGCATCCCTTTGAATAGTACAAGTAACACGGAATTTCCAAGCCTATCAAAATGAACTTAACACCAGGAGGTCACATTGCAAAGAGTGAGTCATTCAAGAAAAACACAACAAACTCTAAGCAATTAATCACTGGTTAAACAACAATTAACCAATTCAGGTGTTCTAAAAACCTTGGAGCCTCGTGCTCTCCAGTTCCTCGCACAGATGATACATATACAGCTGATTACATATACAGTTTGGCACTAGCAACGTCATAGAGGTTGCCAGTCAGCATTGAACTCAAAGTAAAACTTCCTGAGGGACTCCAGCTCTGGATTTTTCCTTGGGGCTTACTCCCAAAGCTTTACACATGAAAGTAATAGCCACAAAGTAGATGAGAATTCTACTTTTTGGGAGGAGGAGAAGATGGCGGCATGACGCAGTGCACGCGGCCTCTCTGGTGATCAATATCTGTAATCTGTCAAGTAGGAGGTCGTGCACAATTCTGATTTGATGGAGGCAGACGTGAGAGCACGGCGTAACATCTGGCAAAACTTCTGAAATGACTGCTTTGTTGCCGCTGCTACTGTGTGATCCAAAATCTCCGGAGGGAAAGGCCCTGAATCCTCGGCTTTGCCTGTTGCTTGGAAGCTGGGGCCGGGGTCAAAGCGCTCGGCAGAGATGGTGCTCAGTGTCGGAGAGCTGGTCGGAGGCTCAAAGTTTTCGGACTGACTCAGAATCGGACTGTGGTTGGGTGCTTCCAGGATGCTGCATCAGCAAGTTTGCGGCACTGGAAGCTGATGGCAGAGAGAGTTCCTCCCTTCTACCATCTGTGTGAGATGTTGGGGCTATCAGGACTTTGAGACTTTTTTTTACCGTGCCCATGGTCTGCTCTTATCAAATTACGGTATTGCTTTGCACTGTTGTAACTATATGTTATAATTATGTGGTTTTTGTCAGTTTTAGTCTTAGTCTGAGTTGTGTTTCTGTGATATCTCTCTGGAGGAACATTGTATCATTTTTAATGCATGCATTTCTAAATGACAATAAACGAGGACTCAGTGTCCTCATAATCTAAAAAATTCTCCTTCTCCTAGATGAGCTGCAAACCACAGCTGATGAGACCTGTCTGCCAGAATAGCCACATCCTACACAATCAGGAAAGCTCACCAGCTCCTCTACTTTCTGAGGAGGCTGAAGAGATGGATAATGCACATCTACACTCATGTCATTCTACAGATGTGCAGTAGGGGGCATCCTAACAAACTGCATCACTGCATGGTATGGAAACTGCGGTGAGGCGGACAGCAAGGCTCTACAAAGGGTCATCAGAACTACCCAAAGCATCACCAGCACCAGCCTACCCACCATGAAGGACATACATTCATAAAGGTGCCTTAACAAGATCAGCAACATCAGGAAGCATCCCAGCCCCCCGCTCATCAACTGGTTGTCCCACTCCCATCAGGGAGGAGGCTACATAGCATCCACGCCAGGACCACCAGACTCAAAAACAGTTTCTTTCCCCAAACAGTAAAGGCTGATCAACATCTCCACCCACTAACCCACCTCTCCACACCCCCAACCACCACTACTTTATCACTTCCTGTCAGAGTCACCTTATGTACAGTCACTCCTGTGCCTAGTGCCACCTTATGGATGTACAATCAATGTATATAAGCTATCTTATGTATTTATATTTATTGTGTTGTGTTTTTTCTGTTATTATTGTGTTCTTTGTTTTATTGTGTTTTTTTGTGCTGCATCAGATCCAGAGTAACAATTATTTTGTTCTCCTTTACACTTGTGTACTGGAAATGACAGTAAACAATCTTGAAGTCTGAATCTTGAAAGTCTTATTAACAAGATGCTGAAGGCAAGTGCAACATTAGCATTCATTTCGAGAGGGCTGGAATATAAAAGCAAGGATGTAATGCTGATGCTTTATGAAGCACTGGTCAGACCACATTGCTGTATTACAAGCAGATTTGAGCCCTCTATCTAATTAAGATTTTATGGCATTGTTAGAGAGTCCGGAGGGGGTTCGTGAGGATAATTCCATGAATGAAAGGGTTTCCATATGAGAAGCATTTGATGGCTCTGGGCCTGTACTCACAGGAGTTTAGAAGAATGGGGGTGGGGGTGGGGGGAAATCTCTTTGAAGCATGTCGAATATTGAAAGGCCTAGATAGAGTGGATGTTGAGAGAATGTTTCCAATAGTGGGGGAGTCTAGGACCAGAGGACATAGCCTCAGAATAGGACATCTGTTTAACACAGGGATGGAGGAATTTCCTCAGCCAGTGGGTGATGAATCTGTGGAATTCATTGCCATGGACGGCTGTGGAGGCCAAGTCATTGGATATATATAAAGTGGAGTTTGATCAGTTCTTATTTAGTCAGGGTGTCAAAGGTTACGGAGAGAAAGCAAGAAAATGGGGTTGAGAAGGAAAATAAATGGGCCAAAATGGAATGGTGGAGCAGACTCGATGGCCAAATTGCTCAATTCTGCTCCTATGTGAAGATCTTATTGCCTGTCCTTTCTTCCTTCCTTCCTTTTTCTTGTTTTCTTTTTTTTTGGTTCTTCATTCTTTCTCTTTCTTCCTTTCATTCATTTTTTTCTTTCTCCGTGTTGCCTTTTGACTTTTTACTCCTTTGAGCCTTGCAGTCACCCTGCCTTGTTTCACACGATATAAGAAGCTCATTGCTCAGGAGCAGTCCATGAGGCACACAGCTCCTGAAGGCTCTCGATCTGGAGTAAAGAGAACTAAGCAGTCTGAAAATGAGGAATGGGTGAATAAACTCTGTGAAATAAAGCAGCCATAACTTGATATTTCCATGTATAAGAAAAGGCAGTGAACTGAAAAGTTCACATAAAGTGATAAGTACATCCTGTGCTTTAATGAAATTTTACTGTATACATGGTTTAACATTCAAATCTGTATTAAACTGGCTGCCAAGTTCAGCAAGAGTTGCAGGAAATTTGTTCTGTTTGAAGTGCTGCGTGGGACACCTCAGTCACATTGAAGTGGAGGTCAATCTCTCCGGCACTTGGGCCAGTCATGGAGAAACAGTGTACCAATATTCACTACCTAGGCACAACAAACCAGCTGCAACACTCAGCGGCCACTTTATCAGATACCTCCCATACCTAATACCTGCTGAAGATCGTGAACACAGCGCAGCACATCACACAAACCAATCTTCCGTCCTTGGGCTCACTTTACATCGCACGCTGTCGGAGCAGTGCTGCCAGGATAATCAAGGACACGACCCAGCCAGCCAACACAGTTTTCGTCCCTCTTTCCTCTGGGAGAAGGCTCAGGAGCTTGAAGACTCGTACGGCCAGATTTGGGAACAGCTTCTTTCTAACTGTGATAAGACTGCTGAACGGATCCTGACCCGGATCTGGGCCGTACCCTCCAAATATCCGGACCTGCCTCCCGGTTTTCTAGTTTCTATTTATGATTTATAATTTAATTTTTTAATATTTACTATTGATTTGTACTCCAGGGAGCGTGAAGCGCAGAATCAAATATCGCTGTGATGATTGTACATTCTAGCATCAATTGTTTGGCGACAATAAAGTAATAAAGTAATAAAGTGACAACTAAGTTTATAATTATGGTCTTCTGCTGCTGTAGCTCATCCACGTGAAGGTACGACACATTGTAAGTTCAGAGTTGCTTTGCTGCACACCACTGTTGTAACGCGTAGTTATTTGAGTTACTGTCACCTTCTGGTCAGCTTGAGCCATTCTGGCCATGCTCCTCTGACCTCTCTCATTAACAAGGCGTTTTCATCTACATAATTGCTGCTCACTGGATTTTTTTCTGTTTTTTGCACCATTCGCTGTAAACTCTAGAGAATGTTATGTGTGAAAATCCCAGAAGATCAGCAGTTTCTGAGATACTCAAACCACCCCGCCTGGCATCAACAATCATTGGTCTGAACAACAATTGAGCCTCTTGACCACGTCTGCATGTTATTATGCATTGACTTGCTACCATGTATTGGCTAATCAGATACTTGCATTAACAAGCAGGTGCACAGGTGTACCTAACAAAGTTGCCACTAAGTGTGTTTAGGTAAGGCAGCAGGGAGCTGGTATTAATCTGTGCTGGGAAAGGAAATGATTAAGCAATGAAAAGAATTAAAGCGGAGGAGGACTGGTCCTTGAAAGTCGGTCTGGAGCAGGGCTGAAACACCCCTACAAGGTTCCATCTGCACAGGGGGAGCCCGCTGCTATTGCCTGCGGAAATGTAGCACTAAATGCTGGGAATAAAAGTACGCTCAGGGCAAGGGCATGAGCAAGAATATAAACATAACTGCTTTCAGAGAGAATTCAGTGGTTGTTTAACACATGCTTTAGGTAGCAGGTAGTGTAGTGGTATCAACACCAGATTTCAATGTCCTGGGTTCAAATCTGGCCATCTCCGTGCATGCTTTCCATCCGCGTTGGGTTGAGCGTCAAGCTGGCAACTGAGCCTCGTAAAAAACAGACAAAATGGTAAAGAAACGGCAAGTTTGCTGCTCAATGCACCACAGGGAGCGGAGAGGAACAACAACATGCACAGAAATGCATCAGAATCCGATCAGGTTTAATACCACTGACATATGTGATAAGAAGAATGGCATGGTGAATTTCTGCGGGCTCCTCTTTCTTTTATTGATCCTGTTATGGTGTATTGAGCAAGCCCACAAGAAAATGAATCTTAGGGTAGTATATGGTGACATCTATGTACTTTGATCATCAATTTACTGTGAACTTTGTTATGTCGTGAAATTTGCTGTTTTACAGCAGTACAGTGCTGCTTTTTTATTATTTATACTTTATACTTTATTGTGGCCAAACAATTGGTACTAGAACATACAATCATCACAGCGATATTTGATTCTGCGCTTCACGCTCCCTGGATTACAAATATTAAAAGTATTAAAAATAGTTAAAATTAGTAAATATTAAAAATTTAAATTAAATCATAAATAGAAAATAGAAAAATGGGAAGTAAGGTAGTGCAAAAAAACCAAGAGGCAGGTCCGGATATTTAGAGGGTACGGCCCAGATCTGGGTCAGGATCCATTCAGTAGTCTTATCACGGTTGGAAAGAAGCTGTTCCCAGAACTGGCTGTATGATTCTTCAAGCTCCTGAACCTTCTCTCGGAGGGAAGAGGGACGAAAAGTCTGTTGGCTGGGTGGGTCGTGTCCTTGATTATCCTGGCAGCACTGCTCCGACAGCGTGTGGTGTAAGGTGAGTCCACGGACAGAAGATTGTTTTGTGTGATGTGCTGCGCCGTGTTCGTGATCTTCTGCAGCTTCTTTCGGTCTTGGACAGGACAACTTCCATACCAGGTTGTGATGCACCCTAGAAGGATGCTTTCTATAGTGCATCTATAAAAATTAGTGAGTGTTTTAGGGGACAGGCCAAATTTCTTTAGTTTTCTCAGGAAGTAAAGGCACTGGTGGGCCTTCTTGGCAGTGAACTCTGCTTGGTTGAACCAAGTCAGGTCATTTGTGATATTGACCCCAAGGAACTTAAAGGTTTTGACCTGTTCCACTTGCGCACCACCGATGTAAATTGGGTCGTGCAGTCCGCTACTCCTTCTGAAATCAACAACCAATTCCTTTGTCTTGCTGACGTTTTATTTGTATCTTTTATAACAAAAACTATCGATTACAAACAGAAGTATATTTTCAAAATAAATTAAATTAAATAAGCAGTGATTAAAAAAAAATTAATGACCTGAGTAATGGATACCTGATGCAGGTACCATCCCACCCACACACCTCCACACAACCATGTCCCAGAGATGTGTTGCCTGGGTGGTGTCAGATTAGAGCAAAAGCACGTTGGAGATAAAACACCTGCATATTTTAAATGGCAAAAAATCAGGAAATTTATTGTTATTAAATGTTAAACACAAGAGATTGTGCAGATGCTGGAAATCTGGAACAACACACACAACACTCATCAGGTTAGGCAGCATCTATGGAGGGGAATAACCAATTGACATTTTGGGCAGAGGGTGATGAGTTTCTAAAGTGCTTCAAAGATAGGGAAAGCTTGAATAGGTTCGGACTTGATTCCCTGCAGCGAAGGGGAATGAGGGAGATTTGATAGAGGGATACAAAATTATGACGGGTATAGATAAGGTGAATACAAGCAGGCTTTTTCCACTGAGGTTGGGTGGGACTACAGATAGAGATCATGGGTTAGGGGTGAAAGCTGAAATATTTAAGGAGAACCTGAGGGGGAACTTCTTCACTCAGAGGGTGGTAAAATTGTGGACCAGGCTGCCAATGGTAGAACTGACTATGGGTTCAATTGCAACATTTAACAGAAGTTTGGATAAGTATAGGATGGGAGGAGAATGCAGGGCTGGTCCGGGTGCAGTTTGATGGGACTGGTCAGAATAAGAGTTTGGCATGGACTAGATGGGCTGAAGGGCCTGCTTCTGTGCTGTAGTTTTCTATGACTCTATCACATTTCAATTTTCTAGGATCAAGTATGTTGCCTAATGAGGAAGTAGTCTTTGTTGGATCTAGTTCTGGAAACATGGGGAGGGTGAAATCTACCCATGTCTCAGTGGACTAACATCTGGGAGAGAAGATGATAAGATTTAGATTACCTACAGAAAAGCAGTGGAAGTTTTTCAAATAAATATAATTCATTGGCAGAAGGCCAATCTGTTTGCAATGATTGTGGATCTGGCCCAAAGCTTGTCAGGCAAGACCATAACAGAACAATGGGCTGCCTTTAGGAAAGAAATAGTTGGAGTGCAGTTGAGGGAGATTCTCATGAGGGGCAAAGGAAGGACACACAGATCCGGAGCTTCCCAAATACGGAAGAAGATGGAACAAGCAAAGACTGTTTGTGGCAAGTGTCAGGTTTTAAATACCAATGGGAATTGGGCTGATTATCCATTAAGCAGAGTGAAATTTAAAATAAGCGAGTCATGGAGCGCTTCAGAACAGAAACAGGCCCTTCAGCCCATCTAGTTCATACTGAACTGTCTCCCTTTGGAGGCAATATGAATATCTGGGAAAAGATTAGCTGCCAACATAAATGAGAATCAAAGATGTTCTGGTAAATTCTCCCTTCCTTTGTTTTCCATTCCCTACTCTAGTTCCCCGCTGAGCCCTTCTCCTCCCCTGCCCATCACCTCCCTCTTGTGCCCCCCCTCCCCTTACCTTTCTCTCATGGTCCATTGTCCTCTCCTATCAGATTCCTTCTTCTTCAGACTTTTACTTTTTCCACCTATCAGCTCATAGCTTCTTACTTCACCCCCTCGCCAACCCACCCACCTTCCCCCTCACCTGCTGTCACCTATCACTGCCCAGGGTGTATTCCTTTCCCCACCACACACCATCTTATTCCAGCTTCTGCACTCTTCCTTTCCAGTTGTGTGGTTGGAATCCGGAATGCATTGCAAACACACGTGGTGGAGTCGGATTCCTTATTGGATAAAGATACAGAGAGTTGTCCACGAGGCCTCGAACGCTGGACTCCCCGATGACCGAGACCCCAAACATCAAGCCTTGAGCTCCGGTTTCATTGACCTACGGAGTTACCGGTCCTAGTGCTTCCTGCCCACACGGAACTTCGATCCCACAACCCGTCGGCGATTTGCCGATCTAGGTTTGGAGCACTAACCCTTGTCCTCACTGGTCTGCCGACCTGACGCCCCACATCTGTGTCATTGGAACAGGGCTTGTATTGCTGTTGCTGTTTTGTTGCTTGTTGTGTTCTGTATTGTTCTGCCGAGCATGGCGGGTGTGTCATGTTGGCGTCAGAATGTGTGGCAGGACTTAAAAATTCAAAGTAAATTGATTATCAAAGTACATATACATCACTATGCAACCTGAGATTTCTTTTCTTACAGGCATACACAGTAAATCAAAGAAACACTTGCAGGCTACCCCCAGCGCATCCTCAGGTTGCGCTGTTTGTTAATGCAAATGACACATTTCACTGTTTGTTTCAATGTAAATGTAATCAATAAATAAATCTGAAAACGTGAAGTCTGGATCTTATTTCTATTAAGCCCCGGCCTATTTCGTTTGTAGAATTTCTGGGTTTCGTAGCAATAAACTTAGCTACTCCAATATTTCAAAATCAGTCTAAACACAGGACTTGGGAGTTTATTTCAAAGTTTCAAAGTACACTTGCTATCAAAGAATGTACAAATTATACAATCTTGAGATTTACAGGCAGCCACATAGCAAGAAACCGAAAGAATCCAAAAAAAAGGCCAACACCCGATGCGCAGAGAAAAGAGGAAAAAATCATGCAAGCAATTGGAGTGACCAGCAACATTCCAAACCAAAATGAGTCCTTGGTTCTGAACTCCGGGTTAGCCCGGAGTAGGCCCAAAGCCTCAGCCTAAAGTCATCACATTAACGGGCACGGAGCACAGCAGACGGGGCAGTCTTCATTGCCTCAGTGCCATGGAGTGAGGGGTGAATATTGTGAGAGAGCAAAAGCAATCGGCTTTCACCTCCGATCCCAACACCCTGTCTTTCTAGTCCATCTGGGCCAGTGTTTAAATTGCCAAACAGCATATCGTACCTCATGCTGGAACCCAGGCATCAGTGCAGCAAAAGGCTCTGGGCCTAGACCAGGCCACTTAGTGACTGGCTCCAGGCCCAGACTTTGCCACCCAGCCCATAGCCATTCTCAATGTCCCCAAACCAGCTCAGCGTACAGAGCAATCCAACCTCATAACCCGGGCCAGTTGTACGGGCATCGAAACTCCTGCGCCTCAACCTTCTCCCGCCTCTCCAAGTGGCTCACTCCAAATGCATCTATTCTGCAACGCACCAGCACAATTCATCCCTCGGTTTCGCATGTCCTTCACTCACCTCTTCGTTGTTTGCAGTGATAATTTCCCACAATTTACTTCAGAAAAGGTGTTAATAGTAATGCAGACATCCCACCTCTCCGGGAAGTTCCGGGAGTCTCCCGCATATTAATAGTGGCTCCCTGATGCCAGCAAATTATATACAATGTCCCGGAAATTGATTTTTTTGAGAGTGAGCATGAGAGAACGCGCGAGAAAGAGCAAGAGAGTGAGCGCAAGAGCAAGAAAGCAAGCACAAGACAGTGAGTGTGAGTGAGAGCGACCACGAGAGAGAGAGCTGGAGCAAGAGCGAGAAAGCAAGTGCCAGACAGCGACCACGAGCGAGAGAGCGCATGCGCAAGAGAGAGGGAGAGAGAGGAAGATCAAGAATGAGAGAGTTCCAAAAAAAGTCAGAGTGGCAGAGTGTTCCAAAAAAGAAAATATAAAACGTACGTCACCCCAAACTACACTAAAGTGTACCCCTGCTTAATAGGGGTCAAAATAATGAAAGTGTTGTTCTCTGCACTGTTTGCAACAGTGACCTTTCTATTGCCCATGGTGGGTTAAGACTGTAAAAGTCATGTTGAGATGAGTTTAGCAGGTTTCATTCATTTATTAGCATAGCTAATGTTATTTAGCTTGAAGACCAAAATTGGGCCCTTGAAGACAGAAGCAGGTGAATTTATTATGGGCAACAAGGAAATGGCAGACAAGTTGAACAGGTACTTTGGATCTGTCTTTACTAGGGAAGACACAAACAATCTTCCAGATGTAATAGTGGCCAAAAGACCTAGGGTAATGGATGAATTGAAGGAAATTTATATTAGGCAGGAAATGGTGTTGGATAGACTGTTGGGTCTGAAGGCTGATAGGTCCCCGGGTACTTAAGGAGGTGGCTTTAGAAATCGTGGACGCATTGGTAATCATTTTCCAATATTCTATAGATTCAGGATCAGTTCCTGTGGATTGGAGGGTGGCTAATGTTGTCCCTCTCTTCAAGAAGGGAGGAAGAGAGAAAACAGGGAATTATAGACCAGTTAGCCTGACGTCAGTGATGGGAAAATGCTGGAGTCAATTATAAAAGATGAAATTACGACACATCTGGATAGCAGTAACAGGATTGGTCCGAGTCAGCATGGATTTACGAAGGGGAAATCGTGCTTGACTAATCTGGAATTTTTTGAGGATGTAACTATGAAAATGGACATGGGAGAGCCAGTGGATGTAGTGTACCTGGACTTTCAGAAAGCCTTTGGTAAAGTCCCACATAGGAGATTAGTGGGCAAAATTAGGGTACATGGTATTGGGGGCAGAGTTCTGATATGGATTGAAAATTGGCTGGCTGACAGAAGACAAAGAGTAGCGATTAACAGGTCCCTTTCGGAATGGCAGGCGGTGACCAGTGGGGTACTGCAGGGTTCAGTGCTGGGACCGCAGCTGTTTACAATATATATTAATGATTTAGATGAGGGAATTAAAAGTAACATTAGCAAATTTGCTGATGACACAAAGCTGGGAGGCAGTATGAAATGTGAGGAGGATGCTATGAGAATGCAGGGTGATATGGACAGGCTGGGTGAGTGGGCAGATGCATGGCAGATACAGTTTAATGTGGATAAATGTGACGTTATCCACTTTGGTGGTAGGAACGGGAAGGCAGATTATTATCTAAATGGAGTCGTTAGGAAAAGGGGAAGTACAACGAGATCTAGGTGTTCTTGTACATCAGTCACTGAAAGCAAGCATGGGGAAGTACAACAGGCAGTGAAGAAAGCTAATGGCATGCTGGCCTTCATAACAAGGGGAATTGAGTATAAGAGCAAAGAGGTTCTTCTGCAGCTGTACAGGGCCCTGGTGAGACCACACCTGGAGTACTGTGTGCAGTTTTGGTCTCCAAATTTGAGGAAGGACATTCTTGCTATTGAGGGAGTGCAGCGTAGGTTCACAAGGTTAATTCCTGGGATGGCGGGACTGTCATATATCGAAAGATTGGAGCAACTGGGCTTGTATACACTGGAATTTAGAAGGCTGAGAGGGGATCTGATTGAAACATATAAGATTATTAAGGGATTAGACACGCTGGAGGCAGGAAGCATGTTCCTGCTGATGGATGAGTCCAGAACCAGAGGCCACAGTTTAAGAATTAGTGGTAGGCCATTTAGAACGGAGTTGAGGAAAAACTTTTTCACCCAGAGAGTGGTGAATGCTCTGCCCCAGAAGGCTGTGGAGGCAAAGTCTCTGGATGCTTTCAAAAAAGAGATGGATAGAGCTCTTAAAGATAGTGGAATCAAAGGTTATGGGGATAAGGCAGGAACTGGATACTGATAGTGGATGATCAGCCATGATCATAGTGAATGGCGGTGCTGGCTCAAAGGGCCGAATGGCCTACTCCTGCACCTATCGTCTATTGTCTATTGTCTATTTAAACTAGCTGACTAGCTGCTAAGGAGCTACTCTATTGCAGACATCCCACCTCTCCCAGAAGTTCCGGGAGTCTCCTGCAAATTGATGGTGCTACCTCCCTGAAATGAGTTTTTGCAGGGTGGGATGTCTGGTATTGCAGAGTTTATTTGCAGTGAATTAAACAAAATTTTCTATCAAAATTAGTTTCTTGGTTCAAGCATCTTGCTAATCCTGTTATGACATAACCTATGAACTAGGAAAGATGTGTTAGTAGAATGAAAGATTAAGCACTGGATGAAATTAATTAGTGTATGCTGATCATGTAAGGTATAAACCAGATCCTGTTATATGTAAACAACAGGAATTCTGCAGATGCTGGAAATTCAAGCAACACACATAAAAGTTGCTGGTGAATGCAGCAGGCCAGGCAGCACCTCTTCCTAGAGATGCTGCCTGGCCTGCTGCGTTCACCAGCAACTTTTATGTGTCCTGTTATATGTATATTAGAGAGAGTTACAGAAAACATCAGACATAATAAAACTATATTACATCCTGCACAAACTGAAATTGACATGACACTAGGGGACATGTATATTACATCTCACCCAGAATTTCATATCAGAGCTCCATATTGTCAATTCCAAAACTTCAAATTTATGGAATTGAAATTTCTTGCTGGAGTTTAGAAGAATGTAAGGAGATCTCATTGAAACCTATCAAATATTTAAAGTCCTCTAGGGGGTGAGAGTAGGACCATTGGAGTAGGATTAGGCCATTTGACCCATTGAGTCTGCTCCACCATTCCATTACAGCTAATTTATTATCCCTCTCAACCCCATTCATTGGTCTTCTCTCCATGCCCTTTGACACCCTGACTAATCAAGAACCTATCAACCTCCACGTTAAATAGAATAAGTGGTTTGCCTTCCACAGCTGCCTGTGGCAAGGAATTCCACAGATTCACCACCCTCTGGCTAAAGAAACTTCTCCTCATCTCTGTTCTAAGTGAATGTTCCTCTATTCTGAGACTGCAATCTCTGGTCCTAGACTCCCCCCACTATCAGAAACATCTTCTCCATGTCAACTTTATCTAGGTCCTTTGATACCCAACCAATCTACAAAAGAGAGCAAACTGTACAAATACAAAAATAAAAATAAATAAATAGAAACATAGAAAACCTACAGCACAATACAGGCCCTTCAGCCCACAATGCTGTGCTGAACATGTACTTGTTTTAGAAATTACCTAGGCTTACCCATAGGCCTCTGTCTTTCTAAGCTCCATGTACCTATCCAGGAGTCTCTTAAAAGGCCCTACTGCACTCGCCTCCACCACAGTCATCGGCAGCCCATTCCACGCACTCTGCGTAAAAAACTTACCCTGACATCTCCTCTATACCTACTTCCAGGCACTTTAAAACTGTGTCCTCTCATGTTAGCCATTTCAGCCCTGGGAAAAAGCCTCTGACTATCAACACGATCAATAGTCCTCATCACCTTGTACACCTCTATCAGGTCACCTCTCATCCTCCGTCGCTCCAAGGAGAAAAGGCCAAGTTCACTCAATCTATTTTCATAAGGCACGCTCCCCAATCCAGGCAACATCCTTGTAAATCTCCTCTGCACCTTTCTATAGTTTCCACATCCTTCCTGTAGTGAGGTGACCAGAACTGAGCACAGTACTCCAAGTGGGGTCTGACCAGGGTCCTATAAAGCTGTAACATTACTGCTCGGCTCTTAAACTCAATTCCATGGTTGATGAAGCCTAATACACCATATGCCTTCTTAACCACAGAGTCAACCTGCACAGCAGCTTTGAATGTCTTGTGGACTTGGACCCCAAGATCCCTCTGATCCTCCACACTGCCAACAGTTTTACCATTAATACTATATTCCGTCATCATATTTGACCAACCAAAATGAACCACCTCACATTTATCTGGGTTGAACTCCATCTTCCACTTCTCAGCCCAGTTTTGCATCCTATCAATGTCCCGCTGTAACCTCTGACAGCCCTCCACACTACCCACAACACCCCCAACCTTTGTGTCATCAGCAAATTTCAATGGAGTTCAATGGAGGAGGAGAAGATGGCGGCGCGACGCAGCTTGCACGGCCACTCCGGTGACTGATATCTGTTATCTGTCAAGTAGGGTGCCGTGCACAATCCTGATTTGATGGAGACAGATGTGAGAGAACGGAGGAACATCTGGAGAAACTTCTGAAATGCCTTTTTCGCTGCCGCTCTTACTGTGTGATCCTGAATCTCCGGAGAGGAAGGCCCCGAATCCTTGGCTTTGCTTGTTGCTCAGCGGCCGGAGCGCAGTCAAAGTGCTCGGCAGAGATGGTGCTCGGTGCTCGGTGTTGAAGGGCTGGTCGGAGGCTCCAAGTTTTTGGACGGACTCAGAGTCGGCTGTGGTCGGGTGCTTCCAATGCATTGACAGTTGTCGGTGCCTGGAGGTTTATGGCAAAGAGAGTTTGCTACCTGCTATCGGGGACTATCAGGAGTCGATCGGAACTTTGAGACTTTTTTTTACCATTTCCATCATCTGCTCTTTATCAAATTATGGTATTGCTTTGCACTGCTGTAACTATATGTTATAATTATGTGGTCTTGTCAGTGTCAGTCTTTGGTTTGTCTTGTTTTTTTTTGTGATATCACTCTGGAGTGATTTTTTTTGTGATATCACTCTGGAGGAACATTGTATCATTTCTTAATGCATGCATGCATTTCTAAATGACAATAAACGAGGACTGAGTGTCCTCATAATGTAATCTAATCTAATCTCATCTAAATTTACAAGCCTATCCCTCCACTTCCTCATCCAGGTCATTTATAAAAATCACAAAGAGAAGGGGTCCCAAAACAGATCACTGAGGCACACCACTGGTCACCAACTTCCATGCAGAATACGACCTGTCTGCAACCACTCTTTGCCTTCTGTGAGCAAGCCAATTCTGCACCCACAAAACATAGTTCCCTTGGAACCCATGCCTTCTTACTTTCTCAATGAAAATTGCATGGGGTACCTTATCAAATGCCTTGCTGAAAACCATATACACTACATCTACTGCTCTACCTTCATCAATATGTCTAGTCACATCCTCAAAAAAATTCAATCAGGCTCATAAGGCATGACCTGCCTTTGAAAAGCCATGCTGACTATTCCTAATCATATTATGCCTCTCCAAATATTCATAAACCCTGCCTCTCAGGATCTTTTCCATCAACTTACCAACCACCGAAGTAAGAATCACTGGTCTATAATTTCCTGGGCTATCTTTACTCCCTTTCTTGAATAAGGGAACAACATCTGCAACCCTCCAATCCTCCGGAACTTCTCCCATCCCCATTGATGATGCAAAGATCATCACCAGAGGGTCAGCAATCTCCTCCCACGCCTCCCACAGTAGCCTGGGGTACATCTTGTCTGCTCCTGGCGACTTATCCAACTTGATGCTTTCCAGAAGCTCCAACACATCCTCTTTCTTAATGTCTATATGCTCACGCTTTTCAGTCCGCTGCAAGTCATCCCCACAATCGCCAAGATCCTTTTCCGTCATGAAGACAGTACTGAAGCAAAGTATTCATTAAGTCCCTGTGTGATCTCCTCGGGTTCCATACACACTTTTCCACTGTCACACGTGATTTGTCCTATTCTCTCACATCTTATCCTCTTGCTCATCACATACTTGTAGAATGCCTTGGGGTTTTCTTTAATCCTGCTCGCCAAGGCCTTCTCATGGCCCCTTCTGGCTCTCCTAATTTAATTCTTAAGCTCCTTCCTGCTAGCCTTATAATCTTCTAGATCTCCATCATCACCTAGTGTTTTGAACCTTTCATAAGTCTTTCTTTTCTTCTTGACTAAATTTTCAACAGCCTTTGTACACCACAGTTCCTATACCCTACCATCCTTTCCCTGTCTCATTGGAATATATCTATGCAGAACATAGAACATAGAACATAGAATAGTTCAACACATTACAGGCCCTTCAGCCCACAATGTTGTGCAAACCCTAAAACCCTGCATCCCATATGACCCCCCACCTTAAATTCCTCCATACACCTGACTAGTAGTCTTTTAAACTTCACAAGTGTATCTGCCCACCACTGACTCAGGCAGTGCATTCCATGCACCAACCACTCTCTGAGTAAAAACCCTTCCTCTAATATCCCCCTTGAACTTCCCACCCCTTACCTTAAAACCATGTCCTCTTGTATTGAGCAGTGGTGCCCTGGGGAAGAGGCGCTGGCTATCCACTCTATCTACTCCTCTTATTATCTTGTACACCACGATCATGTCTTTTCTCATCCTCCTCCTCTCCAAAGAGTAAAGCCCTAGCTCCCTTAATCTCTGATCATAATGCATACACTCTAAACCAGGCAGCATCCTGGTAAATCTCAGTCCTCTTTCCAATGCTTCCACATCCTTCCTATAGTGAGGTGACCAGAACTGGACACAGTTCTCCAAGTGTGGCCTAACCAGAATTTTATAGAGCTGCATCACTGCATCGCGACTCTTAAACTCTATCCCTCGACTTATGAAAGCTAACATCCCATAAGCTTTCTTAACTACCCTATCTACCTGTGAGGCAACTTTCAGGGATCTGTGGACATGTACCCCAGGTCCCTCTGCTCCTCCACACTACCAAGTATCCTGCCATTTACTTTGTACTCTGCCTTGGACGTTGTCCTTCTAAAGTGTACCACCTCACACTTCTCCGGGTTGAACTCCATCTGCCACTTCTCAGCCCACTTCTGCATCCTATCAATGCCCCTCTGCAATCTTCGACAATCCTCTACACTATCTACAACACCACCAACCTTTGTGTCATCTGCAAACTTGCCAACCCACACTTCTACCCCCACATCCAGGTCATTAATGAAAATCACGAAAAGTAGAGGTCCCAGAACAGATCCTTGTGGGACACCACTAGTCACAATCCTCCAATCTGAATGTACTCCCTCCACCGCGACCCTCTGCCTTCTGCAGGCAAGCCAATTCTGAATCCACCTGGCCAAATTTCCCTGGAGCCCATGCCTTCTGACTTTCTGAATAAGCCTACCGTGTGGAACCTTGTTAAATGCCTTACTAAAATCCATATAGATCACATCCACTGCACTACCCTCATCTATATGCCTGGTCACCTCCTTAAAGAACTCTATCAGGCTTGTTAGACACGATCTGCCCTTCACAAAGCCATGCTGACTGTCCCTGGTCATTCTCTAAATGCCCATAGATCCTATCTCTAAGAATCTTTTCCAACAGCTTTCCCACCACAGACGTAAGGCTCACTGGTCTATAATTACCTGGACTATCCCTACTACCTTTTTTGAACAAGGGGACAACATTTGCGTCCCTCCAATCCTCCAATACCATTCCCATGGACAACGAGGACATAAAGATCCTAGCCAGAGGCTCAGCAATCTCTTCCCTCACCTCATGGAGCAGCCTGGGGAATATTCTGTCAAGCCTTGGGAACTTATCCGTCCTAATGTATTTTAACAACTCCAAAACCTCCTCTCCCTTAGTATTAACATGCTCCAGAACATCACCCTCACTCACATTGTCCTCACCATCATCAGGTTCCCTCTCATTGGTGAATACTGAAGAGAAGTATTCATTGAGGACCTCGCCCACTTCCACAGCCTCCAGGTACATCTTCCCACCTTTATCTCTAATCGGTCCTACCTTCACTCCTGTCATCCTTTTGTTCTTCACATAATTGAAGAGTGCCTTGGGGTTTTCCTTTACCCTATTCACCAAGGCCTTTTCATGCCCCCTTCTTGCTCTTCTCAGCCCCTTCTTAAGCTCTTTTCTTGCTTCCCTGTATTCCTCAATAGACCCATCTGATCCTTGCTTCCTAAACCTCATGTATACTGCCTTCTTCCACCTCACTAGATTTTCCACCTCACTTGTCACCCATGGTTCCTTCACCCTACCATTCTTTATCTCCCTCACTGGGACAAATTTATCCCTAACATCCTACAAGAGATCTGGAAATATCGACCACATGTCCATAGTACATTTCCCTGCAAAAACATCATCCCAATTCACACCCACAAGTTCTAGCCTTATAGCCTCATAATATGCCCTTCCCCAATTAAAAATTTTTCTGTCCTCTCTGATTCTATCTTTTTCCATGATAATGCTAAAGGCCAGGGAGCAGTGGTCACTGTCCCCCAGATGCTCACCCACTGAGAGATCTGTGACCTGACCCAGTTCATTACCTAGTACTAGATCTAGTATGGCATTCCCCCTAGTCGGCCTGTCCACATACTGTGGCAGGAATCCATCCTGGACACACTTAACAAACTCTGCCCCATCTAAACCCTTGGAACTAATCAGGTGCCAATCAATATTAGGGAAGTTAAAGTCACCCATGATAACAACCCTGTTATTTTTGTAACTTTCCAAAATCTGTCTCCCAATCTGCTCCTCTGTATCTCTGCTGCTACCAGGGGGCCTATAGAATACCCCCCAATAGAGTAACTGCTCCCTTCCTGTTCCTGACTTCCACCCATACTGACTCAAAAGATGATCCTGCTACATTACCCACCCTTTCTGTAGCTATAATAGTATCCCTGACCAGTAATGCCACCCCTCCTCCCCTTTCCCCCCCTCTCTATCCCTTTTAAAGCACTGAAATCCAGGAATGTTGAGAATCCATTCCTGCCCTGGTGCCAGCCAAGTCTCTGTAATGGCCACTACATCATAATTCCATGTATGTATCCAAGCTCTCAGTTCATCATCTTTGTTCCTGATGCTTCTTACATTGAGGTACAAACACTTCAGCCCTTCTGCCTTACTACCTTTACACCGTTTATTCTGCTTCTCTTTCTTCAAAGCCTCTCTAAGATCTGACTTTACTCCATGCACTTCTTTCACTGCTCTATCGCTCTGGGTCCCATCCCCATTGCAAATTATTTTAAACCCTCCTGGACCATGCTAGCAAACCTACCTGCAAGGATATTGCTCCCCCTTGGGTTCAGGTGCAACCCATCCAATCTGTACAGGTCCCACCTTCCCCAGAAGAGATCCCAATGATCCAAAAATCTAAAACTCTGCTCCCTGCACCAACTCCTCAGCCACGCATTCAACTGCCATCTCCTCCAATTCTTACCATCACTGTCATGTAGCACTGGCAGCAATCCTGAGAACGCCACCCTTGAGGTCCTGTTCTTCAGCTTTCTGCCTAGGTTGTTGGTACCAACATTTTTCATGACTTCTGGCTGCTTTCCCTCTCGTACCAGGATGTCGTGCACCCGGTCAGAGACATCCCGGACCCTGGCACCCTGGAGGCAACAAACCATGCGGGTGTCCTTCTCACGTCCACAAAATCCCCTGTCTGCTGCCCTGACTATTGAGTCTCCAATGACGACAGCTCTCCTCTTCTCCAGCCCACCCTTCTGCACCACAGGGTCAGACTCAGTGCCGGAGGCCCTGCCACCGTGGCTCACACCTGGTCGGTCGTTCCCGCCAACAGTATCCAGGACGGTAAACTTATTATTCAGGGGAATGGCCACCGGAGTGCTCTGCACTACCTGTCTGCTCACCTTTGCTTTGCCCCCTCTGACTGTCACCCAACGACCTGCTTCTGACAGCCTAGGTGTGACTACCTCCCTGTAGCTCTCATCTATGACTGCCTCATTCTCCCTTATGGGTCGAAGGTCATCCAGCTGCTGCTCCAGATTCCTTACATGGTCTTCCAGATCGCCCAAACGTTTGCACTTCTGGCAGATGTGACTCTGTGGGAGAGGGGCATTCCCCCAAGACTGCCACATCTCACATGAGAGGCACATCACCGTCTCAGGAGGCATTGTAAAGACTAATTGCGAGCAAGCTTGGCCTCCGCCTCTTCTCGTCAAAGCCTCAAAGCTCCACTCCTTCACTGGCCCACTCAACTCACTGGCTGCTTTCTACAGGCCACTCCGCTTGAGCTACCCCTCTATTTATCCATTCGAACTTTTCAAAATGCTTGGTCACCTGACCTCGATTGTCCAATCAGCTGCTTTCTGCTAAGTCTGAGCTATTCAAATCAATGGCTTTCTGCTGATCTATTCAAATCTTGATTGACTTGATTGCACAGACCAACTGCCAAAACTGCCAGAATCTCTCGAGTCAAAGCCTCAAAGCTCCACTCCTTCACTGGCCCATTCACTCACACAAATATCCCCTGAACATTTGCCACATTTCTGCCGTATATTTCCCAGAGAATATCTGTTCCCAGTTTATACTTCCAAATTCCTGCCCGATAGCTTCATATTTCCCCTTACTGCAATTAAACACTTTCCTAACTTGTCTGTTCCAATCCCTCTCCAATGCTATGGTAAAGAGATAGAATTGTGATCACTGTCTCCAAAATGCTCTCCCACTGAGCGACCTGACACCTGACCAGATTCATTTCCCAATATCAGATCAAGTACAGCGTCCTTTTATAGGCTTATCTACATATTGTGTCAGGAAACTCCACCCCATCTAAATCCCTTGCTCTAGGGATATGCCAATCAATATTTGGGAAATTAAAATCTCCCACCACGACAACCCTGTTATTATTACACCTTTCCGGGATCTGTCTCCCTATCTGCTCCTCAATGTCCCTAGACAAATAAATAAATAGATCAATGTTGAAAACATGAGATGAAGGGTCATTAAAAGTGAGTTCTGGACTCTGGTAGTATAGGTCAATTACACATTACATTGAGTGCAATCAATTCTGAATTATATTTGGGACACCACGGTAGTGTAGCAGTTAACAGCACGGGGCATCAGAGTTCGGAGTTCATTTCCAGTGCTGTCTGTAAGGAGTTTGTACATTCTCCCCATGACTGCATGGGTTTCCTCCGGGTGCTGTGGTTGCCTCCCACAGTCCAAAGGCAAACCAGTTAGTAAGTTAATTGGTCGTTGTAAATTGTCCTGCCTTTAGGCTCGGGTTAAATCAGTGGGTTGCTCGGTGGTGTGGCTCACCGGGCCAGAAAGGCCTGTTCCACCCCCTATCTTTAAATAAATAAATAAAATATTAGGCATAATAAATGCCACATTATTATTATTTTTGTCAAGTTTATTATCACTGACATATAGTATGTCATGAAATTTATTTTGCAGCAGTACAGTGCAATACATAAAATATTACTGTAAGTTACAATAAGAAATATAAAATATAGACAAACAGTGTAAAAGAAGAGAAAAATACTGATCAACACACACAAAATGCTGGAGGAACTCAGCAGGCCAGGTAGCAGCTATGGAAAAAGCACAGTTGACATTTCAGCCTGAAACCCTTCGGCCGGATCACATGCTGGGCAGAGTCCTGTTTTGGCCTGAAATGTTGACTGTACTTTTTCCCATAGATGCTGCCTGGCCTGCTGAGTTCCTCCAGCATTTTGTGTGTGTTGCTCAGATTTCCAGCATCTGCAGATTTTCTCTTGTTTGCAAAATAGTGAGGTAGTGTTCATGGTCCATTCAGAAACATGATGGCAAAGGGAAAAATGCTGGTCCTAAAATGTTGAGTGTGGGTCTTCAGGTCTCTGTACCTCCTCCCTGATATTAGCAATGAGAAGAGTGTATGTCCTGGATGGTGTGACTTTGCCACACCATAAATGGTATTTAGTGACACAACAGAATATGGTTCAAGTTACTAGACAAGTACTTACAGATTTGAACTATTGGTCCAGAGACAAGAAATTAAATTCTATCATTGGAACTGATCATTTCAAATTCAGACCTGGAATCTGGGACCATTGGCAGTGACAATAAATCATCTAGATGGCCCTGTCACAACCACAGATTCTGCTCCAGAGTCTGGGTTCTCTGGTTGTGAACTCCCCCACCATAAGAAACATCCTCTCTATGTCTCTTCTATCAAGGCCCTTCAACATTCAACAGGTTTCAATGAGATCCTCCTCATTCTTCTAAATTCCGGCGAGCCATCAAACGTTCCTCATCCAATAAGCCTTTCACTTTGCTGCTTTCACTCACGCCACATAAAACATTTCCCTTGGGCCAGTAAGTACTGATCCACAATATATGCAAAAGGCAGGAGCATTAAACATTCCAGAATTCACAAGATACTGATAGTGTGCAGAATGAAGCAGTTGGTAAATTATGTTTTACAGTTTGTGCAGTAAATACTACAATTACATTTTTCAATGTGTGCAAAGAAGATTGGACAGCACATTCCAGTGAACACTGATATTGAATTAACAATACGATATGTACGAAGGAGCTACAGTATGTTGCCCTTTATACTGAACACCATTATCACATTAAACATGTCAAATTCTACTTTTCACATTTCAGTGAATGTAACAAACACAGCATTATAACTGACTGTATAAGCATCACATCTGAAGGAATAATATTTCTACACATACAATAATCTCACATTACAATAACAATTTACCATGAATACTAATCTGAAGTTAGTATTAAAATTAAGACAGTTTTCACATTGCTTTTTCATTTTTGAGTATAAGTTGAGTTTAATTTTTTAAGTATAAAAGTTTTAATTTTATATATTTGTTTTTGGATACAGCGTAGAACAGGCTCAGCAAACCATCTGCTTAACCCGAGTCTAATCACAGGACAATTTACAATGACTCATCAACCTACTAACTGGTACGTCTTTGGACTGTGGGAGGAAACTGAAACACCCGGAGGAAACCCATGTGGTCACAGAGAGAACATACAAGCTCCTTACAGACGGCGCTGGAATTGAACTCTGAACTCTAAAACACCCTGAGTTGTAATAGTGGCGGACTAACCATTACACTACCATGGTGCCTTATAGCTGAGAATGATAACTATGAGCACATTTCACTGGTGGGTGGAATGGCTTTGCTATGATATCAAGGGTTAATCCATTACTAGTATAATCATAGTTTTGTCTTTCAAAATGAAAAATATCACTTATCATTTATTTAAATAAAAATGTAATTCTTCAAGTTTGTTTAACATCATTTCCAGTACATAAATGTAAAGGAGAATGAAATAATTGCTACTCCAGATCCGATGCAACAGCAAAAAAAAATTAAGATAAAGAATACAATAATAGAAAAACACAATAAATATAAGTACATTAGATAGTTTATATACATTCATTGATTGTGTGTCCATAAAGTGATGCTAGGCACAGGAGTGTCTCTACGTAAGGTGACTCTGACATGAAGTGATAAATTTCACCCTATATAGATTTTCTCCCTTTCTCTCCTATCAGCCATCTGCAGTGTTTGCCGGATTTAAATTACAACCTTAAACATCAGTTTTGTAACCAAACCATCAGGGACCCCCACATTCCAGGCAACGCTGCTGCATTCAGGGAGAAGGTACAGGAGCCTCAGGACTCACCCCACCAGGTTCAGCAGCAGTTATTACTCCTCAACCATCAGGCTCTTGAATCAGAGAGAATAATTTCACTCAACTTCACTCGCCCTTCACTGGACTGTTCCCACAATCTATGGACTCACTTTTAAGGACTCTTCTTGATATTTATGGCTTGCTTGCTTGTTTGTTTGTTTGTTTATTTATTTATTATTTTTGGTTTCTTTTGTATTTGTTCAGTTTGTTGCCTTTCACAGGCTGGTTGTTTGTCTGTTTTTGTTGTGTACAGGGTTTTCATTGATTCTATTGTGTTTGCTTGTATTTACTGTGAGCGCCCACAGGGAAACATCCCTCAGGTCTGTACAGTATATGGTGACATATATCTACTTTGATAATACATTTACTTCAAACTTTGAACTTTAAACTCAGTCAATACTAAGTCTTTAAAATTATCACGGGACTTTCAGTGCATTCAATACTGTACCAAAGATGGGTAAGTATTTTTACAAACAAATGTAGTTGTAGATGAAAGAGAAGGTATTGAAGTTGATGAGCGTCAGCAAGACTTTTAACTTCAGCAAAGACCATTTGAAAACCATCTAACGCAGTTTTCTGATCTATTCTTTCAAGTTATATCAAAAGGATTAACTAATCTTTTCTTTGAGACTGTGCCAAATGTAAGTTTCTCTGAAATGGCTTCCATCGTGTTTTTAATCAGCAGGTCTGTGTAGAGGAGCGATTGAGACGTAGAAATCAACATGTGTTTAGGGTTGTTTCAAGTCAAGTCAAGTCGTCACTTCTTATTGTCATTTCAACCATAACTGCAGTTACAGAACATAGTAGAAATGAGACAACGTTTTCCAGGACCATGGTGCTACATGAAACAATACAAAAACTACACTGAACTACGTAAGAAAAAACACAAAAACTACACGAGACTACAGACCTATCCAGGACTGCATAAAGTGCACAAAACAGTGCAGACACTACAATAAATAATAATAAATAATAAACAAGACAGTAGAGGGTACAGTAGGTTGGTGTCAAGATCCATTGAGATCAAATTCGCCGTGGATGATATTCCGATTAAATAAAAACGGCTATTCTGGCACTCACATGGGATGTCAAATGAAGCATAACGGCACTTTCAAATTATATAATGTTATTCTAAAACAATTTATGATACTGTAACGTTATTAAGACTATAAATATTTAGCTCTATAATTACCTGCTTCATACGTACGCACAATGTATAAATACAAATAAAATACACAGAGAAAAAAATGTTCTCAGCAAGGGATGGTGCAATGAGAGAGAGAACAATCTAAGTTTTTAAATGACGAGACGAGAAACGGGCCCGCTGTTCTAACAAGCAATTAAATTCGGAGGCGTCTTTAAAATTCTTTTTAGATTTTGCTTATTGTTTACAGAGTTTTTGTTTGCGAAGGAAAGCGACCAGTAATTTTATTTATTTGTTTATTTATTGTTGTATTAACCCTGACTGATATTTCAGAAATAAAATCAGAATCAGGTTCACTATCACTGACAGATGTGGTGAAATGGCAGCAGTGCAGTGCAATACTTAAAATATACGTAAATTATAATAAGAAATATAGAAACATAGAAAAAAACCTACAGCACAATACAGGCCCTTCGGCCCACAATGCTGTGCCGAACATGTCCTTACCTAGGGTTGCCCATAGCCCTCTATGTTTCTAAGCTCCATGTACCTGTCCAGGAGTCTCTTAAAAGACCCTATCGTATCCGCCTCCACCGCAGTCGTCGGCAGCCCATTCCACACACTCACCACTCTCTGCGCCCCTGAACCTACTTCCAAGCACCTTAAAACTGTGCCGCTCGTGTTAGGCATTTCAGCCCTGGGAAAAAGCCTCTGACTATCCACACGATCAATGCCTCTCATCATCTTGTACACCTCTGTCAGGTCACCTCTCATCCTCCGTCGCTCCAAGGAGAAAAGGCCAAGTTCACTCAATCTATTCTCATAAGGCATGCTCCCCAATCCAGAAAATATATTAAAATATTTTCCATTAAGTGTAAAACAACTAATGCGTTCGTCGTTGCGACCCGACTTTTTAAGGTCCGCATGCGCTGGGATCTCTTATAAAAATAATAATTTACTTGTAGAGCACTTTTCATACAGACGATGTAGTTCAAGCTGCTTTACAGTAGGATGAAGTGGAAAGATGAAAATAAAATTAAAAAAAATAAACATGAAAATAAAAGACAAAAAGATCTTAGTAAGATTAAATAAATAGGTTTTGAGCTGGTGTTAAAAGTGTTAACTGACTCTGCGTCCCTTGCAGTTTAGACTGATCCGTAACCTTTAGGGACATCTTCAGGGAGCCGTGTCTCAGAAAGGCAGTGTCTGTTATTAAGGATCTCCAGCACCCAGGGCATGTCCTTTTATCACTGTTACCATCAAGTGGGAGATACAGAAGCCTGAAGACACACACTCAGCGATTCAGGAACAGCTTCTTCCCCGCTGCCATCCGATTCCTAAATAGACATTGAAGCTTTGGACACTACCTCACTTTTTTTAATATACATTATTTCTGCTTTTGCACATTTTAAATAATTTATTCAATATAGTAATTGATTTACTTGTTCATTTATTATTATGTTTTTATTTTATTTATTTTTTTCTCTCTGCTAGATTATGCATTGCATTGAACTGCTGCTGCTGATTTAACAAATTTCATGTCACATGCCCCTGACTCTGATTCTAATACTTACGAGAGATGTTCCAAATAACTTGCGAAGGCACCCGATATTTTTTTTGTTGTCTTCGTCGCTCTGCATACAAAATGACTGTAAATTCCGAATTCAAACAAATTTTAATACAAAAAATGCTTTCTAGCATTGCATCTGAGCTGTGTTTAAAAAACATTTTGATTTACTTCTTGAGCGTGACAAATGATGGTACATTACAAACTTTTGTCCCGCTATCACATCAAAATCTGCGGAAGGTAACAATTGGGGGGAGGCTTTGATCACGCATTGTAATTATACATTCAATTAAGGGCGTTATTCAAGACAATTAGCATCGTGTTTATATAGAATGTGGAGCTCAGATGAATTGACAAGGTACCTCTTCTAATGTTGGAGAGAAGAGATTCTAAACAGAATCCTGAGAATAACTCCAAACTGATTCCCGGATGGAAAAGAAATATACTTCACTGCAATCCTGGGATTAAATATGCAAATTTAGTAGCAACTGCCTCTCCCTCTCTTGCACACGAAATGTTAAAATAACATTGAAACCACGTAGGCACAACGGCCAAGCCTGCACCGTTTGCACTCGTTTTAAAACGAATGTGAAGAAAATAGATACGATATCACAATTCCCTTGTCAAACTTTCTTTTTAAAACGTTTTTCCCTATCATTATTTGTACGTTTTTACTTCAAAAAATCCCCGAATTTTAACGTTAAAAAGATCACAACAAAGATCTCCCATTTTTTTTATTTTTAAAATATCTCCGATTATCTTTATTTTAAATAAATCTCTGATGATCTTTTTAACGTTGAAAAGATCTCTGTTATCTTTACTTTTAAAATATCTCCGATTATCTTTGACACCGATATTTTAATGGGGCGAACCGTTTGGGGAAGACACGCACACACCTTGCTTTTCCACGCGTGGCTTGTTTTTAAATACATCCCTACTTGAGCGTTGACGCGCGGATCCCAAGTGCTTGTCAACTAGAGTTATGCCACCATTGGCAGCTCTCTACCCTCCATTCCCACCCCTTTCCCACCATCACCACTCCGCTGGCCGGGAACGCGAGGAGGGGTGGGAAGAAAGAAAGCAATAAACTCTCTTCAGTTTATTTTGAAAAGGGAGGGGGTGGGTGAAACGAAAAAAAAGTGTTTATTTAAGTGGTCCCCAGATAACCTGGGCTGTACATTTGCAGAATTCAAGAGGCAACATCCACTGCACAGCGAAACGGTCTGAACGGGTAGGTGAACCTATTCAAACAACCTCCGTTCGATCTGGGTCTTTACAAACAACAGCTCAATCGACTCGTTTTTAAGGGAAGTAGTATATATGTGTTTAAGCGTATTTTTCCAAGAGCCTGCCAGAATGTGAATTTAATTCGACTAAATATCATTATTTTTATTAACATATTTATGGTAATATTTTGCTCTGAATGATACATATCTTGAGAGTGCACTGTGGTCCGGAGGAACTTTGCTTCCTGCAGTTGCCAGATGACAATAAACTTGAACTTTTATAAAAGTGTACACTTTTCCTACACATATGAAATAACAATACTGGATTATGGGTAAAATACTTCATAATCTAAATTTACTATCGCCGTAATTCTTTTCAATATCGACATCAACATTATAAAAGAAGTTTTCTTTGTAGAGAGACGGAATAAAATTGACCATCGTTCTAAACTTTGAAAGCTTTGAAGACAATTGGGCCAGTGTTTAGTATGTTTATTGGGGGTGCGTATTAGAGCACGGGCGGCCTTTGACCAGAAATAAACTGACAAGTGTCAACCCGTGATCTTTGCTTTCTTAGCTCTGTCAGATATAAGCAGAGTTTAATTCCAAGTTTTTGGGAGGCAAACAAATCTGCGGCATTCTCAACCGAAGGATAAAGGCAAGAATGTGCGGTTATCAAAAAACAATTCTGCCCGCTACCCTAATGCGTGCGCCTAACAGACGGCAAAACGCGGTGTTATTTCTCTCCTAATGAAGGGTCTGGGCCCGAAACGTCGACTCCTTATTCATTTCCATAGATTCTGCCTGGCCTGCTGAGTTCCTCCAGCATTTAGTGTGTGTTACTCTGGATTTCCAGCAACTACAGAATCTCCTGCGTTGATTTCACTGAAGAGCTGTGTGTGCTCGCTCTGACTAATTGAGCATTTGGGAACTTCAGCGCTTCCTGTAACTGCCCAGAATTATTATCCTATTCAATAAGCAATGTTCCATCCTGTGTAAATAAAGATCTCCCAAATGTTGCAAAATAGGAACGTGAAAAATATTTATAAAAATATCTGCAAAATGACGAGGCGCTAGTTCCCATATCCAGGATATACAGTAATATAAAAAATATTTTGGAGTACCGTGTAGCCACATTTCACTGCAAAACTGAGTAAACTATTATCTAATATGTCATGCACTTAACGAGGCAATAAACGGCGTATTTTCAAATGCTTCAGTCCCATAACAGGAATAATAAGAGGAATAGTCAGCATGGCTTTGTGAAGGGCAGATCGTGTCTGACAAGCCTGATAGAGTTCTTTGAGGAGATGACCAGGCATATAGATGAGAGTAGTGCAGTGGATGTGATCTATATGGATTTTAGTAAGGCATTTGACAAGGTTCCACACGGTAGGCTTATTCAGAAAGTCAGAAGGCATGGGATCCAGGGAAGTTTGGCCAGGTGGATTCAGAATTGGCTTGCCTGCAGAAGGCAGGGGGTCGTAGTGGAGGGAGTACATTCAGATTGGAGGATTGTGACTAGTGGTGTCCCACAAGGATCTGTTCTGGGATCTCTAATTTTCGTGATTTTTATTAACAACCTGGATGTGGGGGTAGAAAGGTGGGTTGGCAAGCTTGCAGATGACACAAAGGTTGGTGGTGTTGTAGCTAGTGTAGAGGATTGTCAAAGATTGCAGAGAGACATTGATAGGAAGCAGAAGTGGGCTGAGAAGTGGTAGATGGAGTTCAACCCGGAGAAGTGTGAGGTGGTACACTTTACAAGGACAAACTCCAAGGCAGAGTACAAAGTAAATGGCAGGATACTTGGTAGTGTGGAGGAGTAGAGGGATCTGGGGGTACATGTCCACAGATCCCTGAAAGTTGCCTCACAGGTAGATAGGGTAGTTAAGAAAGCTTATGGGGTGTTAGCTTTCATAAGTCGAGGGGTAGCGTTTAAGAGTCATGATGTAATGATGCAGCTCCATAAAACTCTGATTAGGCCACTTGGAGAACTGCATCCAGTTCTGATCGCCTCACTATAAGAAGGATGTGGAAGCATTGGAAAGGCTACGGAGGAGATTTACCAAGATGCTGCCTGGTTTAGAGAGTATGGATTATGATCAGAGATTAAGGGAGCTAGGGCTTTACTCTTTGGGGAGGAGGATGAGAGGAGACATGATAGAGTTGTACAAGATGTTAAGAGGAATAGATAGAGTGGATAGCCAGCGCCTCTTCCCCAGGGCACCACTGCTCAATACAAGAGAACATGGCTTTAAGGTAAGGGGTGGGAAGTTCAAGGGGGATAGTAAAGGAAGGTTTTTTACTCAGAGAGTGGTTGGTGCATGGAATGCACTGCCTGAGTCAGTGGTGGAGGCAGATACACTCGTGAAATTTAAGAGACTACTAGACAGGTATATGGAGGAATTTAAGGTGGGGGGTTATATGGGAGGCAGGGTTTAAGGGTCGGCACAACATTGTGGGCCGAAGGGCCTGTACTGTGCTGTACTGTTCTATGTTCTATAAGATATTCAGTTGCTCTGTTACCAGAACGAGAGGGCTAGAGGGCTTCCCCTGCCTCAGCAAGCACCACATCCTTCAACATCATTGTGCCTGTGTGTGTGTTCGTGTGTGAGCGTGTTTGTGTGAGTGTGCGTGTATGTTTGTGTGTATGTGTGTGTGTGTTCATGTGTGCGAGTGTTTGTGTGTGTTTTTGTGTGTGCGAGTGTTTGAGTGTGTGTTTTTGTGTGTGTTTGTGAGTGTGCATTTGTGTGTGTGTTGTGCATGTGTGGGAGTGTGTGTGTGAGACTGTGTGTATTTGTGAATGTGTGTTTGTTGTGTGTATGAGTGTGTTCTGGGTATGTGTATGTATGTGTGTGTTTGTGTGTGTGTGTTTGTTTGCATGTGATTTGGGTGTGTGTGTCCGTGTGTGTTTGTGTGCATGTGTGTTTGTGAGTGTGTGTGAGTGTATTGTGTGTGCTTGTGTGTGTTTGTGTGTGTGTATTTATGTGTGAGTGTGTTTATGTGTATGTGTGTGTGAGTGTGTTTTGTGTGTTTGTGTGTGTGTTGTGTTTGTGATAGTGTGTATGCTGTATAGACAAGGATGCCCGCTATTTTTCACTTTGGTCAGAACAACAATTACAGCTGAAATATAAATGACAACTACCTTTATTAACACACACACACAAAATGCCAGAGGACCTCAGCAGGTCAGGCAGCAACTATGGAAAGGAAGGGAGGCTTCTTCTCCCTTCCTTTCCACTCCTGATGAACAGTCTCAGCCTGAAGCATTGACTGTTTATTCCTTTCCATCGATGCTGCCTGACCTCTGATTTCCTCAGCATTTTGTGTGTGTTGCTCTTGATTTCCAGCATCTGCAGAATCGTGTGTGTATGACTTCCTTTTGCGCCATTCCATTGCATAATAAAATAGATAGATAGATACTTTATTGATCCCAAAGGAAATTCCAGTATCACAGTAGCATTACAAGAGCACAGATATACAAATATTAGAAGAAAAATAAGAAAGGATAAAAAAAAGTTACCACAAACAGTCTAACAGGAAGGAGGTCATCACTTCCCCGGCTGTAGGTTAACTCATTACAGAGTCTAATGGCCGAGGGTAAGAATGACCTCATTTAGCGCTCTTTGGAGCAGCACAATTGTCTTAGTCTATTACTAAAAGTGTTCCTCTTTTCAGCCAAGATGGTGTGCAGAGGGTAAGAAAGATTGTCCACAATTGCCAGGATTTTCTGTAGTGTCTTTTGTTCTACAACAGCCTCTGGTGTGTCCAGTTTGAGTCCTATAATAGAGCCAGTCATTTTAATCAGTTTATTGAGCCTGTCAGCATCACCCATGTTGATGTCCGTAGCACTTCACGAGCATTACTAAACAACATTGTTATATGGAGATATTCAGATTGTACCAAAGCTTGGTAGAAGAGGTTGGATTTAAGCAACATTTTAAAAAGGGACGAGTATGTTCAGAATCAGAATGATCTTTAATATCACCAGCAAATGTCATGAAATTTGTTGTTTTGTAACAATGAAAAGAGGGCATGTCCTGGGTGATGAGGGTCCTTAATGAAAAATGCCACCCTTTTGAAGCATCGACCTATGAATGTGTCCTCAGTGCTGGGGAGGGTTGTGCTCATGATGAAGCTGGCAGAGTTAACAACTTTCTGCAGCTTTTTCCGATCCTGTGCAATTGATTCCATACCAGACGGTGTTGCAACCAGTTCGAATGCTCTTCTCAGTACATCTGTAGAAACTTGAGAAGGTGGCATTTTAAACCACCCACAAACAATGGAGAAAGTAAAATTCAAGTCAAAGTAAATTTATGATCAAAGTATCTGTGTGTTACCATGGACTACCCTGAGACTTGCTTTCAAGGCTCAAGGATTAACTTTATTCACCATATACATTTACATATCTTGATGAAGGGGCCAGAACCGTTGACTGCTCATTCTCTCCATTGATGCTGCCTGGCCTGCTGAGTTCCTCCAGCATCTTCTGTGTGTTACCCTTCATTTACTTGCTTTAAGGATTTGTTGTGTTGCGTTAGTCAGGATGTGACACGCAACAAAAAACACCAACATTCAACAATTATATAAAAAAAAGTTAGATGTTAAAAGTAGAGATATAGATGTAGAGATATGTGCATGAATACATAAATACCATCATGTATTTTCAATGTAAACTGCATTATAAACAGTGTTTACAGTGCAGTGATGGGGTACGACATAGAGACCGGTGGGAGGGGGCTAACTAGAATGATTGTTTTTTCTTGCAGGCATTTACAGGAAAATAAAGAAATGCAATACAATATATGTAAAAATACTATATAAAAACAAATAATTAAAATCTGAAATGCACAGGAAAAGAGATCAGAGAAGCACAGCAGTCCAGAAGGATTACGAAAAAGAGAAAATCTGCAGATGCTGAAAATCCAAGCAACACACATAAAATGCTGGAGGAACTCAGCAGGCCAGGCAGCATCTATAGAAAAAGAGTAAGCAGTCAGTCAATATTTCAGGCCGAGACCCTTCTTCAGGACTGGAAAAAGACGAGAAGTTAGAGCATGAGGCTATAGTGTACAAGTTCGGTAATGGATAATATTTTGCTCATTACCCAGACTTCAGTAGTGATCCATAGATTCTGGCCAATTTGGGTATTGCAAGTGCAAACCAATTGTCTCATTTGTTAGCACTCCATGTGGGTGCAATTCCTTCCTGAAGGGTCAAAGTTTCCCCATCAGATATGGAGAATAGCTTGAGACTATAAGACATAGGAACAGAATCAGGTCATTTAGCCCATCAGGTCTGCCCTGCTATTCCGTCACAGCTGATTTTATTCCCCCTCGGCCCCATTCTCCTGCCTTCTCCCCACAACCTTTGAAATCTTGACTAATCAAGAAACTATGTCTATATTCCTAGAATACAGTCTTTGTCTTTGTTCCTTCTACCAAAATGCAGGAGCATACATTTACTTAACATACATGTTCCGACATTGCATTTCATCTGCCAGTTCTTTGCCCACTCATAATTAATTGTATTTATTGATTGATTGATTGATTGATTGATGATTGATTGAGATACAGCACAGATCAGGCCCTTCTGGCTCTTCAAGCTATGCCGCCCAGCAACCCCACCACCCCCACCCCCCATTTAATCCTAGCAATCCTAGCATAATGACGGGATAATTGAGAATGACCAATTAACCTACTGTGGCGGCCCGCACACGCAGGACTTGAACCGCCATCGGGAGCCGCGAGCAGACACGCGGTAGCGCGTTTGGAACTACCCACTCGGGTGGACCTTCCGGGGACAGTCTGATGTCACATCCGCCCCGCGGGTCGCAGGGGCCCATGGGAGGGGAGATTTAAGCACACAATTTTGAATCAGTAAAGGCATTTTGAGTTCAGCTCTCTCTGCCTCCATGTGTTTCTTTAGTAGTACGTTTGTGCGCGATTACATTGGTGACCCCGACGTTCCAGACGGCATCTGGAGCTGGCGACTCAGCGACCAGCCATGAGTTCGAGCAACTCGCACAGCACAGTCTCTCTGAAGCTCCTGTCTTTCTGGGCCACTCAGCCCCACGTTTGGTTCGAGCAGGCTGAGGCCCAGTTCAATATCAGAGACATTACAGCCGACGCCACGCGGTACTACTACGTGGTCAGCACGCTCGACCAGGAGACAGCAGGCCGGATCATCGACTTCCTGCGCCAGTCACCAGCGGAGGACAGGTACACTAAGCTTAAGGTGCTCCTGATCTGTACCTTGCGACTCTCCCACCGCGAACAGGCCAAGCGGCTCCTACACATGGACAGCCTGGGCGACCGCACGCTATCCGAGCTCATGAATGACATGCTGGCGCTCATGGACGGCCATAAGCCGTGCCTTTTATTTGAACAGTTGTTCCTCGAGCAAATACCAAAGGATTTCAGCGACCCACACTGGGTCACGGCTAAAGCAGACGTCCTTTGGTAGAGCAAGCAATGTGGAGCAGCCTCCATTGGCCTAGCCACGATCACGCACCCCAAAGCCCAGGCCCCGCAACCGAAGCCGTCGAGACCCACAGAGGAAATGACGAAAGTTCGGAACAATTGTGTTTCTATCACCAAAGATGGGGCTCAGGCGCGCGCTGCTGCCGTCCACCATGTGCTTTTCTGGGAAACGCTGGGGCCAGCCGTCACTAATGGCTATGATGGCTGGCCACCGAGACAGCCTCCTGTACCTCTGGGACCAACACTCCAGGTGGCGCTTCCTGGTAGACAACGGGGCCAAAGTCAGCATACTCCCCGCCCCCGAACATGGACACTCGTAACGCGATCCCAGGCCCCCAACTCACCACTGCAAATGGCACCAGTATTCGGACTTACGGCCCGCGAACTGTCTCACTGCATTTCGGGTCCAGCCGTTTCACTTGGACTTTCACGTTGGCAGCGGTGTCACAGCCACTAGTAGGGGCAGATTTCCTACGAGCCAACTGCCTCCTGGTCAACCTAAAAGGCCGGCATTTGGTCCATGCCGAGACGTTCCAGACTTTCCAGCTCGGAGAAGCCAAGATACCGGCCCTCCACCTGGATTCCATGACCCTTTCGGGTAAAAAATTTGCCAGGGTGTTGGCAGAATTCCCCTCCATAGTCACCCCGCAGTTCTCCACGACCGACCCCAAGCATGGCGTGCAGCACCGCATCCCCACGCAAGGACCGTCGCTGCATGCCCGAGCTCGCAGGCTCCCACCTGACAAGCTCCACTTTGCTAAGGAGGAGTTCCATAAGATGGAAGAGATGGGAATCGTACGCTGCTCAGACAGCTCGTGGGCATCCCCGCTGCACATGGTGCCCAAGTCTGCAGGAGGATGGCGGCCCTGCGGAGACTACAGAAGACTCAACGACGCCACAGCTGCCGACGGATATCCGGTACCCCACATCCAGGACTTCACGGCGAACCTGCACGGGGCGACCATCTTCTCGAAAATCGACCTGGTCAGGGGATACCATCAGATCCCAGTGCACCCCGGTGACATGCCTAAGACAGCCCTCATCACCCTTTTCGGCTTGTTCGAATTCCTGAGGATGCCTTTCGATCTCAAGAATGCAGCCCAAACTTTCCAAAGGCTCATGGACTTGGTGGAACACGGCCTGGATTTCGCTTTCATTTACTTGGACGATATCCTGGTGGCCAGCAGTTCGCACCAAGAGCACGTGGCACATTTGCGCCAGCTCTGCCAACACCTGAGCGACCACGGACTGGCAATCAATCCAGCGAAGTGCCAGTTCGGGCTGACAGAGATCGACTTCTTGGGCCACAGAGTCAACCAACATGGCACAGTTCCCCTACCGGACAAAGTCCAGGCCATCTGCCAGTTCCCCAAGCCCAGCACGGACAAGGGCCTGCAGGAGTTCATAGGGATGGTCAACTTCTATCATTGATTCGTGCCGGCGGCGGCACACATCATGAGACCCTTGTTCACCCTGATGGCCGGCGAGGCCAAAGAAGTGGCATGGGACGCGGGGTCCACGGAGGCGTTCGAGCAGGCCAAGGAGGCGCTGGCAAAGGCGGCCCTCCTAGTGCACCCGAGAGTCGATGTACCCACGGCACTCACAGTCGACGCTTCCAACACGGCAGTCGGCGGAGTCCTGGAGCAGCTCGTCGAGGACCAGTGGCGACCACTCGCTTTCTTCAGCCGGCACCTACGGCCACCAGAGGTGAAGTACAGCACTTTTGACAGAGAGTTGCTAGCGCTCTACTCGACTGTCCAGCAATTCCAGTACTTCCTCAAGGGAAAGGAGTTCACCGTGTATACGGACTACAAGCCCCTCACCTTCGCACTGGCCAAGGTATCAGACCCATGATCGGCTTGGCAGCAGAGGCACCTGTCCTTTATTTCAGAATTCACCACGGTCGTCCGCCACATCGCAGGGAAGAACAACGTCGTCGCCGACACACTGTCGCAGCCCTGCCTCCACTCAGTGGGCATATTGTCCTCAGGAATAGACTACGCAGCACTGGGGGAATCACAGCGGTCAGACACCGAGATCCCGGCTTACCGCACCGCTGTTTCGGGGCTCCAGTTGGAGGACGTCTCCATCGGCCCAGCAGCGGATCAACTCCTGTGCGACGTGTCTACCGGCAAACCCCGACCCGTGGTACCAGCAGCATGGAGGCGCCGGGTGTTCGACACGCTGCACGACCTGGCCCACCTGTCCATCTGGGCGTCCATCAAGCTGGTAGCGGACAGATTCGTCTGGCACGGTTTGCGCAAACAGTTTGGACACTGGGCCAGGACCTGCGTACACTGCCAGACCGCCAAAGTCCAGCGGCACGTGAAGGCTCCCCTCCAGCAGTTCCAGCCAATGCACAGGAGGTTCCAACACATCAACATGGACATCGTCGGCCCCCTGCCAGTCTCCCGGGCGCCAGGTATATCTTTACCATGGTAGACAGGTTCACCAGATGGTCAGAAGCTGTGCCGCTCGCAGACATGTCCATTGAGTCCTGCGCCAGGCCGCTCATTGCAAACTGGATCGCCAGGTTCGGCCTCCCAACGGACCTCCCCTCCGACAGAGGGGCGCAGTTCACTTCTGGTTTGCGGACAGCACTGGCGCAGCTCCTGGGCACCCAGCTGCGTCACACCACAGCGTACCATCCCCAGTCCAACGGTTTGGTAGAGCGATTCCACCGGCATCTCAAGTCGGCCCTGATGGCACTCCTCAGCGGCCCCAACTGGACAGATGAGCTTTCCTGGGTCCTACTGGGCAACCGCACAGCCCCCAAGGAGGACTTGGACACCTCCTCGGTGGAACTGGTCTACGGCGCCCCCCCGACGGTCCCAGGCGAGTTTGTACCAGAGGCCCGAGGTTTGGAAGAAACTCCAGCAGTGGTGCTAACGAGGCTGCGAGACAAGGTAGGGACCCTGGCACCGGTCCCGACCTGCAGGCATGGTCCCACGCCATCCTTCACCCCTGAAGACCTCCGAGACTGTGAGTATGTTTTTATTCACAGGGGCATGCACAGGTCACCTCTACAGCGGCCGTACGAGGGACCCTTTAAGGTGATCCGGCACAACAGAACCACGTGTGTCGTGGAGGTGGGTGGCCGGGAAGAGACTTTTACAGTGGACTGCCTCAAACCGGTGCACTTGGACATTCAGCAACCAGTGAGGGTACCCGCACCACGCCGGCGAAGCCGGCCACCCAGGCAAGCCGCACAGACTGGGGGCTCCACTCCCTCAATAGATGTTTCTGGGGGGGGGCGGTGGCAGCTCGCACACGTGGGACTTGAACCGCCATCAGGAGACGTAGGCAGACACGCGGTAGCACGTTTGGAACTACCCGCTCGGGGCGGACCTTCCGGGGACAGTCTGACGTCACATCCGCCCTGCGGGTCACAGGGGCCCATGGGAGGGGGGATTTAAGCTCACGATTTTGAATCAGTAAAGGCATTCTGAGTTCAGCTCTCTCTGCCTCCGTGTTTCTTTAGTAGTGCGTTTGCGCGCGACTACACTACCAACTGGTAACTGTGGGAGGAAACCCCACCTGGTACAGGCAACTTGGGTCACTTGTAGTCATGGGAGATTTTAACATACAGGTCGATTGGGAAAATCAGGTTGGTAATGGATCTCAAGAGAGTGAGTTTGTTGAATGCCTAAGAGATAGCTTTTTAGAGCAGTTATTCATTGAGCCTACTAGGGGATCAGCTATACTGGATTGGGTGTTATATAATGAACCAGAGGTGATTAGGAAGCTTATGGTAAAAGGACCCTTAGGAGGCAGTGCTCACAATATGACTGAGTCCAGTTTGGAACTTGATAGGGTGAAAGTAAAGTCTGATGTCGCAGTATTTCAGTGGAGTAAGGGAAATTACAGTGGTATGAGAGAGGACCTAGCCAGAGTAAATTGGAAGGAGCTGCTGGCAGGGATGTCAGCAGAGCAGCAACGGCGTGTGTTTCTGGGAAAAAATGAGGAAGGTGCAGGACATGTGTATTCCTAAAATGAAGAAATACTCAAATGGTAAAATAGTACAACCGTGGCTGACCAGGGAAGTCAAAGCTATTGTAAAAGCAAAAAGAGGGGAATACAACAAAGCAAAAATTAGTGAGAAGATAGAGGATTGGGAAGTTTTAAAAAACTTACAGAGAGCAACTAAAAATCATTAGAAGGGAAAAGAAGATAGTAGAAGTTTTTTCAAGTACGTTAAAAATAAAAGAGATGAGATTGGATATAGGACCTCTAGAAAGTGAAGCAGGAGAAATAATAATAGGGGACAAGGAGATGGCTAATGCAACAGTCTTCACTGTGGAAGACACTAGCAGTATGCCTGATGTTGTAGTGTGTGAAGGAAGAGAAGTGGGTGCAGTTACTGTTACAAGAGAGGAGGTGTTCAAAAAGCTGAAAGACCTAAAGGTACATAAGTTACCTGGACTAGAAGAACTGCACCCTAGGGTTCTGAAAGAGGTAGTGTTAGAGATTGTGGTGGCATTAGAAATGATTTTTCAAAAATCATTGGACAGAGGACTGGAAAATTGCAAATGTCACTCCACTCTTTAAGAAAGGAGGAAGGCAGCACAAAGGAAATTATAGACCAGTTAGCCTGACCTCAGTGGTTGGGAAGATGTTCGAGTCAATTGTTAAGGATGAGGTGATGGAGTACTTGGTGACACAGGACAAGGTAGTACAAAGTCAGCATGGTTTCCTTCAGGGAAATGCCTGCCTGACGAACCTGTTGGAATACTTTGAGGAGATTACAAGTAGGATAGATAAAGGGGATGCAGTGGATGTTGCATATTTGGACTTTCAGAAGGCCTTTGACAAGGTGCCACACATGAGGCTGCTTACCAAGTTAAAAGCCCATGGTATTACAGGAAAATTACTAACATGGTTAGAGCAGTGGCTGATTGGTAGGAGGCAGCGAGTGGGAATAAAAGGATCCCTTTCTGGTTAGCTGCCAATGACGCAGGGTTCAGTGTTGGCACCATTTCTTTTTATGCTGTATATAAATGATTTACGTTTGTAGATGATGGAATAGATGGCTTTGTTGCCAAGTTTGCAGATGATACTGTTTGAGGGGCAGGTAGTGTTGAGGAAACAGGTAGAATGCAGAAGGACTTAGACAGATTAGGAGAATGGGCAAGAAAGTGGCAAATGAAATACAATGTTGGAAAATACATGGTCATGCACTTTGGTAGTAGAAATAAATGTGTGAACTATTTTCTAAACAGGGGAAAAAATCCAGGAATATGAGATGCAGAGGAACTTGGGAGCCCTTGTACAGAACACCCTGAAGGTTAACTTGCAGGTTGAGTCAGTGGTGAGGAAGGCAAATGCAATGTTTGCATTCATTTCAAGAGGTCTAGAATAAAGAGCAAGGATGTGATACTAAGGTTTTATAAGGCACTGGTGAGGCCTCACCTTGAGTATTGTGAACAGTTTTGGGCTATGTTGTCTCTAAACTGCGCGCGCATGCGTGCGCACACACTTTTTTCAACCAGCGCACAAAGGAAATTAATGTGCACACAAAAGGTTAGTCACCTAAAATAATGTAGTAATTAATAATTATACTTATTGAAAATAATCTTTTAGCTAAATGTTTCTGTGATTGGAAGTTCCTCAGTCTGCAGTAAAGATGAAATCTCTCGGGCATCACGGCAGCAGCTATCTTTGGCGGACTGTGTTCATATCGTAAAGTTTACAAAGATCTATTTCAAATCCTGTAGATAGCTTACTAAGTTTTTATTGAAAAAAATATTGATTCACTATGTCAAATTCAAAAGAAGCAAAGGGCGTGAAGCGCAAATTTGTTTAAAGTTGAATGGCTTAACAAAATAGTGGAAACTGCTACACTAAAAGCTCATGAGGTCATGAACGTTCAGCTACGAGAAATACTTATGTATGATTCGGAAACTGGAGTTATCTGTTTGTATTGTCATGATGCGAAAGTTGCTGGAGAATTTGCTCGTGGAAAGAAGTGGGATGATATTTAGAAATTTGACTTTTTGAAGCGTCATTTGGCAAGTAAATCGCATTTGGGCAGTGTACAAAAGCTCAGGCAACAGAACCCATCATTACCCGTTACAGAACTGATTTCAAACTTTGCTCAAATGGTGGCATTTGTACTTCAAAATGAACATTTTGTGACCTTGCACAGTTGATGGACATTGGGGGAACCTTTCTTGCATCTAGTGAGCGAGGCTTTAGCCTAATGAATCAACTCAAAAGCAAGCTGAGAAACCGTTTAGGTGAATGTCATCTGGATATGTTAATGAGAATCAAAAGCTATCAATTGGATAGAAGTTCTATTAGCCTAGACAGAGTTTACAAAGAATGGGTAAATGCCAAAGACAGGAGAGAGAAAAAAATAACTGAGTGACTTAAATATGTATATTATTTTGATGTTATTCTGTGCAGTTTTATGTCAAATATTTTGTAAGCCTACATAAACTGTGCCATGTGTGCATTCAGTGCGCACATATTATTGTCACAGGAAAAAAATTTGCACAACATAAGATTCTTGCACACACTGACTACTAAAAATTAGAGGGAACATTGGTTTTGGGCCCCTCATCTTAAAAAAGGTGTGCTGGCATTGGAGAGGGTCACGAGGAGGCTCATAAGGATGATTCCAGGAATGAAAGGGTTATCATACCAGGAACGTTTGATGGTGCTGGAATTCTGAAGTGTGAAGGAGGATCTCATTGAGTACTCTAGACAGAGTAGATGTGGAAAGGATGTTTCCCATGGTGGGAGAGTCTAGGGCAAGAAGGCACAGCCTCAGAATAGAGGGGCACCCTTTCAAAACAGAGATGCGGGGAAATTTGTTTAGCCAGAGGGTGGTGAATTTGTGGAATTTGTTGTCACAGGCAGCTGTGGAGGCCAGGTCAGTGGGGGTATTTAAGGCAGAGGTTGATAGGTTCTTGATTGGTCATGGCATCAAAGGTTACGAGGAGAAGGCTGGGAACTGAGGTTGAGCAGGAGAGAAAAAAAAGATCAGCCATGATTGAATGGCGGAGCAGACTCGATGGGCAGATGATCTAATTCTGCTCCTATTCTTATGGTCTTGTACTGTAAAGTGCTGTGCTAAACACTATGCTACCGTGCTGACTCACCTGCCACATCTTGGGCCATTCTTCTAATCTGTCCAAGTCTTTCTGCATGAATTGGATGTTGCAATGTGAAGTATGACCTGGCTGCGATCAGTTAGTGGGCCGTTAATTACGGAGCAAGTGCATGAATTCTGTTGCTTTATTGCAACACTGGAACCTTCACAAAATTAACTTGTTGCCACATGACATTGATTGTGAAATCATAACTCGCTATCCCCAGCAGCAGAGCCCCACAACAGCACAGCTGAGACGACTTGAAAGTGAGCGTGTCACAACTCAGTACTTGCAGTGTTTTCGGGTGGAGTTGTACCTGGAGCCGACTTGGGCAGGGGGATGAGACGTGGTCATTTTGTGGTTTCAAAGATCGCTGTGCGGTGCTTGGGAGCGCCATCTGTATGAGGAGCTCTGATTCCAAAGTCGACAACCACCCCACAAATTGTTCCATGTTAATGTTTGAGATATCGAAAGAAAGTCAACGCATTATGCAAAGGGCTGTGATGGCTGTCAGTTTCGAAGCTTGAACTAGGCCTGGGTGTTTTATTGCGATTCAATGGGCGCCGGTTATCTGCATAATCGACAGCAAAGTGGAATCCTTAGACCGTTCCATGGCTGGTCAGTTATATTTCATCAAACAGTATGCAGAAACTCAATGCTATGAACACTCCCTTCACTACATTAATATTCCTCTGTATTTTTGTTAATAACATAGTAATAATTTTAAATTATTGAGAGCAGAGAGTTGTAAAATTAGTCAGCTCCATCATGGGCACTAGCCTTTGTAGTATTTAGGACACCTTCAAAAGGTGATGCCTCAAAAAAGGCAGTGTCCACCATTAAGAACCCCCATCACCCAGGACCTGCCCTCTTCTTATCGCTACCATCAAGGAGGAGGTACAGGAACCTGAAGACACACACTCAGTGATTGAGAAACAGCTTTTTCCCCTCTGCCATCAGATTTCTGAATAGATAATAAACCCATGAACACTACCTCATGACTGTTTTAAACTTTGCACTATTAATTTAACTATTTTTTATATATACTGTAAACCCCTCTATTATGGTAATGTACTGTTGCCGCAAAGACAATAAATTTCACGATATATGCTGGTGATATTAAACCTGGTTCTGATATAAAAGTGAATTAAAATTTATTGGGACACCAGATGTCACAGATGCTGGAATCTGGAGCAACAATCTGCTGCAGGAATTCAGGATGCACAGGAGGCACTTCTTGCCTAATGGCAGCAATGAGAAGAGGGCCTGCATTTGATTAGGTTTGGCCATTGTTGTAAGTGATGGCGATGAAGCATAATGGTTAGCGTAATGTTGTAGTCAGCGACCTGATTCAGTTCCCATGCTGTCTGTAGGGGGTTGCTAGTTCTCCCCGTGACCACAGGAGCTTCCTCCGGATGCTTCAGTTTCTACCCACATTCCGAAGTCATACGGGTTGGAGAAACAACACCTCACATTCCGTCAGGGCAGCCTCCAACCTGATGGCATAAACACGAACATTAACTTCCCTAACTTCTGGTAATTTCTACCCCCCTCCCTGGTTTCCATTCTCCCCTCAACCCTTCTTCTCATCTGCCCATCACCTCCCTCCGATGCCCCTTCTCCTTCCCTTTCTCCCATGGTCCTCTTTGCTCTTCTATCAGATTCCTTCTTCTTCAGTCCTTTGCCTTTTCCATCTATCACCTCCCAGCTTCTCACTTCATCTCCCCACCCATCTACCTTCCCCCTCACCTGGTCTCACCTATCACCTGCCAGCTTGTACTACTTCCCTTCACCCCACCTTCTTATTCTGGCTTCTGCCCCACCCCCTTACTTTCCAGCCCTGATGAAGAGTCTCAGTCTAAAGAATCAGCTGACAATTCCCCTCCACAGACACTGACTTAACTCAAGCCCTACAGTTTATACTCAGTTTCTTCTTTTTTTGGGTGCCACGGTAGCATAGCAGTTAGCGTGACGCTAGTGCAGCTTGAGGTGTCCCAGGGTTCAGAGTTCATCACCGGTGCCGTCTGAAAGGAGCTTGTATGTTCTCCCCCTGACTGTGTGGGTTTCCTCCAGGTGCTCTGGTTTTCTCCCACATTCCAAAGACGTACCAGTTGGTAGGTTAATTGGTCATCGTAAATTGTCCTGTCATTAGATTAGTGTTAAATAGCTAAGTTGTTGGGCCAGAAGGGTCTGTTCTGTGCTGTAGCTCTAATGAATAAAACTGGCATAATCACTGGACTGTCATTAAAATAAATGCATCGATTCCCTAATGTCCATCACATAAGGAAATCTAGTAGCTTTTCTAGATTTATCTTCAAAGTTGTAAATAAATTTATTATCAAAGTATGTATATGTCACCATATACTACCCTGAGATTCATTTTCTTAGATTCATAGAGAGTCATAAAGAAGTAAAGCACAGAAACAGAACATTCGGCCCATTTAGTTCATGCCAAAACCATTTAAACTGATTAGTCTCTTGAACTGCAGCGGGACCATAACCCTCCATATCCCTACTATTCATGTGCCTACCCAAACTTCTGAAATCAAGCTCGCATGCACCACTTGTGCTGGCAGTTCATTCCACACTCTTACAACCCTCTGAGTGAATAAGTTTTCCCTCATGTTCCCCTTAAACTCCTTATCTTCCACCCTTAAGCCATGACCTCTGGTTGTAGTTCCACCCAACCTCAGTGGAAGAAGCCTGCTTGCATTTGCTCTATCTATACCCCTCATAATTTTGTATACCTCTATCAAATCTCCTCTCAATCTTCTATGTTCGAAAGAAGACAGTCCTAACCTATTCAATCCTTCCTTATAACTCAGGTCCTCCAGACCTGGCAAAATTCTTGTGAAGTTTCTCTGCATTCTTTCAACCTTATTTACATCTTTCCTGTAGGTAGGTGATTAAAACTTCACACAATACTCCAAATTAGGCCTCACCAACATATTATACAACTTCAACATAACATCCCATCTCCTGTACTCAATACATTGATTTATGAAGGACAATATGCCAAAGGTTTTCTTTATGACCCTATCTGTCTGTGACACCACTTCAATAAATTATGTCGTCGTCGTAGCTATCCCTCATGGTCGAGGATGATGGTCTTCATTCTGAAGAAGTGGCCCACAGAGTGAAGACGCCTGTGCGTGTATTTGTTTAACGTGTACTTGATGTTGCACTCCAAGAAGCATACGATACTTCACAAATCAACCAACTGATTCCAATGGCATGGAAACCACAATGACTGGAGCTGATGAATTTGTTGCAGCCTTCATCCGCCTTCACAGCCATTGAGTTTGAAGTAACTTCATCCGCCTGTTCCACCGTTGAGGTCTTGGTTGGATTGTTCTTTGTCAGGGACCTCACCCTCGACCTTACCGCCATGGGTGACCCTAGCAGGAGCATAGCTCCAGATGGCATAGCTCTCGGGATCAGAGGACCACACAAGCTTCTCCACCACGACAAGGTGACAATCCACAGAGAATAAATTATGTACCTGTTTTCCCAAATCCCTTATTTATATCACACTCCTCAGTGCCCGACTGTTCACTATGTAAGACCTACCTTGTTTGATCCTACTAAAGTACAAAACCTCGCACTTGTCGCAATTAAATTCCATCTGCTATTTCTCAGCCATTTTTTTCCAGCTGATCCAGATCCTTCTGCAAGCCATGATAGCCTTCCTCACTGTCCACTACACCCCCAATCTTGGTGTCATCCGTAGAGTTGCCAATCCAATTCTTGCAGGCATTTAAGGAAAATAAAAAAAAGGAAAATTTATACAAAAAGACTGACAAACAACTGATGTACAAAGGAAGACAAATCGTATAAATAATAAAAAAAATAAATACATAATACTGTGCTGTAGAGTCCTTGAAAATGAGTCTGTAGTTTGTGGAATCAGTTGAGGTGAGTGAAGTTGTCCATGCTGGTTCAGGAGCCTGATAGTTGAGAGGTTCCTGGTGGTGTGAGACCTAAGGCTCATTGTGTAGTTTTCAATATTACCAGGAGCAGCCTGGAAGACATGTGCCTTCTGGGTGTGGCCCTGTGGATGAACTGATTCCTCACCAGTGACCATAAGACCATAAGATATAGGAGCAGAAGTAGGCCAGCAGCCCATTGAGTCTGCCCTACCATACAATCATGGGCTGATCCAATTCTTCCAGTCATCCCCACTCCCCTGCCTTCTCCCCATACTTTTAATTGCCCTGGCTAATTAAGAACATATCTATCTCTGCCTTAAATATACCCAATGACTTAGCCTCCACAGCTGCTCCCCCAGCAACAAATTCCACAGATTTATGACCTTCTACTTAAAGTAATTTCTCCGCATCTCTGTTCTAAATAAACTTCGTTCAATCTTGAAGTTGTGTCTTCTTGTCCTACCATGGGAAATAACTTTGCCATACCTAATCTGTTCAGGCCTTTTAACACTCGGAATGTTTTTATGAGATCCCCCTCATTCTCCTGAACTCCAGGGAATACAGCCCAAGAGCTGCCAGACATTCTTCATATGGTAACCCTTTCATTCCTGGAATCATTCTCGTGAATCTTCTCTGAACCCTCTCCAATGTGAGTATACTCTTTCTAAAATAAGGAGGCCAAAACTGTACACAATACTCTGTGTGGTCTCATGACTGCCTTATAGAGCCTCAATATCACATCCCTGTTCTTATATTCTATACCTCCAGAAATGAATGCCAACATTGCATTCGCCTTCTTCATAACCGACTCGACCTGGAGGTTAACCTTTAGGCTATCCTGCACAAGGACTCCCAAGTCCTATTGCATCTCTACATTTTGAATTCTCTCCCCATCTATATAATAGTCTGCCCGTTTATTTCTTCCACAAAAGTGCATGACCATACACTTTCCAACATTGTATTTCATTTGCCCATTCCCTAAACTATCTAAATCTCTCTGCAGGTTCTCTGTTTCCTCAACTCTACCCGCTCCTCCACCTATCTTTGTATCATTGGCAAATTTAGCCATAAATCCATTGATTCCATAATCCAAATCATTGATATACATCATAAAAAGCAGCAGTCCCAACACCGACCCCTGCGGAACTCCACTGGTAACCAGCAGCCAGTCAGAATAGGATCCCTTTACACCCACTCTCTGTTTTCTGCTGACTAGCCAATGCTCCACCCATGCTAGTAACTTCCCTGTATTTCTATGGGCTCTTATCTTGACAAGCAGCCTCACGTGCGGCACCTTGTCAAAGGCCTTCTGAAAATCCAAATAAACCACATCTACTGCATCTCCTTTGTCTACCCTGCTTGTAGCTTCCTCAAATAATTGCAGTAGGTTTGTCAGGCAGGATTTTCCTTTCAGGAAACCATGCTGGCTTTAGCCTATCTTGTCATGTGCCTCCAGATACTCCATAATCTCATCCCTAACAATCGATTCCAACAACTTCCCAACCACTGATGTCAGGCTAACAGGTCTATAGTTTCCTCTCTGCTGCCTCCCACCCTTCTTAAATAGCGGAGTAACATTTGCAATTTTCCAGTCATCGGTGTTGCTGAATGAAGTGTCACGGGAGATTAGAACATTGAGACAGTAGTATACACTGCTACAAACTGTAACTTCAAAACAGCAAGCTGTTGGGCTCCCTCTCACTGTGGTAGGAGCGATACTTCTCTCTCCTTCATTAGGGAAAGAGAGAGAGAGAGAGTCTGTGGCATGTCAAACTGATGGGGTGATGGACTGTAGATCATGGTCTCTTTGGAGGCTTTGCTATTCCTTGCATGGTGGGTGGTGGGGGGGGGTTGATGCTTTTTGCTGAGACAGGTGGTGGGGGGAGAGGGTCAATGCTTTTGCTGTTGCTTGTGTGTGGGAGGGGGAAGGGGGCTTTGGGGTTCTAACATTTTCCTGTCATTCATTCTTTGGGGTTTCTCTTCTGTTTCTTCGATATCTGTGAAGAGTAAGAATTTCAGGTTGTACATTGTATACATTGTCTGATATGAAATGGAACCATTGAATCAATGATGGTTGACAGGTAATAACTGTTCCTGAACCTAGTGGTGTGGGACCAAAGGCTTCCCACCTGATGGTAGCAGTGAAAAGTGAGCAGGTCCCAGATGGTGGGGATCCTTGATGATGGATGTTGCTTTCGTGTGGCAACACTCCTTGTAAATGTGCTCAAGTGTGGGGAGAGGTTTGCCTGTAATGGACTGGGCTGTATATGCCACTGCGGATGTTAAACCACCAAGAAAGTTGGAGACTTAGTTGCCTCCCTGGTTTAGGGGCAATTCGAAATGAACAATAAATGCCAGCTTTGCTGTTAACATCCTCTGCATGAACAAATAAATGCATTTTTCTCTCTCTGCTTTGATATAAACAATTCCTTCACAAGCAAAGTTACTATTGAGCTGACAGAAGAAATTAAAACTCCAGTGAGATAAATGCTTTCTCACAGGTTTACATCCCAACATGTAGACAGCCAGTTGTATTATTTCAGTCATAAATTCCAGGCTAAGGTTTTTGTGGGAAGAGGGTGAGCATAAAACTGTAGTGTTCCTCAGCAGTAAATTCATGTTTTAACTATAAATTCATCAGAATTAGCCTACTTTGATCCCACATTTGGGGTCTAGAATTGGGAGTCATTGTTTCAGAATTGAAGTTTGAAGTTCAAAGTTCAAAGCACACTTAGAACATAGAACATAGAAACCTACAGCACATTACATTAACTGTATTTCAATACAATTGGCTTATTATGTAATCCTATTTGATATATTTAAATACATTATTCTGAGAAGGGCTCCATAGGCTTCATTGGACTGCCAAAGGGGTCCATGGCATAAAAAAGGTTAAGAACTCCTGCTCTACAGCCATGACTGTGTGGATAGGCACAGCCTAAACACCATCTATAAATACCCCAATCTATAAATTCTGTTGTTGACAGAATCTCAGAAGGTGATGAGGAGACGTACAGGAGTGAGATAGATCAGCTGATTGAGTAGTGTCGCAACAGCAGCCTTGTTGTCAGTGTCAGTAAGGCCAAGGATTTGATTGTGGATTTCAGGAGGGGAAACTGGGAGAACACACAAAAGTTCTCATCGAGGGATCAGCAGTGGTGAGCAGCTTTAACCTCTCTGAAGACCTGTCCTGGGTCCAATATATTGATACAATTATGAAGAAGGCATGCTAGCAGTTACATTTCATTTGAAATTTGAAGAGAATTGGTACGTCACGAAACACATTAGCAAATTTCTACAGATGTATCATGGAGTGTATTCTGACTGGTTGCATCACCATCTGGCATGGAAGCAAATGCACAGGAGGGGAAAAAGCTGCAGAGGATTGTAAACTTAGCCAGCTCCACCATGGGCACTGGCCTCCCCACCATTGAGGACAGCTTCAAAAGGCGATGTTTCATGAAGGTGACGTCATCATAAAGTACCCCCATCACCCAGGACATGCCCTCTTCTCATTGCTACCATCAGGGAGGAGGTACAGGAGCCTGAAGACACACACTTAGTGATTCAGAAACAGCTTCTTTCCCTCTGCCATCAGATTTAGGAATAGACAATGAACCCATGAACACTACCTCAGTATTTTGCTCTCTTTTTGTACTACTTACAGTATTTATTTTTGAATATATTCTTATGACAATTTATGTATTTTGCTGTACTGCTGCCGCAAAACAATAAATTTCACAACATTTTCAGTGAAAATATACCTGATTCTGAGCAGTGGTAGGAGTTGAGGTTTGTTTCAACTTCAGGTGGCAATCAGAGTAGTGGGATGCTCATCCTGCAGGATGTGGGAGGTCAGGGAGACTCTTTGTGTCTTTGAGGACTATGCCTATGGGAAGTGTGTCCAGCTGTTGCTCGTAGTTGACTGCCCGGGTTAAGGAGCTGGAGCTAGACACACTTGGGATCACTTAGAACATTGATTAGGGATAGTCAGTACAACTTGTGAATGAGAGATAATGCCTCACAAATTTGATTCAGTTTCATGAAGAAATTACCCAGAAAGGTGAGGTCTATATATGGCTGTCCACTCAATCAATGCTTCTTCTCATCTTGTACATTCCTGTTAAGTCACCTCTCATTCTCTTTCACTGCAAAGAGAAAATCCCTAGTTCACGCAACCTATCCTCATATGACATGCTCTCTAATTCAGGCAGCTTCCCAGTAAATCTCCTCTGCACTCTCTAGGTAGCTTCCACATCCTTCCTATAATGAAGCAAACAGAACTGAACACAATAGTTCAAAGTTCAAAGTAAAATTTATTATCAGAGTACATACATTAGAATATTGACAAGACAGGCCTACAGGTTTTATATAAAAATACATGAATTGCATATGTCATGATACTACCCTGTGATATGTGTGCACCTCGCTTAAAGTAAGACACAAAATTATACTCACATTTCAGATTCTCGTATCTTCCTTTGAAGTTGTTTATTGTTTTGAAGTTACAAAACATGACAAGCACCACCTAGTAATCACTCAAGAAGTCAACTAGTTTGAACAGTAAGAGGCCAAATATCACATGTTCTGAAAAGATGGAAAACTAGACACAGTTGTAGGGGTGACTGGGCCAAGGGGAAAGAACGTGCATTTCTCTGAACACATTGGTCTCTGTAAGGTCACCTTAGTCTTTTGTGCTCCTCAGCTCAGAGCCTCGACGACTGAGAGGTTATCTTATAGAGGTGTATAACATCACAAGGGGCACAGATAGGGTGATGCACTCAGTCTTTTTCTCAAGATTGGGGAATCAAGAACTAGAAGGCACAGGTTTAAGGTGAAAATGCAAAGGTTTAATAGGAACCTGAGAGGCAACTTCTTTGTACAGTAAGTAGTATGCATGTGGAATGAGCTGCCAGAGGAAGTGGTTGAGACAGGTACAATAACAACTTTAAAAGGCAGATGAACAGAAGTTGTATGACTCCATGACTCTGTAAAACAAGGTTCTGGCAAGGACAGGGATTAGCCCAAATCACTGAAAGAAGCAGTTTATCAGTCTGACACATGAGAAGGAAAGAGCATTTCAGTCTGGCTCACAGAGAGGACAATTTACTTTCTTCTTCAAGTTCAAGTTTAATTGTCATTTAACTATACATGAATACAGCCAAACAAAACAGCATTCCTCCGGGGCCAAGGTTGAAAACACAATGCCAGCAGTCATACACAGCACAAGCCACATATAAGATAGCAAGTAAACATACAGTCACACAAAAAGTATAGTCCAAGTCCCTGAGTCCATGAATGTTGCAGCAGTCTGCAGTCAAATGCAATCCAGTTTGTCTTCTACCGTGTGAGCACTGTATTTTTCCATTATAAAGCATCTTAGATTCAGATTAATTATTTCTGATGAAGAGTAAAATGGTGTTTTAAACCCCAGACCAGGCAGACTAGAATTACCTCAATTATTTTAAACAATTCTCAGTGGCCACTTTATTAAGTACACCTGTACATTTGCTAATTAATGCAAGTATCTAATTAGCCAATTATGTGCCAGCAACTCATACATAAAAGTATGCAGACATGAACAAAAGGATCAGTTGTTATTCAGTCCAAACATCAGAATGGAGAAGAAATGTGACTTTGACTCGAATGGCATTTGGTGCCAAACAGGGTGCTTTGAATATCTCAGAATTTGCTGATCTCCTGGGACTTTCATGCACAACAGTCTTTAGAGTTTACAGAAAATGGTGCGATAAACAAAAGACATCCAGCAAGCAGCAGTTCTGTGGGCAAAAATATCTTGTTAATGAGAGAGGTCAGAGGGGACTGCCAGACTGGTTCAAGCTGACAGGAAGGCAATAGTAACTCAAAGAACCACACATTCCAACAGTGGCATGCAGAAGAGCATCTCTGACTGCACAACGTGTTGAAACTTGAAGTGGATGGGGTACAGTAGCAGAAGACCATGAGCATACAGAAATACAGTCTCAACCTGCACTCACCAATGCTTTTCATTAATGTGCCCATCTAAAAGCCTCTTAAATACCACCACCCAGGAAGCATATTCCAGACACCCACAAAGCTGTGTAAAAAAATACATCCCACACCTCTCCTTTGAACTTATCCCTTCCTATCTTAAATGCATGCCCTCTGGTATTAGACATTTCCACCCCGGGTAAAAAAAATACTAGCTGTCTACTCTATCTCCACCTTTCATAATCTTAGAAACTTCTATCAGATCACTCCAGAGAAAACAACCCAACTTTGTCCATGGTGCTGCCTGGATTGGAGGATATAAGCTATATGGAGAGGTTACAGCAGTGCTGTGCAGAACCGCATCTGGGAATGCACAACCTGCTGAAGCTGAAGAGAATGGGCTACAACAGCAGAAGACCACACACATGCACTCAGTGGCCACTTGATATCGTACAGGGGGCACCCAATAGAGTGGCCGCTCAATGTATATTAACATCACATCTCCATATTATTCTCAATAAAACAATGGGGGAAAAAAAACAGGTTTTTGGCATTGTCTATGTCCATTAGATCTGATTGACAGTTATGGATTTGTGCCTGGACATTTTTGGTATGTTCTTAGTTAACATCTCCACATCTTCCATTTACTTAACAGCAGTAGAATAAACTGGTAACTCAAGACAGAGTTTCTTAATAAAATACATCTTCCTTTTAAAATATGTTTTCCTTCTTCTTCTAAGAACTTCTATTCCTCAAGATCCCACACTCCACTGCATTGTGTAGATTTCTCTCATGTACCTCTGGTAATATTGTATGAATAGCCCCAAGAGGCTGTTTGATTTTCATATAAGACTTTTTGCCTGGACATCAATAAATAGCTCCACTAATCTGTTATGACTGACTGTAGTAGTAGTGTGATCACTTGAGTTGCATGTGATGTTCTCCCAAGGAGTTATGCCCTTCATGGGAAACCTTGTTTAACGTGGTGAGGCTGCTGCAAGGACAGCCACCACACGGTCCGTAACAAACCAGGATCGGAGTTCAGTGACATGGAGTGCAAGACGATTGGGGATGCTTCACTGCTGCAGCCTTCCTCTGCTTTCATCACTTATGATGCATCATCATCTACTGCCAGCTCCACCTGGTTGGATCTTCTTTGCCTGGAACCTTACCACCACGGGCGACCCTACCAGGAGCTGAACTCTTGGGGTCTCAGGAACTATTTATTTATATCTGCATTTGCACAGTTTGTTTACAGCTTCTGATGTTTACAGGTTACAGTTACTGTTCTACAGATTTGCTAAGTATGCCAGCTGGAAAAGGAATCTCAGGGTTGTATGTGGTGACTGTATGGGAAGGATTTGGGCATCCTGGTAGACTCATCACTATTAACATCTACACAATGCACAGAAGTGATTAGCAAGGATAGTAGAATGTTGGGCTATATAATGCACTCAGTGGAGTTCAAGTTTAGAGCCATTCTCCTTAAGCTGAATAATGTGCTTGTGAGGCCACACCTTGTACAATTTTGGTCTCCATATTGTGCAAGGGATGTGAAGGCACTGGAGAAAGTTCAAAGAAGGGCAACAAGACTCATTCTAGATCTGTAGGGTATGAGCTATGAAGAACATTTGAAAGAATTAAATCTTTCTAGCTTATGTAGACGTAGAATGAGAGGAGACATGATAGAAGTGTTCAAAATCATAAAGGGTATAAGTAAGGTGGATATTAGCTACTACTTCAAATTAATCGATCAATGAGGACACAGGGCCATAGGTGGAGACTGGTTAAGGGGAGATTTCAGACTAACATCAGGAAACATTTATTTACACTGAGTTGCGGACACATGGAACAAACTACCTGGTTGTGTAGTTGAGAGTAGTACCTCAGGGACTTTAAAATCTAAACTCGATAGTTATTTCAACACACTATGTGAATAGGAATTTGGCAAGTTGCTGCCACGTGATTAGCTGTTTAGATATTTGCATTAACGAGCAGATGTATGGGTGTACCTAATAAAGTGGCCACTAAGGGAGACCACTCTGCTCACCATATATCTGCCACTAGATGGTGATGTGGGTGCAGGGGATAAGAGCTAATCCTTGGCAGCTCAGTTAGTCTGTGTTTTTCAATATAGTGGAGAATATAATTAATTACATCAGCCTGTCAGACACACACAGCTGAGTACAAAGTGACACTTTGATCTTCAAAATTAGATTCTACTCTCTCTGTTGTTCAGGGATGTCATATATTAGTCTCCAGCTGGAGCCTCATATGAGGACCCAGCCTTACTTCCTATGGCCCAGAAAGATAGATTAGATTAGTTTATGAGGACACTCAGTCCTCGTTTAATGTCATTTAGAAATGCGTGCATTAAAAAATGATACAATGTTCCTCCAGTATGATATCACAGAAACACAGGACAGACCAAGACTAAAACTGACAAAAAGCACATAATTATACATATAGTTACAACAGTGCAAAGCAATACCGTAATTTGACAAAGAGCAGACCACGGGCACGGTAAAAATAAGTCTCAAAGTCCCGATAGCCCATCATCTCACACAGACAGTAGAAGGGAGAAACTCTCCCTGCCATGAACCTCCAGCACCACAAACTTGCCGATGCAGCATCCTGGAAGCACCCGACCACAGCTGATTCTGAGTCCGTCCCAAAACTTTGAGCCTCCGACCAGCCCTCCGAAACCGAGCACCATCTCTGCTGAGTGCTTCGACCCCACCCCGGCCGCCGAGCAACAAGCAAAGCCGAGGACTCGGGGCCTTCTCCTCCCGAGATTCTGGATCACACAGTAGCAGCAGCAGCGAAGCAGTCATTTCAGAAGTTTCGCCAGATGTTCCTCCGTGCTCTCACGTCTGCCTCCATCAAATCAGGATTGTGCACGGCACCCTACTTGACAGATAACAGACAACACCACCAGAGTGGCCACTGCGAGTTGCGTCGAGCCACCATCTTCTCCTCTCCACGATGAGGAGAAACCGGAGGCGTTAGGTGGCAGATAAAATAAGCTTTATTTGTCACAGTGAAATGCGCCGTTTGTGTCAAAGACCAACACAAGCCGAGAATGCGCTGGGGGCAGCCAGCACGTGAAACAGATAATTTCACAACAAACCTCAGCGATAACAAACCTGATTCAGATTCTGAAGTGTCGTTATGCTTCTGACGCTAACATAGCATATCCACAACTTATTAACCCAAACCAGCATGTCTTTGTCTATGTCTTTGGAATGTGGGAGGAAATTGGAGCACCCAGAGGAAACCCAGAGAGTCACGGAGAGATAAACAAACTCCTTACAGACAGCAGGTGGAACTGAACACCGATCTGACAATCACTGGCTTCTGTGCTGCCCAAAACAAGACCCCACCTGTAATCAGGAGACATCTTCCAGTCATGAAGCTAACTTGGCAAACTAGTCCACTAGTTCAGTGTAGATAGCCTAAATACAGCAGGTTCTCACAAACATGTAACAGTAATAAGTAACAACAGACACAAAATGCTGCAGGAGCTCAATAAGCTATGCAGCATCTATAAACAGTCAACATTCCGGGCCTGTATTTTAAAACATAGGACATAGTGCGGCACAACCCTATACAGCTCCTTCAGGCCACCATGTTAGACCAAAATTTTATCCTACTCTACGATCAATAACCCTTCCCTCCCACATAGCCCTCCATTTTTCTTTCATTTTGTTCTGCTTATTTATTTACTCTTGGAACGTGGGCACCACCAGCACTTAACGGGCCTTATTTGGGCTGGCACTGTAGTGTAGTTGTTAGTACACCGCTTTACACTACAGGGCGGAGGGGCTCAGGTTCAATTCCTGATGCTGCCTGTAAGGAGTTCGTACGTTCTCCCTGTGACCACATAGGTTTCCTCCGGGTGCTCCAGCTTCCTCCCCCAGTCCAAAGACGTACCACTTAGTAGGTTAATTGGTCATTGTAAATTGTCCTGTGATTAGGCTAGGGTTAAATCGGGTTATTTGTGAGGGCCTGTTCCACGCTGTATCTCGATAAATAACTAAATGCGTTATTGCCTGCCCTTGCAAAGGAGATGAGCCCACCTACTCAAAGTCAAGTCATTCTTTGGCCATTATCATACATCAGTGAATTACAAGCTTAATATCTCTTTATTTCATGGTTCAGAACAGTGATAGCCTCCAGTAAACACACCTTCTTCTTCTGAAGCCCATCACCCCCCAGTAGGACAGAGGCCACCAACAGCAGCTCCTCTGTCCTGAACCAGTTTTTCAAGTTGTCCCCAGGTGCAGCCCATCTGTGAAGATCCCTTCTCTACCAGTGATGAGGTCTTTGGAGCTTTTTTGGCATTTCTGTAGCTTTGGGTTTTTAAGGGTTGGGGTTGCTCACCCCATGCCTAACCCTTCTCCTTTTGCAGTCCATGGTGGAGCTAGTAAACGTGTACTGAGAAAATATTTTTTTCTCTATTATGTTTCACTTTTCTTTAACAGATCTCCTAGGCAGAACCATGAAAGGGTAAAAGGGATCTGGATGCAATTTACAGATTGTTTCTTCAAAGTTTCGTGTCAACATACTGAAAAGTTGTCACGAACAAAATTAGACCATAAAACCATAAGAAAAAGGAGCAGAAGTCGGCCATTCGGCCCATCGAATCTGCTCCGCCATTTTATCATGAGCTGATCCATTCTCCCATTTAGTCCCACTCCCCCGCCTTCTCACCATAACCTTTGATGCCCTGGCTACTCAGGTACCTATCAATCTCTGCCTTAAATGCACCCAATGACTTGGCCTCCACTGCCGCCCGTGGCAACAAATTCCATAGATTCACCACCCTCTGACTAAAAAAATTTCTTCGCATTTCTGTTCTGAATGGACGCCCTTCAATCCTGAAGTCATGCCCTCTCGTACTAGACTCCCCCATCATGGGAAACAACTTTGCCACATCCACTCTTCCATGCCCTTCAACATTCAAAATGTTTCTATGAAGTCTCCCTCATTCTTCTAAACTCCAAGGAATACAGTCCAAGAGCAGACAAACGTTCCTCATATGTTAACCCTCTCATACCCAGAATCATTCTAGTGAATCTTCTCTGTACCCTCTCCAATGTCAGCACATCCTTTCTTAAATAAGGAGACCAAAACTGCCCACAGTACTCCAAGTAAGGTCTCACCAGTGCCTTATAGAGCCTCAACATCACAAATTAATCAAATATTTCAGCATGAAGCTCACTGTAACTAAGCTGAAGTCCAAATAAGACATTCTATCATAAGATGACATATTTTTAAAAACATGTGTATGTTTGTGCATCTTGGTTTCAAAGACACCTTGCTAGTTGAAGAAAGCTCAGAGGAAAGAAACGAGGATAATTTCTCAATTGAAGTTTCCTGATTTAGTTTACAATCTCTGTTTACTGTCATTAGAAAGCCGACAGACAAGTTCTCGGGCCTTTAAGATCTCAACAAGATCTAGACAATAATCCCACAACCAGAGGGATTGTTGGCTGGAGTCAGGGCTTTACGCTTTGGATCTTGGTAGGGTCTCCTATGCCAAACAGGTCAAAGGATGGAGACCAGACTAAGAGTGGTCCACCAGTTCTCCAGGTTTGGGGGTTCAGCTCTGGGCAAACAGTCCTGACTGGTCAATCAAAATTTTTATGGAAACAGCAATGAAGAGTCCTCCAACATCTGAGTGCGATGGTATTCCTGAGTCTCCACCGGGACCTGCAAGGCTGACAATAGTGAAAGCCGAGAGGAAGCTGTTGATGTGATGAAGGAAGCTCTGAACACTGTCAGAAATGGTATAACGGGCAGTAAGTAAGAGGATACAAAACACATAATTAACAAATATTGCACAAGGCTACACTGGAGAACTATTGCAACAAGACTTACGAATAGTTGGGCAGCACATTAGCATTATGGTTAGTGTAATGCTATTACAATGCCAGCGACCCAGGTTCAATTCCTGCCACTGCCTGTAAGGAGTTTGTACATTCTCCTGGTGCTCCAGTTTCCTCCCACATTCCAAAGACATCCAGGTTAGTAGGTCAATTGGTCACCCGTCTTGTAAAGACACTGCCCGGAAGGAGGCAATGGCAAACCATTTCTGTATAAAACTTTGCCAAAAACAATAACAGTTATGGGATCATGATTGACCATGTCATATGACAAGGCAAATAACAATGATGATGTCTCTACAAAGCAGCTTAGAAGTTTGAGAAGATTCAATATGTCATCAAAGACTCTTGAAGAGTGAGAGGAGTTGGTCATTGAATGACTGTTTAGACAACCACTGTCTCCAGCACCTCATGGGAAATGTGGGACAAATGCTGAGAATATCCTGTTCAGAGACTGATAACAGTGGGACAGGAACTGTCCTTGAGCCTAGTGGTGTGTGCTTTCAGGTGTTAATATATTGATGGGAGAGAGAGAAGAGGGAATGCTCAGTAAGGGTGGTATGTGTTGGCTGCTTTACTGGGGCAACGAGTAGACAGAGTGCATAGAAGTGAGGCTTTTTTTTACTTATTGAGATACAGAACAGAATAGGCCCTTCAAGCTCTATGAACCATGCCGCCAATAAGACGTAGGAGCAGAATTAGGCCATTTGGACCATCAAATTGGCTCCACCATTCCACCTTGACTAATCTATTATCCTGTTCAACCTCATTCTCCTGCCCTCTCCCCATAACCTTTGACACCCTTACTTATCAAGAACCTATCAGTCTCCACTTTAAATACACCCCAATGACTAAGGCAATGAATTCCACAGATTCATCACCATCTGGCTAAAGAAATTCCTCCACATGTCTGTTTCATCTCTGTTCAATAAGTTTAAATTAAAATTCCCCTCTCGTTCTTCTATACTCCAGTGAGTACGGGCCCAGAGCTATCAAATGCTCCTCATGCATTAATCCTTTCATTCTCATGAACCTCCTCCAAAATTTCTCCAAACACAGCACATCCTTTCTTGGATAAGGGATGCAAAACTGCTCACAATAGTCCAAATGCAGTCTGATCAATATTTGACAACCTACATCAATGATAATACATAAAAATATTTTCCATATTACAAACCATTTTGGGATGTTTTGAGGCTGCATGCAAAGTTATAGATTTGCCAAGTCTTCTTTTCTAATATTAAGTTATGTTGTCATTGGTGCACAAACAATAATCTGTTTTATTTTGCCCGCCCCTTAGTTCCTCAACATTGAAGATGGCCGCGATAGTGTACTACTACCTGATTCTCCAATGTACCTGCTGCATCCTTGTCTACTCACATCTTGTTATTGAAGAAAAACCCCCAGAAACTCCACAGAACAAGAACATTTCTGATCTCCACCAATCCAAGTATACTGGCATCACCATAGTGGGTTAGTCACAAGTTATTAGAGATCTGGCTGCATGCTGAACAGCAAACAAATTTTTATTTTAGTAACGATGTTGCTTGGTATTTACCCAGTGGGTGAAGCAATTAATGGAAAGTATTGAAGATTATTTCTGGTGTGAATGAATAATTCATTTACTGTTACCATAGTCTGTGGCAGGGTTTCCAAACCCTTTTTTATACCATGGAGCCTTATTATTAACCAAAGGGTCTTTGGACCCCAGGTTGGGAAAGGTTCAAAAAGGAGCAAAGGTTCATTTTATTATCAAAGTTTGAATGCAGAATACAACTCTGAGATTTGTCTTCTCCAGACAGCCATAAGGTACAGAAAACCATAGAAGTAGTTGAAAGAAAGTCATCAATTCCCCCCTTGCATGAAAACAAAAGGAAACAAAAACTTGCAAACCCCAACCCCGCCCCAGCTCCTCCCTTGCACAAAACTAACAGATCTCCCTAACTCCCAGCCTGCCAATCAGCAACAAGAAAGAATAGACAAGAACATGAAAAATATACATAGAAAGAGGCCAACATGAACTACAGTTCAATCCATAAATCTCAGTATTTTGATAACATCTCTGAGAGCATCAGAACCCAGCAGCCCCGGTCTATGATTAAAGAGATGTATTCTTGATAGATGCTGCCTTCCCTTATTGATAATGCCTTTAATAAATTAGGCAGCATCTATGGAGGGACATAAACAGTTGACATCAATGATGCTGCCTGACCTGCTGAGTTCCTCCAACATTTTGTGTGTGTTGCTCAAGATTTCCAGAATCTCTTGAGTCATTTTGATTTGATAATTTTATAATTCTAGGAAATACAACTCTGCTATTGCTGATTATTAACTGTGGCTACAGATGAAATTGTTTTTAAGATAGATTTCAACCTCATTTATTTTTTAAAAACTTTTTGGACAGATTTAGAGAAACAGCACAGTAACAGGCCCTTCTGGCTCAATGAGCTTGCACCTCCCAGTTACAACCATGTGACCAACTAATCAATACTCCCTTGGAATGTGGGCGGAAACCAGAGGACCCGGAGGAAATCCACACAGTCACAGGAATAGTGTAGAGAGCGGTAGGATTGAACCCAGGTCACTGGCGTCGTAATAGAGTTTTGCAGAGAAGTTATTGACTCTGTTATTAACCACCTTTCTGATCAGAGTCATTTAATTGGATAAATTTTTGGCAGCAAGTTTCTAGGAATCCCACTCAGCGGTAGAAGAGTATAGGAACAGATTTTTTTTTGCATCTGCATTTCTTTTACTTTGGTGATACTTGAAGGTCAAGTCTGACTTCTTTCTACTTGAGTTCACTTGTTGCTCAGGTAAGTAAAGGCATCCGTTAGTCTTGCGAGACCATGGATCTGTGCCTGGAAAGTCTTCACTCTCCAGGGCACAGGCCTGGGCAAGGTTGTATGGAAGACTGGCAGTTGCCCATGCTACAAGTCTCCCCTCTCCACGCCACCGATGTTGTCCAAGGTAAGGGCATTAGGACCCATACAGCTTGGCACCAGTGTCGTCGCAGAGCAATGTGTGATTAAGTGCCTTGCTCAAGGACACAACATGTTCCCTCGGCTGGGGCTCGAACTCACGACCTTCAGGTCACTAGTCCAATGCCTTAACCACTTGGTCACGTGCCCAGGTAGGTGATGAATATTATGCATCAGTTCCTGAACTGTAGTAGTCCATGTAGTGAATATGTTTCCAAGATGTTGATGGGCAGGTAGTTCCAATATGAGGAACCAGTGTCAGTAAAGTTCCAAGACATGGAGATGCAATTGCAGATAATGACTTTCCCATACACCTCCAGCATTAGTCCTTCTAGGTGGTTGATGTAATAAGTTTGTAAAATTATGCTGGTAACCTTGTTGAGTTAGACTGTATTACCATAAGATGTAGGAGCAGAATTAGCTCATTTGGCCCATTGAGCCTGCTCCACCTGCTCCATCATGTAACTTATTATCACTTCAACCTTATTCTCCTGCCTTCTCCCTGTAACCTTTGACGCCCTTTCCAATCAAGAACCTATTAACCTCCGCTTTAAATATACCCAATGATTTGCCAAGAATGGGCAAAGAAGTGGCAAATGAAATACAATGTTGGAAAGTGTATGGTTATGCACTTTGGCAGAAGAAATAATCGGGCAGACTATTATTTAAGTGGGGAGAGAATTCAAAGTTCTGAGATGCAACGGGACTTGGGAGTCCTCGTACAGGATACCCTTAAGGTTAACCTCCAGGTTGAGTTGGTGGTGAAGAAGGTGAATGCAATGTTGGCATTCATTTCTAGAGGAATAGAGTATAGGAGCAGGGATGTGATGTTGAGGCTCTATAAGGCGCTGGTAAGACCTCACTTGGAGTACTGTGGGCAGTTCTGGTCTCCTTATTTAAGAAAGGATGTGCTGACGTTGGAGAGGGTACAGAGAAGATCCACTAGAATGATTCCAGGAATGAGAGGGTTAACATATGAGGGACGTTTGTCCGCTCTTGGACTTATTCCTTGGAGTTTAGAAGAATGAGGGGGGACCTCATAGAAACATTTTGAATGTTGAAAGGCATGGACAAGGTGGATGTGGCAAAGTAGTTTCCCATGGTGGGGGAGTCTAGTACGAGAGGGCATGGCTTAAGGCACCCATTCAGAACAGAGATGCGAAGAAATTTTTTTAGCCAGAGGGTGGTGAACAATGGAATTTGTTGCCACAGGCGGCAGTGGAGGTTAAGTCATTGGGTGTATTTAAGGCAGAGATTGATAGGCATCTGAGTAGCCAGGGCATCAAAGTTATGTTGAGAAGGCGGGGGAGTGGGACTAAATGGGAGAATGGATCAGCTCATGATAAAATGGCGGAGCAGACTTGATGGGCCAAATGGCCGACTTCTGCTCCTTTGTCTTATGGTCTTATGGCCTCCAGAGCTATCTGTGGCAATGAATTCCACAGATTCATGATCACCTGGCTAAAGAAACTCTGCTTCATTTCTGTTCTAAAGGGATGTCCTTGTATTCTGAGACTGTGCCCTCCGGTCCGGGCTCTCCTACTATAGGAAACATTTTCTCCATGTCCACATCTACACGCCCAGGATGGATACTTAGCAAACTATAAGTCTCACGTAGTACAGCCCTGAGAGATGAAAGATTGGTTTATTTTCAACATGCCACACTTTTTATGAACAAATTGGAAAGTTTTGCCTCCAGTGGCATTAAGAAACAATTGGAAATTTGGTAGATTCTTGAAACTTCCACTTCGTATTTTACAAATCCCTGTCTCATGTTCCTTGTAGAACTGCCAAGTAGCAGAAAATTTCATTTCAGAAGAGAGAATGGAAGAATATTTCCCAATCAACTGGAAAGGGTAAGTAACATCAGCCTTTTGTGAGCTGACTTCAACAGTAACCTGAATTAATAATATTTTAAATTATCCACTAACCATTGTTCTGTGACACCATACTTCCAGGAAGTAAATCGTCCTGTTTTCAGTCTTGCTCTTTAGTCTGACCTACATTACAATAGGTACAGTATATAGTCTTGCTACATAGACTTGACTTACAATACTCCAGTCCTGATGAAGGGTCTCAGCCCAAAATGTTGACTGTGTACTCGTTTCCATAGATGCTGTCTGACCTGCTGAGTTACTCCAACATTTTATAGGTGTTCCTACTTGGAGTATTATGAATAGTTTTGGACTCCTTATGTAAGAAAAGATGTGTTCACATGGAAGAGGGTCTAGCAGAAATTTGCAAGAATTATTCTGAGAATGGAAGAGTTAATGTATGAGGAGTGTTTGATGGCTCCGGGCCTGTATTCATTGGAGTTTAGAAGAATGAAGGAGGATCTCATTGAAATCTATCGAATATTGAAAGACCTAGATAGAGTGGATGTGGAGAGGATGTTTCCTATAGTGGGAGAAACAAGGACTAGAGGGCACAGCCTCAGAATAGAAGAAATAGAGATGAGGAGGAATTTCTTTAGCCAGAGGTTGGTGAATCTGTGGAATTCACTGCCACAGATGGCTGCAGAAGGCAAGTAATTTGGTATATTAGAAGTAGAGTAGGGGCATCAAAGGTTATGGGGAGAAGGCAGGAGAATGGGTTTGCAAGGGATAATAAATCAGCTGTATAACTCATCTCCTCCTACCTTAGGCCACAAATTTATCAATCACTTCTGCTGTGGACCACCAGGAGGTCCAAAACGCTCTCGTCAAATACATGTGCAGTTCAACTCTTTGAGTAATAATGCAGAAAGTTTGAAGTTAATAACTCATCTCCTTCTATCTTAGGCCATGAACTTCTACAAAGAAGGGATCCGTATGCTCCACGACCACTGGACTAAGTGTGTACATGTAGGAAGGGAAAAATAAATGTGCTAGGTTTTCTAAGATTGACTACTTCTACCTTAGGCCACAAACTTATCAATCACCCCTCGTATGTAAAAACTAAGAGAGATGAGAGTGGATAAAGGACTGCTAGAAAATAATAACGGGGGAAAAGGAGATGGCAGATCAACTAAATGCGTATTTTGCATCAGTCTAGCAGTGTGCCAGATGTTGTAGTGTGTGAGGGACCAGAAGTGGGTGCAGTTGCTATTACAAGAGAGAAGGTGCTCAAAAAGCTAAAAGACCTAAAAGTACATAAGTTACCAGGACCAGACGAACTGCACCCTAGGGTTCTGAAAGAGGTAGCATTAGAGATTGTGGCAGCATTAGAAATGATCTTTCAAAAATCATTGGATTCTGGCATGGTGCCAGAAGACTGGAAAACTGCAAATGTCGTTCCACTCTTTCAGAAAGGAGGAAGGCAGCAGAAAGGAAATTATAGACCAGTTAGCTGGACCTCAGTGGTCAGGAAGATGTTGGAGTCAATTGTTAAGGATGAGGTAATGGAGTATTTGGTGACACAGGACAAGATAGAACAAAGTCAGCATGGTTTCCTTCAGGGAAAATCTTGCCTGACGAACCTGTTGGAATTCTTTGAGGAGATTACAAGTAGGATAGATAAAGAGGATGCAGTGGATGTTGTATATTTGGACTTTCAGAAGGCCTTTGACAAGGTACCACTCATGAGGCTGCTTACCAAGTGAAGAGCCCATGGTATTACAGGAAATTTACTAGCATGGTTAGATCAATAGCTGATTGGAAGAAGGCAGGGAGTGGGGAAAAAAGGATCCTTGTCTGGTTGGCTGCCAGTGACTAGTGTTGTTACGCAGGGGTCGGTTTTAGTACCACTTCTTTTTATGCTGTATATAAATGATTTAGATGATGAAATAGATGGCTTTGTTGCCAAATTTGAAGATGATATGAAGATTGGTGGAGGGGCAGGTAGTGTTGAGGAAACAGGTAGGATGCAGAAGACAGACAGATTAGGAGAATAGACAATAGGTGCAGGAGTAGGCCATTCAGCCTTTCGAGCTAGCACCGCCACTCACTGTGATCATGGCTGATTATCCACAATCAGTATCCAGTTCCTGCCTTATCCCCATAACCTTTGATGCTGCTATCTTTAAGAGCTCTATCCATCTCTTTCTTGAAAATATCCAGAGACTTGGCCTCCACTGCCTTCTGGGGCAGAGCCTTCCACATATCCAGCACTCTCTGGGTAATGACCAAGAAAGTGGCAAATGAAATACAATATTGGAAAATGCATGGTCATGCACTTTGGTAGCAGAAATAAATGTGCGGACTATTTTCTAACTGGGGAGAAAATCCAAAATTCTGAGATGCAAAGGGACTTGGGAGTCCCTGTGCAGAACACCCTAAAGGTTAACTTGCAGGTTGAGCCGGTGGTGAGGAAGGAAAATGCAATGTTTGCATTCATTTCAAGCGGTCTAGAATACAAGAGCAGGGATGTAATGCTGAGGCTTTATAAGGAACTGGTGAGGCCCCACCTAGTATACGTGCAGCTGTGGACGCCAGGTCATTGGGTGTACTTAAGGCAGAGATTGATAGGTCCTTGATTGGACATGGCATCAAAGGTTACGGGGAGAAAGCTGGGAACTGGGGTTGAGGAGAAGGAAAAAAAGGGATCAGCCATGATTGAATGGTGGAGCTGACTCAGTGGGCCGAATGGCCTAATTCTACTCCTATGTCTTATGGTCTTAATGCAATTACGAACAAGGTGCGCCAGCAGCTATATTTCATAAGGAGTTTGAGAAGATTTGGTATGTCACCAAACACTCGAGCAGATTTCTACAGGTGTACCATGGAGAGAACCTTGACTGGTTGCATCACTGTCTGGTGTGGAGACACCAATGCACAGAATCAGAAAAATCTGCAGAGCATTGTAAACCCAGCCAGCTCCATCATGGGCATAGCCTCCCCACAAGGATATCTTCAAAAGAAGGCGGCATCGATCATTAAGGATCCTCACTACACAGTACGTGCCCTCTTTTCATTGCTACTATCACAGAAGAGGATCAGGAGCCTGAAGACACACTCAATGTTTTAGGAACAGCTTCTTCCCCTCTGCTATCAGATTTATGAATCAGAATCTCCTCCTCTGTCATCTGATTTCTGAATGGTAATTGAACCATGAACACTACCTCACAACATTTTTCCTCTCTTTTTGCACTACTTATTAAATTTAACAAATATATACACTTCTTAGTGTAATTCACAATTTTTGTTATTATGTATTGCAATGTACTGCTGCCGTATAACAATACATTTCATAGCATATGCTGGTGATATTAAACCTGATCCTGATTCTAATTCTGGTTCTGCCTTAAGATAAACCACAACAGTTTTCTGGGAATGCAACTATGCAACTCCCTACTAACCACCCCCCCCCCCCCGGCCCCGCCACCACCAACAACCAAAAAGAGGGAGCTACCTTTACTTTATACCACAACGACTGACGGCATCTCCAGTGGTTTGTTATCACAAGATTATCTGAAAAAAAACAAAGTTATAAAATAGAGCTCGTGATTAGTGCCAATATTGACAGGCTATTGGAATCAGGTGTTTTTCCTTTCCGTAGTACAGTATTTCGGATTAGCATTTATGCAGCGTTGAGTGGTGGGCAGGATCTTTGCCTGATCTTGATGACATCTCCCTCTGTGGAAGCAGTGGTTAGTAGGTTGTGAAAGTTACAGTTGTGCATGTTGATAATGTTGTGTACTTTGCTGACAAGTGCACAAATACTTTAGATTTTTTTTGCATATTCAGGGCCCTTATCACTGTCAAGGGTCCCTCCCATCCATCCCACAATCTCTTTGACACCCTACCATCAAGGAGAGTTTCCACAGCATTAGGACAAGGACTGTTAGAATGGGAACCAGCTTCTTCCCTCAGGATGTGAGACTACTGAACTCCCTGTCTTCATGTATGAAGTGCAAGTAGCATTATACTGTTTACTTTTTAATTTGCGTTGTGAATGCACCTGATGCTAAATGTCCATCTTCTGGAATATACACAGTTGAGTGACAATAAACTTGAAATTGAACTTGAATCTTTCCCACAATTGAATCAACTGCCTTCAGGAAGTTAATTTACAATACCACTCCTCATCCACCTTAAAGTAGTATTGGACAGGGGCAAGCAGGTGTCTCCCACCCAATGTCAGCCAATTACTGAAGTTACTTACAAAGCCGGAATTAACACAGCAAAGTGTATCTCATCACTTTTCAATTCCATTGGTAAAAGGAATGTCACGTGGTGTGATACCAACTAATGAAATAGTTCAAGTTCAAGTTTATTGTCATTCAACCGTACACATGTATACAACTGACCAAAAGATGCTTTCCTTTAGGGCCAAGTTGCAAAACACAGTACAGGCACACACAGCACATATGGTCACAAAATAATAGTAGCATATGTCCCTGAGTGGCATGGCCTGCAGATTGATAGTGCATGGGATATTGGTCTGGAGCCTCGTTTCAGGGGAGGAGAAGATGGTGGTGCGACACAGCACGCGCGACCACTCCGAATTGATATCGTATTTGTTAAATAGGGACTGTGCACAATCCTGATTTGATGGAGACAGACATGAGAAGCACAGAGGAACATCTGGAGAAACTTCTGAAATGCCTGCTTCGCTGCCGCTGCTACTGTGCGATCGAGAATTTCCGGAGGGGAAGGCCCCAAATCCTGGGCTTTGCCTATTGCCTGTTGCCGGGGCCAGGGTCGAAGCACTCGGCAGAGATGGTGCTCAGTGCTCGGTGTCAGAGGACTGGTTGGAGGCTCGAAGTTTTCGGACGGACTCAAAAGTCGAAATGTGGTCGGATGCTTCCAGGATGCTGCATCGGCAAGTTTGCGATGCTGGAAGCTCATGGCAGGGAGAGTTTCTCCCTTCTACCGCCTGCGTGAGATGATGGAACTTTCGAGAGACTTTGAGACTTTTTTTTGTACCGTGCCCATGGTCTGTTCTTCATCAAATTACGGTATTGCTTTGCACTGTTGTAACTATATGTTATAATTATGTGGTTTTTGTCAGTTTTTTTAGTCTTGGTTTGTCTTGTGTTTCTGTGATATCATTCTGGAGGAACAAATTGTATCATTTCTTAATGCATGCATTACTAAATGACGATAAAAGATGACTGTGTGTCCTTATAATCTAATCTGCAAGAACAAGCACGCAGCAGTTCCTCATCTCATGTAGCCATGGGAATAGGCAATCAAACTTGTCTTTCAGGAAGCAAATGCTAGAGAGCAGCCCTTATGGGACAGCCAGCCTGCAGGGGCCATCCCCCAATCCGGTGTCTCTGACGCATCCTCCTTTGGGTGGGTGCAACAAGTGACACCACAGTATGAAAGTGTGGTCCATGCAACAACTGAGATCGCACAGCTCCTCTGCCAACAGACTTGCCAATGAACCGGATTTGCAGTATTTTGTAAGACCAACGTTCAACAGGATCACAAGAGAAATGTTCAAGACAAACACTTGCACTGTTTATTGGGCCCGGAAAGGCCATTGTGACAAAGTGCACTGCCATCTTACTGGAAACAAATAAGGAAAGTAAAAATCAATACTATTGCAATTCCTCATGCACTTCCTTTGTTGCTCAATTTTTAATCTGCTTGTCTAAAACATGGCATTCAACGTTAAGCTCGACCTTCTACCTAATTACATCTCCTCTGTACTGAAATCAAACCCAGAAGTCGTAGAGATCTTTCTATTCTTCAATTGAGTAGCAGTTAGCGTGACACTATAACAGCTCAAGGTATCTAAGTTCGGAGTTCAATTCCGGCATCCTCTATAAGAAGTTTGAATGTCCTTTCCGTGAGTGCTCCGGTTTCCTCCCTCAGTCAAAAGAGATACCGGTTAGTGGGTTAATTGGTCATTGTAGGTTGACCTGTCGTTAGATTAGTGTTAAATAGGTAGGTTGCTGGGTGGTGTGACTTGGTGGGCTGGAAGGGGCCGTTATGCGATTTCTCTCAAAATAAATAAAAACTTGCCTCCTTCTACAAATTATCAGGAATGAAAACCTAAACTTGTTTTATATTCTAGTGTAGTTCACCAAATTTTATGTCTCATCATCTTTACTCTTCAGCGGTGTCTTGAGCTTTGGACCAGAGGAGGTTTACAAGAATAATCTCATAAATGTAAGGATTAATGTACGAGGTGTGTTTGATGGCTCGAAGCCTGTATTTGCTGGAGTTTAGAAGAATGAGGGGGGGTCTCATTGAATCCCACTGAATATTGAAAAGACTAGATAGATTGGATGTCCAGAGGATGTTTCCTATAGTGGGAGAGTCGAGAAGGCACAGCCTCAAAATAGAAGGACATCCCTTTCGAACAGAGCTGAAGAGGAATATCTTTAGCCAGAGGGTGGTGAATCTGTGGAAATCATTGTCATAGATGGCTCTGGGGGCTAAGTCATTGGATGTAATTAAAACAGCAGTTCATAGGTACTTACTTAGTAATGATGTCAAATGTCACAGGAGAGGTCAGGAGAATAGGAAAGAGAAAATAAATCAGCCATGGGGCACACAGTGGCATAATTCAGCTCCTATGTCTTACGATCTTATGGACCTTCATCTTTCAGCATCAAAGTTCAAAGTAAATTTATTATCAAGGTACATATATGCCACCACATACAACCCTGAGATTCACTTAACATAAGAACATAAAAAATAGAAGCAGGAGTAGGCCATCTGGCCCGTCGAGCCTGCTCGGCCATTCAATAAGATCATGTCTGATCTGGCCATGGGCTCATCCCAACCTACCTGCCTTTTCCCCATAACCTTTAATTCCCCTACTATGCAAAAATCTATCCAACCTTGTTTTAAATATATTTACTGAGGTAGCTTCCACTGCTTCATTGGGCAGAGAATTCCACAGATTCACCACTCTCTGGGAAAAGTAGTTCCTCCTAATCTCTGTCCTAAATCTACTCCCCCAAATCTTGAGGCTAGTTCTAGTCTCACCTACCAGAGGAAACAACTTTCCTGCCTCTATCTTGTCTATCTCTTTCATAATTTTAAATGTTTCTATAAGATCTCCTCTCATTCTTCCATATTCCAGAAAATCTCAGTGAGTACAGTCCCGCGCGACTCAATCTCTCTTCATAGTCTAGCCCCCTCATCTCTGGAATCAACCTGGTGAACCTCCTCTGCACTGCCTCGAAAGCCAGTATATTCTTCCTCAAGTAAGACAAGAACTTCATGCAGTACTCCAGGTGCAGCCTCACCAGTACCCTGTATAGTTGCAGCATAACCTTCCTGCTCTTAAATTCAATCCCTCTAGCATTGAAGGCCAACATTCCATTTGCCTTCTTGATAGCTTGCTTCACTTTTTGTAATTCATGCACAAGCACTCCCAAATCCCTCTGCACAGCAGCATGCTACAATTTTTTTTACCATTTAAATAATAATCTTCCTTCCAAAATGCATGACCTCACATTTACCAATATTGTATTCCATCTGCCAGACCCTTGCCCACTCACTTAACCTATCTATATCTCTCTGCAGACCTTTCGTATCTTCTGCACAATTTGCTTTTGCACTCAATTTAGTGTCCTCAACAAACTTAGATACACTACAGTTGGTCCCCTCTTTCAGATCATTAATGTATATCGTGAAGAATTGAAAGCCCAGCACCAGCTCCTGCGGCACACCACTCACCACTGATTGTCAACCAGAGTAACACCCATGTATCCCAACTCTCTGCTTTCTATTAATTAACCAATCCCCTATCCATGCTAATACATCACCCCCAATTCTATGCCTCCTTATCTTATGGATAAGTCTTTTATGCGGCACCTTATTGAACACCTTCTGGAAATCCAAGTAAATAATGTCCATCTGTTCCCCTCTATCCACTGTGCTCATTATATCCTCAAAGAACTCCAGAGAGTTTGTCAAACAGGACCTGCCTTTGCTGAATCCATGCTGTGTCTGCCTGATGGATCCATTTCCTTCCAGCTGCCTCGCTATTTGTTCTTTAATGATAGCTTCAAGCATTTTCACAACTACAGATGTTAAACGAACTGGCCTATAGTTACCTGCCTTTTGCCTACATCCTTTTTTGAATAGTGGTGTGACATTCGCCGTCTTCCAACCTATCAGGACCTGCCCAGAGTCCAGATAATTTTGGTAAATTATCACCAAAGCCTTCACTATAACTTCTGCCATTTCTTTCAGTCCCCTGGGAAGCATTCCATCAGGACCAGAGGACTTACCTATCCTCATTGCTCAGCACTACCTCTTTAGTGAAAACTATTGTATCGAGGTCCTCACCTCCCATCGCATCCATAACATCTCTCTTTGGCATGTTAGGCATGTCCTCCACCGTGAAGAATTACACAAAATAGTCATTCAAAGCCTCAGCCATTTCTTCATTACTCAATATCAATTCCCTCTTCTCGTCCTCCAAGGGACCTACGTTCACTTTAGCCACCCTTCTCCACTATATATATATTACAAAATCTTTTATTATCTATTTTTATATTTTGTGCTAGTTTATTTTCATAATCTATCTTCCCTCTTTATCGCTTGCTTTATGGTTTTTTGTTGCTTTTTAAAGTTTTCCCAATCTTCCAGTTTCCCACTACTCGGTGACTTTGTACACAGAGCTTTTAGTTTAACGCCTTCTTTTATTTCTTTAATTATCCAACGCTGGCATTCCCACCCTTACTGTCCTTACTTTTAACTAGAATATACTTTGTTGAGTACCGTAAAAAATCTCTTTGAAAGTCTTCTACAGTTCCTCAATCATCCCACCCTATAGCCTGTGTTCCACTCTGCACTAGCCAAATTCTCCCTCATTCCATTGTTTAGGCATAATACACTAGCGTTAGATCAAACTATTTCACCCTCTATTTGCATGAGAAACTCAACCATAGTGGGATCACTTTTTCAAGAGGATCCCTAACTACAAGATCACTAATTTTACCTGTCTCATTGCACAGGTCCAGATCTAAGGTAACATGTTCCCTTGTAGGTTCATGCAACATGCTGTAACATGCTGTTCAAGAAAACCACCACGGATGCATTCTATGAAGTCCTCCGCAAGACTGCCTCAGGAAGTACATTCAGATTGGAGGATTGTGACTAGTGGTGTCCCACAAGGATCTGTTCTGGGACCTCTACTTTTTGTGATTTTTATTAACAACCTGGATGTGGGGGTAGAAGGGTGGGTTGGCAAGTTTGCAGATGACACAAAGGTTGGTGGTGTTGTAGATAGTGTAGAGAATTGTCAAAGATTGCAGAGAGACATTGATAGGATGCAGAAGTGGGCTGAGAAGTGGCAGATGGAGTTCAACCCGGAAAAGTGTGAGGTGGTACACTTTGGAAGGATGAACTCCAAGGCAGAGTGCAAAGTAAATGGCAGGATACTTGGTAGTGTGGAGGAGCAGAGGGATCTGGGGGTACATGTCCACAGATCCCTGTAAGTTGCCTCACAGGTAGATAGGGTAGTTAAGAAAGCTTATGGGGTGTTAGCTTTCATAAGTCGAGGGATAGAGTTTAAGAGTCGCGATGTTGGGAGCATTGGGGGTATGGTATTGATGAGGATAGAGAATTGGTTGGCAGATAGGAAGCAAAGAGTGGGAATAAACCAGACCTTTTCAGAATGACAGGCAGCGGCTAGTGAGGTACCGCAAGGCTCAGTGCTGGGACCCCAGTTGTTTACAATATATATTAATGACTTAGACGAGGGAATTAAATGCAGCATCTCCAAGTTTGCGGATGACACGAAGCTGTGAGGAGGATGCTAAGGGGATGCAGGGTGACTTGGATAGGTTAGGTGAGTGGGCAAATTCATGGCAGATGCAGTTTAATGTGGATAAATGTGAGGTTAACCACTTTGGTGGCAAGAACAGGAAAACAGATTATTATCTGAATGGTGGCTGATTAGGAAAAGGGGAGGTGCAACGAGACCTGGGTGTCATTGTACACCAGCCATTGAAAGTGGGCATGCAGGTACAGCAGGCAAATGGTATGTTGGCATTCATAGCAGGAGGATTCGAGTACAAGAGCAGAGAGGTACTATTGCAGTTGTACAAGGCCTTGGTGAGACAACACCTGGAGTATTGTGTTTAGCTTTGGTCCCCTAATCTGAGGAAGGATATTCTTGCCATAGAGGGAGTACAAAGAAGGTTCACCAGATTGATTCCTGAGATGGCAGGACTTTCATATGATGAAAGACTGGATCGACTAGGCTTGTACTCTCTGGAATTTAGAAGATTGAGGAGGGATCTGATTGAAACGTATAAAATTCTAAAGGGATTGGACAGGCTAGAAGCAGGAAGATTGTTCCCAATATTGAGGAAGTCCAGAACGAGGGGTCACAGTTTGAGGATAAAGGAGAAGCCTTTTAGGACTGAGATGAGGAAAAACTTCTTCACACAGAGAGTGGTGAATCTGTGGAATTCTCTGCTACAGGAAATAGTTGAGGCCAGTTCATTGGCTATATTTAAGAGGGAGTTAGATATGGCCCTTGTGGCTAAAGGGATTGGGGGTATGGAGAAAAGGCAGGTACAGGGTTCTGAGTTGGATGATCAACGATGATCGTACTGAATGGCAGTGCAGGCTTGAAGGGCTGAATGGCCTATTCCTGCACCTATTTTCTATGTTTCTATGTAATGATGCAGCTCTATGAAACTCTGGTTAGGCCACACTTGGAGTACTGTGTCCAGTTCTGGTCGCCTCACTATAGGAAGAATGCGGAAGCATTGGAAAGGGTACAGAGGAGATTTACCAGGATGCTGCCTGGTTTAGAGAGTATGCATTATGATCAGAGATTAAGGGAGCTAGGGCTTTACTCTTTGGAAAGAGGGAGGATGAGAGGAGACATGATAGAGGTGTATAAGATAATAAGAGGAATAGATAGAGTGGATAACCAGTGCCTCTTCCCCAGGGCACCACTGCTCAATACAAGAGAACATGGCTTTAAGGTAAGGGGTGGGAAGTTCAAGGGGGATATTAGAGGAAGGCTTTTTACTCAGAGGGTGGTTGGTGCGTGGAATGCACTGCCTGAGTCAGTGGTGGAGGCAGATACACTCGTGAAGTTTAAGAGACTACTAGACAGGTATATGGAGGAATTTAAGGTGGGGGGTTATATGGGAGGCAGGGTTTGAGGGTTGGCACAACATTGTGGGCTGAAGGACCTGTAATGTGCTGTACTATTCTATGTTCTATGTTCAACCAACTTGATATACGCAATCTATGTGCAAGTTGAAGTCCCCCACCATAACTGCTATTCCATTCTTATATGCCTCAGATATTTCTCTATTTATTGCCTGTGCCTGAAATATCGTTATTTGGTGGCCATTAGACAACTCCCACCAGTGACATTTTTCCCTTTACTATTCTGAATGTCTAACCACGTGGATTCAACATTCTACTCCTTAGATTTTATATCATCTCTCACTATTGCCCTGATCTCATCTTCAATTAAGAGCGTTACCCCACCTCTCTTACCTTCCTGCCTATCCTCCCGCATTTCCTGATATCCTTGGATATTTAATTCCCAGTCCTCTCCACCCTGCAACCATGTTTCTGTAATTGCCACTAAATAATACCCCTTTGTACAGATTTGTGCCACAAGTTCACTGACCTTGTTTTGAATACTACAGGCATTCTAATAAAGTGCCCTTACACTCATTGTGCTTTTAAAATTTTGTAATCTTTCTCTTTTGCACTTGACTTTTCTTCACTCCACTCATACTTTTCTCTTTCTTATCTTTTGTTTTTTCTTTATCTTTATCCACATTTTTCTCTTTTACTTTCTCCATACCTCTCCAATCTGTTGAACCCACCCCCCCTACTATTTGGTTTAAAGCCCTATCCACAGCCCCAGTTATGTGATTCGCCAGGATCCAGGTCCCATCACGGTTCAGGTGGAGCCCGTCCCATTGGTACAGCTCCCTCCTTCCCCAATACTGGTGCCAATTTCCCACTTCTCCCACACCACTCCTTGAGCCACACATTTAACTCTCTAATCTTCTTGACCCTATGCCAATTTGCATGCGGCTCAGGTAGCAATCCAGAGATTACCACCTTTTTGGTTCTGCTTTTTAATTAAGTCCCTAGCTGCTCAAATTCCTTCAGCAGAACCTCCTTCCTCATTCTATCTATGTTGTTGGTACCCACATGGACTACGACAACTGGATCTTTCCCCTCCTAGTGCAAATTCCTCTGCAGATCAAATAAGATGTCCCGAACCCGGGCACCAGGCAGGCAACACAGCCTTCAGGATGCTCTTTCCTTCTGATAGAGAGCTCTGAATATTCCCCTGACTAGACTATCCCCAATTACCACTACATTTCTCTTCTCTCCCCCCTCTTCAATGGCTCATGAACTACGGTGCCAGTTAGGCTGCTCATTCTTCCTACAGTCCCCACTCTCATCCACACAAGGAGCAAGAATCGCAGACTTGTTGGACAAGCTCAAGGGCTGAGGCTTATCCAGCACTGTCTCTTAGAGTCCTCACTCACAGTCACACCCTCTTGTCCCTGACCACAGACTGAATTTGAGGCAGCTAATCTAATGGGTGTGACTATCTCCAGAAACAGAGTTGCAAACAAGAGAAAATCTACAGATGCTGGTACAGGAGCAACACACACACAATGCTGGAGGAACTCAGCAGGCCAGGCAGCATCAATGGAAAAAAGTACTGTCAATGTTTCAGGCTGAAACCCTTTGGCAAGACTGGAGGAAAAGAGCTGAGCAGGAGATTTGAAAGGTGGGGGGAGGGGAGAGAGGGATGCCAGGCAATAGCTGAAACTTGGAGGGGAAGGGATGAAGCAAAGAGCTAGGAAGTTGATTGGTGAAAGAGACAGAAGGCCATGGAAGAAAGAAGAAAGTGGGGGGGGGGGAAGAGGAGCACCAGAGGGAGCTGACGGGCGGGCAAGGCGATAACATGAGAGAGGGCAAGGGGATGGGAAATGGTGAAGGGGTGACGGAGGCATTACTGGAGGTTTGAGAAATCGATGTTCATGCCATCAGGTTGGAGGCTGGCCAAACAGTAGGCTACCCTGCCAGAACAAGCAGAATCTTCCAGTGACCACCCATTTTAATTCCATTTCCCATTCCCATTCCATTATGTCCACCCATGGCCTCCTCCACTGTCGGGATAAGGCCACACTTAGGTTGGAGAAACAACACCTTATATTCCAACAATGAAATACAATAAAATCAATGAAAAACTACAGACAAACAAAGATTGATACCAACCGATGTGCAAAAGAAGACAAACTATGCAAATACACAAAAAAACAAATGCCGGTTGACCACCTCTCATCCGAAAACCTCCGAAATGTGAAATTTTTTCGAGTGCTGATGATCCCACAAATGGAAAATTCTACAAGGCACTGGGAAGGTTCTTTTAATGGAAGCATAGCATCATAGGTGGAGACTGAAAGCCTGCCGTTTTTCAACAGCAGGTTCAGGTATTCTCCTGATGCTGCTGTGCTGCTTTTGTTAATCTGCACACATTATATTTTTATTATATTAATGGATTGTAATAATTTTTACTGTTAAGTACAGGTGTGATGAAAAAGTGCAAGACAAAGACCGCTTACAGGTAGCACATAAATTCAGAATTGGGAATGACTGATGTCATACACTCACTGACTGTCCTCCTGGGCAGTCAAAGTTGTGATAGCTTATCTTTCTGATGGTTCAATGTACATATTATTGTTTCATGCACAAATTATTAAAACTATTATATAAAATTACCTTCAGTTTATATGTATAAGCTGTTCTGCACTATACAAAAGTCTTAAGCAGATGTACAGTGTCCATAAGAAGTATTTACCCCCCTTGGAAGTTTTCATGGTTTATTGTTCTACAACATTGAATCACAATGGATTTAATTTGATTTTTTTGACAGTGATCAGCAGAAGGTCTCTTTTGTGTCAAAGTGAAATCAGATCTCTACAAAGTGATCTAAATTAATTACAAATATAAAACACAAAATAATTGATTGCATATGTATTCACCCCCTTTAATATGTCACACCAAATCATAATTAGTACAGCCAATTGATTTTAGAAGTTACATAATTAATTAAATGGAGATTACTGTGCGCAGTCAAGATGTTTCAATTGATTGTCGCAAGAATGCACCTGTATCTGGAAGGTCCAACTACACCATGAAGACAAAAGAACAAACCAAGCAACTCCGTGCAAAGGTTATTGAAAAGTACAAGTGAGGAGAAAATTTCCAATTCACTTAATATCCCTTGGAGTATAGTTAAGTCAATCATCAAGAAATGGAAAGAATATGGCATAGTTGTAAATCTGCCTAGAGCAGGCCATCCTCAAAAACTGAGTGACCGTGCAAGAAGAGAACTAGTGAGGGAGGCCACCAAGAGACCTATGACAGCTGTGTGGGAGTTACAAGCTTCAGTGGCTGAGATGGAAGAGACTGTGTATACAACAAAAGTTGTCTGGGTGCTTCACTAGTCGCAGTTTTATGGGAGAGAGAAAAAGAAAAGCCACCTTTGGAAAAAAAAACTCAAATGAAAGCTCAGCTAGAGATTGCCAGAAGGCATGTGGGAAACTCTGAAGTCAGCTGGAAGGTTTTATGGTCTGATGAAACTAAAATTGAGTTTTTCTGACCATCAGACTGAACGGTACAATTGGCATAAACCAAACACTGCACATCATCAAAAATACACCATTACTGGTGAAGCATGGTGGTGGCTGCATCAGTCTGTGGAGATGCTTCATTGCAGCAGGCCTTGGAAGGCTTGTGAATGTAGAGGGTAAAATTAATGCAGCAAAATACAAGGAAATCCTGGAAGAAAACCTGATGCAGTCTGCAAGAGAACTGTGACTTGGGAGAAGAATTGTTTTCCAGCAAGACAATGACCCCAAGCATAAAGCCAAAACTACATAAGCCATTCAGCTGGAAAACACCCAAGTTAATGTCCTGGAGAGGACAAGTCAGAGTCCAGACCTCAATTCAATTGAGAATTTGTGGCTGGACTTGAAAAGGATTGTTTACTCAGAATACCCAATGCAATCTGACAGAGCTTGAGCAGTTTTGTAAAGAAGAATGAGGAAAAATTGTAGAATCCAGATATGCAAAGCTGATAGAGACCAATCTACACAGATTCAAGGCTGTAATTGCTGCCAAAGGTGCATCTACTAAATACTGACTTGAAGGTTGTGAGTAATTATGTGAACGATTATTTTGTGTTTAATAATCGTAATAAATATAGACCAATTTGTAGAAATTTGCTTTCACTTTGACACAAGTCTTTTCTGTTGATCAGCGTCAAAAAAGCCAAATTAAATCTACTGTGATTCAATATTTGCAAACAATAAAATATGAAAACTTCCAAGGGGATGAAAGCTTTTTATAGACACTGTATATAGCTAGGGTGTTTAAGAGTTTTACACAGTACTGTAGTAATTTTATGTATTGCACTGTACTGCTGCCTCAACAAAAAAAAAACAAATTTCATGACATGTTGGTGATGATAAACCTGATTCTTATATGGGTCTCTATTGTGGACTGAGAATGGGAAGGAGGCAGGGAGAAGGGAATCAAGCTTGGGAAAAGGAGAAGGGGTGTGAAGCACCACAGAGACATACTGTAATGGTCAATAAACCAACTGTTTGGAATCAAATGCCCTTGCCTGGTGTCTCAAAGCTAGATGTGTCTGCACCTCCATCACTCCCTGCCCCTGGCACTCCTTCTCTGCCACCTCTCCCGCACCCCTCCCACGGCGCTCCATCCTTGCCATTCCCAACATCCTTTGCTCCTGCTGGATTTACAAACTTGCTCTCTTCTTCATGTTGACAAATAAAGTACTGTACAAAAGTCTTAGGCACCCTAGTTTTATTTATATATATATGTGCCTGAGACCTTTGCACAGTTCTGTATATGTAATATGAATGGATTTTGTGTTTAGAATTGGGTCCCATCCCCAAGCTATTTCATTATATAGATGCAAATATTCCAAAATCCGAAATCCAAAACACTTCCAGCCCTAAGCATTTTGCATGAGAGATGTTCAATCTGTTAAAATTAATTAATTGATTGATTGATTAACAATTAATACCTAGGATTCTCCTGCTGGTTGTGAATGGAGTAATGTCTTCTTGCAGTCACTCCTATCTCACCTACTTTACTGTTTCCAATCTGTTTTGAAACCTCACTTTTAAACGTGATATTTTTTATTATGAGTACTATGAGTACGAGGGGTGCCAAAAGTAGTAAAAAAGAAGATGCTCCTGCATCCTTGGATTCTATAATAGATTTGCTTCAAAAACACAGAAAAGAATCCTCCTACGAGTTCCAGCAACTTAGATCTGAAGTTAAACTAACGGACGCAAAATTGGATTCTATTCAAAAAACCTTAACTGAGCATGATAAATGAATTGAAGAGAATGAAGAAACTCATTGGATGCAAGAATGGATGACCTACAAAAGCTCTGTGAAAAGCAATCTAAATCTAATGAGAAATTAAGACAGAAGATTATTTATTTAGAAAACAGAAGTAGAAGGAATAACTTACTAATTCTGGGTCTTGAAGAGTTAACGGAAGGTGATCAGCCTACTGAATTCTTTGCAAACCTTTTGGTACAATTACTTCCTAAAATCTTACTGTCTGCACCTATGATCCACCAAGCTCACAGATCGCCCATGCCCAGACCACCTCCGGGAGCCAAACCTAGATCAGTTATAATTTGTTTTCATGAATTTCAAACAAAGGAACGTTTAATTCATGAATCTCATTGAAGCGGAATGATTGATTACCAGGATCAGAAGATTAGATTTGTCGAAGATTTTTCATCCGAGGTCATGAATGAGCGTGTTAAGTTCAAAGAGGTTATGTCGGAGCTTTTTAACAAAGGTTTAAAGCCGTCTCTTCGTTATCCTGCTCGTCTTAGAATCACTCTGCAAAATGGTCCTAAAGAATGGTTTCGCTCGAGTGAAGAAGCCCGGGAGTTATTAAAAACAATGGGTTGACTGGTTAGTACCTTGCTATATGAATAATTGCTTCTCTTATTTTTGGTGAACCTTCGCGGCTAAACCTCCTTGTGATTTAAATTACTTCACTCAGAGAATAAGATTTTAATGAGTTAATACTGAGTGTGAATATATGTTATGAATTTTGATAAGTTTTAAAATTATTTTATACACTTTTTTCGAGTTTTTTTATCAATATGGCTTGTTTGGATATTTTTCGTTCTATTGTTTTGAAACATTAATCTATTTGTGTTCTTGTTATGAGGGTTAAGTTGTGTTTTGGCCATTGTTTAGTCTAGCTTGGAACACAGTCGACCTTCGAATTAATTAGGAGTCAAATCCAGCAGGTTGTTTTGGGAGGGCAATGTCATTAGCTATAGCTGCCAGCCTTCTTTTGCCTGGCCTTCTGACTTTGGGAGGGGGGAGGGGGGAGGTGTCTTTTTCTGTGAGCTGTTGTGGAATGTTAGCCAAATATGTTGCTTGATTACCCTATTTCAAGGCTTATTGTTTGGTTTTAATGTTAATTTTATTGGTTATTACTTTGATTTCTTTATTAAATAATATTAATAACAGGTTATAATATTAATTTATTCAGTCTTAACATGAAAGGATTAAATCACCCTGTGAAGCAGAATAAGATTTTTGCCTATATTAAAAAACTTAAGGCACCAATTATTTTTTTTACAAGAAACACATGTACGTATTGAGATTGGGACTACAGAGCAGCGTGGCAGCTGAATTCTGAAGGAAGGCAGTTTTTTTTTAAAAAACTTCTTCGAGTGCAAGAAGGATGAGACTGTGCAGGCGTGTGATGTAACAGGACAGCGTGGAGAGTTTAAAAAGGAAGGTTGCTACCAATGGCTTTCTTTTGGATCGGGACTACAGAGCGGTGTGGGAGCTGAATTCTGAAGGAAGGCAGATTTTTTTAAAAAAACTTCTTCAAGTGCAAGAAGGACGAGACTGCGCAGGCACGTGATGTAACAGGACAGCGTGGAGAGTTTAAAAAGGAGACCACCCTATACAGCGGGCAGCTGTCGGAGCAGGCAGCGGAGTGAGCGGTAGCAGAGTGTAGGGCTTTGGCTTCAACGGGCTTCGGCGGTAAACGGGAAGGGGCGAGAGTGAAGCACCAACTCTTTTTTTCTCCCCTCCCCCCTTTCGCGAATTGGCTGGGACAGACAGGAACAGCAGGGCTCTCACAGCTAACAGTACGAGCTAACAGTTTAAAATGTTCGTCTGTTTAGCGAGGTAAGTGGGTGAGTAGACTTATTTTTTCTGTTTCATTCCTGTAGAATTAGATAGCATGCCTGCAGGGTTAGTGCTTTGTTCAGGGTGTCAGATGTGGGAATCCTGGGAGACCTCCAGCCTCCCTGATGGCCACATCTGCGCCAGATGCATTGAGATGCAGCTCCTCAGAGTGTGTTAGGGATCTGGAGCTGCAGCTTGATGACCTACTGCTTATCAGGGAAAGTGAAGAGGTGATAGACAGGAGCTACAGGGAGGTAGTCATCCCTAGGCTACAGGGGTCAGAAAACTGGGTCACTGTCAAGAGAGGGAAGGGAAATGCCCGGATAGTGGAGGGCACACCTGTGGCTGTCCCCCTCAGCAACAAATATCTTGTTCTAGATGCTATTGAGGGGGATGACCTGACAGGGGACGCCCACGGTGACCGGGTCTCTGGCACTGAGCCTGGCGCTGTTGTGTAGGAGGGAAGGTGGGAGAAGAGGAATACGGTAGTCATAGGGGATTCCATAGTCAGGGGAACGGACAGGAGATTCTGTGAGCCTGATAGAGATACCCACATGGTGTGTTGCCTCCCAGGTGCCAGGGTACGGGATGTCTCGGATCGGGTCCAGAATATTCTGAAGGGGGAGGGTGAGCAGCCAGTTGTCTCGGTACACATTGGTACCAATGACATAGATAGGACAAAGGAGGAGATCCTGAAGAGGGATTTCTGGGAGTTAGGAAGGAAGCTGAGAAGCAGGACTTCCAGGGTAGTACTCTCGGGATTGCTACCTGTGCCACATGCTAGCAAGGGTAAGAATAGTAGGATCAGGCAGATGAATGCATGGCTGAGAGACTGGTGCAGGGGGCAGGGCTTCAGATTCTTGGATAATTGGGATCTCTTCTGGGGGAAGTATGACTGTTCAAAATGGACAGGTTACACCTGAACCCGAAGGGGACCAATATCCTGGCGGGAAAGTTTAATAGAGCAGTTAGGGAGGGGTTTGACTAATTTGGCAGGGGGATGGGAACCGGAATGATAGAGCGGAGGAAGGGGAAAACAGAAATAAATCTAAGATAGTGAGCAGTAAAGATGTCAGGAAAGATAGGCAGGTGATGGGGCAAATTTGTAGCCATTGGGACGAGTTGCAGTGAAATCAAAGCAAAAAGTACCAAATACTGGTCTTAAGGTGTTATACTAATGCATGCAGCATAAGGAATAAGGTGGATGATCTTGTCGTACAGCTACAGATTGGCAGGTATGATATTGTGGCCATCACTGAGACGTGGCTAAAGGATACATGTCTCTGGGAGCTGAACATCCAAGAATACACGGTGTATTGGAAGAATAGGCAGGTAGGCAGAGAGGAGGCGTGGCTTTATTGGAGAGAAATTATACTAAATCATTTGCAAGAGGTGAAATAGGATCGAAAGGTGCAGAATCTTTATGGTTTGAGCTAAGAAATTGCAGGGGTAAAAGGACCCTGATGGCAGTTATTTATAGGCCTCCAAACAGCTGCAGTGATGTGGACTACAAATTACAACAGGGAATAGAAAAGGCTTGTCAGAAGGGCAGTGTTATGATAATTGTGGGGGATTTTAACATGCGAGTGGATTGTGAAAATCAGGTCGGCACTGGATCTCAAGAGAGAGAAATTGTAGAATGTCTGCAAGATGGCTTTTTAGAACAGCTTGTTGTTCAGCCCACTAGGGGATCGGCTGTACTGGATTGGGTATTGTGTAATGAACCGGAGGTGATTAGAGAGATTGAGGTGAAGGAACCCTTGGGAGGCAGTGATCATAATATGATTAAGTTCACTGTGAAATTTGAAAAAGAGAAGCCGAAATCTGATGTGTCGGTGTTTCAGTGGAGTAAAGGAAATTACAGTGGCATGAGAGAGGAACTGGCCAAAGTTGACTGGAAAGGGACACTGGCGGGAAAGATGGCAGAGCAGCAGTGGTTAGAGTTTATGCGAGAAGTGCGGAAGGTGCAAGACAGGTATATTCCAAAAAAGAAGAAATTTTAGAATGGAAAAAGGATGCAACCGTGGTTGACAAGAGAAGTCAAAGCCAAAGTTAAAGCAAAGGAGAGGGCATACAAGGAAGCAAAAATTAGTGGGAAGACAGAGGATTGGGAAGATTTTAAGAGTTAACAAAAGGAAACTAAGAAGATCATTAAGAGGGAAAAGATTAACTATGAAAGGAAGCTAGCAAATAATATCAAAGAGGATACTAAAAGCTTTTTCAAGTATATAAAGAGTAAAAGACAGGTGAGAGTAGGTATAGGATGGATAGAAAATGATGCTGGAGAAATTGTAATGGGAGATAAGGAGATGGCGGAGGAATTTGCATCAGTCTTCACTGAGGAAGACATCAGCAGTATACCGGACATTCAAGGGTGGCAGGAAAGAGAAGTGTGCACAGTTACAATTATAACAGAGAAAGTACTCAGGAAGCTGAATAGTCTAAAGGTAGATAAATCTCCCGGACCAGATGGAATGCACCCTCGTGTTCTGAAGGAAGTAGCTGTGGAGATTGCGGAGGCATTAGCGATGATCTTTCAAAAGTCGATAGATTCTGGCATGGTTCTGGAGGACTGGAAGATTGCAAACATCACTCCGCTATTTAAGAAGGGAGCAAGGAAGCAAAAAGAAAATTATAGACTTGTTAGCTTGACATCGGTGGTTGGGAAGTTGCTGGAGTCAATTGTCAAGGATGAGGTTACAGAGTACCTGGAAGCATATGACAAGATAGGCAGAACTCAGCATGGATTCCTTAAAGGAAAATCCTGCCTGACAAACCTATTACAATTTTTTGAGGAGATTACAAGTAGGCTAGACAAGGGAGATGCAGTGGATGTTGTATATTTGGATTTTCAGAAGGCCTTTGACAAGGTGCCACACATGAGGTTACTTAACAAGATAAGAGACCATGGAATTACGGGAAAGTTACATACGTGGATAGGGCATTGGCTGATTGGCAGGAAACAGAGAGTGGGAATAAAGGGATCCTATTCTGGTTGGCTGCTGGTTACCAGTGGTGTTCCACAGGGGTCCATGATGGGGCCGCTTCTTTTTACATTGTACATCAACAATTTGGATTATGGAATAGATGGCTTTGTGGCTAAGTTTGCTGACGATACGAAGATAGGTGGAGGGGCCGGTAGTGCAGAGGAAACAGACAGTCTGCAGAGAGACTTGGATAGATTGGAAGAATGGGCAAAGAAATGGCAAATGAAGTACAATGTTGGAAAGTGTATGGTAGTGCACTTTGGCAGAAGAAATAAATGGGCAGACTATTATTTAAATGGGGAGAGAATTCAAAGTTCTGAGATGCAACGGGACTTGGGAGTCCTCGTACAGGATACCCTTAAGGTTAACCTCCGGGTTGAGTCAGTGGTGAAGAAGGCAAATGCAATCTTGGCCTTCATTTCTAGAGGAATAGAGTATAGGAGCAGGGATGTGATGTTGAGGCTCTATAAGGCGCTGGTGAGACCTCACTTGGAGTACTGTGGGCAATTTTGGTTTCCTTACTTAAGAAAGGATGTGCTGACGTTGGAGAGGGTACAGAGAAGATTCACTAAAATGATTCCGGGAATGAGAGGGTTAACATATGAGGAACGTTTGTCCGCTCTTGGACTGTATTTCTTGGAGTTTAGAAGAATGAGGGGAGACCTTCTAGAAACATTTCAAATGTTGAAAGGGACAGACAGAGTGGACGTGGCAAAGTTGTTTCCCATGATGTGGGAGTCTAGTACGATAGGGCTTGACTTAAGGATTGAAGGGCGCCCATTCAGAACAGAGATGCGAAGAAATTTTTTTAATCAGAGGGTGGTGAATCTATGGAATTTGTTGCCATGGCAGCAGTGGGGGCCAAGTCATTGGGTGTATTTAAGGTAGAGATTGATAGGTATTTGAGTAGCCAGGGCATCAAAGGTTATGGTGAGAAGGTGGGGGAGTGGGACTAAATGGAAGAATGGATCAACTCATGATAAAATGGCGGAGCAGACTCGATGGGCCGAATGGCCGACTTCTGCTTCTTTTTTTATGGTCTTATGGTAAATGTGACAACTTACATCTTTTCAGTAGATGGAATGGACAACATTTTTTCTCCTCATTCCAGGCTAAGTCAAGGGGAATTTCAATCTTTATGGATAATACAGTTCCCTTTGTCCAACATAAAGTAGTGTCTGATACTAATGGGCACTTTGTCATAGTGTCAGGGAAATTAGATAATGAATTAATGGTATTTGCTAATCTGTATGCTCCGAATACAGATAATCCAGGATTTTTTGAGTGTTTTTTTTTTCGTTGCTGCCAGATTTGAGCCTTTACTCATTGGTGATGGGAGGAGACTTTAATTGCTGGTTAGATCCAGTTTTAGATAGGTCGTCCTTTAAAACAGCGACACCTAATAAATCAGCTTTGTTTATTCAATCTTTTTTAATGAAATGTGGTATTGTAGATGTATAGCATTTTGTATATCCACTAGATAGGGAGTATTCATTTTTTTCTCATGTCCATCATATGTATTCCAGGATTGATTACTTTTTTATTATAGTCAAATGATTCCTTCAGTTCGATCCTGTGAATATAAAGAAAATGCTGTTTCAGATCATGCTCTGGTGATTTTATCTTTAAATCTACCTGGTCTTCCTCAAACAAACAGATCTTGGCATTTTAATTTAACTTTGTTATCTGATAAAGATTTCTTAAAACTTCTGGAGAGACAAATTATTCTTTTTTTTTGAAGAGAATACTTTGGAAGAGACTTCTAGTCCTATTAGATGGGATTCCTTTAAGGCTTTTATTAGAGGTCAACTTATTTCCTATACTGCAAGTGTCAAGAAAAAAGATAATAAAGAGAGAATTGAGTTAGCTAATTAGTTAAAACAGTTAGAACAATAACATGGCCTTGGCTCCAGATCCTGTTTTGTATAAAAGACGTGTTGAAATTCAAACGAAATATGATCTTCTTTTAACATATTCAACTGAAACTCAACTTATAAAAGATAAAAGTCAATTTTATATCTACGGAGACAAAACAGATAAATTATTGGCTAACCAATTTAAAACCTTTATAGCTAAATGGCAAACTACAGAAATTTGAAAAGCCAACAGTGATAGGACAACGGACCATGTAGAAATAAACAATATTTTTAAAGAATTTTATTCTAAACTTTATAGTTCTGACCCTCCCAAAGATAACACTGTAATGAATAATTTTTAGACCAATTAAACATTCCTACACTTTCTGTTGATAACCGAAAACAGTTGGATCAACCTATTTTATATGAGGAAATTGCTGAGGTTGTACGTTCCCTGCACTTGGGGAAGGCTCTAGGTCTTGATAGATTTTCTGCAAAATTTTATAAGGCTTTTTCCTCACTGCTTATACCTCATTTATGTGTAGTTTTCTCGGACTCCTTTGAGTTGGGTAGATTGCTACAATCTTTTTATGAAGCTTCTATTTCGCTTATTCTTAAAAAGAATAAGAACCCAACCGAATGTTCTTCATACAGACCAATATCTTTACTTAATGTTGATACTAAAATCCTATCCAAAGTTCTGGCTTGTAGGATTGAAAATATTTTACCATCTATCATTTCCGATGATCAGACTGGATTTATTAAAAATCGATATTCCCACTTTAATATTCGTCATGTATTAAACATTGTTTATTCCCCTTCTAAGGAGATATCGGAATGTGTGATTTCTTTGGATGCTGAGAAGGCTTTCAATTGGGTTGAATGGAATTACTTATTTAAAACTTTAGAAAAATTTAATTTTGGGCCCGATTTTATTCAATGGATTAAATTACTTTATTTAGCTCCTTCTGCTAGGGTTTTCAATTTTCAGTATTCCAAACTAATTAAACTTCAGTGTGGAACTAGACAAGGTTGTCCCTTGAGCCCTTTGTTCTTTAACTTGGCTTTAGAACCCTTAGCCATTGCTTTCCGAGAATCTAATGATATTACTGGTATTTTAAGGAGAGGGACTATTCATAGTTTTGTCATAAGGAGGTGGCTGGGAACGGACCCAAGTGCAAGACGCAGACACTGAAGTACTAGGGACAGGACATGGACACGAAAACCAGGAACCCAGAACAGGACTGGAGAAGAGAGCTAGGAGCCCGGGCTTGGACTCCGAGCCAGAGACCCCAGAACTAGGCAAGGACGAGGCTTAGCTGGCAGGCAGGACGAGGCTGGAGTCTTCAGGGTTAAGACTTGAGGTTTGAGGCTAGAGGTGAGGCTTGGCAGGAGGCAGGAGGCTGGAGTCTTCAGGCTTGAGGCTAGAGACTTGAGGTGAGGCTTGGCAGGAGGCAAGAGGCTGGAGTCTTCAGGCTTGAGGCTAGAGGCTAGAGACTTGAGGCAACGCTTGGCAGGAGGCTGGAGTCTTCAGGCTTGAGGCCAGGCAGGAGGCTGGAGTCTTCAGGCTTGAGGCTAGGCAGGAGGCTGGAGTCTTCAGGCTTGAGGCTAGGCAGGAGGCTGGAGTCTTCAGGCTTGAGGCTAGGCAGGAGGCTGGAGTCTTCAGGCTTGAGGCTAGGCAGGCTCCTCCTGGGCAGGGCGCAGTACTCCTGGGCAGGGTGCGGTACTTCTGGGCAGGACATGGATCACCACCCAACGGAGGCATGGAACAGGAAGGGACAGAACCAACCGCAGGTAGCGGCAAGACGGCCTGACTTACCCCACGGAGGCAAGGGACAGGAAGGGACAGAACCAACCACAGGTAATGGCAAGACGGCCTGCTTACCTGATGGAGGCAAGGGACAGGAAGGGACAGAACCAACCGCAGGTAACGGCAAGACGGCCTGGCTTACCTGGGCAGAGGCAAGGGACAGGAAGGGAGCTAGGTACAGGGTGGCTCCAGGACAAGACTGCAGGTGAGACGAGGTGAGAGTTACCAGCAAGACAAGGCAAGGCTTCAGGCAATGCAAAGCGAGATGAGAACTTCAGGTGAGGTTAGAGTTACCAGCAAGACAAGACAGGGCTTCAGGTGAGGAAACAGGAGGCAGAGGAAGGGATACAAGGAGTAGGACAAGAACAATCCAGCAACCACGTCCTGGTCTCTGAAGGTATTTATGCAGCCAGCCCCAACAAGCATCAGCTGACTCAATTAGAGCTCAACAAGAACAGAAACAGGGTAGACAGGAAAACCTGGAGCAAGGGTCGATGGACCAGATCGTGAACCGGAATACGGACATCATGGACTGGACCATGAGAAGTTTCACTTTATGCTAATGACCTACTGCTTTTTACTTCTAATGTCGAGACTTCATTACCTCCTGTGCTTTCTCTACTTTCTTGTTTTAGCCGGTTTTCAGGATACAAATTGAATTTACATAAGAGTGAACTTTTTCCTTTGAATAATTTGTTATCAATTAATACTAACCTTCCTTATAAAATTGTAAGAAATCAATTTATCTATTTGGCTGTAACAATTACTAAGAATTATAAATACCTATTTAATTAAAATTTTCTTACCTTACTGAATTTTGTGAAAAGGACATTTTCAAACCGGTCGCTGTTTTCGTTATCCTTGATTGGCCAAATTAACTCTATTAAAATGAATATTTTACCTAAACTCATATACCTTTTTCAGGCATTACCCGTTTTTACTCCTAAATCTTTTTTTGACTCTCTCGATTCTATTATATCTTCTTGTATATGGAAAAACAAACACTCTCGACTAAATAAAGTTCATCTTCAAAAATCTAAGAAGAATAGAGGTTTTGCTTTACCAAATTTTAGGTTGTATTATTGGGCAGTCAATATACAAAATCTTATGTTTTGGACATATTACATTAACCGTGAGGACTGTCCGATATGGATTTCTTTAGAAGCTAACTCTGTTAATAAATTTTCTATTATTTCTTTCCTTGGATCCTCACTCCCTTTATCCTTTAGGAAATTCTTTGGTACCCCCAGGGGTGCCCGAGGGGGGGGGGGGGAGGATGAGCACCCCAGTCGGATGGACACAACGACATCAGACCCAGGCAATGAACAAACGACGATGAGGAAGCAGTGTGCATGTGGCAAAATCTGCAAGAACGATCGCGGCTTGAAGATCCACCAAGCGAGGATGATGTGTTTGGTGGGAGCAGGAGCAGCACAATGCGCAGGTGTCCAACCTGATGAGACGAAGGAGGGGCCAGGCCCGGAGTCACCCTATAGTGCCCGGAACCTCCAAGTGTTGCAAACTAATCCCTCGAACATGAAGTCTAAGAGGAGGTGGATCAAATGGCCTGCAGCTAACATGACTTCACTGTGGAAGCAGTTTGATGAAGATGTTAACCAAATTCTGGAGGCAACGGCGAAGGGAGGGGTTCATAGGAAGCTGCAAGCCATGACAACAATTATTGTCAGTATCGCAGCTGAACGGTTCGGAGAAGAGGAGAAGGAAGGCTCCAAAACATCTTCCTCGAAGAACCAAAGAGCATTGAGGATCCACAACATCAGGCAGGAGATGAAAGTGCTGAAGTCCCAATACAAGGAGGCAGGAGAAGAGGAGTGCATTGGCTTGGCCCAGCTGATGTGCATACTACGAAAGAAGATCACGGTCCTCCGCCGGGCAGAGTGGCATCAGAGGCGGCGTCGTGAAAGGGCTCGAAAACGTGCTGCCTTTATCGCCAACCCCTTCAAGTTCACCAAGGAGTTGCTGGGGGAGAAGCGCAGTGGGAAACTGGCCTGTTCTCAGGAAGACATAGACCAACATCTGAAGAAGATATATAATGATCCTGAAAGAGAGCAGGAGTTGGGAGAGTGCGACATCCTAATAGACCCACCTGAACAGGATGTGCAGTTCGACATGTCAGAGCTGCAACTAAAGGAAGTCAGAGAGGTCGTCCGCAAAGCAAGGGCAAGCTCAGCTCCAGGACCAAGCAACACCTCGTACAAAGTGTACAAGAACTGCCCCAAGCTCCTGCTGCGTCTGTGGAAGATCCTGAGAATCTTCTGGAGAAGGGGGAAGATCCCAGAACAGTGGAGGGTGGCTGAAGGGGTGTGGATCCTGAAGGAAGAAAATGCCACCCAGATAGCTCAGTTTCGCATCATCTCCCTGCTGTGTGTCGAGGCAAAGATCTTCTTCAGTGCAGTTTCCAACCGGTTGTGCACCTACCTAGCAAAGAACACCTATATTGATACATCAGTCCAGAAGGGTGGCATTTCAGGGATGCCGGGCTGTCTGGAGCACATCGGCGTGGTGACACAGCTCATCAGGGAGGCCAGAGAGAACAAGGGCAACCTGTCAGTGTGGTGGCTCGACCTGGCAAATGCACATGGCTCCATTCCACACAAGCTGGTGCAGCTCACACTGACCAAATATCACGTCCCCAGCAGAATCGGAGACCTTGTCGCTGATTATTACAGCAACTTCAGGATGAGGGTCTCTTCAGGAGCAATTACATCAACCTGGCACAAGGTGGAGATCGGCATCATCACAGGGTGCACTATCTCAGTGACACTGTTCTCCCTAGCCATGAACATGCTCATTAAGTCTGCTGAACCAGAGTGCAGAGGGCCCAGAATGAATTCCGCTCAACGGCAACCACCTATCAGGGCATTCATGGATGACCTCACAGTCACCACAGAATCAGTTGCAGGCTGCCGGAGGATTCTGCAAGGGCTCGAAAAGCTAGTGGAGTGGGCCCGGATGCATTTCAAACCTGCCAAATCAAGATCGATGGTGCTGAGGAAAGGGAAGGTGGAGAACAAGTTCCGGTTCAGCATCGCAGGCACAGCCGTTCCAACCATCACAGAAAAGCCAGTCAAGAGCTTAGGCAAAGTTTTTGACAGCTCTTTAAGGGACACAACATCTATTCAGGCAACCTGCACCAAGTTGGATGGCTGGCTGAAATCTGTGGACAAGTCTGGCCTACCTGGGAAGTTTAAAGCCTGGGTGTATCAGCATGGCATTCTTCCCAGAATCCTGTGGCCCCTCCTCGTCTATGCAGTTCCGATCTCAACAGTCAAAACCTTAGAGAGGAGGGTTAGCAACCACCTCAGGAGATGGCTGGGGCTGCCAAAGAGCCTGAGCAGCATCGCACTCTATGGACACCACAACAAACTGCAACTGCCCTTCAAATCCTTGGAGGAAGAATTCAAGGTAACAAGAGCCAGAGAAGTGCTACAGTATAGGGACTCAAGTGACCCGAAGATGGCTAGAGCAGGGATCCAAGTAAGTACTGGCAGGAAGTGGAGGGCAGAGGAAGCTGTTCAGGAGGCAGAGGCGAGGCTGCATCACAGGAGGCTGGTGGGAGTGGTCACACGAGGCCGAGCTGGGCTAGGATCCTTTCCAACTCCCCAAATGGACACCAGAGGGAAGGAGAGGCGTCGTCTAGTTCAGGAGGAGGTGAGAGCAGTAGTGGAGGAGATAGCCTGCAAGGCGGTGGGAATGAAGCAACAGGGAGCTTGGACAAGATGGGAGAATGCATTTGACAGGAAAGTGACCTGGGCTGATCTTTGGAAAGCCGAACCACATTGCATCCAATTTCTCATCCAGGCAGTGTACGATGTGCTTCCAAGCCCATCAAACCTGCACACATGGGGCAAGGCAGAGTCATCTGCATGCCCACTGTGCTCCAAGCGATGAACTCTGGAGCACATCCTCAGTGGCTGTGCAAGAGCACTTGGTGAGGGACGGTACAGGTGGAGGCATGATCAGGTCCTGAAGACCATCGCTGAAGTCGTCAGTGCAGGAGTTGAGTGGGCGAAGCGGTCCCGACCCTCCAAGCAGACCATTGCCTTTGTCAGAGCTGGGGAGCGGCCAATACCTGCCAAAAGAACATCTGCAGGCATTCTGACCTCTGCAAGGGACTGGCAGCTGTTGGTGGACCTCGAAGGGCAGCTGAAGTTCCCCAACCATATCGCAGCCATCACCCTGTGACCAGACATTGTCCTAGTGTCTGAGTCTACTAAGTAAGTGGTGCTGCTGCAGCTGACAGTCCCATGGGAAGATAGCTTGGAGGAGGCCTTTGAAAGGAAGCTCTCCAAGTACACAGGACTGGTCAGCAACTGTCAGCAGGCTGGATGGAGAGCGAGGTGTCTCCCAGTGGAGGTTGGTTGTAGGGGATTCATAGCCCGTTCTTTAGTTAGGGCCTTCAGCATTTTGGACATCGAGGGAGAGAGGAAGAGGAGAGCCATCCACAGTACCACCGATGCGGCAGAGAGGGCCTCAAGATGGCTATGGCTCAAAAGAGGGGAGCCATGGAGTCATAAGTAGCTAGCCATCTGGACACAAGCTGGGGTCTGATCAGCCCCGGCTGGGTCACCTGGAGGAGGTTGTATGATGTTGAAAGACCCGAAACACCCGATGATTCCAGGAACATCACTGAAGATGTGTCCAGAAGCATCGATAGATGTATGTACACAGTGGTCTATTGAGATTTTCTTTGCCTAGTCCCATTTGTTCTATTTTTTTAAACCTTCAAAGACTGATTCAGTTTTTAAAGAATGGGATAGATTGGGTATTAAATGCTTCCAGGATTTGTTTATTGGAGGAAGTCTTCTTTCTTTTGAGCAAATGTCAGCTAAATATTGATTACCCAAAACTCGCTTTTTTCGTTATTTACAAGTTAGAGACTTTCTACGTTCTCAATTATATACATTTCCTTTATGTTCCAATAAGGACTTATTAGATGTAATTTTTAATCTGAAACCTTTTTATAATGGTTCAATATCCAATATTAATGGTATGTTGCTAGGAATGAGAAATGTTCCTATAGACAAAGTTAAAAATCTTTGGCAACAAGATTTACAGACTTCAATCTCCGAGGAAACTTGGAATGAAATTTTTAATTGGTGAACACTTCATCGAAATGTGCCTGTCATTCCCTCTTACAATTTAAAGTGGTTCATAGGGCTCATATGTCTAAAGGTAAGCTGACTCGTTTTCAATTCAGATATATCTCCTTTCTGTGATGGATATAATAATGGAGAAGCTTCATTAATTCACGTTTTGGACATGTCCGAGCCTTGAAAGATATCGGAAGGAAGTATTTCAAACTTTCTCGGTACTTTTCAAGGTAAATTTTAAGCCTAACCCTTTGACCACATTATTTGGTATTGTTGGAAGAAAAGACTTTATTTTGGAGACACCTGATTTGCATATTTTGGCTTTTATTTCTCTTATAGCTAGGAGGGCATTCTTGCTTAAATGGAAGGGTGCTGCTCTGCCTACTCATGCTCAATGGTTATGTGATGTTATGTCATGCTTAAATTTAGAGAAGATCCGTTGTTCAGGTTTTGAATCTAGCCAAGAGTTTTATATATTGTGGGGACCATTTTTAGTTATTTTCAAAACCTTTGATTTGTTGTAAAAGTACAGATGGTGGCTAATAATACATTTTACTATATGATAAGGGTTTTTCTCCCCTTTCTTGCTTTTCCTAACAGCTCTGACTTTGGTAGTGGGTTTAGATTTTTTTTCTGTATAACAAAATTCTCATAAAGGTGTCTTTTGCCATCCCTATTCTTCTTTTGATGTCCAAGTCGCACCTGCCATCTGATGTCACCCAGCTTCCTAAGTAGCAAAAGTTCTGTACTTATTTTATGTCTTCCCCATTTACGAGAATGAAGAGTATACTGATCAATACTAAACTAGGCATGACAACCCACCTCAGAGTACTGAAATGTTACATTTATCCAGTTATGTTATATGGCTCAGAATGTTGGACAATATCTAGTATCATGAGGAAATGAATTGTAGCAGCAGAGATGTGGCTTTTGAGGAGGATGCAAAGAATATCATGGATGAAATGAATATCTAATAAGGATGTCATGGACAGAGCAAACACGAAAAGAGAAATAATGTATGAGATCATGAAAAGGCAACGTAACTTCATTAGATGTGTGATTAGGAAAGAGGAGTTAGAATGCACGGTAATTATGGGAAAGATTGAAGGGAAGAAAGCAAGCGGAAGACAAAGACAAATGATGATGGAGACAGCAGCCAGAGAACTGGAAATGAATACCAATTAATTGATCCACTTGACCCGAAACAGGAGTGTGTGGGCCATGGCAGTCAAAGCTCAAACTGGGCATGGCACCTGATGATGATAATGATAACAAAATTATTGTATTTCAATATTATGATTTAATCTAATTTTTTATGAATACAGGATTTTGAGATTGTAACTGTATTTTTAATATAATGTATCAGGTACTTTTTTTCTTTTGACTTACAATATATCTGTAGTAGGTAAGTTATTGGAGGGAGTACTAGGAGATAGAATCTACAAGCATTTGGATAGACAAGGACTTATTAGGGAGAGTCAACATGGCTTTGTGCGTGGTAGGAATGTTTGACCAATCTATTGGAGTTTTTTGAGGAGGTTACCAGGAAGGTGGATGAAGGGAAGGCAGTAGATATTGTCTACATGGACTTCAGTAAGGCCTTTGACAAGGTCCCACATGGGAGGTTAGTTAGGAAAATTCAGTCGCTAGGTATACATGGAGAGGTGGTAAACTGGATTAGACATTGGCTTATGGAAGAAGCCAAAAGGTGGTAGCAGAGAATTGATTCTCAGAGTGGAGGCCTGTGACTAGTGGTGTGCCACAGGGATCAGTGCTGGGTCCTTTGTTATTTGTCATCTATATCAATGATCTGGATGATAATGTGGTAAATTGGATCAGCAAATTTGCTGATGATACAAAGATTGGAGGTGTAGTAGACAGTGAGGAAGGTTTTCAGAGCCTGCAGAGGGACTTGGACCAGCTGGAAAAATGGGCTGAAAAATGGCAGATGAAGTTTAATACAGACAAGTGTGAGGTATTGCACGTTGGAAGGACAAACCAAGGTAGAACATACAGGGTTAATGGTAAGGCACTGAGGAGTGCAGTAGAACAGAGAGATCAGGGAATACAGATACAAATTTCCCTAAAAGTGGCGTCACAGGTAGATAGGGTCGTAAAAAGAGCTTTTGGTACATTGGCCTTTATTAATCAAAGTATTAAGTATAAGAGCTGGAATGTTATGATGAGGTTGTATAAGGCATTGATAAGGCTAAATCTGGAGTATTGTGTTCTGTTTTGGTCTCCAAATTACAGGAAGGATATAAATAAGGTTGAAAGAGTGCAGAGAAGGTCTACAAGGATATTGCTGGGACTTGAGAGACTCAGTTACAGAGAAAGGTTGAATAGGTTAGGACTTTATTCCCTGGAGCGTAGAAGAATGAGGGGAGATTTGATAGAGGTATATAAAATTATGATGGGTATAGATAGAGTGAATGCAAGCAGGCTTTTTCCACTGAGGCAAGGGGAGAAAAAAACCAGAGGACATGGGTTAAGGGTGAGGGGGGGGAAAGTTTAAAGGGAACATTAGGTGGGGCTTCTTCACACAGAGAGTGGTGGGTGTATGGAATGAGCTGCCAGATGAGGTGGTAAATGCGGGTTCTTTTTTAGCTTTTAAGAATAAATTGGACAGATACATGGATGGGAGGTGTATGGAGGGATATGGTCCGTGTGCAGGTCAGTGGGACTAGGCAGAAAATGGTTCGGCACAGCCAAGAAGGGCCAAAAGGCCTGTTTCTGTGCTGTAGTTTTTCTATGGTTTCTATGTATCTTCTTGGACTCTGTATTCCTTTATGCAGTAACTAATAAAAATATTGAAAGAGAACAATTAATACCTAGAACATGAATTGTAGAGTCCTTGATAGTATGTTGTAGAATCAGCTCAGTGTTGAGGTAAGTGAAGTTATTCACTCTGTTTCAGAAGTTGAAAGGTGATGGTTAATTACGAAGAGAGTACATATCAATAATGAAATGATTCCCTTTTCTAAATAAAATTTACTAAAGTGATTGGACCACAATCTTCTCAGCATTTTTTTCATTTTCTCAATGCAGGACAATGGACCATCGGGCCATAAGATGAAAAAACTAAGAGGGTCCAATGGGCAGTGTGTGCAGCTCTGGGGAATGTGCCTTCCACCTTCTCCACCATGTTGCAATCCCTGTGCCTTCTGCCATTGTCGTTTCTTCAATACCATCTGCTACTGCCGGAAGCTGAATTTCAAATGCATGGACAGAACATAGGCGGTGAACATACGTATAATTAATGCAAGGTTTCAAAAGTATACTGTATAATATGCATGCCTTCACTTTAGCATTTAAGGGTACCAGTAGATTCCAATTAAGAATTATCTACAATCTACCAATGAACTCTTATAGGACTTGCACAATCTTTGATATAAACTAGTTGTAGGGAATTAGAGGTTCACTAAAGTATTATTTAACTAAAGACTGAGACATGGAGGAATGTGTGCAGAGGATATCTTTGTTACTTTCATCTGCAATGGTGAGTTTTCTTCTGATTTTCATGCATACACAATAAATTTGCAAACAGATTTGCTTAATGCTTTATTCTGAAGAAAGATCATCAGGCTCTTCGTTGGTCGGGGTTGATAATAAACACTATGTCCTAGCTATTGACATGATATGCAAGCCAGGGTATTACCATATGGAGAGCAAGGTGTTTCCCATCCAGCAAATTCCATCTCTCCATGCAGCTGATGAATCCAAAGGAACGTCAGGAACCGATACAGTCACAGGAGTTGCCAGCCAGCATTGAACTCAACATAGGACTGCCACAGGGACTCCAGCTCTGGATTTCTCCTCAGGGTTTACTCCTTTCTCAAGAGTGGGTATAGCCACAAGGTAACAGAGGTTAGAGATCAGAGTTTTCTTTCTCCTAGGTGAGCTGCCAACAATCGCTGATGAATCCCATCTACCCAAAGTGACTGGTTTTAAGGCACCAGTAACACGCCTTTGCTCATTCTCCTGTTAGTAGAAACGGTTCACCAGGCTTAGCAGCTGAGCCACGTGTGAAGGCTAGGAGCTGGACTTGGTTGTCAGAGACTATTTGAGATGCACGTCATTGGAATCAGTTAATAGGTAGTAGGAAACTATCCTTACTACCTCCTCCGGCTATAACAACCTTAAGGAACCTTGAAGAAAGGTGCCTTTAAAAAAAATCGCCAACAAAATGGTGTGAGTATGGAGAGAATGGGGTGGGGTGGATGGCATTGAAATTTTCTCATTAACATAGAACAAAGTGAATTTCAAAATCCATAGTAAGTTCATTATCAAAGTACATATATGTCACAATATACAACCCTAGGATTCATTTTCTTTCAGGCATTCACATTGGAACAAAGAAATGCAATCAAATGAATGAAAAACTACACACAAAGATGGACAAACAATGTGCAGAGGACAACACTGTGCAAATAAATAAATAAATGCTGAGAACACGAATAGTAGAGTCTTTAAAAGTGAGTCCATAGGTTGTGGGAACAGTTCAACAGTGGGGCGAGTGAAGTTGAGTAAAGTTATCTCCTCTGGTTCAGGGGCCTGATGGTTGAGGTGTAATAACTGTTTCTGAACCTCACAGTGTGGGAGCTGAGACTCCTGAACCTCCTTCCCGAAGGCAGCAAATTTAACCTACAATTCCACAAAAACCTGACTTTTTCTTTGTATCGGCAAAACCAGTTTTGAACTGTGCAGGCTCCCCCCTACTGCTGCTAAAACTGCTGGGTCTCAAAAGCAAGAAACTTCTACCTGAAAATCATAAATGTGAGAAATTGTGCAGATGCTGAAAATTCAGAGTAATATACACACAATGCTGGAGGAACTCATCAGATCAGGCAGCATCAATGGAAAGGAATAAACTGTTGACATTTTGGGCTGAAGCCCTTCATCAGGACTGGAAGGAAAGGGGAAGAAGCCAGAATAAGAAAGTGGGAGGAAGGGAAGGAGTACAAGCTAGCAGGTGATTGGTGACACCAGATGGGTGTAGTTGGAAGATGAAGTAAGAAGAAGGGAGGCGATAGGTGGAAAGGGACTGAAGAAGAAGGAATCAGCGGAAAGGAGAGTGGACCATGAGAGAAAGCAAAGGAGCAGAGCCCCAGGGGAGGTGATGGGCAGGTGAAAAGAGGTAAGAGGGGAGACAGAGTGGTTTGCTTTATTACAGATTCAACAACTGAAAGTGAGAATGAATTCTAATTAAAACATGTTCCATTTTCAGAGAAAGACTAACTAGATGAGATGAAGTAATTCTGTAATCAGAAAAAAAAAATTCAATATATGTTTTGCATTCTGATATAATTGAATCAGAAGAAAAATCTGCTTCTGGTACTGATTAAGATCATTTGAAGTAAAATTTACAGATCATCATCAAAGACCTCACATTTTACTTGGGTGTTTCTGTTTCTTTTCCATGAGGAGAAAGTATTTAAAGCAGAAAAAATATCTAATCAGAAATGGTTCCAACAAGGTACACATCATCTGAAGATGCTTTTGCCCTGTTAAGTCATAGAGGTTGAAATTTAGGAGGCTTTACGGAATAACTGCCTTTTCCAAAAGCTTCCTTCTGGAAAGCACTATAGGTCTATTTAAACAAAATTTTAATGCCATCTTAATCTAATCAACCAAACTAATTAGCCTCCCCACCCCCTCTATCTATTATCCCCGCCACAGCACTGCAGTGTAAACACTTTAAACCATTGTTTTATAATGCTGTTTACAGTTTAAGCACTTGTTGCTGTTTATTTATTTATGCATATTTAACCTCAAATGTTATTAGGCTTTTATTCTTTTAATTATATTTAATTCTTTATATATGAAGCAGGAAAAATAATAAATAAACTACCGTCAAAGAATATTTGGCCTAAAATGTGCAGATACCCCAGTGCCTTTAATCAAGATCTATCCAGCACCTTATATTCAAGTGCAGGCTCCATCTGTTGTCTTTCTTGGGTAGATCTGCACATATCTTATGAAGTCTTTCACTGCTCCGTCCATTTCTGGCTACAGTGATCAGAATCAGAATCAGGTTTAATATAATTGGTGTGTGTGTGTGTGTGTGTGTGTGTGTGTGTGTGTGTGTGTGTGTGTGTGTGTGTGTGTGTGTGTGTGTGTGTGTGTTTATGTATGTATGTATGTACATGGACACAGTATGTGTTAAAATAAATAAGCCATGCAAAAAAGAGAAAAAAATAGTGAGGTATTGTTCCTGGGTTCATTGTCCATTCAGAACTCTGATGCAGAGGGGAAGAAGCTGTTCCTGAATTGTTGAGCATATGATTTGCACTTAAACGCTCAACGAGGATTTACAAATGCTCCTAAAATATTAGTATTATTTAATTACTTTTTTCAGTATTACTTATTTACTTTACTTTTTATTTATTAATTGCATGATTTGTCCTCATTTGCACATTGGTTGTTTGTCAATCTTTTTTATTTATAGTTTTTCATAAATTATATTGTATTTCTTTATTTTCCTGTAAAAAATGAATTTCAAGGTAGTATATGGTGACATATACCGTATGTACTTCGAAAATAAACTAACTTTGAACCTCAAAACAACTACTTAAAAGTTTGCCAAGAGCAATCATGGTCATGGATAGAGTAACAGCTCGAAAGGGAACTTCCCCAAGGCAATGATCACTAGTTCAGTAAACAGAATAAAGACAGATTGAAGACCATGATCGCCCATGTCATTACAATAGAGCACATAAACAGGATGATGTTCTCTTCCAGATATGATGAGTTTGAATCCTAATATTTCTCTTGGGGATTTCTGACACCAACTTAGTATTTTGTTCTGGGTTAGTTAAGGCTATCTAAAACATATCAGGAAGAATATCAATCACTGCATTTTTTGATGGCCGATCCGAAGTAGAATTCAAATTCTCATAAAACAAAAAAAAATATAGCCTTGCTGCTAGACAGCTTGCATCCATCAATTACAGTCAGGCCAAAAAGAAATGACAGCATCATCTGTCTATCTACTGCCAGCACCAAGTCTGAGGCTCCACACACTAATTACAATTTCAGGGATAGCGGGTTAATTCTAATTCTATTAGTAAGGCCAGAATGTGTGCCTACACATGCAGGCTGCCCCCAGCACATACTTCACTGTGCTTGATGTTAACTCAAATAATGTACCTCACTGTACGTTTCAATGAAAATAAACAAATCTGAATTTGAATGTGCCTCTACCAACACCCCAGAAACCCATTACAAATCCGATGTTGAAGGTCCCTGATGCTCAGTGAGGCAGCATGATGGAAAACAACAAACAACAGATCAAAAACCTGCAAAACAAACCCCTTTCCACCTACAGACAGTCCTCCAACCCCTTTCCACACTCCCACCTACACTCACACAGTCCTCCAACCCCTTTCCACATTCCCACCTACACAAGGACCTCCAACCCCTTTCCACACTCCCACCCACACTCACAGTCCTCCAACCCCTTTCCACACTCCCACCCACACTCACAGACAGTCCTCCAACCCCTTTCCACATTCCCACCTACACTCACAGACGGTCCTCCAACCCCTTTCCACACTCCCACCTACACTCACAGACAGTCCTGGAAAGCGGCCAGTGAGTGAGTGGGCCAGCGAAGGAGTGGAGCTTTGAGGCTTTGACTCGAGAGGCTTCGACGAGAAGAGGCAGAGGACAAGCTTGCTCGCAGTTGGTCTTTACAATGCCTCCTGAGATGGTGATGTGCCTCTTATGTGAGATGTGACAGTCTTGGGGGAACGCCCCTCTCCCGCAGAGTCACATCTGCCAGAAGAGCATGCGGCTGGGCGATCTGGAAGACCATGTGAGGAATCTGGAGCAGCAGCTGGATGACCTTCGACTCATAACGGAGAATGAGGCAGTCATAGATGAGAGCTACAGGGAGGTAGTCACACCGAGGTTGCAGGAAGCAGGTAGGGTGACAGTCAGAGGGGGCAAAGCGAAGGTGAACAGACAGGTAGTGCACAGCACCCCTGTAGCCATTCCCCTGAATAATAAGTTTACCATACTGGATACTGTTGGCGGGGACGACCGACCAGGTATGAGCTACGGTGGCAGGGCCTCTGGCACTGAGTCTGACTCTGTGGTGCAGAAGGATGGGATGGAGAAGAGGAGAGCTGACGTCATTGGAGACTCTATAGTCAGGGTAGCAGACAGGGGATTTTGTGGACGTGAGAAGGACACCCGCATGGTTTGTTGCCTCCCGGGTGCCAGGGTCTGGGATGTCTCTGACCGGGTGCACGACATCCTGGTACGAGAGGGAAAGCCACCAGAAGTCGTGATACATGTTGGTACCAACAACATAGGCAGGAAGAGGGATGAGGTCCTGAAGTGTGAGTTTTGGGAACTAGGCAGAAGGCTGAAGAACAGGACCTCAAAGGTGGCATTTTCAGGATTGCTGCCCGTGCTACATGACAGTGATGGTAAGAATTGGAGGAGATGGCAGGTGAATGCGTGGCTGAGGAGTTGGTGCAGGGAGCAGTGTTTCAGATATTGGGATCATTGCGATCTCTTCTGGGGAAGGTGGGACCTGTACAGATTGGATGTGTTGCACCTGAACTTGAGGGGGAGCAATATCCTTGCAGGTAGGTTTGCTAGCATGGTTCGGGAGTGTTTAAACTAATTTGCGAGGGGGATGGGACCCGGAGCGATAGAGCAGTGAAAGAAGTTCATGGAGTAAAGCCAGATCTAACATATAGAGAGGCTTTGAGGAAAGAGAAGCAGAATAAAGGGTGTAAAGGTAATAAGGTAGAAGGGCTAAAGTGTGTGTACCTCAATGCAAGAAGCATCAGGAACAAAGGTGATGAACTGAGAGCTTGGATACATACATGGAATTATGATGGCCATTACAGAGACTTGGCTGGCACCAGGGCGAGAATGGATTCTCAATATTACTGGATTTCAGTGCCTTAAAAGGGATAGAGAGGGGGAAAAGGGGAGGAGGGGTGGCATTACTGGTCAGGGATAATATTACAGCTACAGAAAGGGTGGGTAATGTAGCAGGATCCTCTTTTGAGTCAGTATGGGTGGAAGTCAGGAACAGGAAGGGAACAGTTACTCTATTGGGAGTATTCTATAGGCCCCCTGGTAGCAGCAGAGATACAGAGGAGCAGATTAGGAGGCAGATTTTGGAAAGGTGCAAAAATAACAGGGTTGTTATTATGGGTGACTTTAACTTCCCTAATATTGATTGGCACCTGATTAGTTCCAAGGGTTTAGATGGGGCAGAGTTCGTTAAGTGTGTTCAGGATGGATTCCTGTCACAGTATGTTGACAGGCCGACCAGGGGGAATGCCATACTAGATCTAGTACTAGGTAGCGAACCGGGTCAGGCCACAGATCTCTCAGTAGGTGAGCATCTGTGGGACAGTGACCGCCGCTCCCTGGCCTTTAGCATTATCATGGAAAAGGATAGAATAAGAGAGGACAGGAGAATTTTTAATTGGGGAAGAGCAAATTATGAGGCTATAAGACTAGAACTTGCGGGTGTGAATTGGGATGATGTTTTTGCAGGGAAATGTACTATGGACATGTTGTCAAAGTTTAGGGATCTCTTGCAGGATGTTAGGGATAAATTTGTCCCGGTCAGGAAGATAAAGAATGGTAGGGTGAAGGAACCATGGGTGAAAAGTGAGGTGGGAAATCTAGTCAGGTGGAAGAAGGCAGCATACATGAGGTTTAGGAAGCAAGGATCAGATGGGTCTATTGAGGAATATAAGGTGGCAAGAAAGGAGCTTAAGAAGGGGCTGAGAAGAGCAAGAAGGGGGCATGAGAAGGCCTTGGTGAGTAGGGTAAAGCAAAACCCCAAGGCATTCTTCAATTATGTGAAGTGTGAAGAACAAAAGGATGACAGGAGTGAAGGTAGGATTGATTAGAGATAAAGGTGGGAAGATGTGCCTGGAAGCTATGGAAGTGAACAAGGTCCTCAATGATTACTTTTCTTCGGTATTCACCAATGAGAGGGAACTTGATGACGGTGAGGACAACATGAGTGAGGTTTATGTTCTGGAGCATGTTGATATTAAGGGAGAGGAGGTGTTGGAGTTGTTAAAATACATTAGGACAGATGAGTCCCCGGGGCCTGATGGAATATTCCCCAGGCTGCTCCACGAGGCAAGGAAAGAGATTGCTGAGCCTCTGGCTAGGATATATATGTCTTGGTTGTCCACGGCAATGGTACCGGAGGACTGGAGGGAGGCGAATGTTGTCCCCTTGTTCAAAAAAGGTAGTAGGGATAGTCTGGGTAATTATAGACCAGTGAGCCTTATGTCTGTGGTGGGAAAGCTGTTGGAAAAGATTCTTAGAGATAGGATCTATGGGCATTTAGAGAATCATGGTCTGATCAGGGACAGTCAGCATGGCTTTGTGAAGGGCAGATCGTGTCTAACAAGCCTGATAGAGTTCTTTGAGGAGGTGTCCAGGCATATGGATAAGGGTAGTGCAGTGGATGTAATCTACATGGACCTTAGTAAGGCATTTGACAAGGTTCCACACTGTAGGCTCATTCAGAAAGTCAGAAGGCATGGGATCCAGGGAAGTTTGGCCAGGTTAATTCAGAATTGGCTTGCCTGCAGAAGGCAGAGGGTCGTGGTGGAGGGAGTACATTCAGATTGGAGGGTTGTGACTAGTGGTGTCCCACAAGGATCTGTTCTGGGACCTCTAATTTTCGTGATTTTTATTAACGACCTGGATGTGGGGGTAGGAGGGTGGTTTGGCAAGTTTGCAGATGACACAAAGGTTGGTGGTGTTGTAGATAGTGTAGAGGATTGTCGAAGATTGCAGAGAGACATTGATAGGATGCAGAAGTGGGCTGAGAAGTGGCAGATGGAGTTCAATCTGGAGAAGTGTGAGGTGGTACACTTTGGAAGGACAAACTCCAAGGCAGAGTACAAAGTAAATGGCAGGATACTTGGTAGTGTGGAGGAGCAGAGGAATCTTGGGGTACATGACCACAAATCACTGAAAGTTGCCTCACAGGTAGATAGGGTAGTTAAGAAGGCTTATGGGGTGTTAGCTTTCATAAGTCGAGGGATAGAGTTTAAGAGTCCCAAGGTAATGATGTAGCTCTATAAAACTCTGGTTAGGCCACACTTGGAGTACTGTGTCCAGTTCTGGTCGCCTCACTATAGGAAGGATGTGGAAGCATTAGAAAGGGTACAGAGGAGATTTACCAGGATGCTGCCTGGTTTAGAGAGTATGGATTATGATCAGAGATTAAGGGAGCTAGGGCTTTACTCTTTGGAGAGAAGGAGGATGAGAGCAGACATGATAGAGGTGTACAAGATATTAAGAGGAATAGATAGAGTGGACAGCCAGTGCCTCTTCCCCAGGGCACCACTGCTCAATACAAGAGGACATGGCTTTAAGGTAAGGGGTGGGAAGTTCAAGGGGGATATTAGAGGAAGATTTTTTACTCAGAGAGTGGTTTGTACGTGGAATGCACTGCCTGAGTCAGTGGTGGAGGCAGATACACTAGTGAAGTTTAAGAGACTACTTGACAGGTACATGGAGGAATTTAAGGTGGGGAATTATATGGGAGGCAGGGTTTGAGGGTCGGCACAACATTGTGGGCCAAAGGCCTGTAATGTGCTATACTATTCAATGTTCTATGTACACTCACAGACAGTCCTCCAACCCCTTTCCACACTCCCACCCACCTACACTCACAGACAGACCTCCAACCCCTTTCCACACTCCCACCCACCCACACTCACAGACAGTCCTCCAACCCCTTTCCACACTCCCACCTACACTCACAGTCCTCCAACCCCTTTCCACACTCCCACCTACACTCACAGACAGTCCTCCAACCCCTTTCCACACTCCCACCTACACTCACAGTCCTCCAACCCCTTTCCACACTCCCACCTACACTCACAGTCCTCCAACCCCTTTCCACACTCCCACCTACTTACTCACAGACAGACCTCCAACCGCTTTCCACACTCCCACCTACACACACAGACAGTCCTTCAACCCGTTTCCACACTCCCACCTACACTCATAGACAGACCTGCAACCCCTTTCCACACTCCCTACACTCACAGACAGTCCTCCAACCCCTTTCCACACTCCCACCCACCTACACTCACAGACAATCTTCCAACCCCTTTCCACACTCCCAGGCACCAAAGCACACACAGACACTCCTCCAACCACATTCCTCCCTCCACCTAACGACACACCAAGCAGTCCTCAGCCCTCCTTCCTAAATAGACGGACAGCCCTCCAACCCGTTACCTCCCTCCCACACTCCTACCTACACACAAAAACAGTCCACAAACCCCTTCCTCCCACCCACCCACCAACACACGGACAGTGATCTAACCCCCAGGCCTCTTTATTAGGTACTGAAGTGCAACCTGGGGGTCTCCTGCTGCTGTAACACACGCACTTCAAGGTTCAATGTGTTGTGCATTCAGAGGTGTTCATTTGCACACTTCTGTTCTAGTGCATGGCTCTTTGAGTTTCTGTCACCCTCCTGTCAGTTTGAACCAGTCTGGCCATTCTCCTCTGACCTCTCTCATTAACAAGGTGCTGTCACCCACAAAACCACTGTTCACTGGATGTGTTTTGTTTTTCCTCACCCATTTTCTGTAAAGTCTAGAGACTGTGGTGCATGAAAATCCCAGGCGATCAGCAGTTTCTGAGATACTCAAACACCCTGTCTGGCACCGATAAACATTCTGGATCAAAGTTACTTAGGTCAGATTTCTTCCCCATTCTGATGTTTGATTTGAACAACAACTAAACCTCTTGATCATGTCTGCATGCTTTTAAGCACCGATTTGCTGCCACATGATTGACTGATTAGATATTTGCATTAATGAGGTGTACAAGAGGTACCTAATAAAGTGGCCACTGAGTGCATATCCAAACAGGAGCATGCGTAGTTACATTTCAAATCTACCACAAAAATAATCTGATAATCATGCTATTCCTGGGATTCCCACTACTCGATCTCAAACTTCACTGAAAGCATTTGGGCCTGAATCAGCATGGCCAATTGTACCAGGGCACCAGGCTGACAGCGCAACAATGAGTTTTGGCATCCTTTCTTCTCTCTGGATTGGACAGATCTGCACATCAGTTACCCATAGGTCCAATTTAGTTTCCAACTGGACATATAAACTATAAGAAAAATCACTCTGACCAATAGGACTTCGACTTCAATGGATTGTATTGTTAAAACTTTCTACACAAATAAATTGTTTATATGGCTCATAATTTAGCAGGAAAATATCTCCAGCAGATACTTGTACAGATGTGACAGGCGTTTTTAAGCATTTTAATTTTCAAACTTCAGTTTCAAAACCTTGCTTTGATTTTTAGTCGTCGATATATGGACGTAGATTTTACAACAAACATTAAACACTGTAAATTATTGTAACACTGTAAATTACTATTCCTCATCTGTGCGCAATTCTTTTACAGATAAAATTTTTATGTCATGAGATCAAATACAATTTTCCCAACCTTCTTGAGTGCTGTCTGGGTACAAACCAGCACTGGTCCTCAGCTTCCCCTGGGTCAAAATCCAGCTGATGAAGGGTGTGACTCAAAACTAAAACTGAGCGTGCAGCTTGGCTTAAATGAAAGGCTGATGCCAGATGTTCTTTAACTTACACTCCGACAATGAGAACCTAAACTAAATCAACTTAATTTTGTCAAAATTGCAAAATATTTTATTCAATTAAGACAATACTAAAAGGCTGATAAATAAGCAAATGAAATTCTTATCATGGGAGGGCCACCCCTGTCTGCAAGGGAGTAGCAGTATTTTTGTGCTGCTCTTAGTTTTCTTTCTCTCCCCCTAGTTTGAACTTTGAATTTAAAATTTTTATTTGCTGATTCTTGAGGGGGAACACTATGTCTATGTCTACAAGAAGTGGGAAGAGTTTACTTGAACCTAGTGATAAAGGTAATGGGAAAGGAAAGGTGCAAAAGGAAAGATCTGATGAAATGCCATCGTGGGCTGAAGATATTGTTCGGACACTGAATTCAATTAAGGATCAGAATGGATCAATTAAAGACCAACTGGAAAAGAATGGTAATGAAATGAAGTCATTTCTGGGAAACTTAAAGACCTGGAAACTCAAGTTATTACACATGAAGAGGAATTGAAGATATCTAAACAAAAGTTGTCTGAAGCTACAACTCGTTTGGAAAGATATCAAAGTAAGATTATAGACCTGGAAACTAGGTCTCACCAAAAAAATATACAAATTGTTCGGCTGCAAGAAGGAGTTGAAGATGGAGATTTAACTGCTTACTTTGGTAAGCTTTTCCACACTTTATTTCCTACCATTCTATCAAAGCTGCCTGCTATAAAAAGGGCACACAGGGCATTTATCTCGAAATTGAAGGATTCTAGTAAACCACGATCAGTTCTGGTTTGCTTTCACCACTTTAAAATTAAAGATCAAATAATGCGACAGGCAAGAAAACAGAGAGTTTATAGATTTATGGAATCTGAATTCTGCTTTTATGAAGATTATCCAAGGGAGATAATAGAACAAAGATCAAAATTTGCCCTGGTAATGAAATAAGCATATGATGAAAAAAACTCTTTCCCTCTTTGAGGTATCCGACAAGAATTAGTTTTTCCTGCTAATTCTGTCATGGCCCGGATCAGGGTCTCTTTAAATTTACTTTGTTTATGTTACGATCCAGACCATTGACTCCCTGTTTCCCTTGGGTTCCCTGTTTTCCCGTGTCCCTCGGCCTTGGTGATTAGAGGCAATTTACTCCCGGCTGAACCGGCAGTTTATAGTCTCTGGCTTTCAGCTGTTCGGCGTGGGAACATTTGCAAAGTCACCAAGGTACGGCGTGCCAATGTCATCTGGCCGGAGCAAGCCTAGTCTCTGCCCGAAGTGAGTGCCGGTAATTCGCCTTTCCTCACCAGAGCAACCCTGTCAAGTTACCTCGCCAAAGCGAGCCTGCAAAGTTTCCTCACCAAGGTGGGTCCGTCAGTTAACCTGCTGGAGGGAATCAAGAACCGCTGTCTACTGTTCCCGGGCCGAGTCAAGAGCTCCACTATGCGGAGGCTCCAAGTCAAGTCCTGGCTCCGGGGGCATTCAAGTACCAAGTCAAGTCCTGGCCCTGACAGCAATACCGAGTCACGTCCCGGCCCTGGTGGCATCCAAGTACCGAGTCAAGTCCCGTCCCTGGCAGCATCCACATACCAAGTTGAGTCCCGGCCCTGGCAGCATCCAAGTTCAGTCAAGTCCCGGCCCTGGCGGCATCCAAGTTCCGAGTCGAGTCCCGTCCTTGGCGGCATCCAAGGTCAGTCAAATCCTGGCCCTGGCGGTCTGTGATTCCTGTCCTACCCCCCCGCCCCCCGTCTGAATCCCTTCTCTGTCCCTCTCGCCTCTGGCCCTCATCTGCAGCCCTCGCCTGCACCTCGGTCTAGTTCTATCGCCGGAGCTAGATAGGTACTGTCTGGTGTTCTTTCGTGTTGGTCTCGTCTTGTTCTTGCCTCCGTGGGGTAAGTCAGGCCGTCTTGCTGTTGCTCCGCGGGGGGTCATGTCTTGTCTTGTCTCATCTGGTCCTCACTGCCGTGGGGTAAGTCAGGCCGTCTTGCCATTGCCCCGCAGGGGTCATCAGTCCCGGCCCTATGTCCTGTACCCTAGGAGGGGTCCCAGCTCTCTGTTCTGTGTGTGTGAGTCCCGGCCCTATGTCCTGTGCCCAAGGAGGGGTCCCGACTCTGTGTTCTGTGTATGTGTCCATGGTTCCATGTTACCTGCTCTCTCGAGACCAAGGCTCTGTGTTCCCAAGGTCGTTCTCTCTCTAACCCATGTCATGTCCATGCCTGGTTCTGGGGACTGAGCCCGGGGCAAGAACCCAGGTACTGGGTCCTTGCCCAGTCTCTGGCTCGGAGTCCATAACCTCGCCTCTTCATGTCTCCTCTAGTTCTGGGATCCGATTCCGAGTCCAAGCCCAGACCCTTAGTCCCAGCCTAGTCGTAGTCCTGAGTCCTTGTCCAGTTTGCTATTCCTGCTTCCGCTTTGCTCTCCTGGTATCGAACAATAAACTCAATTTAATTAACCTCACAAGATGTGTCTTGCATTTGGGTCCACCCTTGCTCCCAATGCCCCCCCCTATTGTGACAAATTCTCCTCCTCATACTTTTTTTGATCCAAAAGCTGCAGTGGACTTTGTTCAGGCTATACCCGCTGTTACTGACGCCGCTGCTGAATGAACTATCTGAAAGGCTGTTTGGCTATCTGTATATTATTTGCATTTTGGAAAGAAGATTTATGAAGGTCATTTGTATATTTCATTGGAAGACTAATTAAAGAAGACAAGGAGAGTTGTTCATTATTGCATATTGTTGGTTTTCCTTTGTAAAGAAGATTTATGGCTCAAGTATGACTGTCTAAATGATCATCTGAACATTTGACTGAGAGAAGAAGATAAAGGGGATTTGTTCCTTTAATTTAATACTTGGTTTGTTTCTTTTTTTAATCAGCTAATTGGTAGGTTTTTCCTACTAATAGGGCTTTATATATATATATATATTTGGGAGGGTTTAATTACTTATGATATTATTAATCAGTCTTCTTGAAGATTCAGCTGGGTCAAATATACTATTAATTTTTTTCTGTTTTATTATAACATTTTATAATTGAATTTAAAGCTTTTTAGGGAATTAATATTAAACTTAAAGATGGCGCTGGTTTTTCTCTCTAAGAGATAACATTATTTTGTTTTTTTCTTGTTTATTAGTTGATGGAATGTAAATACCTTTTTTTTGCTGAGACTTTATTGTATTTTTTACAAGGTCACTCTACTTTTTTTACTAACTGGGGGGAGGGAAAGAAAACACAGACAGAGCGGCCAGTAGCTTCGAACTCTATCATAGATCATTTGCCTTTTTCGGGCTTCCAGGTGTGGGTGGGTGGGTTTAGAGTTAGGAGTTTTTTCCCATTGGGTGGTTCCGGAGCATGCGTGTTTTTTATGTGGTTGTATTCTTCATCACCGCCATCTTTGATCATCCCGTATTGGTATGTGCTCTGTGCATGTATAAAGTAGAATAAAATTATAGTATGGTATTTAAACGGATTAATATAATAAGTTGGAATGTACATGGTTGGAATCATCCTATTAAATGAAAAAAGACTTTTAAAATCATTAACCGATTCCAACCTTATGTAAGTTTTGCTCAAGAGATACATATCAGGGCAGGAGATCAAAATAGATTTTTTGGATGGTGGAATGGTTTGCAATTCCACTCTACTTCTCAGAGTAAAACAAAAGGCATGTCTATTTTTATTAAACCTAATATATTTATTCAAGAGGATATTGAATCAGATTCTAATGGTAGATTTTTAATTGTTAAAGGAACGATCTGTAACAGAAAAGTTGTTTTGGTTAATTTGTATGGTCCTAACTTAGATGATCCTTCTTTTTTTAAAAAGGTATTTGCTTTACTCCCTGATTTAAATGAATATATGCTGATAATGGACGGGGATTTTAACTGCTGCTTAAATCCTATGATTGATAAGAGCTCAAACAATCAGCGACTTCCAAATCGATCCGCATCATTTATTAATTCCTTTTTGATTGATTTTGGGTTGATTAATTCGTGGAGGTATCTCCATCCCGATAATAGAGAATAATCTTTCTTCTCACATGTTTATAAAAAATTTTCGAGGATCGATTATATTATAATTGATCCCTGCTTCTTGCCTAGTGTTAAAACTTGCAAATATGATGCTATTGCTATATCTGATCATGCGCCTCTGAGTTTGTCTCTTGAATTTGATGATGTCACTTTTGCCCGCCCAGCTTGGCGCAAATCTCAGACGTTACTGCAAAACTCTGACTTTGTCAGTTTCATTGAAACCCAGATAAAAGAATTTTTTCTTTTTAATGCTATAGGGGGTATGTCTAAATTAATTATATGGGATACATTTAAAGCATTTTTATGTGGTCAGATTATTTCTTATTCAGCTAAACTTAAAAAACAGACTAAAGCAGAATTAGATAGAATTTCAAAACAAATTAAAGATTTAGATAATATCTATGCAATTTCCCCCAATACTGATTTATTTAAACAAAGGGTGGAACTTCAATCACAATATAACCTGTTATTAACTCATCCCATTGAAGGATATTTGCTTAAGTTAAAGAACCAATTTTATATGTTTGGAGTGTTATGTACCTTAAGGAGATCTGTGATTTTTTTTGTGAGAATGATGCAATGGTCTTTTGGAGGTCACCTGATGTAATTTTCCCGCCGATGTGAGTTCAAGTGATGACATGTACACCACGGGTATATAAGGGAAGACCTCAGATGCCACAGTTAGTTTTTAGTTTCCAGCTAGAACGTGCATCTGTGTCTCTGTTTCTGTTGCGTATTTGTTTTTATGATGCAGTTTCATTTTTAAAACGGTTGTTACGCTCTGTTGCAGAGTACGATAGTGCTGGACTGGAAATTTTTGCTAGATGTGTTGATGTACCTTATTCCAGCAGTAGTACGGGAGAGTGAAGACTTTATTCAAGTACAGGACCCAGAGGATTGAGAGGAGTTGGTATCATTCGGCAGTTTAACAAAGGATCGACCTTATTGAGTCTTCGTTGAAGGAGTAGTGACCTGCATCGAGATAACTCTTGCCAAAAGAAAAAGCAGTTTAAGCAAGGTGCTCTCTAGAATTTAAGGTCAGTTGTTTTAAACTGTTTATTTCCTGCATCGTGAATCCTTTGGACAGAACCAGCAGGAAAGTCACGTCTATGAAGAAATCCTTCTCCAGAGAAGTCTGTCCCAATTGAACGTATAAATCTGTTGGACTTTCAAATTTACCATTTTAAGAACTATTTCTGACTTTACTGCTTTAAAAGCTGTTTTCGTATTTAACACTTTAAGAACCAGTGCCGAGTGATGATTTGTTGAATGGCTGCATCGTGGTTAACTTCCGGTTAAGGTTTTCGTTTTTTTTTATTGTTTATTCGTGTTTAATAAATGTTTGGTTGTTTTTATATAACCTGTCTCGATTGATATTCATTGTTGCCGGGTAAGGTAACAGGAGATAAAAATAATAAACTGCTTGCATCTCAATTAAAAATGGCTGCAGCCAAAGGGCAAATCATGAAGATTCGTACGAAAGATGGTACCTTGGCTCAGGAATATGAAGAAATTAATGATTTTTCAAGATTTATATGCTGAACTTTATAAATCTCAATGTCCATTAGATTCCTCTGAAATGAATGCTTTTTTATGAAAGATTGTTTTTCCTAAAATCCCGGCTGAGGATCAAAAAACTCTTGATGCTCAAATCACTGAAGCCGAAATTCATAGCTATTTTTTCAATACAATCTGGTAAGTCCCCAGGACTTGATGGCTATCCTGTAGAATTTTATAAAAAATTCGGAAAGTTGCTTTCTCCGTGTATGTTGGAAATGTTTAAGGATTCTTTTGTGAAAGGTGACTTACCCTCTACTTTTTTATGAGGCTTCTATTTCTTTAATTCTTAAAAAAGATAAAGATCCCACTGACTGTGCTTCATATAGACCTATTTCATTACTGAATGTCGACGCTAAGATTCTGTCAAAAATAATGGCCAATCGGTTGGAGAATATTTTGGGTAAAATTATTTTTAAAGATCAAACAGGCTTTATAAAGGGTTGCTATTCCTTTTCAAATGTTCGGAGACTATTTAACATTATATATTCGTCCTCTTTTAAAACTCCACAATGTGTTGTATCTTTGGATGCTGAAAAAGTGTTCCATTGAGTCGAATGGAAATATTTATTCAATGTTTTAGAGAAATTTGGCTTTGGTGCTAATTGGAATAAAATGATATATAAAGCCCCTATAAAGCCCCTATTGCTACTGGTGTTACTAACAATTGTAGGTCTCCTTTTTTTCAGCTTTCACGGGGGACAAGGCAAGGCTGTCCATTAAGTCCTCTATTGTTTAATTTAATATTAGAACCCCTTGCTATTGCTCTTCATGAGGCTAGCAATATCCATGGGATTTTTGTGAATGAGACCATACATAAGATCTCTCTTTACACTGATGATTTATTAGTTTATATGTCTAACCCTGACAAATCTATTCCTGTCCTGCTAAAATTATTTAATGAATTTGGAGGTTTTTCAGGATATAAAAAAATTTTAGTAAAAGTGAATTGTTTCCTATAAATGAATCCATTTCTATGTATGACAATACTCCTTTTAAAGTCACAGATTCTTTTAGATATTTAGGTATTATAATTACTAAAAAATATAAGGATCTTTATAAAGCCAATTTTGTTCCTTTAGTAGACTCTATGAAGTATTTATTTAGTAGATGGAGTCCACTTATATTTTCACTCGTTGGTCGTATTCATATAGTCAAAATGATGATTTTACCAATTTTTTTATATTTATTTCAGAATATTCCTGTTTTTTTGACGAGGAAGTTTTTTGATCGGATTGATTCTATTATTTTATCTTTTATTTGGAATAATAAAAGACCAAGAATTAGTAAATGTCACTGACAAAAATTGAAAAAGAATGGAGGTCTTGCTTTGCCTAATCTAAGAATGTATTATTGGGCTGTTAATGTGCAATACATGTCTTTTTTGTTATACTGGGTTGATAAGAGTGATCGGCCAATTTGGGTCGACCTGGAACTGAAAGTTGTAAAACAGTTTTGCTTAACCTCGTTATTGGGAGCTGCTTTACCTATGCAATTAGCTAAAGTTGTTAATTTTAACCTATATCCTGTGATTAAGTATTCTTTACAAATTTGGCTCCAGTTCCGCAATTTTTTTAATCTTAAAAAATTCAAACTTTGTAGTTTAATTTATCGAAATTACTTTTTTAAGCCTTCTTTGAGTGATCCATTTTTTTTACTTTGGAAAAATAAAGGTATTAATTCTTTTTTCGATTTATTTAAAGAAGATAGATTGATGTCTTTTGAACAATTAATTGATAAATATTCTCTTTCATACTCACACTTTCTGCAATACCTCCAAGTTAGATATTTTTTACAAAAATATTTAAGTAATTTTCCTTACATATTGTAGGCTGACCTGTTAGATACTATTATGAGTATGAATCCTTTGATCAAGGGTTCTATTGGAAGAATTTATAATTTATTATTACAATGGGATAAGTGTCCTTTATCTAAGATTAAACAGGATTAGGAAAAGGAACTTAATTTGACTTTTATGATGGAGGATTGGATGCGGATTTTGAAGTTGGTTAACTCTTCTTCAATTTGTGCTAGCCATTCATTGATTCAATTTAAAATTGTACATCATTATCATTTGACGGAGGGGAGACTTTCTAAAATCTTTTCTAATGTTGATCGTCATTCTGATAGATGTAAAACTGAGATAGCTACACTGACACATATGTTTTGATCTTGTTTTATATTGGAACAGTTCTGGAAGTTGTTTTTTTCAATAATTTCTAAAGCACTTAAAATTAATCTACAACCTAATAAATTAACTGTGCTTTTTGGAATAATTCCTCAAAATATTCATGGTATTTCTGTATCTGACCAACATGTTATTGCATTTGTTACACTGATAGCTAGGAGGGCCATTTTGTTGAAGTGGAAGGATACATCAGCTCCCACTTTGTCACAATGGTTCTCTCAAGTGATGCTATGTCTTAGTTTGGAGAAAATTAGAAGTTGAACATTTGAACCTTTATTTGATTTTGAGAAAAGATGGGGCTCATTTGCTCGTTATTATCATTTGAGCTAATTGATATAATTTTTCCATTACCTAATTGTAAATTTTTTAGTATATTTTCTTTTCTTGCTGGCGGTTTGATGTTTATTTTTAGAAGCTTTTTGTATGACGCATGGCTCCGGGGTTGTACACCTAATGGGTTCTTTTTTCCCCTCACTTTTCTGCTTCGTAGGTTGTTTTTGTTATCACAAAATTTTTTTTCAATCTTTAAGATAATGACTTTCTGAGACATTGTATATGGTGTTACTTCAATGTACTCATGTTTTTTTTGTATAATATAACAATAAAAAGATTTGAAAAGAAAGAAATTCTTATCATATTCTTAATGTTCAAATAGGTATAAACCTGTCAAAACGTTAATTAGTAATATCTTTTGAGTTTTTGAATTATTTAAGCACATTTTCAAGGAGTTTGCCACAAGAAAGCAACATCAAGGACCACGCTCCACCCCCCAACCCCACCCCTCACCATCTGGATCATGCTTTCTTCTTGCTACAACCATCAGGCAGGCAGTGGAGGAGCTTTAGTTCCCACACTACCAGGTTCAGGAACAGTTATTACCCCACAACCATCAGGCTCCTGAACCAGTGTAGATAACTTCACTCACCTCAACACTGAACTGACTCTACAGCCGACAGACTCAGTTTAAAAATGACTTTACATTTCAGGTTCTCAGATTCTCTGAGATTCTCTTATTATTTGCACGTTGGTTGTTTGTCACTGTCTGTGTATAGTTTTTCACTGATTCTATCGTACTTCTCTGTCCTACTGTGAATGCCAATAAGAAAATGATTCCTAGGGCAGAGCATGGTAATGTATACGTACTTAGATAATAAATTTACTTTGAACTTTGACTCAGTAAAAGTAGCCTGACATCTAAAGAACTCCAAAATAACTAATTTTCAGACAACTCATAAGACAATAACCTTCCCAAGTGTCTAAAGCATTGAGTATTATAGCTCAGGGGGTTGGACTAAAAGCAATGATCAGTCTCTGCTCTGTTAATTATTGCTCTCTGATGCCCAAGTATTTGCTACTTGGGCTTCAGAGAGGAACATTAGCCAGAATTCCAGTATCTGATTACTGACCGGTGATTTTTAAGATATAACAAAATGCAATTTATGACATAGTGGTTTGATAGAATAATGATTAAGTTACTGTTCCTGCAGCCTGTGAGGGACAGAAATCTGAATCAACTGTGCCACGTCCCCACCTCTTTCGCCTCCCTCCCTGTCTTTTCTGAAACGTCTAAAACCCAGCACTTGAAGTAACCATTCCTGTCCCTGAGCCATCCAAGTCTCTGTAATGGCCACCACATCATAGCTCTAAGTACTGATCCACGCTCTAAGCTCATCCTTTTTGTTCTCAATACTCCTTGCGTTAAAATAGGCACATCTCAAACCATCCTTCTGAGCGCGTCCCTTTTCTATCACCTGCCTATCCTCCCTCACACACTGTCTCCAAGCTTTCTCTATTTGTGAGCCAACCACCTCTTCCCCAGTCTCTTCAGTTCGGTTCCCACACCCCAAATTGAAAATATACTTGGACTAAGATGTTAACTGTCCAGTACTATCACCAGTGGGATCATCATTTGATCTGCCACCTGTCTTCAGGAGTTTCGGCCCGCTTATGATCAAGACTCCCTCGAGGTGGTGGGCCAGCAGTGCTAAAGCACCACCTCCCACTGGTGAGCTTAAAAACTTCGCATTTGCCTCTATCAGAGTTGTTGGTCACTTCCATCCAACAGACAGTCTATTCAGGTGTCTATGCAACTACTGAAGGGTTTGCAGAAAATGGATACACTGTCCGACTATCTGCCCCTCTGGACAAACTTGGTCCACACCCATGCTGATCCTGTCTTTGCTGCCTCAGCTAGAGCCCTGCTGCTTGACTTAATCTCTCTTCTAGTGAAGCCAAGGTCACGCAGCCACTTCTGGAAAGTGAACGCAATAAAGCCACAGCAACCTACTTCCAATGGATAGCATGAGGCCTTCCACCCTCTGTCTCTGTACTCTGATCATAATTCTGCATACTTGGTTAACTTGCGCTCACGGGCTTCATCGATGTTGTCTTCCCAGGGGACTGTGAGTTCACCAATAACCACTTCTCTACTGGTGTTAGACCATATGATTATATCTGGATGCAATGTGGTGAAAGCTATTTGCTTTGGGAAACTGCCTTTCCCATCCAGATCGGCCTTGACACACCAATCATTGGCTGAAGAAAGTATGCTTGATTGTGGGCTTGTGCTGTACACCCCTGATTTGGAGCCTTCTTTCACAAATGATATGCAATGTTCTGTGCAGCATGGGGCATGAGATAATTTGTGCTGCAGTACTCTCAGCTCAACTGCTTCTGTTACAACTTTGAGAACATTGTTATATCTCCAAGTTGACATGCTGCTGTAAAGATTGACTCTGCATGCACTCAAAATATGTTGAAGTGTTCCTTTCTTGCCACAAGCAGCACACCTGTCTGTCTTCTCTTCATTCCAGGTGCTGAGGTTGGCAGATGTTGGGAGCAGGTCATACGCCGCTCTGCACAGAAAAGAAATGTGGAGCGGTTCCATCTGCCACAGAACATTCCAAGATAGATGTCGTTGTTCAACATTTTCCCACCAGGTCCAAGCCCCTTGTTTGGCCAGGCCAGCTGTTTTAGCTAACCTCTTCTCCTCTTCTACCTCTCGTATTTCTTGCGTTACAAGCTCACGGTGCTCCTTATCTGTAGAAGATGACCACCACTTGTGAGTTGTCCATCCAAGTCCCTGGCAGCCTAGCTGGGTAGCCCCAACCGTCTCCTTGTGCTTCAATCTAGACTCTGCCTCATCAACTGCTACATGGGCTGACCACTTACTGCCTGATCTCACATCTGGCTGGGTATTCTTGATGACAGGGTCTTTTGAGTCTCGACGCATCAAGAATGATCTTACCCTGGCTACCTTGACCTCTTCAACAATTCTAGTTTAAACTCTCCCCAGTAGCCTTAGCAAACCTCCCCGCCAGGATATTTGTCCCCCTAGGATTCAAGTGGAACCCGTCCTTTTTGTACAGGTCACACCTGCCCCAAAAGAGGTCCCAGTGATCCAGAAATCTAAATCCCTGCCCCCTGCTCCAATTCCTCAGCCATGCATTTATCCTCCACCTCATTCTATTCCTATACTCACTGTCACATGGTACAGGCAGTAATCTTGAGATTACTACCTTTGCACTCCACAGATGCTGCCTGACCCATTGACTTCCCAGTAGCTTGTTCTTTGTTCCGTCAATAGAGATTTTTGGTTTAAAAGTCTCACCTGAAAATTCTGTGTGAGGAGTGACAGAGCCATTCTGTGGAATATCTAAGAAACTCCTTGCCCAAGGATTCGATCAGTTTCCCCTTCAACAACAGGAAAGCAAGAAGACCACATGACAACCTCATAGATATTCTGGTCCCAATTCTTAATGCAAGGTAGAAAATGCCTGATAAGTCTGTGGGAGTAAGAGGGCCATTCAGTGTATAATCTAAGAAATCCTTTACCTGAGGGTCCATCCATTTCTGCTTTATCAACAGGAAAGCAATAAAACCACATGACATCCCCACAAATATTCAGGCCCCAGTTCTTAATACAAGGTAGAATACTACCTTTTCGAGCCTGGAATTTGAGGACCTATTACCAGCTAGTCCAGGAGTCAGTCGAAAGTTGGGAAGCTGAAGCCTGGAGACTGGAGGCCCAGAAGCCTGACTGGGAGTTGGAGGACTGTCTGTCCCATGTGCATGTTGGAGGGAGGAAAGGGGCTTATTTTGCTGTTGTTGTCTTGCTGTTTGTTGTGTTCTGTGTTGTTCTGCCATGCATTGTGAGCTTGCTATGCTGGCACTGGAATGCGTGGCAACAGCTTCAGGCTGCCCCCAGCACATCCTTAGGAGTGTTGGTTGCTAACACAAACAACACATTTTACTGTATGTTTCGATGTACATGTAACAAATAAATCTGAATAATTGAAACATACATCTGAGTAGCAGTAATATGTCTACCATCTCAGAGCCTATTCTGTCAATGGCAATAGGCAAACAATCATGGCTGATCCTCTATGTCAGGGGTTCCCAACCTGGGGTCCATGGACCTCTCAGTTAATGGAAGGGTCCATGGCATAAAAAAAGCTGGGAACCCCTGCTCCATCTCAATATCATTTTCCTGCTCTCTGCCCATGCTGCTGATGCCTCTTGTGTCTTTCAAAGATTCTTTAACCACTCTATACCTAAATGAATAAATCTGTCAATATAAGTAAACCGCACACAAGCATAATTACTGTTGTAGGGTTGTCCAAATTGTGGCTTTTCTAATCTCATGCAACAATATCAAGTTGACTGATAGGATATTTGTGGTTTAGCTGCACCACCTTGTGCTAGTCTTCAGTGATTACAGGTACTGGAAGACAACACTCAGCATTAAATACAAACTGGAATCAGAACCAGGTTTATTTTCACTGACATAGGTCATGAAATTTTGCTGTATTGATTCAGCAGTACAGTGAAAGAAGGAATTACTTATGTTACAATAAGAAATATGAAAAATAAGTAAGTAGTGCAAAAAGAGAGCTACATACTGAAATAGTGTTCATGGACCATTCAAAAATCTGATGGCAGAGGGGAAGAAGCTGTTCCTAAAGTATTGAGTGTGTGTCTTAAGGCTCCTGAACCTCCTCCCTGATGGTAGCGATGAGAAGAGGGCATGTTGCAGGTGGTGGGATCCTTAATGATGGATGCCACCTTGCTGAAGCACCACCATTTGAAGATGGCCTCAATTGTGGGGAGCAGGGGTTCCCACTTTTTTATGCCATGGACCCTTACCATTAACCAAGGGATCTGTGGATCCCAGGTTGGGAACCCCTGGTCTGGAGGCTCTTTCATCTATTATCCTTTCCCTTTAAAGACATTGTGTGAGAAAGTACTTAAATCACCTTCTAAAATTTATTTGTTTACATTCTTCAGGACTGAGTCTAAATTGCATGCAGCTTTGTAACTACAAGGGGCATTACAATGAAATCCAATCATGTGATTACCCAATTTCATTCTCCTTTACACTTGTGTACTGGAAATCTCATTAAACAATCTTGAATCATAAACCTTTCAATATATGCTGCCCAATCAGAGTTATTAAATAACAAGCTGGAACAATCTGTAGTAATTTTGTCTTCTTAGGGACACAGAATACTATATAGCTGGATATGCTTTCAAATCATGGAGGGAGGGGAAGGAGCACAAACTGGCTGGCGATAGATCAGACAAGGTGAGGAGGTGGGTGGGTGGGTGGGTGGGGGAGGAGAGATTATTTTTTTAAAAAAGGCAGGATCTCCAGGTGGCCATTTCACTTCAACTTCCCATTCCCATTCTGACATGTCTGTCCCAGGCCTCCTCTACTGTCATGATGACTCTAATCTAAGGTTGGAGGAACAACACTTCATATTCTGCCTTGTAGTCTCCAACCTAATGGCATGACCATCAACTTCTCCAGCTTCTGGTAACTTCTCCCCTTCCCTCCTTCTCTTTCTCCATTCTGATTCCCTCTCACCCCTCTCTTCCCATCACCTGCCCACTACCTCCCTCTAGTTTCCTCCTTTTTCTAATTCTTCTATGGACCACTCTCCTCTCCTAACAGATTTCCTCTATTCAGTCCTTTACCTGTTCCACCTATCCCCTCCCAGCTTATTTCAACCCCCTTTCCTCACCCACACACCTTCCTCCTCATCTGGTCTCATCTATCACCTGCCAGCTTGTACTCCTCCCTCTTTCCACCTTTTTATTCTGGCTTCTGTCCCCTTCCTTTCCAAATCTGATGAAGGGTCTTGGCCCAAAATATCAACTGTTTATTCCCCTCCATAGATGCTTCCTGATCTGATGAGCTATTCCAACATTTTCTGACAGATGGAATAAAATGTGTGAATCTGTATCATCAGCAAATTTGGCTCTGGTACACCATCCCTTCATCCTTGTCATTAATATAGATTGTAAATAATTGAACCCTGGCACTAATTGCTGTGGCACCCCACCAGTTCCAACAACCAATCCAAAAATAACTCATCTGTCCCATTTTCTGTAAGTTAGCCAATCCCCTATCCATGCATTATAATGTGGGACATTTTAAATGGAATAGGACTATGAAATACAGCAGAACAGAAAGATCTGAGTGTCTAAGTGTATGAAACACAAATGTCTGGTGTGTAAATGTAGCAATGCAATTAATAAGGTCAATGAAAAATTGGCCTTCAATGCCAGGAGCAGGAATTATAAAAAAGTAGTGAAGTTCTGATGTAATTTGCATGACACTGTTGAATCACACCTCCAATTCTGTAGTTTATGTCTAAATGCCTTTTCTGGATTTCTACTCAGCTTTCAACACTATTCTCCCAAAGACCTTGGTGAACAAATTCCTACTCCTCAGTTTGTCCCACTACCATCAGGGAGGAGGCTATGTAAATCCAGGTCAGGACCACCAGACTTAAATACAGTTACTTTTTCCCAGCAGTGAGGCTGATCAACACCTCCACTCACTAAACCACCCCTCCACTCCTCTACCACTGCTACTTTATCATTTCCTGTCAGTCACTTTATGTACAGCCTAACACCACCTTAAGGACATACAATCAATGCATATAAACTAACTTAATGTTGTTATACCTGGGGGTAGTAATGGGGACAAGCTCCCACTACCTATTAAATGCTCCCGTTGGTGTGCAGCTCAAGTAGCCTCTGACAACCAAGTCCAGCTCCTGGACTTCATGTGTGGCTTAGCTACTAAGCCCGGCAGAACTGTTTCTACTGACAGGAATGGGGGAAAAGTTTGGTTACTGGCACCTTAAAACCAGTCGCTTTGGGCAGATGGAGCTCCTCAGCTGTGGCTGGCAGCTCATCCAGGAGGAAAACTCTGATCTCAAACCTCTGCTGCTTTGTGGCTATACCTACTCATGAGGAAGGCTTCAGGAGTAAACCCTGAGGGAAAAATCCAGAGCTGGTCCCTAAGGCAGTTCAATGCTGACTGGCAACTCCTGCGATGCTGCTGGTACCAAACTGTATTGGCCTCTGCCATTTCTTTAGGTTCATCAGATGCCTGGAGAGGGGGAGCTTGCTACCTGGAAAACAGCATGCTCTCCATATCATACTGCCCAGGCTTTGCATATCTAGACGGCTAGGACACAATGTCCATGGTCAAATCTGACTGATGGAGGCCCTCACTCACTCATGTATTTATAATTATTGTTTTTTTATTATTACTGTGTTTTTTTACCTCTTCTGTTTTTTTGTGCTGCATTGGATCCAGAGTAACAATTATTTCTTTCTTCTTTACACATGTGTACAGGAAATCACATTACACAGTCTTTGAATGTTTGAATTTAGTTTTAATCAGCATATTTAAGGCAAAGATATACTTACAATGGAAGAGGTGCAAAATGATTTCACTATGCTGATGCCAGGTATAAAATGGCTGACCTATGAAAGAACATAGTGCAGGTTGGCTCCATAATTATTGGGGCTTATAGATTGAGAAATAAGACCATAAGACATAGGAGTAGAATTAAGCCACTCAGCTCATCGAGTCTTACTTGCCATTTGATCACGGCAGATCCATTTCCTTTTCAACCCCAAACTCCTGCCTTCAACCCATAACCCTTCACTCCCTGACTTATCAAGAATCTATCAACCACCATCTTAAATACACCCAATTACTTGGCCTCCACAGCCACCAGTGGCAATGAATTCCACAGGTTCACCAACCTCTGGCTAAAGAAATTCCCTCTCATTTCCATTCTAAATGGACATCCCTCTATGCTGAGGTTTTGCCCTCTAGTTCTATGTCCCCCACTATAGGAAATATCCTCTCTATCTAGGCCTTTCAACATTCGTCAGGCTTCAATGAGATAGATCCCCCTTCGTTCTTGCAGGTTGCAGTCAGTACAGGCCCAGAGCTATCAAACCCTCCCCATATGATAACCCTTTCACTTTCAGAATGAATTTCATGAATCCTCTTTGAAATCTCTCACATGTCACCATATCCTTTCTTAGATTAGGGGCCCGAACTCCAAGTGAGGCCTCACCAGTGTCTTATAAAGCCTCAGCACTACGGCCTCATTTATATTCTAGTCCTCTCAAAATGAATGTTAACATTACATTTGCCTTCCTTACCACTGACTCAATCTGCAAGTTAACCTTTAGCGAATCCTTCGATGATTCACAAATCCCTTTGAACCTCAGAGTCTTGAATTTTCTCCCCATTTCAGTTCTGGTCAAGATAGCGCCAGCATGCAACACTCCCTTGGTCCACATCTTCCAGATAGCTCATGAAAATATCCTTTTTACTTCTTTTACAAATGTTTTTCACCTCAGATGTGTTTCTGGGACCGTTTAAAAAGAGTTGGAGTCTGCAATATACTGTTTGGATATCATTTGAGTGATATAGCACTTTGCTGTCTCCAAGTATTTTCTGGGAAGCAAGCACATACTCAGACGGGCGTTAATGCGAAGAAATTTCAAGATGGGTGCAAGCTGATGCTTGACTCCATTTTGCCATTAATCGCTGATTAAAGCATCGGGGCAAATTGAAACATCGAGGCAAATGTGGAGAGTTTCAGCGCTGACTGCCTACCTTGTGATCGGTGCCAGAGAAGGATTCTGTGAGCAACCTATCACTGTGGCAGGCGGGTAGGCTTCTCTGCTTCATGTGGTGTCGCTCTCTTTCGATGAATGTTGGTGATATCAGAGCATAGTATCATGGTTCCACACCAGGAATATTGTGTTTACAGTCTGTGGATTATTTCAGACTTACTGTTTTATATTCTGTTTTTTCATTGCCCGTTTCTTTTCTGTTTTGTTGTGGAGGTGAGGATGCTTGGGGGTTGATGTTCTGTTGTGCAGGAGAGTGTTTCTTTTTCAGGGGTGGGGTTGATGTTCCTGTTCCATTTTGTGTGGAGGAGAGGGTTTCTGGGGAAAGGAGTTGATAATCGGGATGCCATTCTTTTTTGTATGGGGGGAGGGTTTGATGTTCCTCTCTAAATGACTTTCATATTCTTTCTTGTATTCATGGCTATTTGGAGAATACAAATTTCAAGTTGCACTGTATATGGATAAATGTTCTGATAATAAATTAACCTTTGATTTAGAAAATAGTCTATGTTTTTGTTCCTCCTACCAAAGTGCATGACCATACACTTCCCAACACTGTAATCCATCTGCCACTTCTTTGCCCATTCTCCTAAACTGTCTAAGTCCTCCTGCTTCCTCAATGCTACCTGCCCTTCACCTATCTTTGTATAGTGCACATGCCTGTGCACAAAGCCATTAATTCCATCATCCAAATCATTGACATACAATGCAAAAAGAAGTGGTCTCAACACTGACGCCTGTGGAACACCACTAGTCACCGGCAGCCAATCAGAAAAGGCTCCTTTTATTCCCCTTCCTTGCCTCCTGCCAATTAGCCAATATTCTAGTATCTTTAATATTAATATTCAATATTCTAGTATCATGCTAGTCTGGTTCCTGTAATACCAGGGGCTCTCATTTTGCCAAGCAGCCTCATGTGTGGTATCTTGTCAAAGGCCTTCTAAATTTCCAAATACACAAATCCACTGATTTTCTTTTGTCTGCCTGTTATTTCCCCAAAGAATTCCAACAGTTTATTCAGGCAAGATTTTCCCTTTAGGAAATCATGCTGTCTCTAGCCTATTTTACCATGTGCCTCCAAGTACCCTGAAACCTCATCCCTAACAATCGACTCCAACATCTTCCCAACTACTGATGTCAGGCCTATAATTTTATAGAAACATAGAAAACCTACAGCATGATACAGGCCCTTCAGCCCACAATGCTGTGCCGAACATGTCCTAACCTGAGAAATTACCTAGGGTTACCCATAGCCCCCTATTTTTCTAAGCTCCATGTACCTATCCACGAGTCTCTTAAAAGACCCTATTGTATCCGCCTCCACCATCGCCAGCAGCCCATTCCACGCACTCACCACTCTCTGTGTAAAAAACTTACCCCTGACATCTCCTCTGTATCTAGTTCTAAGAACCTTAAAACTGTGCCCTCTCATGCTAGCCATTTCAGCCCTGGGAAAAAGCCTCTGACTATCCACACAATCAGTGCCTCTCATCATCTTATACACGTCTATCAGGTCACCTCTCATCCTCCGTCACTCCAAGGAGAAAAGGCCAAGTTGGGAACCAGAACGGAGCACAGTTTACTTTTATTTTTTGACTCTCTCCCTTCTTAAAGAGTGGAGAGCCAGTCCTCCAGAACCATTTCAGAATCTAATGATTCTTGAAGGATTACTAATGCCTCCACAGTCTCAACTACCTCTTTCAGAACCCTGAGGTATAGTTCAACTGGTCCAGGTCACGTACCCATCTTCAGACCTCTCAGCTTCCTCCGTAGTTCAGGGGTTCCCAACCTGGGGTGCATGGACCCCCTTGGTTAATGGTACAGGTCCATAGCATTAAAAAAACGTTAGGAACCCCTACCTTACTAATAATAACTACACTCAATTTTTGTCCTCTAACGCTTGAACTTCTGGCATACTGTAGTGTCTTTCACAGTGAAGCCTGACACAAAAGGCAGCATCCACCATTAAGGACCTCCAGCATCCAGGGCATGCCCTTTTCTCACTGTTACCATCAGGTAGGAGGTACAGAAGCCTGAAGGCACACACTCAGCGATTCAGTAAAAGCTTCTTCCCTTCTGCCATCTAATTACTAAATGGATATTGAACCCTTGGACAATACCTCACTTTTTAAATATATTTCTGGGTTTTTTTGCACAAATTTTAATCTATTCAATATATGTATACTGGAATTGACTTATTTATTATTATATTTTTTCTTTCTTCGGCTGGCCTCTCTGCTGCTTTCTCTGGGGATTCCACCTTAGTACTTGCCTGGTGATGTTGGTAGTTGGTTTGTGCAGCGGGTATCTTACCCATCCCATCTTCATTTCCTTAATTCTTCTTCCGCTGCTAGCTGGTGTGTTCTCTGCCATAGATCGGTGTTGCCGATGACTTCCAGCTGGCAGATCCGCAGGATTTTTCTCAGACAGCTATCAATAAAGGTCTGCACTTTCCCAATGATTGTTGTCCTGCAAGACACTGCCCCGTACAGAAGTGATTTCACGTCGGAGTTAACTCCATAGATGGTTAATCTTCAACCGAATGAAGGGAAAGAAGGTTGTAAAGCAGTGACAAAACTAAAATTGAATCAGCTATGACCTTAATGAATGACAAAACAGATCTGAGGGTCAGGTGTTAAAATGGACTCACAACTTACCCCATTATGACCTTTAGTAAACAGGAAGAAATTGTGAGTGACATAAGGAAACACTTTTTCAAAAAAAATGTCATTTGAACTTAGAATGTTCTACAGAAGTTAGGTCCATGGTAGTCTTCAAGAGTCAAGTACATAATGAAGGAAATAAATTGCACAGCTATGGAAAACAGGCCAAGGGGAAAACAGGTGGAACCAGTAAGCTTTACACACAAAATGCTGGAAAGACTAAGCAGGACAGGCAGCATCGATAGAAAAGAGTAAACAGTCAACATTAAGTTGCTTTGGCAAAGAGCAGGCACAGACTCAAAGAACCAAATGACCTCCATCTGTATTGTGACCATTTTATGATTCAGAGGGAAGGAGGAATGGGCAATATATGCTGGCTTTGCCACCTATCAAATGCAAATAAATTAATTCATCATTTGTAAACCTCTTCAGAAAATCCCAAGGATATACAAAGTACTATTTTAATTGAAGTTTGTGAAGTGGAATCACAGGAGACGCATCGTATTCGTGGCCAAAGAGTCCTTCTGATAACCCTATGGCCACTACAGTGATGCCACTCTGGCCTGCAAAGAAAGCATTCATGACTTACAATGAACTGAGAGCAACTATGTTCAAAGTGGAAATTATCTAAGAAAGGATCTGCTGGCATTGGAGAAGGTCCACAGTAGGTTCACAAGAACGATCCCAGGAATGAAATGGGTTAACCCATGAGAAGAATTTGATGGCTCTGGGCCTGTACTCACTGGAATTCAGAAGAATGAGGGTCAGGATCTTATTGAAACCTATTGGATACAGTAGATGTGGAGAGGATGTTTCCTATAGTGAATAAGTCTAGGGCCAAACAGCACAGCCTCAGAATAGAGAAACGCCCATTTAGAACAGAGATATGGAGAATTTCTTTAACCAGAGGGAGGTGAATCTGTCAAATTCATTGTCATAGTGGAGGCCAAATCATTGGGTATATGTAAAACAATGGTTGATAGGTTTCTGTTGGTAAGGGAGTCAAATGTCACACAGGGAAAAGGCAGAAGAATGGAGTTGAGAGGGATAATAGCACAGGTAGGAGTGGGGGAGTAGTTTCAATGGGCCAAATGGTCTAATTCTGCTTCCATGTCTTATGGTTTTATTCTGAGGCTGTGCTCTCTGGCCCCAGACTCATCCACTGCAGGAAACATCCTCTCCACATCCACTCTATCCAGCCAACCCAGAGAAGGGGAGAGGGGTGGCATTTACAAAGGTAAAAACCCCTCCAACCAAGACCACAAGGTCAGAATTATGCCATATGCCCATCGAGTCTGCTCTGCATTCAATCATGGCTGATACTTTTCTCCCCCTCCTTCGCCCCCACACCCCACCCTTCCACCTGTAACCTTTGATGCCGTGTTCAATCAAGACAATTTGTGATAATAAATTCCACAAATTCCCCACCCACCCTCGGATTAAAGGAATTTCTCCGCATCTTTGTTTTAAATGGATGCCCCTCTATCCTGAGGCTGTACCCTCTTGTCCTAGATTCCTCAATCATGGGAAATATCCTTTCCACATCTACTCTGTCTAAGCCTTTCAGCATTCAAAAGGTTTCAATGAGATCCCCCCTCATCCTTCTAGTGAGTACAGGCCCAGAGCTATCAAGTGCTACTTGTATGATAACCCTTTCATTCCCAGAATCATCCTTGTGAATTTCCTCTAAATAGTCTCCAATGCCAGCACATTTTTTTTTTTTTTTTTTAAGATGAGGAGCCTAAAACTGTTCATGATACTCCAGGTGAGGCCTCAGCAGTGCCTTATAAAGCCTCAGCATCGCATCCTTGCTCTTGTATTCTAGACCTCTTGAAATGAATGCAAACATTGCATTTGCCACCCTCACCACCAACTCAACCTGCAAATTAACCTTTAGGATGTTCTGCACAAGGACACCCAAGTCCCTTTGCATCTCAATTTGTTTGGATTTTCTCCCCATTTAGAAAATAGTCTTTATTTCTTCTACCAAAGTGCATGACCATGCATTTTCCAACATTGCAATTCATCTACCACTCTCTTGCCTGTTCTCCTAATCTGTCTAAGCCCTACTGCATCCTATCTGTTTCCACAACACTACCTGCCCCTCCACCTATCTTTGTATCATCTGCAAACTTGGCAATAAAGCCATCTATTACATCATCTAAATCATTGATATACAGCATAAAAAGAAGTGGTCCTAACACCAACCCCTGCATAACACCACTAGTCACTGGCAACTAGAAAAGGATTCTTTTATTCCAGTTCGCTGCCTCCTACCAATCAGCCAATGCTCTAACCATGTTAGTAACTTTCCTGTGATACCATGGGCTCTTAACTTGGTAAGCAGCCTCATGTGTGGCACCATGACAAAGGCCTTCTTAAAGTCCAAATATACAACATCCACTGCATCCTCTTTATCTATTCTACTTGTAATCTCCTCAAAGAACTCCAACAGGTTCGTCAGGTAGGATTTTCCCTGAAGTAAACCATGCTGACTTTGTCTTATCTTGTCCTGTGTCACCTAGTACTCCATTACCTTGTCCTTACCAATTGACTTTAACATATTCTCAACCACTGAGGTCAGGCTAACAGGTCTATAACTTCTTTTCTGCTGCCTTCCTCCTTTCTTAAGGAGTGGAGTAACATTTGCAATTTGCCTGTCCTCTGGCACCGTGACAGAGTCCTATGATTTTCGAAAGATCATCACTATCTCTAACACTGCCTCTTTCAGAGCCCTAGGGCGCAGTTCCTCTTGTCCAGGTACCTTCAGGTCTTTCAGCTTTTTGAACACCTTCCCTCTTGTAATAGTATCTGCACCCACTTCTCTTCCCTTACACTCTTCAACATCTGGCACACTGCTCGTGTCTTCCACAGTGAAAACAGATGCAAAATACATTTAGTTCATCAGGGGTCCCTGTTATTATTTAACTAACTACAGCGGCCGTTCAGCACCTCAAATTCCTTTTACGACGGCGAACACGCTTCTTTACAAACGAAACCTAAACGGCTCGGTGTCGGGGGCTCCATTTAATTTGAGATGGGTAGACAGGGCACCTGTCTGTCTGTCTGTATCTTGTTTTACGGCGGTTGGCATCCAGTTTAATGGTGCATTACCGCCACCCTTTGCTCCAGAATGTGCACTAGACATACATTCTAAATCCCTTCACCCAATCTCCCGTGCGCGCGCGCACACACACACACACACACACACACATATATATATATATACAAACCTGCACTTCACCCTCCCATCTTTGACCATCCTAGTATCCTATTCCTGTTTATTCGTCATATTCTATAAAAAAAAACCCTGTACCCCTTAAAAACGCAAAAAATACCCGGACGCGCTCCCTCACCCAAACAGGGCACCGCCTTTTACCTCAGAATTCGGCTCGTAAACAGTCCCGCGGCTATCGACCTCCCGGACCCAGGCCAATGGCGAAGGCGCCAGGCGAGGGCCCCGCCTTTCTGCCCATATTTGGTGTGCAGCCATCGGCGGGTGCTCTCCGATTGGTCACTCCGGTCACGCGTAGCGTTTCCTTTGCGTGCCTGGTTGCGGAGTTCCCGCCCTCGCGTAGTGCCTCTGTTCCGGACGGACGGTGTGTCGGCGGAGGTGAAGCGGAGCTGCCATGGGCGTTGAGTTGGAGACGATCACCCCGTGAGACGGTAGGGAAGGCGGTGGTTGTCTTATTCCCCGTCGCTAAGAGAGCCCCGAGTCCGTCCCTCGACTGGTTTAACCCGCGATTGTTGTTCTCTCTTCCAGGCCGTACCTTTCCCAAAGCGGGGCAAGTCTGCGTGGTGCACTATGTGGGTGAGTTCAGGTAGTGTGGACGGGGGAGAGGTGGGAAGCGGAGGGAAACAGCCGTTTAATCCCCGGGATTGTGAAGGGGGAGGGGAATCCGTTTGATCCCCGAAACTGGTGGGGGGGGGATCCGTTTGATCCCCAGGACTGGGAATCCGTTTGATCCCCAGGACGGGGGGGGGGGAATCTGTTTAATCCCCAGGATTGGGGGGAACACACGTTTGATCCCTGGAATTGTGAGGGGGAACACACGTTTGATCCCCGGGATTTGGGAGGAACAGCTGTTTGATCCCTGGGATTTGGGGGGGAACACCCATTTGATCCCTGGAATTGGGGAGTATGGAACACCTGTTTGATTCCCGGGATTGGGGGGGAACACCTGTTTGATTCCTGGGATTGGGGGGGGATACCTGTTTGATTCCTGGGATTGGGGGGAACACCGGTTTGATCCCCGGGATTGGGGAGTGTGGAACACCCGTTTGCTCCTTGGGATCCGGGGGGGGGGGGAGACACCCGTTTGATCCCCGGGATTTGGGGGATGGGAACTCCAGTTTGATCCCAAGGACTGAGAGGGAACACATGTTTGATCCCGGGATCGGGGGAAACACCCATTTGTTCCCTGGGATTGTGGGGAACACCCGTTTGATCCCCAGGATTGTGGGGAACACCTGTTTGATCCTCGGGATTGGGGAGGAACTGCCATTTGATCCCCAGGATTGTGAGGGGGAACATCTGTTTAATCCCCGAGATTAGGGGGGCTAGAATGCCGGTTATCCCTGAAATTGGGGGGACACAGCCAGCTGTTTAATCCATGAGATGGGAGGGGGAACAGCCAGCTGTTTAGTGGAGGAACAGCAGTTTCATCCCTGGGATTTGGGGGGGGCAGCTGTTTAATATCCATGATTTGGGGGGGGGGGTGGAACAGCCATCTAATCCACAGGATTTTGGGGGTGGGATAGGGCTGTTTAATCCTCAGGATTTGGGGGGGTGGAACGGCTATTTAATCTGTGGGATTGTGGGGGGAGTGGCCGTTTAATCCCTGGGAGGGGGAGGCAGCTCTCTAATCCCTGGGATCAAAGGGGAGACAGCTTTCTATTCCCTGGGATCAAAGGCGGGTGAGGAGCAGGCCTTTAATCCCTGGGACATGGTGTTGGTGTTGTCATGATCCCTGGGTCAGGGCATTCCAACTGCAGGGATCCCTGGGGTAGTGGGATGGTATGGAAAATAGCCCTGTGATCCCCGGTATGGGAGGGAAGATGAGGTGAGGGCAATGGAGCGAGGTGGTGTAACACTGAGGAGTGAGAATGGCCACGTAGGTGCCCTGGATGAGAGAGCATAGCTGAAGGGTACCACTGAGGTTGAGGGAGGTGTAAACAGTCTTGTGGATTCGAGGGTGGCGATACCATTGACTCCCTGACAGTAAAGTTTTCAGTTTGTATTCCCTCAGAAGCTCCCTGCAATCCCAGTTTGAGATTTCATTACGTTGATCTCAGTGTAATTAATAGCACTGATCCCAATCAACATTGGGGCTAAAACATCAGGTGTGTGCCTTTGTGATCAAGGCAGGACTTGAGTGTTTGTGACTCGTGGGAGAATTCCATAGGTTTGAATTATTATCCAATGCAAGGTTCTTGCTGCCTACAACTTCATTTAATTATCGTTACAGAAGCTCTTCAAGGCAGTGTCTTGTATCCAATCATCTTCCATTGTTTATTTATTTAGAGATACCATGCAAAACAGGGCCTTCGTCCGGCATTGCCAGCAACTCACTGACTTGACCCTAGTCTAAACCGGGGACAATTTCCAATAGCCAATTAACATAGTAACCAGTGCATCTTTGGACTGTGGGACGAAGCCAGAGCTCCTGGGGAAACCCCGTGCATTCCACAAGCTCCTCACTGAGGTGGCCGGGATTGAACTTCCAACTCCGGCTTGCTATATAATAGCATCATGTGAGCCACTACGCTACCGTGGTGAGGCCAGAAGTGGGGATATTCACTGATTGTCACCATCCTGCAACTTCAAAACTACTAAAGTAGTCCTTGAACTGCTTCATTATTTAAGAATTTGCAGAATGAAGCACCTGGACATATTAATGCTCAGTTTGCAAAGTGGCCTGTCACATTTGTGCCACAATTGTTCTTGGCACCACTGACAGGAGCTAATCTCGTTGATTGTTTCAATTTTCATAGTTTTAGACCAAATCCTGCAAAATCAACAATCTATAATTTTAACAGAGGACTGTGGCTTAAAGTTCGGGTTGGGATTTGGATATTCCACGCCATTTTTGTTATAAATCAGGAGTATAAAGGAATAACAGCAGGTACAACCATCCAGAAATTCCCCAAGTTGGATGTTACCCTGACTTGGCAATGTATCATTGTTCATTGTTGCTAAGGCAAATGCCAGGAACTTCAAACGACACAAGATTAAGGAAATACCTTAACCACCATCTTGTGAAAAGCACTTCAGGGTGGATGATATATCTTGGGTTAGCCATGAGTGCATAACTTCAACCTTTTTATTTGTATTATTTTTAAATTGACATTTTTTGTGTTTGGTAATCTTAAGATCATAATCAGGTTTAATATCACTGGCTTGTGTCACAATATTTGTTGTTTTGCCGCAGCAGTACATTGCAATTATAATAAAAAATACTATTAATTAAAATAAAAATATTTGAATAAATTAAATTGTGCAAAAAGAGAGCAAAAAAAAATGTGAGGTAGTGTTCATGATTCATTGTCCATTCAGAAATCTGATGGTGGAGGGGAAGAATCTGTTCCTAAAACATTGAGTGTGTATCTTCAGGCTCCTGTACCACCTCCCTGATGATAGCAATGAGAAGAGGGCATGTCCTGGTTGATGAGTGTCTTTAGTGATGGGTGCGGCCTTTATGAGGCATCACAATTTGAAGATTTCCTCAATAGTGCGACAAACTTGGGGAAATGGAGGATGCAGGCACAACCGGAAATTTATCTGAATTGAAAATAATTCAACTTTACAGCTGAAAGACCAACATATCATTGCATTTGATCTTTTGAGTTTTTTCTGCTGTCCCATTGCGTTGGCACTTTTATGAATATGAGAAGTGGAAAGTGTTCTACTTTATCGCAAAGCCTATAATCAGAACTTATGGAAGCAGGTGAAAGAACCAATGTTTTCACTGTAGGCACGGTCTTCCAGTTCTAAGGGCCTGGACTCTTCTTCAGTGAATTGTAGCAAGGTTTCTTGGTTAAAGTAGTCCAGAATACCCAGGAAGAGATCAGACTCAAAGTCATAGTTGTCTAAATTGAAGCAATTTGTATTACATTACCATCATGTTTATATATTAACTTCGCTTGTATTTTGTTATTACCTACAGGTTCACTGATGGATGGGACAAAGTTCGATTCTTCCCGCGACCGAAACAGGCCATTCAAATTTATAATCGGTCAAAGTGAGGTCATCAGAGGATGGGATGAAGGATTAGCTCAGGTTTAAAAAAAAGCTTAAATTCAATTATCTGAATCCTGCTTAAAGATGTGCAAATATCTAATCAGCCAATCGTGTTCAATGGTGGGGTGTGCTTTACACGTAATGGACTGGGCTGTATCCACAACTTTTTGTAGACTTTTCTGTTCAAGGGCTTTGGTGTTCCATACCAGGCCGTGATGCCACCAGACAATATACTCTCCACCGCACATCAACAGAAGTTTGTCAAATGTTTTAGATGACATGCCGAAACTTTGTAAGCTACTTTAGAAAGTAGAGGCGCTGTCATGCTTTGTTTGTCATGGCCCTTGCTTGCTGGATGTTGAAATGATAACAGCAAGAAATTTTAAGTTGCTGACCCTCTCCACTTCTGATCCCCCAATGTGGACTGGTTCATGGACCTCTGGTTTCCTACTCCTGAACAATGTTCCCTCTAATTTTTAGTAGTCAATGTGCGCAAAAATCTTACGTTGTGCAAATTTTTTCCTGCACAATAGTATGTGTGCACTGAAAGTACACATGGCACAGTTTATGTAGGCTTACAAAATATTTGACATAAAACTGCACAGAACAACAACAAAATAACATACATATTTAAGTCACTCAGTTATTTTTTCTCTCTCCTGTCTTTGGCATTTACCCATTCTTTGTAAACTATGTCTAGACTAACAGAACTTCCATCCAATTGATAGCTTTTGATTTTTGTTAACAGATCCAAATGACATTCACCTAAACGGTTTCTGAGCTTGTTTTTGAGTTGCCTCGCTCACAGTCCGCACTAGATGCAAGAAAGGTTCCCCCAATGTCCATCAACTGTGCAAGGTCGCAAAACCCTTCATTTTGAAGTACAAATGCCACCATTTGAGCAAAGTTTGAAATCGGTTTGGATTTAATTTATTCTTGCACAGAAAAATTGAAATCATTAAACTGTCTATAACAGTATTTTCAGCTAGAAAATCATGATATTTTAGACATAAGGCAATAACTTGTTCATCGCCAAATGTGAAGCCACCATCTGCAATTGAGGAGGAATCAAAAGCTGACCATTCTTGTACCTCATTTTCAGGAAATCTTTCTTCCAAATGAACACAAAGACTATTTATAGCAGTCAACAGCGAACTTGTATCTACTGTGACGTTTTCTTCACATTGTCGGCTTAGCAAAACTTTGTCATTCCACGAAACATTGTCTCTCAGATACTGCTTTCTTGTTAATTTTGCCTCGCGCAAAATGAGGTGAATCAATCGGTGTCAGGCCACTCTTATGCAGAATCTTGCACGGTGCAGCCAGTTCATCAAAGACATCACTTAAAACCTGTAAGGCTACTTTGTATGTGATGTTTATCAATTTCTTGTGACAGTATTTAGCCACTGGGTCATTTGACTGATCTTCTTCAAAGTATGTGATCAGTGCCTCATAGTTTTTTGTTATTGCCTGCATTGCAAAGTGTCTAGAAAACCATCTGACTTCATTAGGTGGTCTGAAAGCAAAAGCTTCATTTTCACTCTGCAGTTTCTTTAAATTCGCATCTTTTAACTGCAGATCGAGAAAACATTGTATAGATTGTTCTCATCAAAGTTTCAATGTCTTGACTTGACTTCTTTCCATGCATCACAAATCCCCAGATTTGCAGTTCTTTTGCGCTTCATGCTCTTTGCTTCTTTTGAATTCAACACAGTGAATCAATATTTTTTTCAATAAAAACTTCGTAAGCTATCTACAGGATTTGAAACAGATCTTTGTAAACTGTACGATATGAACTGTCCACCAAAGATGGCTGCCGCCATGATGTAGCTGTACAAACCGGAACAGGAAAGGTGAGGTGACGTAAATTAGTGACGTGCATTGTGGTATTTGAAAAACTGACTAACTAGTTAACAGAAACAGTTAGCTAAAAGATTATTTTCAATAAGTATAATTATTAATTACTACATTATTTTAGGTAACTAACCTTTTGTGAGCACATTAATTTCCTTTGTGCGCTGGTTGAAAAACGTGTGCGCGCACACGCGCAGAGCTTAGAGGGAACATAGCTCCTGAAGTCAATAATTTGCTCCTTGGACTTGCTGACATTAAGTAAGAGGTTGCTATGGCACCACTCAGCCAGGTTTTCAATCTCCCTCCTATATGCTGATTCATCACCATCTTTTGATTTGGCCAGTGACAGTGGTGTCATTAGAAAACTTAAATATGGCATTGGAGTGGTGCTTAACCTCACAGTCATAAGTATAGAGCAGGGGGTAAGCACACAACCTTGTGGTGCACCTGTGCTGATGGAGACTGTGGAGGAGATGATGTTGTCAATCCAAATTGATTGGGTTGTTGAAGTGAGGAAATCGAGGATCAATTTGCATAAAAAAAGTATTGAGGCCAAGTTCTTAAAGCTTATTGATTAGTTTTGAGGGGATGGTAGTATTGAATGCCAAGTTGTAGTCAATGAAGTGCATCCTGATGTATGTATCTTCACTGTCCAGATGTTCCAGGATTGAGTGAAGAGCCAATGAAATGGCATGCACTGCTGACCTGTTGTGATGACAGGCAAATTCGAGTGGATCCAAATGGCTTCTCAGACAGGAGTTGATATGTTTCGTCACCAACCTCTCAAAGCACTTCATCACAGTGGATGTAAGTGCTTTTGGATGATAGTCATTGAAGCAGGTTACCACATTCTTCTTTTGCACCAGTGTAATTTAAGGTTGCTTGAAGCAGATAGGTACCTCGGACTGCCAAGTTAACATGGTAAAGATATCAATGAGCCCTCCAGCCAGCTGATCAGCACAGGTCTTTAGTACTCAACCAAATACCCCATCTGGGCCGGCTGCTTTCTGTGAGTTTACCCTCATGAAGGATGCTCTCATGTCAGCCTCAAGAGACTGAAATCACAGGGTCATAAGGAGTTGCGTGAGTTGGTGAAGGTGCCACATGGTCAAAGCAAGCATAAAAGGCATTGAGCTCATCTGGGAGCAAAGCCTTATCACCTATGTCACTTGGTTTCACTTTGTAGGAGGTGATAGCATTCAAGCCCTGCTACAACTGTCGAGCATCCTTCAATGGTTGAAGTTTGGGCTGGAATTACCTCTTCGCATGTGAGGTGGCTTTTCAGAGATTATACCTGGATCTGCTGAGGACCAATGCTACCGATCTGGTCCTCAGCAGATTGTGAATCTTAGGATTCATCCAGGGCTTCTGGTTGGGGAAGACTGAATGATTTTGTAGGGACGCACTTGTCTTCAACTACTTTTATGAAGTCAGTGACAACCGTGCTGTATTTGTTCAGATCCTCCGAGTCCTTGAATGCAGGGCCCAGTCCAATGACTTGAAGCAACCCTGTAGCTATTCCTCTTCCTTCTATAACCACCTCTTTGTTGTACTTTACTCTGGAGTCTTGCTCTTTACCATCTTTATGCAGGTAGGAGGAGGACAGCCAAGTGATCGGATTTCCCAAAATGTGGTCTAGGGATCAAGCAGTAGGTATTCTGTATGGTAGTATAGCAGTGGTCAAGAATGTTGGGACTCCCGGTGCTACAGTGATATGTTGATGACAATTGGGCAAAGATTTTTTTTCAAACAATCCTGATTGAAGTCTTCAGCAATGATTTGAAAGGAGTCTGGATAGGATGTTTCTTGTTAGCTGATGGTGACACTCAGTACCCTGAGCACCTGTTTAAACATCAGCCTTTGATGTATGTAAACTGTGGTCAGGATTATGGAGAGATCTCTTAGTAAGTAGAACTGTCGGCACTTAATCATTAGGTATTCCAGATCGGGGAAACAAGTGTGACAAGACCACTGCATCCAAGCACCACAAAGAGTTTACCGTGAAACAGATCTTCATATTTTGCCTTCTGAATCAGCAGTGCAGTCGTCTGGTGGATCACCTTGGGTGTGATCGCCAAATTGGGCGTGACTTGATTTGGCTGTATCTTGATGAAATAGACAATTCAGCAATCCCTCATTTCCTTGCAATACAGCAATCTTGCCCTGAGGTCCTTAGTCTTGTTCTCCAGTGACTGTACATTGTTTGCTAACGATACTGGGTAGAAGAGTTTTCATACCCCTTTGTTTTAGTCTGGCATGGAGCTGTACCCTCCTTGGTCTCTTTTGACAATGATGATGTACCTTCATCTGTTTAAGGATGCTGTACCTACATGCTGGAGAGTTAAGTCCATCGAGTCCTTCAGAAGATTGTAAAATCACTAGTTATTAAGACAGTTCAAATGTTCATTACTTAAATGGAAAATTACAGGCTGCAGACTGCAGTGAGAGTAGTTCAGAAGAAGTATATTTCTTCTACTCTTCAGCAAAGAATAGAAACCAACATTTTCTTCTAACTCATAACTTTCCCGTTCTTTGTTGTTTTTATTATTCTTCTAAAATGGGTGGTTTCACATTTTCCATTTCTTCACTTTATTCACCTATCTATCTCCTTTTATAGTCTGGTTATGTCCACTAGTTTACATTCTTTGTCATCAGAAAATTTAGCAATCCTTCCTTTGGTGCCTTCATCAAAGTCATTTATACAGATTGTAATCCTGATAACACTGCTCCTTAAATCTTGTCAACCAGTGTACAGTCTGTGCATGTTCTGTTTCCTTTTTGCCAGTCAGCCTTCTATCCTTGTCAATGTGTTAATTAAACCATACATGGGCATGTTTCTGGCACTGTCTTTGCAATAACCTTTGAAGTGACACCTTATTGATTCACTATGATTAGTCAGGGCATCAAAAGTTATGGGGAGAAGGCTGAAGAATAAGGTCGAAAGGGATAATAAATTAGCCATGATCGAATGGATGAGTGGACTCGATGGGCCGAATGACCTAATTCTGCTCCTATGTCTTATGGCTTTATTAAATACCTTTTAGAAATTTAAATATAGTACATCCTACTATATTTTCTTAATGCATAGTACATGCTATTTCTTCATCAAACATTTCCTTTTTAAAAACTAAGCACCTTGCTCTCATAACTTTGTTACTGTTTCAGACATCTTTATTATGATAGCTAAGAAGGCAGCTGGCCTGTAATTTCCTGCTTTGTTTTCTCCTCATTTTAAATGTGGAACATAAATGGGCACTTGGAGTTATGGATAGATGACCAAATATCAAATTGAATAATCAATAATACCTGCTATGTATTGCTGATTTTTTTTATATATAGAAAAAAAATTATAGAAATTTTACTAGCCACCGGGAGGTAGAATATACTCAGTGGCCACTTTATTAGGTACACCTGTACACCTCATTACTGCAGATGTCTAATCAGCCAATCACGTGGCTGCAACTGAATGTATAAAAACATTCAGATATGGTCGAGAGGTTTAGTTGTTGTTCGGACCAAACCTCAGAATGGGGAAGAAATGTGATCTGAATGACTTTGACCATGGAATGATTGCTGGTACCAAGCAGGGTGATTTCAGAATTAGAATCTCCTGATCTCTGGGATTTCCAAGCAGACCAGTCTCTAGAGTTTATAGAGACTGGTGCAAAAAAAACAAAAAAAAAAATCCAGTGAGAGGCAGTTTTATATAATTTTCTTATGTAGAGATACAATGTGATCAGGCCCTTCCAGCTCAACGAGCTGCCGAAGTTAACTCCTGCATATTCACAGGACAATTTACAATGACCAATTAACCTACTAACTAATACGACTTTGGACTGTGAGGGGGGCCCATAAGGTTCACGAGGCGAATGTGCAAACAGTTCTGTGGGCAAAAGCGCCTTGTTAATGGGAGAGGTCAGAGGAGAATGGCCTGTCTGGTTCAAGCTGAAAGGAAGGCAACGATAACTTGAATAATCACACGTTACAACAGTGGTGAAGAACATCTCAAACCTTGAGGTGGACAGCAGCAACAGAATACCCACCAGGTTCCATGATGTACTTAATGAAGTGGCCACTGTGTATGAAAAATCAATTTTAATCTAACAAATCAAAAGAATACTATTAGAATCAGGTTTATTATCACTGACATATGTCGTGAAATTTGTTATTTTGCAGCAGCAGAACTGCCGCCTTCTTGAGACATCAACCTTTGAAGATGCCCTCGATGGTGGCCATAATGTAGCTGGTAGAGTTTACAACCCCCTGCAGCTTTTTCCAATCCTGTGCGTTGGCGCCACCATTCCAAACGGTGATAGCTCTGTAACTTTGATCTAAACATTGACCTGCCTCAGAATACCTATCAGAAATTCTTGTGAACTGATCCCTTTTTTTAAACAGGATTTGACTTGGGGCTAATACAGTTCTGTTTTTGGATCCTGGGTTTGAGTACTCAAAGTGGGATGGGTTGGCACAGAATGGTGTATGTAATTGTAAAAGTTATTCCTTTGTGCTCTCTCTTTTATGAGATGAGTGTTGGGCAGAGAGCAAAGCTTACCTGTACTCCCGACTATGCGTATGGAGCTCCTGGTCATCCTGGCGTCATTCCACCTAATGCCACTTTGATGTTTGATGTGGAACTCTTGAGACTTGAGTGAAACTCTGTTGGTAAGACTCTTTGCAATGTGTTTCAGACAGCACTGACAAAAATTATTATTTATTTAGAGATACAGCACAGAACAAGCCTTGTGATACAACGAGCTGCTCCACCCAGCAACCCACCTACTTAACTCTAACCTAATCACAGGACAATTTACAATGACCAATCAATCTACTAACTGGTTCCCAGAGAAAACTCACAGGCACATGAGAAAAAAATACAAACTTATTACAGATAGTGCCAGAATTATATGACCATAAGATATGGGGGCAGAATTAGGCCATCTGGCCTATTGTGTCTGCTCTGCCATTTCATCATGACTGATCCAATTTTCCTCTCAGTCCAAACCTCCTGCCTTCTCCCCATATCCCTTCTTGCCCTGACCAATCAAGAATCTGTCGACCTCTGCCTTAAATATACATAAACACTCGGCTTCCACAGCTGCCTATGGCAAAGAATTCTACAGAATCACCACACTGTGGCTAAAGAAATTCCTCCTCATCTCCTTTCTAAAAGGATGCCCCTCTATTCTGAGGCTGTGTCCTCTGGTCTTAGACTCTCCCACCATAGGAAACATCCACTCTATCAAGGCCTTTCACCATTTGATAGCTTTCAATGAGGTCACCCCTCATTCTTCTAAATTCCAGTGAATACAGGCCCAGAGCCATTGAACACTCTTCAAACATTCAATCCTGGAATCATTTTTGTGAACTTCCTTTGAATCCTCTCCAGTTTCAGCTCATCCTCAGATAAGGGGCCCAAACCTCCTCACAATACTCCAAGTAAGGCCTCACCAGTGCTTTATAAAGTCTCAACATTACATCCTTGCTTTTATATTCTAGTCCTCTTGAAATGAATTCTAACATTGCATTTGCTTTCCTCACCACAGACTCGACCTACAAATTAGGGAATCCTGCACAAGGAGGAGGAATTTGTGCCTCTTTTTTGGTATTTTCTCTCCATTTAAGAAGGAGTGGGAGGCAGCAGAAAGGAAACTATAGACCTGTTAGCCTGACATCAGTGGTTGGGAAGTTATTGGAATCGATTGTTAGGGATGAGATTACAGAGTACTTGGAGGCACATGACAACATAGGCCAAAGCCAGCATGGTTTCCTGAAAGGAAAATCCTGCCTGACAAACCTACTGCAATTCCTTGAGGAAATTACAAGCAGGGTAGACAAAGGAAATGCAGTAGACGTGGTGTACTTGGGTTTTAGAAGGCCTTTGACAAGGTGCAGCACACGAGGCTGCCTAGCAAGATAAGAGCCCATGGAATTACAGGGAAGTTACTGATGTGGGTGGAGCATTGGCTGGTCAGCAGAAAACAGACAGTGGGAATGAGTGGATCCTATTCTGGCCGGCTGCCGGTTACCAGTCAAGTTCCACAGGGATCAGTGTTGGGACCGCTGTTTTTTACGATGCATGTCAATGATTTGGACTAAGATATTAATGGATTTGTGGCTCAATTTGCCGATGATACAAACATAGGTGGAGGAGCGAGTAATGTTGAGGAAACAGAGAGACTGCAGAGAGATTTAGATAGTTAGGGGAATGGGCAAAGAAGTGGCAAATGAAATACAATGTTGGAAAGTGTGTGGTCATGCACTTTGCTGGAAGAAATAAATGGGCAGACTATTATTTAGATGGGGAGAGAATACAAAATGCAGAGATGCAAAGGGACTTGGGAGTCCTTGTGCAAGATACCCTAAAGGTTAACCTCCAGGTTGTAAAGAAGGCAAATGCAATTTTGGCATTCATTTCTAGACGTAAACCCTAATGTTGCAGCTATATAGGACCCTGGTCAGACCCCACTTGGAGTACTGTGCTCAGTTCTGGTCGCCTGACTACAGGAAGGGTGTGGAAATCATGGAAAAGGTGCAGAGGAGGTTTACAAGGATGTTGCCTGGATTGGGGAGCATGCCTTATGAGAACAGGTTGAGTGAACTCAGCCTTTTCTCCTTGGAGCGAAGGAGGATAAACGGTGACCTGATAAAGGTGTATAAGATGATGAGAGGCATAGATCGTGTGCATAGTCAGAGGCTTTTTCCCAGTTCTGAAATGGCTAGCACAAGAAGGCACAGTTTTAAGGTGCTTGGAAGTAGGTATAGAGGAGATGTCATGGGTAAGTTTTTTTTATGCAGAGAGTGGTGAGTGCGTGGAATGGGCTGCCAATGACTGTGGTGGAGGCAGATACGATAGGGTCTTCTAAGAGACTCCTGGATTGATACATGGAGCTTAGAAAAATAGGGGGCTATGGGCAACCCTAGGCAGGGACATGTTCGGCACAGCTTTGTGGGCCAAAGAGCCAGTATTGTTTTCTATGTTCTATGTTTCTAATATAAGAGCAGGGATGTGATGTTGAGGCTCTATAAGGCACTTGAGAGACCACACTTGGAGTATTGTGTGCAGTTTTGGGCTCCTTATTTTAGAAAGGATATACTGAAATTGGAGAGGGTTCAGAGAAGTTTCACAAGAATGATTCCAGGAATGAAAGGGTTACCATATGAGGAACGTCTGGCAGCTCTTGGGCTGTAATCCCTGGAGTCCAGGAGAATGGGGGGAATCTCAGAAATAGTTTGAATATTGAAAGGCCTGAACAGATTAGATATGGCAAAGTTATTTCCCATGGTAGAGGATTCTAGGACAAGAGGCATGACTTCCGGATTGAAGGACGTCCATTTAGAACAGAGGTGCGGAGAAATTACTTCAATTAGAGGGTGGTAAATATATGGAATTTGTTCCCACGAGTGGTTGTACTTAAGCAGAGATAAATACAGTAGGTTCTTGATTAGCCAGGGCATCAAAGGGTACAGAGTGAAGGCGGGGGAGTGGGGACCTACTTCTGTTCCTATATCTTATGGTCTTATTTAGAAAACAGTCAACCCTTTCACTTCTACCAAAGTACTTGACCATATACTTTCCAACACTATCTCATCTGCCATTTCTTTGCCCATTCTCCTAATCTGTCTAAGTCCTTCGGTAGCCTATCTACTTCCTCAAAGCTACCTGCCTTTCCACCCATCTTCATTTCACCTGCAAACTTTGCAACAAAGACATCAATTCCATCATCAAAATCATTGCCATATAATGTAAAGAGAATCATTTCCAACACAGACACTAGTCACTGTCAGCCAACCAGACAAGGTTCCTTTTATTCTCACTCTTTTCTTCCTACCAATCAGCCACTGCTTTAACCATGCTAGGATCTTTCCTGTAATTCCATGGGCTCATAGCTTGTTAAGCAGCCACATATGGCACCTTGTTCAATGCCTTCTGAAAATCCAAGTACACAACATCAACTGATACTCCTCTTTATTTTTTCAAAGAATTCCAAGAGATTTATCAGGCAAGATCTTCCCTTGAGGAAACCAGGCTGACTATGGCCTGTTTCATCATGTGCCTCAAAGTAACCTGAGACCTCATCCTCAGTAATCAACTCCAGCTCCTTCCCAGCCTCTGAGGTCAGACTAACTGGCCAATAGTTTCCTTTCTTCCGCCTATCTCTTAAAGAGTGGAATGACATTTGCAGTTTTCCAGAACCATTCCAGAATCTAGTGATTCTTGAAAGGTCATTATTAACACCTCCATGAACTCATCAACGGCCTTTTTTAGAAACCTGAGGTGTACACCATCTGGTCTAGGTGACATATCTGTCTTCAGACCTTTCAGTTTCCCAAGAACCATCTCTCTAGTTCTGGTAACCTCACACACTCATGACCCCGACACCTGGAACTTCCACCATACTGCTAGTGTCTTCTGCAATGAAGACTGATGCAAATTATTAATTCAGTTCATCCGCCATTTCATTGTCCCCTATTCCTACCCTTCCAGCATCGTTTGCCAGTGATCTGATATCCACTCCTGTCTGTCTTTTACACTTTGTGTATCTGAAGACATTTTTGGTATCTTCTTTAATAATACTGGCTGGCTTACATTTGTATTCCATCTTTACCTTCTTAATGACTTTTTTAGTTGCCTTCAGTTGGTTTTTAAACGCTTCCCAATCCTCTTCCCACTAATTTTTGTTGTATTATATACCTTCTCTTTGACTTTTCTTGTTGGCCATAGTTGTGTCATCTTCAGAATCCTTCTTCCTCTTTGGGATGTATATATCCTGTGCCTTCTAAATTGCATCAGAAAATTCCAGCCATTGCTGCTCTGCCATCATCCCTGCCATATAAACCATATAACAATTACAGCACAGAAACAGGCCATCTCGGCCCTTCTAGTCCATGCCAAACTCTTACTCTCACCTAGTCCCACCGACGTGCACTCAGCCCATAACCCTCCATTCCTTTCCTGTCCATATAGCTATCCAATTTAACTTTAAATGACAACATCGAACCTGCCTCAACCACTTCTGCTGGAAGCTCGTTCCACACAGCTACCACTGTCTGAGTAAAGAAGTTCCCCCTCATGTTACCCCTAAACTTTTGCCCTTTAATTCTCAACTCATGTCCTCTTGTTTGAATCTCCCCCACTCTTGGTGGAAAAAGCCTATCCACGTCAACTATATCTATCCCCCTCATAATTTTAAATACCTCTATCAAGTCCCCCCTCAACCTTCTACGCTCTAAAGAATAAAGACTCAACCTGTTCAACCTTTCTCTGTAACTTAGGAGATGAAACCCAGGTAACATCCTAGTAAATCTTCTCTGTACTCTCTCAATTTTGTTGACGCCTTTCCTATAATTTGGTGACCAGAACTGTACACAATACTCCAAATTTGGCCTCACCAATGCCTTATACAATTTCAACATTACATCCCAACTCCTATACTCAATGCTCTGATTTATAAAGGCCAGCATACCAAAAGCTTTCTTCACCACCCTATCCACATGAGATTCCACCTTCAGGGAACTATGCACCATTATTCCTCTGTTCTACTGCATTCTTCAATGCCCTACCATTTACCATGTATATCCTATTTTGATTAGTCCTACCAAAATGTCGCACCTCACATTCATCAGCTTTAAGCTCCTTCCGCCATCTTTCAGCTCACTCTTCTAACTGGCATAAATCTCTCTGCAAGCTTTGAAAACCTACTTCATTATCCACAACTCCACCTATCTTAGTATCATCTGCATACTTACTAATCCAATTTACCACCCCATCATCCAGATCATTAATATATATGACAAACAACATTGGACCCAGTACAGATCCCTGAGGCACACCACTAGTCACCGGCCTCCAATCTGACAAATAGTCCACCACTACTCTCTGGCGTTTCCCATCCAGCCACTGCTGAATCTATTTTACTACTTCAATATTAATACCTAACAACTGAACCTTCCTAACTAACCTTCCGTGTGGAACCTTGTCAGAGGCCTTACTGAAGTCCATATAGACAACATCCACCACTTTACCCTCGTCAACTTTCCTAGTAACCTCTTCAAAAAATTCAATAAGATTTGTCAAACATGACTTTCCACGCACAGATCCATGTTGACTGTTCCTAATCAGACCCTGTCTATCCAGATAATTATATATACCATCTCTAAGAATACTTTCCATCAATTTACCCACCACTGACATCAAACTCACAGGCCGATAATTGCTGGGTTTACTCTTAGAACCCTTTTTAAACAATGGAACAACATGAGCAATACGCCAATCCTCCAGCACCATCCCGGTTTCTAATGACATTTGAAATATTTCTGTCAGGACCCAGAGACTTAGCCACTTTTATATTCCTTAAAAGCGCCAGTACTTCCTCTTCTTTAATCATGGTAGTTTCCATAACTACTCTACTTGTTTCCCTTCCAGTGTAGTAGTAGTAGTCATACTTTATTAATCCTGGGGGAAATTGGTTTTCGTTACAGTTGCTCCATAAATAATAAATAGTAATAGAACCATAAATAGTTAAATAGTAATATGTAAATTATGCCAGTAAATTATGAAATAAGTCCAGGACCAGCCTATCGGCTCAGGGTGTCTGATCCTCCAAGGGAGGAGTTGTAAAGTTTGATGGCCACAGGCAGGAATGACTTCCTATGATGCTCAGTGCTGCATCTCGGTGGAACGAGTCTCTGGCTGAATGTACTCCTGTGCCCACCCAGTATATTATGTAGTGGATGGGAGACATTGACGAAGATGGCATGCAACTTAAACAGCATCCTCTTTTCAGACACCACCGTGAGAGAGTCCGGTACCATCCCCACAACATCACTGGCCTTACGAATGAGTTTGTTGATTCTGTTGGTGTCTGCCACCCTCAGCCTGCTGCCCCAGCACACAACAGCAAACATGATAGCACTGGCCACCACAGACTCGTAGAACATACTCAGCATCGTCCGGCAGATGTTAAAGGACCTCAGTCTCCTCAGGAAATAGAGACGGCTCTGACCCTTCTTGTAGACAGCCTCAGTGTTCCTTGACCAGTCCAGTTTATTGTCGATTTGTATCCCCAGGTATTTGTAATCCTCCACCATGTCCACACTGACCCCCTGATGGAAACAGGGGTCACCGGTGCCTTAGCTCTCCTCAGGTCTACCACCAGCTCCTTAGTCTTTTTCACATTAAGCTGCAGATAATTCTGCTCACACCATGTGACAAAGTTTCCTACCGTAGCCCTGTACTGAGCCTCATCTCCCTTGCTGATGCATCCAACTATGGCAGAGTCATCCGAAAACTTCTGAAGATGACAAGACTCTGTGCAGTAGTTGAAGTCTGAGGTGTAAATGGTGAAGAGAAAAGGAGACAAGACAGTCCCCTGTGGAGCCCCAGTGCTGCTGATCACTCTGTCGGACACAGAGTGTTGCAAGCACACGTACTGTTCCCTTACACAATTCAATATCCTTCTCCTTAGTGAATACCAAAGAAAAGAAATTGCCAGTGTTCTTTTCCAATGAATTCTGGCAAATTTCTCTCGTACCTCTGTTATTCCCTGTATTCCATTGTAATACTGATACATCTGACTTTAGCTTCTCCTTCTCAAATTACAGGATGAATCTGATCATGTTATGATCACTTGCCTGTAAGGGTTCTTTTCCCTTGAGCTCTGTAAACAATTCTGGGTCATTAGACAACACCCAATCCAGAATAGCTGATCCCCTAGTGGGCTAAGAAGCCATTTGGTAGGCACTCTGGAAATATCCCCTCCTGGAATCACCAACCTGATTTTGCCAATCTAGCTGCATATTGAAATCCTCCATGACTATTGCCCTTTTGACATGCAGTTTCTATCTCCCATTGTAATTTGTAGGCCACATCCTTACTACTGTTTGGGGGTCTGTATACAACTCCCATCAAGGTAATTTTACATTTGCAGTTCCTTAGCTCTATCCACAACGATTCAACTCCTTCCAGCCCTGTCACCTCTTTCTAATTATTTGATTTCATTTTTTGCCAATAGAGTAACAAAATCTGATGATCGGAACCTGAACTTTTTATTTTGATGTATCTGTCTTAAGACCATAAGATATAGGAACAGAATTAGGCCATTTGTCCCATCAAGTCTGTTCCACCATTTCATCATGGCTGATCCATTTCCCTCTCAGCCCCAAACTCCTGCCTTCTCCCCATATCCCGTCATGCCCTGACCAATCAAGAATCTATCAGCCTGTATTTTAAATACACGTGGAGACTTGGCCTCCACAGCCACCTGTGGCAACGATTTCCACAGATTTCTCCACTCTGGCTAAAGAAATACCTCCTCATCTTCATTCTAAATTGAACTCCAGTCTGTAATAGAGTCATGCTAACCGCTATGCTGCCATTACGACCTATTTAGGTCATATGCTATAGTCCCTTATACAGGAAGGTGGAACAATCAGATTTCTGTTTTTTTTTTAGATAGGTTTGTATCCTGCTTATGGCACAGAAACGTGGAGAACCTGGAAAATTGTACATTGAAAATGTGGGAGCCAGCAAAAAACACTACATTTACTTTTTCCATCTACAGTCTGCTGTACATCAACAAAAAGCTGATCTTTTGGGACTGTAACAAAATCTGATGATCTGAACCTTTTCTTTTGATATACCATGTTTTGCTTTCTAAAAGACTTAAATTGTGTGTGACCAAGTATTAAAGAACCTGTAAGTAGAAAGGAAAACAAGTCATTTTAAGATTCAATTGTTAAAGCATAAGATGATTGTCCATTGTATGCAATGATGACAGAAACCTGTGTAGGAGAGTTTTGAAAATGGAAAAGCTGTTGCACTGTGGCAGTTCCATTCTCTCGACCTTGGAAGTCCAGGTGCAGTTGTACAAGTAGTCATCTCCTTTGTTGCAGTAGATGACCATGATGTCTTCTGTGCCTTGTCATGCCCTTTGCTCTCCATAAAGTGTTTCAGAACTGCCTTTTTGGCCATTGGATCTCACTGTAGATCTCATCTGCCAGAGCTGACTTCACATGCTAAGACAGGCATGTCCCTATCTCACCAGAGTATGAGGCCCGCCAGCTACACTCATCTGGTTAAGTCTGCCTGTTGAAGACCGGGGTGTGGCTGCTGTTGCAACTTGGAGCCACAGGTGAGAGCTGCGTGTCTGGTGGGGACCAAAGGTGAGTGAGCTGCCCCAGAATGGATTCAACAAGCCCCTTCGCTAGAGATGCGGCCCCTCCCTAGCCACCCTATACAAAAGTATAAGATGATCTTTTTGAATTGATATATTGAATCCAGTGACAACAAGGTTATGTGGATTACACACTTTTAAACCCATAATTGAATAGAGAAGATTGGCTTATGGCTTACGTGTGTTGCTTAAGTTCATATCTATCTCAACACTTGTTATTGATGATTTATCCAAAATTGGCAGAAAGTTGATACGAGCTGAAATGTGGGCTTTATTTGGGCTGGATAAGGAAAAAAGATCAATTTAAGTTATCCTATTGGTTGTCTAAATTTTTAATTCCAATACTTCGCAAGTTCACAGCTTCACATTTTTCTCTGTACGTTGTCATGTCACCATAGCCTGTGTCATGTTCGGAGTCTGCTGCTTTTATGGAACATTTAACATGGTAAAATGTAGTGGCTCATTCTGAATAACTAACACCATTGGTTATGTTGTGGGGGCCTGATATTCATCTGTACCTTTACAAAAATGATTTGCAGCTTGGCCAGTTCCCTAAGAGGGCGAACAACGGTAGCACTTCAGAAGTCATGAATCATCACAATCATGAAGTGTTTTAGGACAACTATTGGCATTCTCAGTCTTTATTAATAATGTAGAAACTATGAAACTGTAAATTATACTGTTCTATAGCCGGGGTCTCCCCATTATTAATGGAGGGGTATTTGCACTAACCCTGCTTTGGAGCCTTTCCAGTTTCCGGTTGTGGTAGTGACCTTTTTCCTAGAGCCACTGCCTCACAGCACTGAAATCTGGGTTCAGTCCTGACCTTGGGTGATGTCTGTGTGGAGTTGCCCTGTGTCCTCATGGATTTCCTCCAGGTGCTCTGTTACCTTCCCACTTCCTGAAAGTGTGCAGGTCGTTATGTTAATTGACCACCATAATTGCTCCTGGTGTTGGATGAGTGGGTTGAATCTGGAGGGAGTTGATGTAATTGTGAAGACATTGTTTTATAAAGGCATTAATGTAAGATTGGTGCAGTCTAAATGGGGACTGCAGGGTCTGGCTGATTCACTGCTGTTTTTCTGTTATTTCACATTTCCTTTAATGGAATAAGCAGTGTGTCTCTTCACAACAAGTTAAATAGGTGCTAATAACATTTGCAAGCAAGTTATGCTGGTCATCCCCTCTTCAGTGTGGCTAGTGATTCTTCTGTTGCGTTGTAGCCCTTTAATCAATTCAATGTAATTCCAAAATACTTTTGCAATAAAAATGATTTCTACCAATTCCAGCAGTATCTGATGTTACTGTTTTGTTTTATAAGAAGTTGGGGTAAATTTGGTTCTTGCCCACTTTCAAAAGTGAAGCCTTTGTGTCACTAGTATATTGAAAAGTACAGTGAAATGCATTGTTTCATCAAATCCAATCAGCGAGGATTGTGCTGGGCAGCCCACAGGTGTTGCCACACTTCTGGCGCCAACATGGCACTCCCACAACTCACTAACCCTAACCCGTACAGTTTTGGAATATGGGAGGAAACCAGAGCGACAGGGAACCCACACAGTCACGGGGAGAACAACAAACTTCTGACAGAGCGGCAGGGATTGAACCTGGATCTTATAAAGATCTATTGCTGCCCCATGGTACCTGGTCTACGGAGCTCCATATTTCAACTACCAGCAGTTTTGCCCTAGAGAAGCATGGATTGCCAATGTTTACTGGACAGACTGATGAACAATCCTGGTTTTCCCAACTCCAAATTGAGCAGATCTTGACATCTCACCAAATCAACAGAATCAAATTTCTGTGAAATGTAAAATTAAGATCTTCAGGAGACTTGATTCTGGTCTCACCTATCCACCAGGCTTTACTAAAATCCAAGCAAGCAATAAGAGGACACTGCTCATCAGTTGGTTCAAGTTCTATTGGTTCATCATACAAGAGAGGCATAATGAGGTCCAATTTCTATCATTCATTTGTTGGAGGAATCTGAAAGCAGAGTAGGATGCAATATATCTGAATCTGGAGTGTGGAATGTAGTGCAGTATTCAAGTATGCTTCACTGTCTCTTAATTGACTTTATACCAACACACAATCTCAGTTGGGTCATAATTGTATGATATTGTTCAAAGACCAGAGCTGGTTTCTCATTCTGGTGATGTTTAATAATGTAACTTATTGAGGCATGTTAACCCAGGTTCCCGGACCCTATTGATCTAAAACATTAACTTCTTATTTTTACCAATGCTACACTACTTACTACTTCCCACCACTGAGTCAATTTTGGATTCAGTTTCCTCTAAATGTACCCATTTTAAATCATCGTTGCATGTGTAAAATATCCAATTATTTGTCTTGTTTTGAACACTACTAGCAAAATGGGAAGAAGTTGTCATGTCATATGAAAGTCTTTATGTCACCATGATTGTTCTTGGCAATTTTTTCTACAGAAGTGGTTTGCCATTGCCTTTTTCTGGGCAGTGTCTTTACAAGATGGGTGACCCCAGCCATTATCAATACTCTTCAGAGATTGTCTGCCTGGTGTCAGTGGTCGCACACCCAGGTCTTGTGACATACACCAGCTGCTCATACGACCATCCATCACCTTTATCCTTGGCTTCACGTGGCCCTGATTGGTGGGGGTGGGGGCTAGCAGGCGCTATACTTTGCCCAAGGGTGACCTACAGGCTAATGGAGGGAAGGAGCACCCTACACCTCATTTGGAAGAGACATATGGAAGCAGTAGTCAGCAAATACCCCAGACTTCATTAAATGAGATTGTAAAACACTCTCTTCCATATTTATAAAGAACATCTGCGATTATTACGACAATAAACAAAATAGTGAAGGGTCTCGGCCCAAAATGACAGTTGTACATTTTCCTCCATAGATGCTACCTGACCAGTTGAGTTTCTCCAGAACTTTGAGTGTGTTGATCTCTTGTGCCTGTATTCCTCCACAGCATTTTGGTTCTACATTACTTTGGAACACCCTAAAATGAAAGTGCAAATAGAACCAGAATCAGCGTTATCACTAACTTACTTGATGTGAGGTGGACACATATACATATCTACCAAAAAAACTGTAAGGCATTCCTTCCCTCCACTAGCCTGCCCATTCAGGGTCATGCAGCATCCATAGAAATGAAGAAACCTACAGCATTTCAGGCTGAGACCCTTCTTCAGGACAGTTGTATGCATGCCTAGTTTTTTTTTCTTCAGTTCAAAAATTGGTGACCCTAATCGTCAGAACCCATATAGTAAAATAGCTGACACAAGTAGTGCATGTGATGTTTGATAATTGTCCATGTCACTAAAACTTTTCATGAGAGGTGTTATAAATTAGTGAAGAGTAGTTTATGGTCCTTAAGTTTTATTTTGTAACTTCATCTATAGAACATGGAACAGTATAGGTCCTTCGTCCTACAATGTTGTGCTGACCTCTTAACCTACTCTTAGATTAATCTAATCATTCCCTCCCACATAGCTTTTCATTTTTCTTTCATCCATGTTCCCAAGTTTCTTAAATGTCCCTAATGTATCTGCCTCTACCATCACCCCAGCAAGATGTTTCATGTACCTGTCTCTTGGTGTGAAAAACTTGCATCTGGTCACCTAAAAATCATGCACCCTCATATTAACTGCATCTACCCTGGGAAATAGTATCTGACTGTCCACTCTATCTATGCCTCTTGTGCACCTCTGTCAAGTAACCTCTTATCCCTCTTCACTCTAAATAGAAAAAAAAACTCCAGTTTGCTCAATTTATTCAATTTTCTGGATTGAACTCCAATTTCAAGCTGAAAGTATGTTTTTAATTGTAAGGGTGACCAGCAAACGGGTTACTCAGTAAATAATAAGTGGGACTGTGTGTGTTATTTTCATTTCTATTTTCCAAAAATAGCCTTACTCCTTAAAAATCTACAATTATACTGTATAAAGATCATTCACACTCCTGAGCAGTAGTTAAGCACTTTAGAAATATGAGCATTTATTTTATGTGATGAAACAACCTAGGTGTATACCTCATGAAATGTGTTGTTTTGCAGCAGTAGTACATTGCAATACATAATAAAAACTATAAAGTACAATAAATATATACTAAAAATAAATAAGTAGAGCAAAAATGTATTGAGGTAGTTAGTGTTCATGGGTTCATTGTCGATTTGGAATTCTGATAGCTGAGGGGAAGAGCTGTTTCTGAAACGTTAGTTGTATATCTTCAGGCCCCTTTACCTTCTCCTTGATGGTAGCAATGAGTAGAGTGATGGGGGTCCTTTATAATGGATACCGCCTTTTTGAGGCATTCTATTTTGAAGGTGCCTCCATGATGGAGCTGGCAGTGCTTACAATTTTCTGCAGCTTTTTCCAATCCTGTGCAGTGGCTGCTCCATAGCAGACGTGATGCAGCCAATTAAAATACCCTCCACAGTACATCTGTAGAAATTAACGGGTGTCTTTGGTGACATGCCACGTCTCCTCAAACTCCCAATGAAGTATAGTCACTGTTTTGCCTTCTTTGTAATTGGATCAATACATTGTGCTCAAGATAGATGTTCAGAGATGTTGACACCCAGGAATTTGAAACTGCTCACCCTTTCTACCGCTGATCCCTTGATGAGGACTGGCATGTGTTCCATTGCCGCCCCCCCCCCCCCATTTCCTGAAGTCCACAATCAATTCTTTGGTCTTACTGACGTTAGTGCAAGGTTGTTGTTGCGATGCTTTTCTGATCTATTGCGCTCCTGTACGCCTCCTTGTCACCATCTGAAATTCTGCGAACAATAATTGTGTTGTTCGCAAATTTATCGATAGTGTTTGAGCTGTTTGATAGTGTTTGATCAACAATCCCACCATGTTCTTTTTTCACTACTACCATCGGGCAAGAGTTGCAGGAACCTTAGGTCCCACACCACCAGGTTCAGGAACCCTTCAAACATCAGGTTCCTGAACTAGCATGGATAACTTCACTCGCCACAAGGCTGAACTGATTACACAATCTACAGACTGACTTTCAAGGACTCTACAATTCATGTTCTTAGTATTAGTTACTTTTTATTTGTTCAATTTGTTTTCTTTTGCGCTTTGGTTGCCTGTCAGTCTTTGTTTATGTATAGTTTTATGTAAATTCTATTGTATTTATTTTCCTGTAAATGCCTGCAAGAAAATGTATCTCATGGTAGTATATGTACTTTGATAATACATTTTACTTCGACCAACCGACATTACAACCTAAGAGATTTCTTCCATAAACCTCACCTCCTCCATCTCTCTGTCCTTTAAAATGCCCCTTGGAGCTCACAACTCTGTCCATGGGTGGAGAAAGCTAGACAAGTCAAAGTGCTGATATGCTCAGATTCATCCTCAGTTCTAGCAAGTTTAAGGTCTTTTCACTCAAACAGTCGGCAAGATGTACTTTATGAAGTCACAAGAATTGCAAATCAGGGAGGTAAGGTAAAATTTCTATGGGTTCCAGCACATGTAGGGGTGAAGGGGAATGAGAGGGTGGATAAGTTGGCAAAGAGGGTGTTAAAGAAAGAAAATATAGAAATGCACATTAGTATCAGTAAAGCAGAGGTTAAGTGTGTAATCTGGGAGAAAAAAATGAACCAAATGTGGCAAGAAAGATGGGACAGGGAGGGGAAAGGGAGGCATTTATATCAAATACAAAAGAGTGTTGCACGTACGAGGGTAGGTAGTGGATACAGCAGAGAGGAAACTGGACTATGTTAAGGCTGGGGCACTGTACGTTAAACAAAACATTGAAAATGATAGGGAAACACCAGACAGGATTGTGTGAGGAATGTCAGGAAGAGGAGTCAGTACCAGACAGGATTGTGTGAGGAATGTCAGGAAGAGGAGTCAGTAGAACATGTAGTTCTGAGTTACAGGAAGTATGGGATACAGAGAGAGATGACAGTCAATCTAAGGGAACTGGGGGTGCAGGAATTCACATTAAAAGGGTTGCTGAGCATGCGTGAAAGGTCACAGGTCAGGGTATTTTTAGTTTTCTTAAGGGATACAGTGTTTTTTTATAGGATATGATGGATAAGCAGGAATAGGGTACTAGGATGGCCAAAGATGGGAGGATAAAGTGTAGGTTAGGGTATGTGTATGTGTGTGATTGGGTGAAGGGATTTAGAATGTAAGTATTGCACACTCAGGAGCAGAAGGTGGCGGTAATGCACCATTAAACTGGGTGCCAACCACCGTAAAACAGAAGCCAACAACTCTGTCCAACCCTTCTTTTGATCCGTTTGTTAATTCTCCAAGATACTTGTTCTGCTCCGCCATTTTATCATGAGCTGATCCATTCTCCCATTTAGTCCCACTCCCTCGCCTTCGTACCATAACCTTTGATGCCCTGGCTACTCAGGTACCTATCAATCTCTGCCTTAAATACAGTCATTGGGTGTATTTAAGGCAGAGATTGATAGGTATCTGAGTAGCCAGGGCATCAAAGGTTATGGTGCGAAGGCGGGGGAATGGGACTAAATGGGAGAATGGATCAGCTGCTGGCCTGCTGAGTCTCCAGCTTTTTGTGTTTGTTGCTCGGATTTCCAGCATCTGCAGATTTTCTTTTGCCCGTTCTGGCAGGTCGGTCCATGGCCTCTCTTGTGCCACGAACAGGCCACCCTCACGATGGAGGAGAAATACCTTATATTTCGCCTGGGTAGCCTCCAACGGATGGCATTAAAATCGAGTTATCCTTCCAGTAAAAACAATATCCCCCTCCTCCCAGTTCTTCTATTCCCTATTCTAGCCTATGTGCGTGGAATGGGCTGCCGACGGTGGTGGAGGCGGAAATGATAGGATCTTTTAAGAGACTCCTGGATGGATACATGGAGCTTAGACAAATAAAGGGCTATGGGTAAAGCCTAGGTAGTTCTAAGGTAAGGACATGTTCGGCACAGTTTTGTGGGCCGAAGGGCCTTTATTGTGCTGTAGGTTTTCTATGTTTCTATCTCTTTTCACTTGTCCGTCACCTCCTCTTTCCCTTTTTCCTATGGTCCACTCTATCAGATTCCTTCCTCACCGGCTCGCTTCACACATCACCTTCTAGCTATCCTCCTTTCCCTCCTCCCAACCTTTTTATTCTGGCGTCTCCTACTTCCTTTCCAATCCTAAAGAGGGGTTTTGGGTCAAAACGTCGACTGCTTATTCATTTCCACGGATGCTACCTGAACTGCTGAGTTCCTCCAGCATTTTGTGTGTGTTGCTTTGCAGATTTTTTGTGTTTACAAATTACAGAGGGATCCGCCCCAAACAATCCCAGAACCTGCCTCTCGGTAGTTTTCTTCCTGGTTCCTGCTCGCAGTTAGTTGCCATTTGCGGCTGATCAACTGGACGTTTTAACTCGTATTCAGTAGGTCGGGCAGAGTCCGAGAGGTGCCGCGACTGAAAGCTACGACACTGCGTTCAGAGGTGAGTGGACGTTCTTCCGCTATCACAAATCGACCTTGTCGAATTTCCATCTTGTAATGTCCTGTCCAAGCTGTCCAAGGTTTAAATCGGGACGGAAGTTTAAACTATTAAGAGCATTTGGCACACCCACGAAACACATTTATAAAAGCAATTCCTCTAAGGAATCTGGATGTAAACTAGTTTTAAAAGTTTTTTAATGAGTCATTTATTAATATTTATTCAGGGCGTGCTCTTTTCCCTCCTCAAAGACCCTTCCCAGCACGGCTGCCCTATTATGAATATCCTTGGAAAATCCTCTTATGGTTCAACAATAGCAGCCAATCTTTTCCACCTGCACCTCCCAGCCACCCACAATAGCCTGACCTTTTCAGTTGGTTGCAAATTTCTTCCAGCACCCCCTTGTCTCTTTTTCCATTCTCCATTCTGGTACTGTACCCCTCTCACCGGTGCCCCTCCGCCTTCCCTTTCTCCCATGGTGCCTGCTCCTCTTTTTTTTCGCGTGTTGGGTGTTTGATGTTTTCTTGAATGGGTTCTATTGTGTTCCTTTGTTTTGTGGCCTGTGGGAGAACTAATCTCAGTTGTATTCTGTATATATAACTTGACAATGTATGTCGAATCTTTGAATTCTGTCCTATCAGATTCCTTCTCCAGTCCTTTACCTCTTCCACTTATCACTTCCCAGTTTTTAATCCCCCCTCCCCCTCACCTGGTTTCACCTATCACCTGCCAGTTTCTATTCCTTCCCTTCCTCCACCCACCTTAACCCCTCACCTGATTTCACCTATCACCTGCCAGCTTGTGCTCCTTCACCTCCCTCCGCCCTCTGATTGTGACTTCTTCCCCCTTCCCATCCAATCCTGATGAAGGCGAGGAACAGAAGGATTATACAGATCAATACGTGGCTGAGAGGATGGTGCAGGAGGGAGGGCTTCAGATTTTTAGATAATTGAGCTTTGTTCTAGGGAAGGTGGGATCTGTTCTGATGGGACGGTTTACACCTGAACTGGAGGGGTACTAACATTCTTGCAGGAAAGTTTGCTAGTGCTGCTTGGGGGGGGTTAAACTAAATTTGCAGGGGGCAGGGATCCAGAATGTGAGAGAGGATAGCGAGATGAAGTATAAAGGACAGGTGGGGATTACACGGTTCCAGAATATTAAGTATGAAGTAGAGAAAGGTGAGGTGGAACGAGTGATAAGGAGGATACATGTGTAGTGGGATGGTCTGACGGAGCATGGAGTTAAATGTGCAGAAAGAGTAAGTAAATTTAAGAAGGACAACAAAATTCAAGGGGCGTATAGCCCGGTGAGAGTTCAGGGAGCTGGGTTATGCACAATAGGCAGCGATTAAACAGAGAGAGGAGAAATAGGTTAAAAATTCTACATCTGAATGCACGAAGTGTCAGAAATAAGGCGGATGAGCTTGAAGCTCAGGTGCGAATGGGTAACTATGATGTTGTTGGGATAACAGAGACATGGCTGCAGGGGGATCAGACCTGGGAATTGAATGTACAAGGGTATACGTGTTATTGAAGGGTTCAGAAAGGTGGGCAGAGGGGGTGGGGTGGCCCTGTTGGTGAGGAATGAGATTCAGTCCCTTGCAAGGGGGGACATAGAATCAGGAGAAGTAGAGTCCGTGTGGATAGAACTGAGGAACAGTAAGGGCAAAAAGACCCTAATAGGTGTTATCTACAGGCCCCCAAACAGTGGCATGAATATTGGGTGCAAGTTGAATAGGGAGTTAACAATGGCATGTGGCAAATGAAATGTCGCAGTAGTTATGGGGGATTTCAACATGCAGGTGAACTGGGAAAATCAGGTTGGTACTGGACCCCAGGATAGGGAGTTTGTAGAGTGCCTACGGGATGCATTTTTGGAGCAGCTTGTACGAGAGCCGACCAGGGATAAGGCTATTCTGGATTTAGTGTTGTGCAATGAACATGATTTGATAAGTGATCTTGAAGTAAAGGAGCCATTAGGAGGTAGTGACCATAATATGATAAGTTTTTATCTGCAAGTTGAGAGGGATAAGGGCAGATCAGAAGTGTCAGTGGTGCAGTTGAACAAAGGAGACTATGGAGCCATGAGGGAGGAGCTGGCCAAAGTTGACTGGTCGGATATCCTAGCAGAAAAGACAGTGGAACAGCAATGGCAGGTATTCTTGGGAATAATGCACAGGTGCAAAATCAGTTCATCCCCCGGAGAAGGAAGGATTCATAGGGGGGAAAGTGGCCACAGTGGTTGACAAAGGAAGTCAGAGATAGCATAGCATTAAAAAAGAAGCATAACAGAGCTAAGGTGAGTGGGAAGACGAATGATTGGGAAATTTTTAAGGAGCAACAGAACTTAACTAAAAAGGCAATACGGGGAGAAAAAATGAGGTAACGCAAGCTAGCTAGGAATATAAAGGAGGATAGCAAAAGATTTTTTAGGTATGTGAAGAGAAGGAATATAGTTAAGAACAATGTTGGGCCCTTGAAGAATGAATTGGGAGAAATTGTTATGGGAAACAGAGAAATGGCAGACGAGTTTAATAAGTACTTTGGATCTGTCTTCACTAGGGAAGACACAAGCAATCTCCCAGATGTATGGATGGGCCAAGGACATAGGGTAACAGGGGAACTGAAACAGATTGACATTAGGAAAGAAACAGTGATGAGTAGACTGATGGAACTGAAGGCTAACAAATCCCCAGGTCCAGATGGTCTGCATCCTAGGGTGCTAAAGGAGGTGGCTCTGGAAATTGCGGATGCATTGGTGATCATTTTCCAATGTTCCTTAGATTCAGGATCTGTTCCTGAGGATTGGCGAATGGCTAACGTTGTCCCACTTTTTAAGAAAGGAGGGAGGGAGAAAACAGAACTATCGCCCTGTTAGCCTAACATCAGTAGTGGGGAAGATGCTAGAGTCCATTATTAAAGATGAAATAGCGGCATATCTTGATAGCAGTGATAAGATTGGGCCGAGCCAGCATGGATTTACCAAGGGCAAATCATGCTTGACTAATCTATTGGAGTTTTTCGAGGATGTAACCAGGAAGATAGACGCGGGAGATCCAGTGGATGTGGTGTACCTCGACTTTCAGAAGGCATTTGATAAGGTACCACATAGGAGATTGGTGGGTAAAATCAGAGCTCATGGCATTGGGGGGAGGATATTGACATGGATAGAAAACTGGTTGGCAGATAGAAAGCAAAGGGTAGCAGTGAATGGGTGTTTCTCGGAATGGCAGGTGGTGACTAGTGGGGTGCCACAGGGCTCGGTATTGGGACCACAGCTGTTTACGATTTACGTCAATGATTTAGAGGAAGGCATTGTGAATAACATCAGCAAGTTTGCTGATGATACTAAGCTGGGTGGCAGTGTGACATGTGATGAGGATGTTAGGAGAATTCAAGGTGACTTGGATAGGCTGGGTGAGTGGGCAGAAACTTGGTAGATGGCGTTTAATGTGAATAAGTGTGAGGTTATTCACTTTGGGAGCAAGAACAGGAAGGCAGGTTATTATCTGAACAGTGTGGAGTTAGGTAAGGGAGAAATACAAAGAGATCTAGGAGTACTTGTTCATCAGTCTCTGAAGTTGAATGAGCAAGTGCAGCAGGCAGTGAAGAAGGCTAATGGAATGTTGGCCTTTATTACAAAGGGAATGGAGTACAAGAGCAAGGAAATCCTTTTGCATTTGTACAGGGCCCTGGTGAGACCACACCTGAAGTATTGTGTGCAGTTTTGGTCTCCAGGATTAAGGAAGGACATCCTGGCTGTGGAGGAGGTGCAGCATAGATTCACTAGGTTAATTCCTGGGATGTCCGGACTGTCTTACGCAGAGAGGTTAGAGAGACTGGGCTTGTACACGCTGGAATTAAGGAGATTGAGATTATTAAGGGATTGGACAAGATAGAGGCAGGAAATATGTTCCAGATGCTGGGAGAGTCCAATACCAGAGGGCATGGTTTAAGAATAAGGGGTAGGTCATTTAGGACAGAGTTGACGAGGAACTTCTTCTCCCAGAGAGTTGTGGAGGTGTGGAATGTGCTGCCTCAGAAGGCAGTGGAGGCCAATTCTCCGGATGCTTTCAAGAAGGAGCTAGATAGGTATCTTATGGATAGGGGAATCAAGGGTTCTGGGGACAAGGCAGGAACCGGGTATTGATAGTAGATGATCAGCCATGATCTCAGAATGGTGGTGCAGACTCGAAGGGCTGAATGGGCTACTTCTGCACCTATTGTCTATTGTCTATTGAAGGGTTTTGGCCCAAAAGGCCAACTGTTTATTCCTCTCCATAGATGCTGCCTGGCCTGCTGAGTTCCTCTAGGATTTTGTGTGAGTTGCTCTGGATTTCCAGCATCTGCAGAATCTCCTGTGGATATCATCTGTTTGTCCCTCTTTAGTAAAAAAAAATCCAATTGACCCATTGAATAAAGAAAAGCAGTTGTGTGTGTGTACACACCCTAATTCAACATATGATGCCATACACTCTTCCCTCCCATGTTAGATCATAGAGCATTACAGCACAGTACAGGCTCTCTGGTTCACGATGTTGTGCCAACCTTTTAATTTACTCTGAGATCTAACCCTTCCCTCCAACATGGCCCCCCATTTTTCTATCATTCGTGTACCTGTCTAAGAATTTCTTAAATGCCCCTAGTGTATCTGCCTCTACAACCACCCTGGCAGGGTGTTCCATGCACCCACCGTTTTGTGTTTTTTAAAAAAAATGCCTACCTCAGGCATTCCCCCCCCCCTTTACTTTCCTCCAGTCATCTTCAAATTATGCCCCCCCCCCCCATTGGCAATTTCTACCCTGGGAAGAAATCTCTTTTCTTGTACGCCTCTACCAAGACGCCTCCCATCTTCTTTCACTTCAGAGAGAAAATCCCTAGTTTGTTCAACCTTTTGTCACAAGACATGCTCTGTATCCTTCCTATAAGGAGGCAACCAGAACTGAACACAATATTCCAAGTGTGGTCTGACTAGGGTTCTATAGAGCTGCAACATTACCTCGTGGGTTTTGTACTCAATTCCCTGACTAATGAAGACCAACATACTGTACATAATCTTAACCACCCTATCAACTTGCACGTCAACTTTGAAGAAATTATGGGTGCTGTAGTAGGTGTATTGAACCGCAGCACCCCATCTCCTGGGCAAGACCATTGATTGATTTATTTATTATTTAGAGAAACAGGCCCTTCCAGCCCTTTGAGTTGCGCCACCCGGCAACCCACCAACCCATCAATTTAGCCTTGGCCTTATCAGAAGACTATTTACCATGACTAATTAACTGATTAACTGCTACGTATTTGGACTGTGGGAGGAACCAGAGTACCTAGATAAAACCTATGCACCCACAGGAAGGAATGTATAAACCTTGCTTACGGAGGACGCCAGAATTTAAATCTGAACCTCTATGCCCAGAGCTGTAATTCCATTGCACTAACTGCTATGCTACTGCAGAGCCCTAAACCGAGTTTGGATTGAAGTCAAATCTAAATATTTACTTTGAACTTTGGCTCTCTGCATCAAAAGGAAGATCAGAAATAGCTCATTATTTGTAATAGGAATTTGATCATCCCTGGTGTGCAGTGAAGGGGAAAGTGACCTAAACCCACTCATCAGAAGCAACACACACAAAATGCTGGAGGAAATCAGCAGGCCAGGCAACATCTTTGGAAAAGAGTAAACAGTTGGTGTTTTGGGCTGATTTCCTTCTTCAAGAGTGAAAGGAAAGGTGGGGGTTGGGGGGGTTGCTTGAATGAAAAGGTGAGTGGGGTGGAAGAGGCTAGCTGGAAGGTCATAGGTGAAGCCAGGTGGGTGGGAAAGGCCAAGGGCTGGAGAAGAATTAATCTGATGGAAGAAGAGAGTGACATTAGGAGAGGGGGAAGGAGGGCACCCAAGAGTGAGAAAAGGTAAAAGGTCAGAGTGGGGAACAGAGGGTGGGGGGGGGAAATTTTGATCACCGGAGAAATTGATATTTACACCATCAGGTTGGACGGTACCCAGATGGAATATAAGGTGTTGCAAATCCACCCTGAGGGTGGCCTCATCAGAATGAGAATTAAAATGTTTGGCCACTGGGAAGTCCTGCTTGTGGCAGATGGTCCTCCACAACTTTCGCCATCTCCAAAGGACCCTACCACTAAACCTATCTGTACCCCCACCCTCTGCTTTCTGCAGGGATCACTCCCTTCATGATTTCCTGGTTCATTAGTTCCTCCCAACTCATCTCCCTCCAGACACTTACCCTGCAAGCAGCCTGTGCCACACTACCCACACCCCACCTCACCTGTATTCAGGGTCCCAGTCAGTCCTTCCAGGTGAGTCAGCACTTCACCTGCAAGTCTGCTGGGGTTGTCTTTTGTGTCCGGCACTCCCAATGTGGCCTCCTCTACATCGGTGAGATCTCTCGTAAATTAGAGGCCATTTCATCGAACACCTCCCACCACAAGCAGGACTTCCCAGTGGCCAAGCATTTTAATTCCGATTTCCATTCTCATCCTGACATGTCAGGCTGTGGCCTCCTCTTGTGCCCTCCAACTCGATGATATGAATATTGATTTCTCTTTCCAGTTAACAAAATTTCTGGTCCCCACTTCCTCTATTCCTTCTCTGATCTTTCCCTCTGAGTCCCCTTCCCCATCCCCTATTGTGCACTTTCCTCTCTTATCAGATTCTTTCTTCTCCAGCCCTTGAGCATTCCCATCCACCTGGCTTCACCTATGAACTTCCAGCTAGCCTCTTTCCCCACCTCCCCACCCTCATTTTAATTCAGGCATCTTCCCTCTGCCCTCCCCTCTTCCCACAGTCCTTAGGAAGGGACTTGGCCCAAAACGTCAACTGAACTGTTTACTCTTTGACGTAGATGCTGCCTGATCTGCTGAGTTCCTCCAGCTTTTTGTGTGTGTTGCAGATTTTCTTGTGAATATTTCATCAAGTCATACAGTGATTAGTGGAAAACTACCTACTTTCCCTGAATTTGATTATAGATTTCCAGGAAGAAGAAAGTACAAATAAATTTGCTGTGACATAGCAATGATTGTGTAGAAGTTGATGTAAGACAATAATAGCAGTTGTAGTCAAATGAGACCTTCTGCTTACTACAGACAAGATACACTCTGCAGTGAGAGTTTTCCAGGAAGGTCTTCCTACAATATAATGTCCCTTTACACAATGGGGGCAGGAGTGCCAGAGCCAGATGAGATAAGAGTAATGGAAGAATGTGAAACTTATCCAACAATGAAAGCTATTTTGTCTTTACTAACTTCAAAATATCATCGTCTGTCCCTTCAAAGTTTCGATTGACTTTAACACCTCTATTGTGAATGGTGATAGATCCTGCAAGTCAGGAACTCTGTAACTGACAAGCCAATTCTGTATAAGAATAGCAGTTTTCTTTTCAGACCTCGGAGCAGTACGGTGCATGGAGCCACACTGTTGTGCACAAGTCAAATAAAAAGAATGTTTGAGTCGTAAGAGTGCGTGTGTTCTGGGCTCAGTTATTTTACTTATTTTATTGTCAGCGATGACACTTACTTCGACAGTTGTCAGAACTGACAAATTAACTGTGTAGTTCATTTTTGCTGTGGAGCAGAGGGATAAATATCATCCTTCCAAGTCTCAGTCTATATTAGTGGCTGCCAGTATTGTTCCTATTTGCACAGTTTGTTGTCTTTTGCATCTTGGTTGTTTGTCAGTCTTTGTTAATGTATAGTTTTATGTGTAGCTCCATCATGGGCACTAGCCTCCCTACCATTGAGGATGTCTTCAAAATAAGATGCCTTAAAAAAGCAGCATCCATTATTAAGAACCCCAAACTCAAAAAGTTGTGAGTTCAAGTTTGACATCTGACTGTACATACATGTATACAACTAAATGAAACAAAGTTCCTCCAGACCACAAAACATGTATCTCACTCAGCACATAGAACAAATATTACCACAAATAAGTTAATAAAAGTAATTCAAGATGCATGTGAAGTGTACGGCACAGGTGAACAGTACAGTGAACAGTAAGTAGCTCACAGTCCTGTTGACCAGACCTCTGTGGAGGCAGGGTATTCATTAGTCTCACAGCCTGGGGGAGGAAGCTGTTACCCTGCCTGGCAGTCCTAGTCCTGATGCTCCTGTATCTCCTCCCTGATGGTAGTGGGTCACAGAGATTGTGGGATGGGTCCTAGTGATCCTCAATAATGCTTTGGGCCCTTCATCTACAATGCTACCAGTAAATGTCACAAATAGGTGGAAGGAAGGTTCTCTCTGCAGTCTTTACTATCTTCCTTGGGGTGTTTGATCTGATACCTTGCAGCTTCCGTACCACACAATGATGCAGCCAGACAGGACACTCGATGATGCTCCTGTAGAAAGTTGTTAGCTTGGGGGCGGAGAACCTTGCACGCCTCAATCTCCTCAGAAAATGTAGACACTGCTGTGCCTTCTTGACTAATAAGGTAGTGTTGTGGGTCTGGGTTAGATCATCTGTTGTGTGCACACCAAGGAACTTTGTGCTCTTCACTCTCTCCACGGCATATGCGATGGAGAGTGGTCGACCTGCACCTTCCTGAAGTCCACAATCATCTCTTTTGTCTTGTCCACCCTGAGACTGGGGTTATTGGCCTCACACCCTTTGACAGGCCTCCCTACCTCCTCTCTGTATGTTGACTCATCACTGTTGCCAAGGAGGTTAACCACTGTGGTGGACTTGATGGGGTTTGAGCAGGATCTGGAAGTGCAGTTGTGAGAGCGACATGGCCTCTTTTCATGACTAACATCGAGGAGGGGGCACAGGAGCCTCAGGACATGCACTCAATATTTTAGGGACAGCTTTTTTTCCCCTCCATCCTCAGATTTCTGAATGTTGCTTTCTTTCTGCATTAATTATTTAATTTTTAACATACATTTTTTATTGTAATTTATAGTATATATTTATCTATTGCACTGTACTACTGCAAAACAACAAATTTCACAACATATATCAGTGATAGTGAACCTGATTCAGATTCTGAATTTTTTCATAAAATTGTATTGTATTTTTCCCTGTAAGTGTCCGCAAGAAAATAAATCTCAAGGCGGTGTCTGGTAATGCATATATACTTTGATAATAAATGTACTTTAATAAATGATGCATTTCTCCCAGGTGCTCTGATCTTTTCAATGCTCCACATTCCCCAACATGTGCCAGCAGGTTAACTGGGACTGAAATTGGTTTATTATTGTCACAGGAGAAGCTTGTCTTGCCTATTGCCCCTAATCTGTACCTTGCATGCTATACATACAGATAATTTCATCATATCAATGCATTGAGGTTTGTATAGGGGGGAACAGCAAAATGCAGAACAAAGTGTTACAATTACAGGAAGTTTAGTGCAGGCAGACAAGGTGCAAGGCCGTAACAAGATTCAAGATTATTTGTCATGTGTACATCAAATTATAAAGTGAAATGCACCCAGGAGGTAGATTGTGAGGTCAGGAGTCCAATTTGTCACACAAGGGGATGATTCAGTAGTCTAATAACTGAGATGGAAGCTGACCTTATTGGTACATGCTTTCAGGCTTTTATGCTTAATAATGATCGATGCAGCCTCAAAAAAGTGGCATTCATCATTAAGGATCCCCATCACCCAGGACATGCCCTCTTCTCAAGTCAAGTCAAGTCACTTTTTATTGTCATTTCAACCATAACTGATGGTACAGTACACAGTAACAATGAGACAATATTTTCCAGGACCATGGTGCTACACGAAACAATACAAAAACTACATTGAAGTACATAAGAAAAAACACAAAAACTACACTAGACTACAGACCTACCCAGGACTGCATAAAGTTCACAAAACAGTGCAGGCACTACAATAAATAATAAACAAGACAATATGCACAGTAGAGGGCAGTAGGTTGGTGTCATGCCAGGCTCTGGGTATTGAGGAGCCTGATGGCTTGGGGGGAGAAACTGTTACATAGTCTGGTCGTGAGAGCCTGAATGCTTCGGTGCCTTCAGGGAGGAGGTACAGGAGCCTGAAGACACACACTCCATGTTTCAGGAACAGCGTCTTCCCCTCTGCCAACAGATTTCTGAAAAGACACTATCTCAATACTTTTTTTCTTTTTTGCTCTCTTTTTGCACTGCTTATTTAATTTGTTGAATATATATTTCTTTCATTCATTATTTGCTGTGTTGCATGATGTAGGTGTTCATGGTCTTTCTATGACCATAATTGTACTTGGCAAATTTTTCTAACAGAAGTGGTTTGCCATTGTCTTCTCCTGCCAGTGTCTTTACAAGGCAGGTCAGCTCAGCCATTATCAATACTCTTCAGAGATCGTCAGCCTGGCAGAAGAGTATTGTTAATGGCTGGGGTCACCCATCTTGTAAAGACACTGCCCAGAAGAAGACAATGGCAAACCACTCCTGTAGAAAATATTTGCCAAGAACGATCATGATCTAAGACCAGGATTGCTAATTTCATACAACACTGCGCATAATGATGATTGCACTGTACTGCTGCCCAAAAAAACTAATTTCAAGACATATGCCATTAATATTTAACCTGATTTTTTTGTTTCTGGTCCCTGTGCCTGATGGGGAGTGGTGGGGGGGGGGGGCGGGTAGAGAGAACAACAGACATTGTTGGTCTGAGAAAATAGATAAGATTCTGCATGCCTGCTTTGAGTCAGTAGACTGCTCCATGTTCAGCTTATCAACAAGTGTGTTGAAGACTGTGTGGCTATTATAAGTTACCCCTGATGTAGTTGGGTGGAGATGAGTTGAAGTGTTGATAGGCATATGAGAGAGAATAGGTTTACAGGGAGATGAGTGAGTCATTGGATTGATTGGACAATCTCAGATCTAACTTTGGGCAGTATGGTAGCATAGCACTTTACAGAACCAGCGATCTTGTGATTAGAGTTCAATTCCCACTGCTGTCTGTAAAGAGTTTGTATGTTCTCCCTGTGTCTGCGTGGGTTTCGTCTGGGTGCTTCAGTTTTCTCCCACATTCCAGAGATGTACAGGTTAGGGTCAGTAAACTGGGGACTTGTTATGGTGACACTTGTGAGCTGTCCCCAGCAAGCCCTCGGTCTGTGCTGGTCATTGATGCAAAATGACGCATTTCACTGTGTGTTTCAAAGTACATGACAAATAAAGCTAATCTCTTTGAATCTCTCTTAATGAACCACTGGACATCCTTTTACATTGAGATTCTTCCATAAGAGGAAGCATCCTCTCCATATTCCCCTGTAGGGAGACTGTTGGATACTGTGTGAAAATGTGTGGAGCAGTGGTCTCCATGTCCAGGTGTACACTGTTTGAGGAAGACTGAGGTCACAGGGTGTAACAAAACCACACTGGGAAGGTGATTAAAATACATTTCAGAGTTGATCATATTGATGTGTTATTTACTGGGCTAAAGCAGGCTTGGATACACACCTTGGCTTCAGGATTCGAGGGAGGATCGCACTTAACCTGTTCCAAAGAGGACGTGATTGAAAATCAAGTTCCACCAAATCATTTGTGCTCAGTAAAAGAGGGATGTTTGGCAAAAGGCAGTCAAATCAAAGTAAATTTACTATCAAGGTACATATATATTACCATAGACAACCCTGAGATTCATTTTCTTCCAGTAAAATAAAGAAATACAATAGAATTTAAAAAGGCTGTGCATAAACACAGACGGACAAACAACCAATGTAAAAAAGACAAAATGTGCAAATAGAGAAAAGACAATACTGAGAAGGTGAGCTGCAAAGTCTACACCCAGTAGCCACTTTATTAGGTACACCTGCTCATTAACGCCGATATCTAATCAGCCAATCGTGGCAGCAACTCAATGAATAAAAAATATGCAGACTTGGTCTCAAGAGGTTCATTTGTTGTTCAGACCAAACAGCAGAATGGGGGAGAAATGTGATCTAAGTGACTTTGACTGTGGAATGATTGTTGGTGTCAGACGGGATGGTTTGAACATCTCAGAAACTGCTGATCTCCTGGGATTTTCACTCACAATGGTCTCTAGAGTTTACAAAGAATGGTGCAAAAAACAAAACAGAATTCAGTAAGTAGCAGCGTGAAAATGCTTTGTTAATGAGAGAAGTCAGTGAAAAATAGCCAGACTGGTTCAAGGTGGCAGTAACTCAAATAACCACGCATTACAACAGTGGTGTGCCGACGAGCATCTCTGAACGCACAACACATCAAACCTAATGGTTAGAGGGTAATAACTGTTTCTGAACCTGGAGGTGTGAGACCTAAGTCTTCTGTACCTCCTGCCCGTCTGTAGTAGTGAGACCTTGATGGCTGCTGCTGTCTTGTGACAGCACTCCATGTAAATGTGCTCATTGGTGGGGAGGGCTTTGCCTGTGATGGACTCAGCTGCATCCACCAATTTCTGTAGGCTTTTCTGTTCTTGGGCATTGGTGCTTCCACACCAGACCGTGGTTCAATCAGTTGGCTCTTCTGTGCTGTGCATCTATAGAACTGAACAACCATCCACTCATGATTCATTCTTACCTCAAATCCATTTCAGAATCAGAATCTGGTTTAATTACACTATAAATTATAATAAAAATTGTATATAAAAAAAGAAAATTTAGGTAAGTAGTTCAAAAAGAGATGGAAAAAATAGTGAGGTGGTGTTCATGGGTTCACTGCCCATTTAGAAGTTTGATGGCGGAGAGGAAGAAGCTGTTCCTGAAACATTTCACCTTTCCTCCACAGCCCTTTGAAAACTTTGTTACTGGTGTTGAGGAGGGTAACCTTATTGGCTACAGAATGAAATAGATGAGCTGCTAAATCGGGCAGAGCAACAGAAGATGCAGATAACTGTGAGGTGAAGCATTTTGGGGAGCACACCCTGAATGGTCAGGCCCTAGGGTGTACTGAGGACAAAAGGGATCTTGGTCTACCAGTCCAAGGACCCCTGAAGGTTGCAGTGTTAGACAAGGTGGTGACAAAGCAGACAGAATGTTCTCTGGTTGCAACATAGCAGCAAGGTCTCGGTACTACTTCACAGAAGATTAGGTAGAAACAAAGCTGGAGTAAGGTGTGCTATTCTGATCGTCACCCCTTGGGAAGGAAATGAAGGCAGTGGACAGGCTGCGAAGGAGATTCTCCAGGATGATACAGGGTAGAATGCCTCAGTTATGAGGAGAGATTGGATAGGCTGGGCCTGTTTTCCTTGCAGAAAAGCTGGCCGAGTGGGGGTGTCTCTCCCCCCCCCCACCCGTCTCCAGTGTCCTGCCTCAAGGACCACCATCATACTGCACTCACATCCATCATCATGAAGTGTTTCGAGAGGCTCATCATGAGGCACATCAAGAACCTGCTGCCCCCCTCACTGGACCCTCTACAGTTCGCGTACCATCCCAACTGTTCAACAGACAATGTCATTGCCATTACCCTCCACCTGGCCCTAACCCACCTGGACAAAAGAGACACGTATGTTCGAATGCTGTTCATAGACTTCAGTTCAGCATTCAACACAATCATTCCTCAGAAACTGATTGGAAAGCTGAGCCTACTGGGCCTGAACACCTCCCTCTGCAACTGGATCCTAGACTTCCTGACTGGGAGACCTCAGTCAGTCCGGATCAGAAGCAGCATCTCCAACACCATCACACTGATCACAGGGGCCCCCCAGGGCTGTGTGCTTAGTCCACTGCTGTTCACTCTGCTGACCCACGACTATGCTGCAACACACAGTTCAAACCACATCATCAAGTTCGCCAATGATCATGGTGGGTCTCATCAGCAAAACGATGAGTCAGCATACGGAGAGGAGGTGCAGCGGCTAATGGACTGGTGCAGAGCCAACGACCTGTCTCTGAATGTGAACAAAACAAAAGAGATGGTTGTTGACTTCAGGAGGACACGGAGTGACCACTCTCCGCTGAACATCGATGACTCCTCCGTAGAGATCGTTAAGAGCACCAAATTTCTTGGTGTTCACCTGGCGGAGAATCTCACCTGGTCCCTCAACACCAGCTCCATAGCGAAGAAAGCCCAGCAGCGTCTCTACTTCCTGCAAGGGCTGAGGAAAGTCCATCTCCTACCCCCTCTCCTCACCACATTCTACAGAGGTTGTATTGAGAGCATCCTGAGCAGCTGCATCACTGCCTGGTTCGGAAATTGCACCATCTCGGATCGCAAGACCCTGCAGCAGATAGTGAGGTCAGCTGAGAAGATCATTGGGGTCTCTCTTCCCGCCATTAGAGACATTTACACCACACACTGCATCCGTAAAGCAAACAGCATTATGAAGGACCCCACGCACCCCTCAAATAAACTCTTCTCCCTCCTGCCATCTGGCAAAAGGCACTGAAGCATTTGGGCTCTCACCACCAGACTATGTAACAGTTTCTTCCCCCAAGCCATCAGACTCCTCAATACCCAGCGCCTGGCTTGACACCAACCTACTGCCCTCTACTGTGCCTATTGTCTTGTTTATTATTTATTGTAGTGCCTGCACTGTTTTGTGCACTTTATGCAGTCCTGGATATGTCTGTAGTCTAGTGTAGTTTTCTGTTGTTTTTTTGCATAGTTCAGTGTAGTTTTTGTATTATTCATGTAGCACCATGATCCTGAAAAACGTTTCATTTTTACTGTTAAAATAACAGTTATGGTCGAAATAACAATAAAAAGTGACTTGACTTGACTTGACACAGACTAATGTTAGAGGGGCTCAGCAGCTCGGAGAATCCATGGAGAGGAATTTTTAGGCTGAGGCCATTCATCAGGACTGGATTGGAAGTGGGAATAAGCCAGAATAAGAAGGTGGAGGGGAAAGGAAGGAGTCCAAACTGGCAGGTGATAGATGAGGTGAGGAGGAAGGTGGGTGGATGGAAGAGAGGGAGTGAAGTGAGAAGCAGAAAAGGTAAAGGGCTGAAGCAGAAGGAATCTGATGGAAGAGGAAAGTGGACCATGGAAGAAAGGGAAGGAGGAAGGGCACCAGAGGGATGTGATGGGCAGGTGAGAAGAGAAGGGATGAGTGGGAAACCAAAATGGGGAATTGAAAAGAGGGAAGGGGAAGGGGGAAGGATCAGAAGTCCTGATAAAGGGACTCAGCCCAAAACATCAATTGATCATTCCTATCCATAGATGCTGCCTGGCTTGCTGAGTTCCTCCAGCATTTTGTGTGTGCTGCTCTGGATTTCCAGCATCTGCAGAATCTCTTGTATCTTTTTAAATGACCAGTTGTCATTCTGTAGATCACAGCTCTCCAAGTTTGCCAGGTTTACTATCACTGACATATGTCGTGAAATTTGTAGTTTTGCGGCAGCAATATGAAGAAATATATAAAAACAATTACTATATGTTACAATAAGAAATATGTAACTGTAACTACGGTATATGGATCTGCAGTTGATGACTCTGTCCACTTTTACGTACAGGTCGGACTACAAGATGGCTCTGTATCCATCACTAGAGGACCTCAAGGTCTCCAAAATAATGCAGGTCAGTGCAGACAATGGTTGCGTTATTGTGAAATTGAGTTGTTCAAGGCCAATCCTTTGAATGGTAGCTATGATAAACTAACTTGTCAGCAAGCGTTCTGCGTGGATCAGTTCCATATATGAAATTGTGGATTCTAGTTAATTGGGACACATCAGGCCAAGTACATTTTGGTCTTATTAAGTGTCTGTCCCAATTAGCTGAAGTTTCATGGAAAAAATTTAAGGGGTATTTAAAAATATGTGCTACCATTTAAATACAATAAGTACATAATTTATTACTCAGTTAAATGAAATACAGAACAAGGTAGAACTCTATCAATACCATGACAATACTATAAAACTGTGTATTAATTCCTAATAGTTATTGGTGGTGGTTTTTTTGATTGATTGTAAATGAACAAAATCAGTGCAGACACATTGTGTAGGTAATGGAGTGCCTTCATAAAATGCTAACAATGATTGCATCTTCCAAATCTTCATTTTCATTATAACATTCAAGATGATGGTCAATACTTTAATTCTTCATAGTGCTTAACTTGTTGAACCAGTGAAATTGTTTCATTTTTACTCCTGGTCATTTCTGGCATCTCCAAGCCTGAATGCTTGAAACCACAGTGAGCAAAACGGTCCTGAATTGCTTTCATGTTTATTTCTTGCCAACTATCAGTAACAAAATTACTGCTTTTGAACAGAAGTACACGTATCTGATGATATTTAAAGACTGTTTGTTCTAAGCACAGTGTATTGTCTAACTACAAGTGCATGTGACTAACACTAGTTAGAAACTGTTCAGCAACAGCTTCCTGTCCCAATCAAGTGGTATAGTGTCCCAAATCAAGAAAGGGAATCCTGGCTATTTTCCCAATTAGTTTTTGTTCTTTAGGAGGTGTCCCAAATAAGCCACTGCGCTGATTAACCAATGGCCCAAATAACTGGAAACCACTATATATTTGATGTATTCTGTGTGGATGTATCATGGCCACAAGAAATTGCTATATTGAGAACACAGCTCATGAAAACCAGTCTTCTCTCTGTTTACACTTCCCATAACGTGCCACAACACAAACTTTGCAACCATATTAACAAAATATAAAATAGCCCTAATAGTCCATAAAAAATCTAAAATATTAATGGTCCCTTGAAGGACAGCAGGGGTAACCCATGAAATAATGTCTTTGCACATCTTAATGCAGAGGAAGTCTAACATTGATTTATTTTCCAAAAACCTAGAGCTTCTCACACAAATACTAAAGCCATAAACTTAAAATACACAGAAACTGACAGAAACAAAATGGGAACCAAAATGAGGCAACTTGTTATTTAAACAGAAGCTGGGATGGGAATGAGTTGGGGGAGATTTTATTCCTGCATTTGGGTGATGCTGGCTGTTTGCTGTAAATTTAACCTTTTTAAAGTTTAGTTTCCTCAGGATCAGTCCACTATTGTGGCCAACCAGGCCTCGCTGGCCATCGAAGCCGAAGCCTTGCATGATGGAGATGGTGAGTTCTGGATACCTGTCTACACACTGCCTCCTCCTTTTGCCATCCACACAACCCCACTACCCCACGCAGACTTCAAAATTCGGCTTCTCATTGGCGAACCAGACCCTGGTTCGACCACAGCGTCTGCACCTTCACCATGGACTTTGGCCTCCTCTGTCCCTGTAACTCCTCTCCCTCTGTGCACCACTCAGTCCAAGTGGTAGTGCTGACAATTCAGAATGCTGAGACAGTGTCGGCTGCAAAGTGAGGGCAGAAGTGGATAAGCATGGAGAATCAACTAGGCCACCTCTTCCCTCCACTCTCCACGTTGTCACTTGTTTAGGAACCAGAGGTCAGGAATCGCTCTTTGTAGAAAATAGACATTTTGTATGTCACTAATCAGCCATGGGTTCATCAGCAAATAAGAACCTGTAGCCGCTGCAAATCACAAGTAAAAACGGGAAATGCTGGAAATACTCAACAAGTTAGGCAGCAGCTGTGCAAAAAGAAGCAGAACTGAAGAGTGGTGAGTCAGGAGGGAAATCAGTTTGGGGGGGGATTAAGTTGCAGGGCGCTGGCTCAGGACTGAGGAGCTGGTCAGACTCAAACTGAGGAGTTACTCAGAGTTTAACTCTATAAAATTACAATGATGGGGAAAATTGGACAAACACAAGAGATTCTGCAGATGTTGGAAACCCAGTACAACACACACAAAATACTGGAGGAACTCAGCAGGTCCGGCAGTATCCATAGAAATGAATAAACAGTCGATGTTTCAAGCTGAGACCCTTCATTAGGTCTGGAAAGGAAGGGGGAAGATGCCACAATAAGAATGGGGGGGGAGGAGAGCAAGTTAGAAGGTGGGGTGGGGAAAGGGAGTTGAAGTAAGAAGCTGGGAGGTGATAGGTGGAAAAGAGGCCTGAGAAAAGGAATCTTGATAGGAGAGGAGAGTGGGCCATGGGAGAAAGGGAAGGAAGAGGGGCATCAGGAGAGGTGATGGGCAGCTGAGGAGAAGTGATAAGCAACAGAGTGGGGAGTGAAGAAGAGGAAAGGGGGAGGGGGAAAATGCATGCTGAATGTTGGAGAAATCAATGTTCATGCCATTGGGCTGGAGCCTACCTAGATGGAATATGAGGTGTTGCTCCTCCACTCTGAGAGTGGCCTCATCGTGGCAGAAGCAACAGCTATGGACTGACATGTCAGAACAGGAATGAGGATAGGAATTAAAATGGTTGGCCACCAAGAAATCTTGGTTTTTGTGGATGGATTGGATGGCTGAGGTTATATTTCATGGAGGAGCGGTGGATGAGAGTGGTGGTTTAAGAGTGAAGGTTATGGGGAGTAGGGTTAGTTGAGGGACTAGTGTAGGAACTTTGCAGTTGCTCTGTTTTCATTAGTAGAAGGGTCAAAATCCAGGGTGTAGACATCACTTCAGTGACAAGGGCCACCGATTCCCGTTGCTAACATTCTCCCTAACAGGGTCGGAGTTTCTGACTGGTGCTTCTCCTCCCGCTTCAGGTCTGTACCCAGATCTCCAGGAACTGGGCAACTACATGGGCCTCGATCTGAACAGTGAGAAGCTGCAGCAAGACTTGTCCCTGGTCCCTGTCTCCGAGTCTGGGGTAAGCATCTGACAGGGCTGGGGGAACCCAGTAAACTCACAACATAGAACAGTAAAGCACAGGAATAGGCCCTCAGCCCATCATGATATACACAACGTCCATATCCCTCCATTTCCTGCACATTCATGTGCATACCTAAGAGCCTCATAAAACCTCTATTGTATTCAACTTTCAATGCATGCCTTCTGCTATTAGATGTTCCAGTTCTGGGAAAAAGTTATTAACTCTGTACTCAATGTTTCTCATAATCTTAAAAAAGACTCTTATTAGATCTTTCCTCAGCCTTCACCGCTCCACAGAAAACAACCCATTTGCCAACCTCTCCTTATAGTTCATGTCCCCTAATCCAGGCGGCAACCTGGCGAATCTCTTCAGCACCCTCTCAAAGCCTCTACCAGAAGACCATAAGACATAGGAGCAGAATTAGGCCATTCAGTCCATTGAGTCTACTCCGCCATTTCATCATGGCTGATCCCGGACTCCATTCAACCCCATGCACCTGCCCACTCACCATATCCCTTGATGCCCCAATTAATCAGGAATCTATCAACTTCCACTTTAAATATACGCATGGACTTGGCCTCAACCACAATCTGTGGTAGAGCATTCCACAGATTCACCACTCTCTGACTAAAAAGAAATCCTCCTTACTTCTGTTCTAAAAGTCACCCCTCAATTTTGAGGCTGTGCCCTCTAGTTCTGGATACCCCCACCAGAGGAAATATCTTTTGCACATCCACTTTATCTAGTCCTTTCAACATTCAATAGGTTTCAATGAGACTCTTCTAAATTCTAGTGAGTACAGGCCCAAAGCTACCGAATGCTCCTCATACATTAACCCCTTTATTCCCAGAATCACCCTCGTAAAGCTCCTCTGGACTCTCTCCAATGATAATACATCTTTTCTATGAAGGGATGACCAGAACTGAATGCAATATTCTAGTTACGGCCTAACTAAAGTTTTATAAAGCTGCAATATACACCTGTGGTCACTTTGTTAGGTACACGAGTATACCTCAATGCAAATATCTAATCAGCCAATCATGTGGCAGTAGCTCAATGCATAAAACCATGCAGACATGGTCAAGCTGTTCAGTTGTTCAGACCAAACATCAGAAATGTGGAAGAAATGTGATCTAAGTGACTTTGACTGTGAATGCTTGTTGGTGCCAGGCAGGGTGGCTTGAGTATCTCAGAAAGTGCTGATCTGGGATTTTCACACACAGCAGTCTCTCGGGTTCACAGAGAATGGTGCAAACAAAAGACGTCATCCAGTGAGCAGCAGTTCTGAGGATGAAAATGCCTTGTTAATGAGAGAGTCAGAGGAGAATGGCCAGTCTGGTTCAACCTGACAGGAAGGCGACAGCAACTCAAGTAACCACGTGGTACAACAGTGGTGTGAAGAAGAGCATCTCTGAGTGAACAACAGTCAAACCTTTATTACTTATAAACCTACTTATTGCTTATTTACTTATTATTTATTTATTTTTGTATCGGCACAGTTTGTTGACTTTTGCACACTGGTTGAATGCCCAAATTGGTGTGGTCTTTCATTGATTCTATTATTGATTTATTGAGTATGCCTGCAAGGAAATGAATCTCAGGGTTATATATGGTGACATAGTATGTACTTCGATAAATTTACTTTGAACTTTTAAGTGGACAAATTGCAGCAGCAGAAGACTATGGATGTACACTCAGTGGCCACTTTATTAGGTAAAATTAATAAAGTTGTCACTGAGTTTAACTTCCCAACTCTTGAACTCAGTGCTTTGACTAATAAAAGGCAAGTGTACCATATGCCTTCTGTACCATCCTGTCAACCTGTGCAGTCACTCTCGGGGAGATATGGAGTTCAAAGATTCAAAGTACATTTATTATCAAAGTATGTGTATAGTGTACAAGCCAGAGATTGGTCCTCCTACAGGCAGCCACGAAACAAACAGCATGGAATCTGTTCAAAGCAAACATCAAACACCCAGCACATGAAAAGAACAAATCACACAAACAGCAAAAAGTGAACAAATAACACACAGAATATTAAACATCAAACTGTAGAGTCCTTGAAATGGTCTAGGAGTGTTCAGTTTAGTTCATTGACTGCAGGCTTTGCAGTCAGTCTGCACAAAAATAGCAAAAAAAAAGAGTAACCAGAAAGCAGAAACACATTTAATATGAACCACAGAGTAAAATCAAGTCCACAGCCAAGACCTGCATCAAGCAAACCTTGTAGCATGAGGAAGACTCCTGCACCTTCCACCACCAGCAGGAGAGAGGGAGACCAGTCAAACACAGGCAGATAGCACTGAGTATCTGCTCACCTTCCCCTCTCGTCCTCATCGATCTCAATCTCGCTCGACACTTAAATTGGTGAGTAGTAATGGACCCGACTGTGGGTTCGTGCTCTGCTTTTAGACCACACACTCAGCTGTCCACCTCACTGAATTTCCCTGGAGACAGGAAAAAGGCTAGATCGCTCAGTAGGCCCAAAAACACAGCATCAAAATGTAGATTACAGGCTCCAATCACACATAGTTTAGTACTAGAAGCATATTTAAAAGAAGTAGAAGTAGTAGTTTTGTGAATTGTCTGCAGGATATCGCCAGTAGTCACCTGCACCATGTTGTTAAAGGATTTAAGGAGTTCTCCCAGTGACAATGTGGATTTCCTCTTGGTTCTCTGGTTTCCTCCCACATTCCAAAGATGTACAAGTTAGGATTAGTAAGTTGTGAGCATGCTATGTTGGCGCCAGATGCACAGCAACTCTTGTAGTCTGCCCCCAGCACATCCTTGGACAGTGGTGGTCAATGTATTTCACTGTATGTTTCAAAGTGACAAATAAAGCAAATCTTCAAAGTAAATTATTATCAAAGTATATACATATGTCATCGTAGACAACCTTGAGATTCATTTTCTTGTGGGCATTCACAAATAAACCAAAGAAAATAATAACAAAAAGTAAATAAGCAATAAAGGTCAACAACATGAGATGAAATGGGAGATTACATCTACAACATATTTTGTTTCTCTCTGCTGCAGGTTGCTGGTGGTCAGCCTTCTCTGGGTAACATGGTGGCCCCAGTGTCAGGAAACAGCCTGGGGTTCCACCGGGCTGAGATTAGACCTGGTGTCCGTGAAGTGATCCTCTGTAAGGACCAGGATGGAAAGGTCGGGCTTCGTCTCCGCTCGATCGACAGAGTAAGTAGCCTCGTCCCAAATGGACTCCAATGTCCCATCACACATTACTCACCAACTACATAAATGATAGAAAAATTAAGATAGTACAGTACAACACAATACAAGCCCATTGGCCCACGATCTTCTGCAGGCTTTTCAACCAGCTCTAAGACCTGAATCTGATTTCTACACCTTGAAATTGAACCTTATCTCCTGTTCCTAGTAATTACCATCTTTGGAGAGCTTATTTCATGATTCCCATCAGAATCAGGTTTATTATCACAGACATAGGTCATGAGATTTATTGTTTCATGTTGTAGTACAGTGCAATACATAAAGTATAAGTTACGTGCCATATTGTATGATGTGGGTGATCAAGGTCTTTCCACTACCATGATTATTCTTGGCAAATTTTTCAACAGAAATGATTTGCCATCGCCTTCTTCTGGGCAGTGTCTTTACAAGATGTGACTCCAGCCATTATCAATATTCTTCAGAGATTGTCTCCCTGGCATCAGTGATCACATAACCAGAGAGTAACATAGTGAGGTAGTGTTCGTGAGTTCTTGGACCATTCAGAAATCAGATGGTGGAGGGAAAGAAGCTGTTCCTAAAATGTGATTGAGCATCTTCAGGCTCCTGTACCTCCTCCCTGATGGTAGCAATGAGAAGAGTACTGGGTGACGAGGGTCCCTAATGAAGAATGCTGCATTCTTGAAGCATCTGCTTTTGAAGATGTCCTCGATGATGGAGGGGCCAGTGCCTATGATGGAGCTGGCAGAGTTTACAACCTTCTGCAGCTTTTTCTGATCCTGTGCATTTGCTTCCATACCAGATGGTGATGCAACCAGTCAGAATACAATTCACGGTAAAACCGTAGAAATTTACTGGAGTTTTTGGTGACGTACCAAATGTCAAAAGAAAGGATCTAGTGCTTTCCCACATATATGAGGAATAAACTCTTCTCGGGCTTTATTCGGGTTGATTATAACAGACATAATGATAAAGTCCATAAGTTTGATGATAAAGTCCACCATCTTCATCAGACGTGCCCAGGCATCATCCCTGAGTTTTTCATCGAAACATCAGTTATAATCAGGCTAGAAGCCTGAGAAGAGTTTATACCAAATGTCCTTAAACTCCTAAAAGAAATATAGCCACTGGCATCCCTTCTTATTGATGTCATCAATATGTTGGGCCCAGGATAGGTCTTCAAAGATCAAGCACCTTCGCTCTGTCCACAGCCAGGATCTCCCACATTCGAATTCCACTTCACATTCCCACGGTGACAGGTTTGTCTACACGCCTCCCCCAAAACCACATTGGTTCCAAGTTCAGACTGGAGTAGCAGCACCTCATATTCTGTCTTGGTAGTCTCCAACCTGATGGCATCGACACAATTTCTCTTCCAGTAACCAGTCTCCTCAGCCCCCCTCACCCCCCAACATTTGTTTTCCCTAATCCCTGTGGTTCCATTATCCTTTCTCTTTCCCTTCCTTCACCCTTATGACCTGCCTATCACCTACAACCTTCCTCCCTCTGGTTCACCACCTGCTTTCCCTGTTTCCATTATCTACTCTTCTTTTCTATCTGATTCCTTCTTCAGCCCTTTGCCTTCCCCGGATCTTCACATTATTCCCTCCCCCATGCACCTACCTTCCCCCTCCTGCATAGACTCTCCTATGCCATAAACACAAGAGGTTCTGGAGATGATGGAAACTGTGAGGAGCACACACAGAAAGCTGGAGTCTGAGAACACCATGCTGGAAGCTGTCCTTAAGCCTACTGGTACATCATTTCAGGCTGGACTAATGCACAAAATGCCAGAGGTACACTACAGGTCAGGCAGCATCTATGGAGGGAAATAGACAGTTCACAAACTGCTGGTGATTCCCTTAATATTCTGGCTGGTATTTACTTTCTTAACTAGCTGGTATGGGGCGGTTCCCTGTCTAAAGCTGTCAGCTGGGACGGGATGGTTCCCTGTCTAAAATTGTCAGCTGAGACAGGACGGTTCCCTGTCTAAAACTGTCAGCTGGGACGGTTCGCTGTACAAGACTGTCAGCTGGGACGGTTCGCTGTACAAGACTGTCAGCTGGGACGGGGCGGTTCCCTGTACAAGACTGTCAGCTGGGATGGGGCGGTTCCCTGCCTAAAACTGTCAGCTGGTATGGGGTGGTTCCCTGTCTAAAGCTGTCAGCTGGGACGGGATGGTTCCCTGTCTAAAACTGTCAGCTGGGACGGGGCGGTTCCCCGTACAAGATTGTCAGCTGGGACGGGGCAGTTCCCCGTACAAGACTGTCAGCTGGGATGGGGCGGTTCCCTGTACAAGACTGTCAGCTGGGACGGGGCGGTTCCCTGTACAAGACTGTCAGCTGGTATGGGGTGGTTCCCTGTCTAAAACTGTCAGCTGGGACGGGACGGGACAGTTCGCTGTACAAGACTGTCAGCTGGGACGGGATGGTTCCCTGCCTAAAACTGTCAGCTGGGACGGGGCGGTTCCCCGTACAAGACTGTCAGCTGGGACGGGGCGGTTCCCCGTACAAGACTGTCAGCTGGGATGGGACGGTTCCCTGTACAAAACTCCTGTCATACTGCCTATATTAGAAATCTTTCACTGAAATGTAAACTCCGATCAAGAAATTGTTTAAAGTAGAAAAGCTATTCTCTTTGACTATTACCTACTCCCTCTTCTCTTCCAGGGAATTTTTGTCCAGCTGGTGCAAGCTAATTCTCCCGCCTCGCTCGTGGGCCTGCGCTTCGGGGACCAGATCCTGCAGCTGGATGGGAACACGTGTGCAGGCTGGAGCACCGGCAAAGCTCACAAGGCCCTGAAAAAGGCACCACAGGACAAGATCTCTCTCATCGTTCGTGACCGGTGAGGACCTGCTCATGGTTGCATTGTTGAGGCTGAGGGACATTCCCTGCTATAATGGTCTAAAAGAATTAACTTTTAATAGATGGAATGCAGAGCAGAGCTGGGCTTAGAGGTGGATGATGGATTTCAACCTGGAACTCCATCTGCCATATCTCTGCCTAGCTTCTTCTGAAGTGAAGTGATTCACTTTGGAAGGTCAAATTTGAAGACAGAGTACAGGGTTAATGGCAGGATTCTTTGTGTGAAGGAAGAGAGAGATCTCTCTCTTAAATTCCTCAAAGTTGCTGCACATGCTGATAGGTTTAAGAAGGTGTATGGTCTGTTAGCCTTCATTAGTCAGGGGATTGAGTTCAAGAGCCAAGAGGTGATGTTGCAGCTCCATAAACAATAGTTAAACCACACTTGGAATATTGTGTTCAGTACTGGTTGCCTCGTTTTAGGAAGGGCATGGAGGCTTTAGAAAGGCTGCAGAGATTTACCAGGATCAGAGAGCATGTCTTATGAGGATAGGTTGAGTGAGCAAGGGCTTTTCTCTCTGGAGCGAAGAAGGATGAGGTGACATGTAAAGGTGTATGAGATTTATGAGACGTATAGATCGAATGGATAACAAGAGACTTTTTCCCAAGGTGGAAATGGCTAATACGAGGGAACATAATTTTAAGGTGATTGGAGAAAAGTATGGGGGGAATGTCAGATGTTTGTTTTCTTTTCCACACAGAGTGGTGGGTGCATGGAACGCTCTGCCGGAGGCCGCGGTAGGGGCATTTAAGCTCTTAGATAGACATGTGGATGAGAGAAAACTGAAGGGCCATGTTGGAGAGAGGGTTAGTTTGATCTGGGAGTAGGTTAGAGGGTTGGCACTATATTGTGGGCTGAAGAGCCTGTACTGTGCTGTAGTGTTCTATGTACAGACCCCTTAACACTAAATAGTGAGTGAATCATGTGGAGTACCTCAGCCTGAAATGTTCACTCTTTATTCCTCTCCATAAGCACTGCCTGACTTGCTGAGTTCCTCCAGTGTTGTGTGTGTGTGTTTCACTGGCAGATCTGATTGAAATCTCATCTCTACATTCATTTCTTCCCATGGTATCCTTTCACCTCATTACTTATCAAGAATTTTTCTCCCTCCTGTCCAAGGCATGCTCAAAGATGGTACTTTTATCATCGTTTGGAGGAAAGGGCTTCTGAGCATTTCTGACCCACCCGATTTCTGAATGATCCATGAACCTATGAACATGCCTTAATATTCCTCTTTTTCACCAATTTATTTTTATTGTAACTTCTAATAATTTATTATGCCTTGCACTGTACTGCTGCCAATGTCCTCGGCCCAAAGGGAGTGACACTATTACAGCTCAGAGTGTGGAGTCCTGTTCCAGTGCTATCTGTAAGGAGTTCATACATTCTCACCGTGACTGCATGGGTTTACTCTCACTGTGCACAGATGTGCCAGTTAGTAGGATGTTTGATCATTCTGAATGGTCCTGTGATTAGACGAGAGTTAAATCAGTGGGCTGCTGGCCTGTGCGGCTCATTGAACACATTGTATCTCTAAATCAGGGGTTCCCAACCTGGAGTCCACAGACCCCTTGGTGATTGGTAAGGCTCCATGGCAAAAAAAAAAATGGGAACCCCTGCCCTAAATAAATAAAATAACACTGAATATATGTGGGAGAAGAGATTTCTTCCTGAGATTGTAGTCTACATTTTTCATGAATTCTTTAACCATCCTCCAGGCCATTCCAGAGGACAGTCATCCTTCACAAGGATAGTGGTGGACACGTTGGCTTCCTCTATAAACGTGGGAAGATCATCTCCATTGTGAAGGACAGTTCTGCTGCCAGGAACGGGCTACTGACCGATCACAACATCTGCGAAATCAATGGTCAGAATGTCATTGGGTTGAAGGTGAGGTTCACCATGCTTGTCATCCACATGCCCGAATGCAACAGAAAACCAGAAAGTTGGAAACATTCAGCAGGTCAGGCAGTGTCTGTGGAGGGAGAAAGTGAGCAAATATTTAGAACATCGTAAAGCAGAGTACAGGCCCTTCAACCCATTATGTTCTGCCAACCCTTTAACCTACAGTAAGATCAACCTACACCTTCCCTCCCACATAGCCCTCCATTTCCTATCATCCATGTACCTACCTCAGAGTCTCTTAAATATCCCTAATGTATCTGCCTCTACCTACCACCCCTGGCAGCACATTCCACACACCCAGTATTCTGTGATTTTCTTTTAAAAAAACACCTTCTGACATCTCCCTCATAATTTCCTCCAATCAGCTTAAAATTATGCTCTCTCATATTAGCCATTTCGCCCCCGGGAAAAAGTCTGGCTGTCCACTCAATCTATGCCTCTTATCATCTTGTACTCCTCTCATCTTTCTTCCTTCCAAAGAGAAAAGCCCTAGCTTGCTCAACCTATGCTCTCTAATCCAAGCAATATCCTGGTAAATCTTCTCTGCACCCTCTCAAAAACTTCCACATCCTTCCTATAATAAGGTAACCAGAACAGAACAACAATACTCTGTGTATTCTAACCAGGGTTCTATAGAGCTGCAACATTACAGTGATGGGAATTGAACCCAGGTCGATGGTACTGTAATAGCGTTACATTAAACGTTGGTTGGTCATTGATGCTTCTCACTGTTCAGTCACCACTGTTGGTTGTGAACCTGCGCTGTCTGCATTTTGTCACAAGGTGGGGCTGCTACACCAGACGACCCAGCCCTTCAGGACATTAATAACCAGAGATGAGTCTGTTTGCAGTTCCTCCAACGATGGCAATGCACAATCTGTAATAACTCCAGATCAGAGTTTGTAATTACAATTCCACAGAATCTGCAAATTTCCGCATTCTTTAACTGCTATTTCAGTCTGCTAGTGCTAGTGACTCCTATATCCTGTCTGGTTACTGAACCACTTTTTCCAGTGGTTCAAAGATGCTTGCAACTCTTTCTCCTCTTAACCCCCTCTCCCTTCTTATTCTGGCTTCTTCCCACTTCCTCTCCTGCCTTGAAGAAGAGCATTGGCCCAAAACATTGACTGTTTATTCATTTCCATAGATGCTGCCTGGCCAGCTGAGTTTCTCCAGCATTTTGTGTGTGTTGCTCAGATTTTCATCATCTTCAGATTTTCTCATCTTGTGTCTATGTGTTGCCAGGGGATAATTTATTAAGCAGTTAGCACCCAGCCCGATGCTGGTCATTGGGCAATTCAGTCACTATACTCAATGCAATATCCGTGGCAGGAAACTCTCACTATAATGTCAAATACCAAACAATTCAACCAATTCAATCAGCATTTGGAAAGAAAGGACTTGTGCTTAGAAATTGGATGGAATCCCTATTTTCCTCTCCATAGTTGCTGCCTGACTGACTGAGTTTCATTTTAATTCCTACCCCGTTTCCATTCCAATTTGTTGGTCCATGGCCTCCTTTCCTGCCACAATAAAGTCACTTTTGGATTGTACCTCATTCTGTCCGGGTGCCTCCAACCTTATGGCATGATCAATTCGTCCAACTTTCAGAAATGTCTTCCCCTCCTCTTCATTCCCCATGCTGGCCTCTTACCTCTTCTCCACATCCACCAATCACCTCCCCCTGCTGCCCCTCCTCCTTTCCACTCTCCTCTCCTAACAGATTCCTTCTTCTCCAACTCAGCCTTTTCTATCTATCATCTCCCAGCTTCTTGTTTCATCGCCCCCCCCCACCTCCAAACCACCAACCTGGCTTCACCTATCACCCTCTAGCTTGTCTTCCCCCCCCCCCACCCCACCCCACCAATTATTCTGGATTCTTCTCTCATCCATTCCAGTCCTGAAGAAAGATCTCAGCCCAAAAACATTGACTAAGTTCCATAATGCTGCCTGACCTGCTGAGTTCCTCCAGCACTTCCTGTGTGTGTGTGCTTATGTTTATGTCTGTAATCAATCAACCTGACGAGCCATTCAATCGATTAAGTCATTACTAATCTTCTTGTTTTATATTTTGACATCCTTGGAGAAATTCACAGACCATTAACTGTCCCTGGATGACTTCTGAGTGTCTATTAAGGCAGTTCAAACTGTCCATTTCTCCAGACTGTCAAGAACCCATGAATTCTACATCACTTTTTTTTGCTCTCTGTTTCCACTACTTATTTATAGAAACCATAGAAAACCACAGAAAAACTACAGCACAGAAACAGGCCTTTTGGCCCTTCTTGGCTGTGCCGAACTATTTTCTGCCTAGTCCCACTGACCTGCATACGGACCATATCCCTCCATACACCTCCCATCCATGTATCTGTTCAATTTATTCTTAAATGTTAAAAAAGAACCCGCATTTACCACCTCGTCTGGCAGCTCATTCCACACTCCCACCACTCTCTGGGTGAAGAAGTCCCCCCCCCAATGTTCCCTTTAAACTTTACCCCCCTCACCCTTAACCCATGTCCTCTGTTTTTTTTCTCCCCTTGCCTCAGTGGAAAAAGCCTGCTTGCATTCACTCTATTTATACCCATCATAATTTTATATACCTCTATCAAGTCTCCCCTCAATCTTCATCGTTCCAGGGAATAAAGTCCTAACCTATTCAACCTTTCTCTGTAATTGAGTTTCTCAAGTCCCGGCAACATCCTCATAAACCTTTTCTGCACTCTTTCAACCTTATTAATATCCTTCCTGAAATTCGGTGACCAAAACTGAACACAGTACTCCAGATTTGGCCTCACCAATGCCTTATACAACCTCATCATAACATTCCAGCTCTTATACTCAATACTTTGATTAATAAAGGCAAATGTACCAAAAGCTCTCTTTATGACCCTATCTACTTTTAGGGAATTTTGTATCTGTATTCCCAGATCCCTCTGTTCTACTGCACTCCTCAGTGCCTTACCATTTACCCTGTATGTTCTACCTTGGTTTGTCCTTCCAAAGTGCAATACCTCACACCTGTCTGTATTAAATCCCATCTGCCATTTTTCAGCCCATTTTTCCAGCTGGTCCAAGTCCCTCTGCAGGCTCTGAAAACCTTCCTCACTGTCCACTACACCTCCAATCTTTGTATCATCAGCAAATTTGCTGATTCAATTTACCACATTATCATCCAGATCATTGATATAGATGACAAATAACAATGGACCCAGCAATGACCCATGTGGCACACCACTAGTCACAGGGCTCCGCTCAGAGAAGCAATTCTCTACCACCACTCTCTGGCTTCTTCCATCGAGCCAATGTCTAATCCAATTTACCACCTCTCCATGTGTACCTAGCAACTGAATTTTCCTAACAAACCTCCCATGCGGGACCTTGTCAAAGGTCTTACTGAAGTCCATGTAGACAACATCCACTGCCTTCCCTTCATCCACTTTCCTGGTAACCTCCTTGAAAAACTCCAATAGATTGGTCAAACATAACCTACCACACACAAAGCCACATTGACTCTTCCTAATAAGTCCCTGTCTATCCAAATGCTTGTAGATTCTGTCTCTTAGTACTCCCTCCAATAACTTACCCACTACCGACGTCAAATTTACCAGCCTATAATTTCCCGGATTACTTTTCGATCCTTTTTTAAACAACGGAACAACATGAGCCACTCTCCAATCCTCCGGCACCTCACCCATAGACACTGACATTTTAAATATATCTGCCAGGGCCCCTGCAATTTTAACACTAGTCTCCTTCAAGGTCCGAGGGAACACCCTGTCAGGTCCTGGGGATTTATCCACTTTAATTTGCCTCAAGATAGCAAGCACCTCCTCCTTTTCAATCTGTACAGTTTCCATGATCTCACTACTTGTTTCCTTTAATTCCATAGACTTCATGCCTGTTACCCTAGTAAATACAGACGCAAAAAAACCATTTAAGATCTCCCCCATTTCTTTTGGTTCTGCACATAGCCGACCACTCTGATCTTCAAGAGGACCAATTTTATCCCTTACAATCCTTTTACTCTTAATATACTTGTAAAAGCTCTTTGGATTATTCTTCACTTTGACTGCCAAGGCAACCTCATGTCTTCTTTCAGCCCTCCTGATTTCTTTCTTAAGTATTTTCTTGCACTTTTTATACTCCTCAAGCACCTTATTTACTCCGTTTCCTATACATGTCATACAACTCTCTCTTCTTCTTTATCAGAGTTGCAATATCCCTTGAGAACCAAGGTTCCTTATTCCTATTCACTTTGCCTTTAATCCTGACAGGAACATACAAGCTCTGCACTCTCAAATCTTTTAAATATATTTATTATTTATAGTATATTTTAGTATTGCACTGTAGCACTGCTGCAAAAAACAAATTTCACAACATACCTTTCGTATGACTCGGGGATTTCATTGAAACCTATTGAATATTAAAAGACCTAGATAGAGTGGATGTGGAGAGGATGTTTCCAAAAGTGGGAAGTCTTGGACTAGAGGGTACAGCCTCAAAATAGAAGGACACCCCTTTAGAACAGATATGAGGAGGGTGGTGAATCTGTGAATTCATTGCCACAGACTGCTGTGGAGGCCATGTCATTGGCTATGTGATGTGGAGGTTACTATGTTCCTGATTAGTCAGGGTGTTAAAGGTTGTGGGGAGAAGGCAGGGAATTGGGTTGAGAGGGATTATAAATCAGCCATGATGGTGGAGCAAACTCGATGGGCTGAATGGCATAATTCTGTTCCTGTGTTTTAAACTGTACATCAGTGATAATAATTCTGATTCTGGTACATTGTTTCTGTTCTGTGCTGGCTGTTTTAACCCTGTCACTGCCCCCAGCACATCCTTGAATGTGTTGGTACGCGTTTGATTGCTGTGCTGTCCAGAGTTGAAGATGTTGCTTGTATCTTTGTTCTCTGTTTCACAGGACTCTCAGGTCGCTGATATTCTGGCCACAGCTGGAACCTCAGTGACCCTCACTGTCATGCCTACTGTTGTCTTTGAGCACATGGTTAAAAGGTGAGTGAGCCAGCAATGAAACTGGGTACAAAGTCGATTCAGTGGTTGGATGGTATGGGAAGGTGCAAGTATTGTCATCCCTGTCCTCACCCGCATCCTGCATCCTCCCCATCTCGACAACTCCTACCAGCACTGCCACTCTCCAAGGCTTCCATTCTGGCCCCTTCTCCAAGTATAATTGTCAACAACAAAAAGTGGGGGCCTTGTTCTCTGAAACCCAGGGCCTAGGTCTCTCCAGCTCTCTCTTGCTGTGGTGCTCCTCAAACCCTTTGTCCACTGAGTCTGCTTTGCCATCCAATTATTCCTCTCAATGCCATTCTTCCGCTTGTTCCCTGGAACCTTATTAATCAAGAACCTTTCTCTGCTTTAAATATACCCATTAGCCTCGACAGTCGTCTGTGGCAATGAATTCCACAGATTCGCCAGCCTCTGGCTAAACAAATTCCTCCTCACCTCTGTTCTGAAGAGACATTCTTGTATTCTGAGGCCATGTCCTCTGGTCCTAGACTCTCCCACTATTGCAAACAACCTCTCCACATCCACTCTATCAAGGCCTTTCAATATTCTATAGATTTCAGTGACAGCTTCCATCAGTTTTCTAAACTCCAGTGAGTATAGGTCTAGAGCCATCAAACGCTCATCATACATAGGCCCTTTTGTTCCTGGGATTACTCTTGTGAACCTCTCTGAATCCTCCCCAATGCCAACACATCCTTTCTTAGATAAGGGACCTAAAGCTGCTCACAATACTCCAAGTGCAGTCTGACCAATGCCTTATAAAACCCCCCAACATTCCATCCTTGTTTTTCTATTCTAGTCCTCTCAATGAATACTAACATTGGATTTGTGTTCCTTACTACCAACATCCTTAATAGCTTTGTGCTCTGTGCTAGTTTATGAAGCAATGTCAATCTTATTTACAATTCTATAGCACCGAACAGGCCCTTCAGCCCATCCTGTGTATGCTACCACTTTGTATCAATGTACACTAATCTTATTTAGAGGGCTATGGGTAACCCTCAGTAATTTCAAAGGTAAGGACATGTTTAGCTCAGCTGTATTGTGCTGTAGGTTTTCTATGTTTCTGTGTCAATATCTGTATGCGTGAGAGGTTACAGCGGGACATTGATAGGATGTAAAACTGGGCTGAGAAGTGGCAGATAGAGTTCAACCTGGATAAGTGTCAGGTGGTTCATTTTGGTAGGCCAAATATGATGGCAGAATATAGCATTAATGGCAAGACTCTTGGCAGTGTGGAGGATCAGAGGGATCTTGGGGTCTGTGTTGATAGGACACTCAAAGCTACTGCACAGGTTGACTCTGTGGTTAAGGCATACTATGCATTGGCCTTCATCAACCATGGGATAGAGTTTAAGAGTCGAGGGGTAATGTTAGAGCTATATAGGACCCTGGTCAGACCCCATTTGGAGTACTGTGCTCAGTTCTGGTCACCTCACTACAGGAAGGATGTGGAAACTATAGAAGGGTGCAGAGATTTACAAGGATGTTGCCTGGATTGGGGAGCATGCCTAATGAGAATAGATTGAGTGAACACGGCCTTTTCTCCTTGGAGTGACGGAGGATGACAGGTGACCTGATAGAGGTGTACAAGATGATAAGAGGCATTGATCGTGTGGATAGTCAGAGGCTTTTTCCCAGGGCTGAAATGGTTAGCACGAGAGGGCACAGTTTTAAGGTGCTTGGAAGCAGGTACAGAGGGGATGTCAGGGGTAAGTTTTTTATGCGGAGAGTGGTGAGTGTGTGGAATGGGCTGCTGGTAATGGTGGTGGAGGTGGATACGATAGGGTCTTTTAAAATACTCCTGGATAGGTACATGGAGCTTAGAAAAATTGAGGACTATGGGTAACCCTAGGTAATTTCTAAGGTAAGGACATGTTCGGCACAGCTTTGTGGGCTGAAGGGCCTGTATTGTGCTGTAGGTTTTCTATGTTTCTGTTTGCCCGCATTAAGGCCTTAATGCCTTGGTGATTCAAGTACTTGTCTAGGTGTAAATAAGTTTGAAAGAGTACAGAGAAAATTTACAAACCTTGTCAGGACTGGAGGACTTGAGTTATAAGGAAAGATTGAATAGGTTACAACTTTATTCTTTGGAAAGCATTAGATTTGATAGAGATATACAAAATGCTATATGGTTGGTGGTGTGGAGATACGTCTTTACCAAAGGAGGTGTAGGGCACTCCTTCCTTCCACTAGCCTGCAGGTCGCCTTTGGGCAAGGTGTAGCACCTGCTTAGGCCCCAGATCAAGGTCATGTGAAGCCATGGGAGCAGGTGGTGGATGGTCGTATGAGCAGCTGGTGCATATCACAAGTGCTGGTTGTGCGACCACTGACGCCAGGCAGACAATCTCTGAAGAGTATTGATGTTGGCTGGGACACCCGTCTTGTAAAGACACTGCCCAAAAGAAGGCAATGGCAAACCACTTCTGTGGAAAAATTTGCCAGGAACAATCATGATCATGGAAAGACCATGATTGCCCACGTCATACGACATGTCTCATAACGAATGAACGATACAAAATTATGAGGTGTAGGCTTTTTCCACCAAGGTTGGGTGGGACTTCAACAGGGGTCATGGGTGAAGTGTGAAAGATGAAAAGTTTAAGGGGAAACTTCTTTGGAGTGAAGGAAGATGAGAGGTGACTTGACAGAAGTGGATAAGAGGACAACAAACATTGATTGAATGGACAGCCAGACTTTTTCCCAGGGTGGAAATGGCTGCTACGTGGGGACAAAATTTTTAAGGTGATTGGAGGAAGGTATGGGGGGGGGGGGAATGTCTGAAGTAGTTTGTTTTTTTTTCCACAGAGTGGTGGATGTGTGGAATGCACTGTTAAATGGATGGTAGAAACAGATATGTTAGGAAGATTTAAGAGGCATATGGATGAAAAAAAAATGGAGGGCTATGTGGGAGGGTAGAATTAGATTGATCTTCAAGTATGTTAAAAGCTTTGCACAGCATTGTGAGCTGAAAGGCCTGTATTGCTCTATTTTCTTATTTCTCCACTACCTCTTAGAGGCATAGAAAAGTACAGCACAGAAACAGGCCCTTTGGCCCATCTAGTCTGTGCTGAACCATTTAAATTGCCTACTCCCATTGACCTCCTGAGGCATTACATACAAAACTCCTTCTGTGGAAGGAATTTCACCTCTGAACTCCTCCCTCCCACTTTCATTGCATGCCCTTGCAAGACACAGTAACAATCTTCTCCCTATTTTTACATACCTCCATCAGACGTCCCCTCAGCCTCCTCCATTGCAGAATGTTACTAGTGTTGACGTGACGCTGGGGTAATGGTGTGTTTGTTGTTCTTCCAGGATGTCCTCTGGTCTTGTGTCTCAGATGGATCACTCCACTCCAGAGGTGTAAGAGCTCGTTGGTGCTTTAGTATTTACTCACAAGAGATCAAGTGCGGAGCTATATTCTCTGCCGCTTTATCTGGAATAATCCACTGGATCTCTGTTCTTTTATTAAAATCATCTCCATATCAAGTTTGTGCATTAATTCACACTTTATTCTGCTATCTTGTGGACCTCTCTGTATTTTTAACCATTTTGGTGTTTGAACTCTCAGTACATTATATTAGCTACTGTAATTATGGACAAACTTTACGTAACAGACCATCAGCAGCTAAAAACGCTAAGGGAACAGATTTGCAAGCATAATAACCAGTAAGTTCAAAGTTCAAGGTCAATTGGTGATCAAAGTATGTATATCTATCCTGAGATTCATTTTCTTGCATGTGTTTACAGGAAAATAAAGAAAATCAATAGAATTTATGAAAACTATGTATCACAAAAACTGACAAACTAATGTAAAAAGATGATAAATCATTTAAATAATTTTAAATAAATATTACAGAGAACATGAGTTGAAGAGTCCTTGAAAGTGAGTTTGTAGATTGTGGAATCAGTTATCCCCACTGGTTCAGGAGCCCGATGGCTGTAGGGTAATAACTGTTCCTGAATTTGGTGGTGTGGACCTAATGCTCCTGTACCTCATACCTGATGTTATTAGGCAGAAGAGAGCATGGCCTGGATGGTCGGGGTCTTTGATGACGGATGCTGTTTTCCTGTGGCAGTGCTCCTTATAGATGTGCTCGGGGGGGGGAGAGCCTTACCTGTGATGGACCAGGCTGCATCCACCACTTCCTGTAGACTCTTGTGTTCCCAGGTTTTGGTGTTTCCATACCAGTATATCCCAAATATCAATAACCAATAAGAATGGTTAACAACTCTTAGTGTTACTAAAGTGGAATGTTGCATATTGTAAACCAGGGGTTCCCAAACTTTTTTGGGCCATGGACATTAAACAAGGGGTCTGTGGACTCCAGGTTGGGAACTGCTGTTGCAAACCAATGACATTTGTTAGTTAAAAAGGAACACAATCAAATCACACAGTTTGTACTATGATCAATTGTAATGCAAACTGCCTGATAGCTGAGGTCACAAGCCCAGCAACTGGCCATTTGGGATTTCTGTCTTGGAAGTTAAAGGGTTCAACTGAAGCGATAACTGAAAGGGAATCAATTCAGTTATAAACTTGCCTGTTCCAGCAGCAAGGCAGGGGGAAATAGCTGACAGCACTCAGTAGAAACTGCGCACAGGCCTCTTCTATACCTGTCCACGCTGACTGATCCTCTCGCACCCAAGACTAATTCTTGGCAAAGGATTTGTGATCTCCGCATGTGAAATGCTGCTCCTGTTTCCATGTAATGTTTAAATGTAGTTAAAAAGCAGAATGTTAATCATAAACACAAGAGACTCTGCAGATGCTGGAAATCCAGAGTAACACACATAAAATGCTGGAGGAACTCAGCAGGTCAGGCAGCACCTATGGAAATGAATAAACAGTTGACATTTGGGGCTGAGACCCTTCAACAGAACAATTGTCAGGTTAATCAGTAAAATTACACAAATATCCAGAAGATTGCTATTATCTTGACTGCATAGTAGTTCCAATCCAAGCTATAAATTGGTGAAGACAATGGCACTAGCATGCTAGTGTAGTGGTTAGCACAATGCTTTAGAGTACAGGAGACCTGGGTTCAATTCCCGCCACTGCCTCTAAGGAGTTTGTACATTCTGCCTGTGACCACATGGGTTTCCTCTGGTGCTCCCATTTCCTCCCACAGTCCAAAGACTTATCCGTTGGTAGGTTAATTGGTCATTGTAAATTGTCCTGTGATTAGGCTAGGATTAAATCGTTAGACCTGGCTGGTGGTGTAGTGGCATCAGAGTCGGACTTCGGAACGAATCCAGCCAGCTGGCTCCCCTGCATGCTTTCCATCCATGTTGGGTTACGAGCTGGTGATCTCTTTGGAAACTCACCTGGCAGAAGGCAAAGGCAAACCACTGCTGTAACTTGCCTCGTACGCGATTCCCCAGAGAGGCGTGGAGGGAAATCGTCTAACTGGAGAAACTCTGGATGCAACATACCCTTCCTTTCCATTGCTGAGCGATGCAGCTCAAAGGGCCAGAAGAGCATGTTCCATACATATAATAAAAATAAATACATATATCTGATTCATGTGGCATCCTATGGTATCCTCTACCTTGTGCACCATCTTACACCATAGATTTAAGAGCAGAATATTCTAGTCCTCTCAAAAGGCTGGTGACAAACATTGCAGCTAGAAGTTGGCTGTAAAGAATAACACCCTTTTCAAAGTGGTGTTCTTGGGTTTCTCTCAGAGCCCTTGATCACTAATAGTATAAAATTGCCATTGTAATGAGGTAGACTGACCAGTTTATACACAGCTCCCACAGACAGCATTGTGCTAACTTGTCCTGTTGATGTTGGTTGAAGGGTAAACCTCTAGAGAAACTCACAGTCTCTTTAACATTGTGAGACAGACTTCTCTTAATCCAGAGACAGGAAATTGATTTTTAACCTCGGTACTGTCACATTGACAGGATTAGCATGTACTCTGCTCCTAGTTTAGCTGAGTGTAACTGTGTGCCTGTTTTCGAATCTCTTCAACCACAGTTTGATCAGTGAGACACACAAAAAAAATTAGTTTTATTTGTCATGTGTACATTGAAACTTACAGTGAAATGCATCGTTTTGCATCAACGACCCACACATTCCAAAGATTGTGCTGAGGGCAGCCCACAAGCTTCACCATGCTTCTGGTGCCAAAGTAACATGCCCACAACTCATTAACCCTAACCATACGTCTTTGGACTGTGGAGAAAACTAGCAGTCACAGGGAGAACATACAAACTCCTTACTAACAGGAACTGAACCATCGCTGGCACTGTAAGTGTTACACTAACTGCTACACTACTGTGCCTCCCATAACACTGAGCATTACTTTAACAAATTGGTCCACAACAGACCCCACTCTGGTGAAAACCATAAGGCATAGCTGCAGAGTTATTTTGTCTGTATAGTGGTTCCGATCCAAGTTATGAGAGTGTAGACAAAAGTGCCATACTAATAACTGATTATGTGGCACCTTGTGGATTCAGTCTAATCGTTTTTCCTGACTACGTTGCTCATATTAACTCCACAATTTACTCTCTTAGACCATAAGAAACAGGAGCAGAATTAGGGCATTTGGCCCATCAAGTGCCTTGTCATTCCATCATGGCTGATTATCCTTCTCAACCCCATTCTCCAGCCTTCTTCCATAACCCTTGATGTCTTTGCCAATCACCACCCTCGGGCAGAAGAAATTACTCCTCATCCCACAGTAGGACAGTCTCAGACCAGAGGGCACAACTTCAAAATTTAAGGATGTCCCTTTAGAACAGAGATGAGGAGGAATCTCTTTAGCCAGAGGTGGTGAATCTGTGGAATCCATTGCCACAAACGGCTGTGGAGGCCAAGTCTTTGGGTATATTTAAAGCAGAGGCTGATAGCTTCTTGATTAGTCAGGGTGTCAAAGGTTACAGGGAGAAGGCATGAGAATGGGTTTGAGAGGATAATAAATTAAACGACATCAAATGATGGAACAGACTCCATGAACCTAATTCTACTCCTATGCGTTATGGTCTTATTCAGGGTCTGAAATAGTGAGGTGTTAAGAGAATAACAGATTAATTGCGATGAACCATAGCAAGGTTTGACATCTACACACGAGATCCTGTAGATGCTAGAAATCTTGAGCAAAACATGCAACATGCTGGAGGAACTCAGTAGGACAGGCAGCATCTACGGAAGGGAAAAAAAATCAACTGACATTTTGCACCAAGATCCTTCATCAAGACTGGAAAGGAAGTGGGAAGAAGCCAGAATAATAAGGTATAGGAGAGGAAGGAAAATTTAAACTTCTCCAAAGTAAGCAAACAGTACCTTGAACACTTTGCATTGGAACAGCAGATCATAAACACAAGAGATTCTAAAGATGCATGGAAATCTTAAGCAACACACAAAAACGTTGCTGGCGGAACTCAACAGATCAGGCAGCTTCTATGAAAGGGAATGACAATCAACATTTTGGGCTGAGATTCTTCATCAGGACTGATGTTGTCTGACCTTCTGAAGTTTTCCAACATTTTGTATGCGTTGTTCTTGATTTTCAGCAACTGAAGAATGTCCTGCATTCTATAACAGCAAGATAGAAGCTCTCCTTGAAGCTGTGGGGCATGCTCGCAAACATTTACATCTTCTAAAGCCAGAATAAAAAGGATTAACTTCTTGAACATCATTGGGTTAACAGCTCCTCTCCCAAGGGAAGGTTCACCGCACACTTCGTGTTTCCTGGCAATATTTCACATACCTTGATGTTTTTGTCTCTGCACCACTTAGACAAGGAGCCTAGAGGTTTCAGGTGTTTATTTCAGGTACAGGATACTCTGAATGCTACAGAGTCAGTGGTACAAATGATAAACAGTAACAGCGAAGAAGCACCTCAGTTATCTGTCAGACATCACTGGGTTCAGTGTTAGACTGCTTCACAGTAACCTTCAACAACAGCTGGCACCCAGTTTCTTGTGTGCATACACATAGAAACACACACCGACACACACACTACTGTTCCCTCTAAGCTGCGTGGGTGTGCAGCTGTGCAGTATCTGAAATCCTCCCACGCACATAACCTTTGTTGCCATGCAGCTGGAATTTTCTTTTGAATAATGTTAATCTAAATTTGAAGTTATGTTTATATAATTTTGAAATCTATGTTGATATAATTGTGAAATATCCTGTAATTATGTGTTAATCAATATAGTCCATAAATTTTCTAAATAATAAACATACCACATTTACTTTGAAACATCTTAGAGCTTCAACGTTTTTACATCGTGTTTCAAGTTACAGCACTGTTACAAATTGTAACAATAAACACAGAATGGAAGTTAGTATCTCATTGTTAATAAACCACCACCTGCTGAACACCGACGCCATCTAAGTTTAAAAGTTTATGAAACATGTAAGATTTTCTTTATAAACACGAGAAAGTCTGCAGGTGCTGGAAATCCAAAGTAACACACAAAATACTGGAGGAACTCAGCAGGTCAGGCAATATCTATTGAAACGATAGATAGTCAATGTTTCGGGCCAAGACCCTTCTCTAGGAATAAGAAGGAAGGAGAAAGATGCTAGAATGAAAAAGATGGAGGCAGGGGAAGGAGGCTAGCTGAAAGGTGATAGCTAAAGCCAGGTGGGTAGGAAAGGTGAAGGGCTGGAGAAGAAGGAATCTGACAGAAGAGGATAGTAGTACTGTATTTCATTATACTCTTCAATTAATAAATAAAATCAAAAGTACGTGATTTTTCAATTTTCATTCTAAATATTCATAGTATGCATATTAAAAAAAAGTCTTTGAACTGCCGTGCAGATTTCAGGCCGCGTAAAAATTTCCTGCTCAGAGCAATGGTTAGTCCGTGCAGCTGAAAAAAAATAGAGGGAACACTGCCACATAAACACACACACGCACGTACGTAATAAACAAGACTCAACCAAACACAAAACAAAGACATTATCAAATGTTATGATCACTCTTCTGACCTGTTCTCTAGACTCCCAGACCAGGCATCAAGTTAACAAAGGAAGATCTCAGCACTTGAGTATGTCCACCAGGGTTGAGGAAATGAGGAACACATTAAACTTCTAAGGACACATCCTCCCCTCGAAACTACTTGCCACCCTGATCTGACCAGGTGTCAATGTTCTATTGTGGTGAATGTTTCAATATTCCATCACATGGCACCGTCACCACAACCAGTGCCAATGGGTCGATGTGATGCTCTGTCAGGGACATCAGGGAGACGGTACAAAAATGCTATCCCTCCGACGTCCCACGAAAGAATTAGAAATATAATGCTGTAATAGTGGAAATGCAATTTTAAACAGTGATATGTTGATTTCTCTCTGAACATTTATAAACAACATATTAGAAAATTCTAAACACAAGACATTCCGGAGATGCTGGAAATCCAGAGCAACACACGCAAAATGCTGGAGGAACTCAGCAGGTCAGGCAGCATCTATGGAGGGGAATAAAGAGCCAATATTTTGGGCTGAGACCCTTCATCAGGACAGAACGTTGGAAAATTCTACCCCTGAACTAACAGGACTTAAGACCATAAGGTATAGGAGCAGATTTATGGCCAGTGTCACATAACCAAGACTTCTGATATATACCAGCTGCTCAAATGATCATCTGCCACCGGCTCCTGTGTCTTCACGTGACCCTCATCAGGGGTGGGGGCGGGGTGCAAAGCAGGTGCTACACCTTGCCCAAAGGTAGGCTAGCAGAGGGAAAGAATGCCTTACACCTCCTTTGGTAGAGACGTATCTCCACCCCACCACCCCAACTATTTAAGGCTTCCATTAAAAAGTCTGATAATCCATTCTTTCCAAGATTACCTGAAGAATCCATCTCAATTCCATTTCCACGGGTGTTAAATGATTTCTACCCCTGCATTGAATCTCCCAAACAAGGAATGGATTATCACCGAGGGTAAATTAATTGACTTGGGCAAGGGTGTCAAAGCTGAATGATCACATGACTTGTTGCTCCCTGACCACTTTTGACCTGTTAGCAAGGGTTGGTAGATTTTGGTACATTTGCCTTCACAAATCAGAGTATTCAGTACAGGAGTTAGGATATTACTTTGAAGTTGTTTAAGACATTGGTGAGGCCTAATTTGGAGTATTGTGTGCAGTTTTGGTCACCTACCTACAGGAAAGATGTAAATAAGGTTGAAAGAGAGCGGGGAAAATTTACAAGGATGTTGCCAGAGCTTAAGTCATCAGCTATAGGGAGAGGTTGAATGGGTTCGGACTTTATTCCCTGGAATGTAGAAGATTGAGGGGAGAGTTGATCAAGCTATATGAAATTATGAGGGGTATAGATAGGCAGGCTTTTTGTATTGAAGTTGGGTGAGACTAGAACTAAAAGTCATCAGTTAAAGGTGCAAGGTGAAATATTTAAGGGGAGCCTAAGAGGGAACTTCTTCACACAGAGAGTGGTGAGAGTGTGGAACCAGTTGCCAACAGAAGTGGTGGAAGAAGGTTTGATTGCAGCTTTTAAGAGAAGTCTGGATGTATATGGACGAGAGGAGTAGGGAGAGCTATGGTCCAGGTGGGCATTGAAGGGACTAGACAGAATAACAGTTTTTTGTCATGGACTAGATGGGCCAAAGGGTCTGGTTCTGTGCTGTAGAACTATGTGATTTTATTATAGTTTAAAATACTTTTTGCATATTCCCAGGAATACTAAACATTGCACAGAATGCTGGAGAAACTCCGTAGGTTGGGCAGCATCTACAAAGGGAATTGGACAGTTGACCCGAAACATCAGCTATCCATTTCTGTCCACAAACACTGGCATTTTGTGTCCTGCTCCTTATTGCAGCATCTGTAATCTCTCATGTCCCAAGAGAACAAGCCCAGTGAATGTAATCCAACATTCTGATTTAACAGTGGGTAAGAAACCTGTGCATGTGAAAAATTAATCCTCATCCGAATCTTTGTCAAGCCTCAAACCATTCCCGTGAAAAGAAGCCACTAGTCTACCACTGGCTTTATGCCAGAGCCAAGGAAGGAGCCCAGTGATTGCTTTGGACTGAGATATATTGTGGGAGGAATTCCATCTCCTTTCTTGAATAGATTGGCAGGTTTACCACAGCGATGATTCACAGGAAGTCTGATCTGGCAGCTGGGAGTACAAAAACCCTGCTCTTCCACCTCCCAGAAGCAACACAGCAAAGTGCAAATGCGTCACAAAGGTAAAGTTGTTAAAAATGTGCAAACAATCAATAAATATATAAATATGGTTGTCACCACAAAAAGGATGGGGAGAGATTGTCTAAAACTACAATCAGGTATCAATCATGGTTAAAAGTGATCATTGAAGATTGGCACCAGCTGACAGGGAACAACTGCCAGCAACTGATCCAGTGCATTAATGGAGTGAAGGTGCCAGTTTGTATATGTGTTATTGACAGAAGCATATTGAAAATGCTTTGATGAATTGTCTTTGACTAATAATAACAACAATGAACTCTGATGGAAATGGTCACAGGAGCTTTGTGATGTCCTTTAGACACTCATTTAGATTAGTTATTTGTCTCTATTATATATATATATATTTATGTATATTTCTATATATTTGGGTGTATTAATGAATTGTTAATGTTTATACAAGGAGTCTGATCAGTGCATGGGAATGGTGTGAAATTGTTTCTGAAATAATGGAGAAGGTGAATGAGGATTAGGGTGAGGGGTACGGACAGTACGGGAGGGTGGGGAGATAATGTTGGTGTGTGCTGGAAAGAGTGTCAAGAGGTTTTGGATGATGGTGGGGCATCAAGAAGAGCTGCTGAGCTTGGATAGGCAATGCTAGAGATCCCATAAGACATTGGAGCTGATGGTCCATTCAGCCCATCAATTCTGTCTTGCCATTTGATCATGACTAACTGGAACTGGGGGGAGGGCTAGGATAGAATAGGCTGGAGGTCAGGGATGGAGACTGGGGACTGGGAGAGGAAAACCAGTGGGACAAGTTAGGGTAAGGAATGGGGAGGGGCTACTAGAGAAGGGAAAGTGAGAGGGACCCGGCGGAGGTCTATAGTGGGGGCATGGTAGCAACCTGGGTTTGATTCCTGCCACTGTCTGTAAGAAGTTTGTACATTTTCCCCATGACCACATGGTTTTGTCCAGGTGCTCCAGTTTCCTCCTACAGTCCAAAGACGTGCAGGTGAGTAGGTTATTTCATCACAAGGTGAAACTGGCCAGCTGTAACCATGCTGTATCTCTATAAAATGAAGGGTGGGATCTATGATGGGTCAGTGACTGGTGGACAACAGGGCGAAGCTGGGAAAGAGGTGAGATAGGAGCTAGGATGGGAAACGGGGACAGTGAGAGGAAGGCGGACTGTTATTCAGTCGGCGCAAGGAATGGAGAGCAATGACACAACAGCAACGCAGCAGCATGCCGATGTTGTAGAGGGGCTGAGAACTGCCCTGCTGTGTGCTGACGATCCAGGCAAGGGTGGGGACGGCTGGAATAGTCACCGCCAGCAGGTCCACAATGTAGTGGTGGCTCCAGTGGGTCAGCCAGCCATCAGGTTCCACCGGCACTGCTTGGCCCGAGATTTCCATCAGCCCCCCTGTGGCCGACTGCCTATCAACCAGCCTCGTGTCCAGCGTCTGCTGGTCAGGGAGGATCTCTGACGCCTCTCCTTCCGAGGTGAGGCTACGTGGGCTGCAGGCACTGGACTTCAGCACCTTCTCGGCGATGACCTCCAGGTCGGGTTGGCGGGCGGCATGGTCAGTCTGGACACTCTGGTCCCGAAGGATGACCTGCTGGGGGCCAGGCCTGCAGGCAGCTTCCTCGGGCTCCTGGCCCATCAATACCCCAGGCCGGACTGAAAAGCTGAGACCCTCCAGGGTGCGGTCCATCCCAGAGGCCAAGGAGCTATGGTGAGGGGCCGGGAAACCCTCAATGCCCTGGAGCTCACCCACCCGCTCGCTCAGCTTGGTGTAGGTCGAGCTTCGGGTCAGGGATTTGGCCGGAGAGCCAGAGGTGGACTGAGAGGCCCCATCCTGGGCTAACTCCATACTCTGCAGCAAGGTCTCCAGTTTCTTGTTCTGAATGTTGATGTCAATGAAATACTTCTGGATACCCTTGTCTTTCTCCACTAAGTTGTTCTTCACCGTCTCGATCACCTGCTTCAGCTGTTTGATCTCCTTCCTGGCCTCCTTCAGTGACAGCTGGGCCTCCACACGGTGGCATTCTTCCTCGATCCAGTCCTCCTGCATCCGTGACAACTGCATCTTCAGGTCCTCCACCTCGATGCCCCTGTCAAGCCCACAGGACACCCCATCAGTCGCCCATCACCGACTGTACGCATCCCTCCAGCCTGACACTCACTGACATATATGTACTTTGATAATAAATTTATTTCAAAGTTTTCAACGTTCAAAGAAAATTAATTATCAAAGTACCATGAGATTCACTTTTTGCAGGCATTCACATAGAAATAAAGAAATAGAACATAGAACACAGTACAGGCCCTTTGGCCCACAAGGCTGTGCAAACCTTTTCAAAGTTCAAAGTAAATTCCTTATCAAAGTACCAGTACTACCATGAGTGGTGGTCCCTGGCTGATGACCCTGCAGCTGACCTAAGGGCACTGTTGGAGGTGTGGCAGGCCGCAATGCCAAGCAGGAAACATCTTCCTGTAAATCTCAATGAGATTCAACTTCCTGGAAGCATTCACAATAGAACAAAGAAATACAATAGAATCAATGAAAAATTACACAGGAACACTAACAAATAACCAATGTGCAAAAGAAGACAAACCGCACATACAGAAAAAATCAATAAGTAGATAAATAATACTGAGAACATGAGTTGTACAGTCCTTGGCATTTAGTCCATAGGTGGTGGAATCAATTCAGAGTTGAGGTTAGAGAAGTTTTAACTTTCTCCAAGATCAATCTTACACTTCCCTCCTACATAGCTTTCCATTTTCTATATAAATATTTGTATTTTTCTTTAAATACAACATAATTTGCTAAACATCATATGTTAACAAACTAATCAATGTATAAAAGAAGAAAAAATGTGCAAATAAATAATCCTGAGAACATGAGCTGTAAGGTCCTTGAAAGTGAGTCTGTAGGTCATAGAATCAGTTCAGAGTTGTGGTGAGTAAAGTTACCCCCTGTAGTTCAGGAGCCTGGTGATTGAAGGTAATAACTGTTCCTGAACTTGGTGGTTTGGGCCCTAAGGCTGCTATACCTCCTGCCTGGAGGTAGCAGTGAGTATTCACATTGAGGTGAGTGAAGTTATCCACACTGGTTCAGCAGCCAGATGATTAAGGGGTAATAACCGTTCCTGAACCCCATGGTGAGGGACCTAAGGCTTCCATACTTCTTGCTCACGCTTCTAAGCACTTATGACTCTCCGTGTAGAAAATCTACCCTTGACATCTCCTCTACACTTTCTTCCAATCACCTTAAAGGATATATCTTCGGCCAAGGATACCCCGGGAAAAAGGCTCTTATGAACTTCATTGAAGTATTTCTCATCCTCCTCCACTCCAAAGAGAAAAGCCCTAACTCTCTCAACCTATCCACATAAGACATGCTCTTCAATCCGGGCAGCACCCTGATAATTTTCCTCTGCACCTTCCGTAAAGCTTCTACATCCTTCCTACAATGAGGTGACCAGAATGAAACATAATGCTCCAAGTGTGGTCTAATCAGAGTTTTATAGAGATGTAACATTTCTCTCGCACTTCTTGAACTCAATTCCCTAACTAATGAAGGCCAACATAATATACAGTACTGTGCAAAAGTTTTAGGCACATATGTATTTATAGCTAGAGTGCCTAAGACTTTTGCACAGTACTGCATTGTAGTATTTTTATGAATTTCACTGTACTGCTGCCACAAAAAAAAAGCAAAGTTCATGACGTATATGAGTGATGATAAACCTGATTCTGATATGGAGTTACTATTGTGGACTAAGAGTGGGAAGGGAACAGTGAGAGGGGAGGGAGTGGGAAGCACCAGAGAGACATTCTTTAATGCTCAATAAACCAATTGTTTGGAATCTAATGACCTTTCCTGGCGTATCAGGGTTGGGTGTACCTGCACCCACGCCACTCACACCCCTAGCATTCTTTCTCTGCCACCTGACCCACACGCCACCCTTACCATTCTCAACATCCTTTGCAAAACCAGATCTACAAACTCACTCTTCGCTCCATGTTGACAAATACAGTACTACGCAAAAATCTTGGGCACGCTAGCTATATATATGTGCCTAAGACTTTTGCACAGTACTATACGGCTTCTAAACAACCCTACCAATTTGCTCGGCAACTTTGGATGTGGACCCCAAGATCCCTCTGTTCCTCTACAATGCTAAGGATCCTGCCATTAGCCATGTATCCGAGGATGTGACCCTGCCGCGGCCCTCCGAACAGTACCTCTCATCCAGCCTCTCCTCTGTCTCCTTCAGCTTCGCCTTCAGGTGTCGGATGCAGACCTCCTTTTGCTGTAGTGGCGTCAGGTACTGCTCCGGGCTCGGGGGTTTGATGCCGTGATTCTCACTGCAGGATGAATACTTACTGGATCGTCTGCCAGGGGGAGTTCAGGAGAAAAACTGTGAGATCAGGAAGCAGGCTGTGAGGTTTTAAAAAAGAGATTCTGCAGATACAGGAAATCCAGAACTACACTACACACACAAAATGCTGGAGGAACTCAGCAGGATCAGCTATGGACAGGAATAAACAGCTGACCATTCAAGCCGAGACCCTTCAGCAGGACTGGAAAAGGTGGAAGAAGCTGGAAGGTGACAGGTGAGAATAGGTGAGGGGAAAAGTGGGTGGGGGCAGCAGGGAGAATGAAGTAGGAAGCTGGGAGGTGATAAGTGGAAGAGGTAAAGGGCTGAAGAAGAAGGAATCTGATAGGAGAGGAGAAAGGTAATTTCTTCTTCACCCCTTCTCTCTTTTATTATTCCCCATTCTGGTTTTCCTCTCACCCCTTCTCTTCTCCTTACCTGCCCTTTCCTCCTTCCCTTTCTTCCATGGTCTACTGTCCTCTCCTATAAGATTCCTCCTTCTTCATACTTGTTCTCCCTTTCTTTTTCGTCCTGATGAAAGGTCTTGGCCCAAAATGTCGACTGCTTATTCCCCTCCATAGCTGCTGCCTGACCTACTGAGTTCCTGCAATAGATTGTGTGTTGCTGATAAAGGATTTCAGCCTGAAATGTTGATTGTTTATTCCCCTCCATAGCTGTTGCCTGACCTGCTGAGTTCCTGCAGTACTTTGCCTTCATTTCTGCAGACTGCGTACTTTCTTTATGGTAACAGGAGGAAGTCTTTTGGCCCATTGAGTCAATACTGACTCATAGAGCAATCCTTTCCCACAATCATTCTTTCCTGTAGCATTTACTTCCCATATTAGGGCGCCACAGTAGCATAATGATGCTATTACATCTTGGGGTGTCAGAGTTCGAAGCTCACCCCCGGCATCATCTGTAAGAAGATTGTACGTCCTCCCTGTGGAATGTGTGGGTTTTTTCTGGGTGAGCCAATTTCCTCCCATCCAAAAAGACGTAATGGTTAGTAGGTTAACTGGTAATTGTAAATTGTCCCATGATTAGGCTCGGGTTAAATCAGGAGATTGTTGCACTGTATCCCAAGTAAATAAATGAATGAATGAATGAAAGTTTCCAAGAACTCGCCCCAGATTCTTTCACTCAGCTACACATGAGAAATACAAGGGGTGATTGATAAGTTTGTGGCCCAAGGTAGAAGGAGTCAATTTTAGAAAACCTAGCACATTTATTTTTCAATGTAGTCCCCTCCTACATTTACACACTTGGTCCAGCGGTCGTGGAGCATATGGATCTTGGACCTCCAGAAAGTGCCCACAGATGGGTGATTGATAAGTTTGTGCCCTAAGGTAGAAGGAGATGAGTTATACAGCTCTCATTACATGCACATGCAGTTCAACTCTTTGAGTGAGTATGCAGAAAGTTTGAAGTTAATAACTCATCAGGGGTGAGTGATAAGTTCATGGCCTAAGGTAGAAGGAGATGAGTCATTAACTTCAAACTTTCTGCATAATCACTCAAAGAGTTGAACTGCACGTGCATGTTAAGAGAGCTGTATAACTCAGCTCCTTCTACCTTAGGCCATGAACTTATCAAACACATCTGTTGTGGACACTTACTGGAGTCCAAGATCCGTATGCTCCACGACCGCTGAACTAAGTGTGTAAATGTAGGAGGGGACTATGTCAAAAAATAAATGTGCTAGGTTTTCTAAAATTGAGTCCTTCTACCTTAGGCCACAAACTTATCAATCACCCCTCCTAAGTTCCAGCAGCCAATAAAACTCACTAACCCTTATAACCACCTATCGATCAGCCTCTTATCCAGGGTCATCTGGTTGGCCCAGGTTCTCAGGGCTTCCCCCTCCGAGGTAAGGCCACAGGCTCCAGACCTCAGCACTTTCCTAGGAATGACCTTCAGGTTGGGTTGTTGGGTGATATGGTCAGTGTGGATGCCCTGGTCCTGAAGGGTGACCAGCTGGGGGCCTGGGCCCGCAGGCAGCTCGCTTGTGCCCAGTGATGGCCCAGGCCAGGCTGAGAAGCTGAGACCTTCTAATGTACGGTCCATCCCAAAGGGACCGTAGGGAACAGTGGTGGAGGGGGGGGAGGTGCCACCTCGATGCCCTTGAGGTCACCCACTCGCTTATTCAGTTTGACGTAGGTGGAGCTACAGATCAAGGATTTCGAATTGTAAGTTCGAAGATGCAGCAAGATTGGGCCACCACGGTAATGTAGTGGTTAGCACAATGCTTTTACAGCTCAGGATGTCAGAGTTCAGAGTTCAATTCTGGCATCCTCTGTAAGCAAGTTTGTGTGTTCTCCCTGTGATTATGTAGGGTTCCTTTGGGTGCTCTGGTTTCCTCCCAAGTTCTAAAGATGTACGGGTTAGGGTTAGTGAGTTGTGGGCTTGCTATGTTGGTGCCAAAATCATAGCGAAACTTGTGGTCTGCCTCGAGCAAGATCATCAGACTCTGTTGGACACAGAAGCAAACGGTGCATTTCACTGTATGTTTCAATGTACATGTGACAAATAAAGCTAATCTCTTACAGTCTCTGATCAGAATCCCTCAGTGGAATTTGACTTGATTCTGAATTGAGAAGCTACAGAAGTGCCCAGGAGGTATGGCTGCTGCCTATCTGTTACACCAGCTGCAGCCAATGCAATACATTTGTTGCATCTGCTCTGACGCATACCTGCAGAAAGCAGCTGCATGGGTGGCAGGTGAACTGCCCTGTGGGGGGAGGGGGGTTGAGCGGTGCCCCTCCCACTTACCTGGGTGTGGGGCTGCTGTCACTGCCCTTGTAGGAACTGGAGTTGCTGCTGCTGCTGAGGGAAGATGCGGTGCAGGTGTCTCGCGGGGAGCTGCGTCTGGAGGGCCGGAGCAGGGGTTGTGTCTCATGCGGCGCCGACGCCGGGGCCAACGCTGCCTTAAACAGGGAGGAGAAGCCTCTTCTTCCGTGGAGACCCCGACTGGATGTAGGGAGAGAGGACCATCAGAAGATTTAGATTTAGAGATACAGCATGGCAACAGGTCCTTCTGGGCCAATGAGCCTGCACTGCCAATCACACCCATGTGACCAATTAACCTCTTAACCTGGACATCATTGGACTGCGGGAGGAAACCCAAGCGGATGTGGGGACGGTGGTGGAAATGAACCCAGGTCACTGATGCTGTCATACTGTTAGGTTAACTGTTCATTACTGTTTCACCTCAAACTTGCAGCTTACACAAAAATACCACAAAATACTGAGTGCAACGCTATTGCAGCTTGACACGTCAGAGTTCGGAGTTGTCAGGAGCCTGTGCCTCCTCCCTGTGGAATGCGTGGGCTTGCTCCAGCTGCTCTGGTTTCCTCCCACAGTCCAAAGATGTACCGGTTGGTAGGATAATTACTCATTGTAAATTGTCCCATGATTAGGCTAGGGGTTGCTGGGGGTGGCCTACTCCACTCTCTATCTCTAAATAAAAAATTAAATAAGCTGAACCAAAACTCACCAACTTTATTTTGTTTAGAGCTACAGCACGGTAACAGACCCTTCTAGCCCAAGCAGCCCACGCCGCCCAATTACACCCATGTGGCCAATGAACTCATCAACCTGTACACCCTTGGAATGTGGGAGGAAACCATAGCACCCAGAGGAAACTCACACGGTCGTGGAGAGAAATTACGCTGTAGAAGTGCGACACTAACTGCTAACTGCTACACCCCAAACTTGCAAATTACACAAAAATAACACAAAATGATTCAGAGTTAGGGAGCCCTTCAGCACAACCCGTCCATGCAACAAGGTGCCCACGTTGGGCCCATATCTCTCTAAACCTCTCTGTTGTAGGGGAAAGAACAGTTTGGGCTAAATAACTAGTAAATATTGATGTGCATTGTGTTAGTATGGTAACAGGAAACCACTGACAAACCCTTGAGGCAGAGACATGGAACGCAGCCATTGAGATCGTCCCAACAAGCCACATCTCCATCTGGTATGGGAGTATGACAGCAGCCGAGCATTGGACTAATACTCCCTACAGAGGACTGTCAGAAAAGCAGAGAGGATTATAGGGATCTCCCTACCATCTATCGGGGACAGTTATTGGGAGCAACGCATATGCAGGGCCCTTAGTATTATCAAGGATCCCACCCAACCATCCAGAGTCCTCTTTGACTTTCTACCATCAAGCAAGAGACCATGGTGCATAAAGATAAGAGGGTTCAAGATAGGAAACAGCTTCTTCCCTCAGACCACTAGGTTTCGGAACGCCCTACCTCATCACATTTGGAGTGTCGCTAAACAATTTGTATTGTACCCTATAGTATTTAACTAATGCACTTAACTTCGTTTATCTATGAGTAATTCATTTGTAGATTTAATTCTTTCTTTATCATGAACACATCAAAACATACAGTGAAATGCATCGTTTGCATTAACAATGTAAAGATGTGCTGGAACAACCCACAAGTGTCGCCACCCATTCTGGCACCAACAGAGCGCGTCCACAGTGTTCAGCAGAACAACACAGGACACAACAAGCAACAAAACAACAGCAGCAAAACAATATCCTTTCCACCTTCCCACCCACATTATACAGTCCTCTGCAAGGTCACAACTCATCTCCTACACTTCAAGGAATAAGGTCCTAGCTTGCCCAACCTCTTTCAGGCCTTTGAGTTCTGGCAAAATTCTCACAAATCTTTGCACTCTTTTCAGCTTAATTATCTCTTTCTTGTAACAGGGTAACCCAGACTGTACACAATACTCCAAGTATAGCCTCACCAACATTTTTTTACAACTACAAAACATACAGTTGGTGACCTGACTGATGAAGGCCTATGGGTCAGACAATGAGGTGACCAGAACTGAACACAATATTCTAAGTGTGGTCTAATGATATGATTGTCATGGAAGATTTCAACATGCAAGTCGATTGGGAAAATCAGGTTGGTAATTGATTTCAAGAAAGTGAGTTTGTTAAATGCCTACGAGATGGCTTTTTAAGCAGTTTGTCATTGAGCCTACTAGGAATGCCTTTTCTCACTGTTCCAATCAGGTAAGAGATACAGAAGCCTGAAGGCACACACTCAGCGATTCAGGAACAACTTCTTCCCCTCTGCCATCCGATTCCTAAATGGACATTGAAACTTTGGACACTACCTCACTTTTTTTAATATACAACATTTCTGTTTTAGCACATTTAAAAAAATCTATTCAATTTACATAATTGATTTACTTGTTTATTTATTATTATGTTTTATTTTATTTATTATTTTTTTTCTCTCTCTGCTAGGTTATGTATTGCATTGAGCTACTGCTGCTAAGTTAACAAATTTCACGTCACATGCCAGTGATAATAAACCTGATTCTGATTCTGATACTGATTTGGGTGTTACTTATTGTAAAAGAGGTGATTAGAGAGCTTAAGGTAAAAGAACCCATAGGAGGCAGTGATCACAATATGATTGAGTTCAACTTGAAATTTGATAGAGAGAAAGTAAAGTCTGACGTAGCAGTATTTCAGTGGAGTAAAGGTGATTACAGTGGTATGAAAGACGAGTTGGCCAAAGTACATTGGAAGGAAATGCTGGCAGGGATGACAACAGAGCAGCAATTTTGTGAAGTTCTAGGAAAAATGAGGAAGGTGCAGGATAGATGTATTCCAAAAATGAAGAAATACTCAAATGGCAAAATAGTACAATCGTAGCTGACAAGGGAAGTCAAAGCTAATGTAAAAGCAAAAGAGAGGGCATACAACAAAGCAAAAATTAGCAGAAAGATAGTGGATTGAGAAGCTTTTAAAGGTCTACAGAGAGCAACTAAAAGAATCAATAGGAGGGAAAAGATTAAAAACAAACTAGCAAACAATATCAAAATGGATAGTAAAAGCTTTTTCAAGTACGTAAAAAATAAAAGGGAGATGAGGGTGGATATAGGACTGGTAGAAAATGAGGCCGAAGTAATAATAACAGGGAAAAAGGAGATGGCAGATGAACTAAACAAGTATTTTGCATCAGTCTGTGGAAGACACTAGCAGTGTGCCAGATGTTGAAGGGTGTGAGGGAAAAGAAGTAAGTGCAGTTATTATTACAAGGGAGAAGGTGCTCAAAAAGCTGAGACCTAAAGGTACATAAGTCACTTGAACCAGATGAACTACACACTAGGGTTCTGAAAGAGGTAACAGTAGAGATTGTGGAGGCATTATTAATGATCTTTCAAAAATCAGTGGACTCTGGCATGATACCAGAGGACTGGAAAATTTCAAATGTCACTCCACTCTTTAAGAGAGAGGCACCAGAAAGGAAATTAGTTAGCCTGACCTCAGTGGTTGGAAAGGTGTTGGAATCAATTGCTAAGGATGAGGTTATGGACTACTTGATGACACAGGATAAGACAGGACAAAGTCAACATGGTTTCCTTAAGAGAAAATCTTGCCTGACAAACCTGTTGGAATTCTTTGAGGAGATTACAAGTAGGATAGATAAAGGGGATGCAGTGGATGTTGTATATTTGGACTTTCAGAAGGCCTTTGACAAGGTGCCACACATGAGGCTGCTACCAAGTTATAGCCCATGGTATTACAGGAAAGTTACCGGCATGGTTAGACCATTGGCTGATTGGTAGGAGGCAGCGAGTGGGAATAAAAGGATCCTTGTCTGGTTGGCTGCCAGTGACTAGTGGTGTTCTGCGGGGGTTGGTGATGGGACCACCTCTTTTTATGCTGTATATAAATGATTTAGCTGATGGAATAGATGGCTTTGTTGCCAAGTTTGCAGATGATATGAAGATTAGTGGAGGGGCAGGTAGTGTTGAGGAAACAGGTAGGCTGCAGAAGGACTTCGACAGATTAGCAGAATGGGCAAAATGTGGCAAATGAAATACAATGTTGGAAAATGCATGGTCATGCACTTTGGTAGTAAAAATAAATGTGTGGACTATTTTCTAAACAGGGTGAAAACCCAGGAACCTGAGATGCAGGGGGACTTGGGAGTCCTTGTGCAGGACACCCTGAAAGTTAACTTGCAGGTAGATTCGGTGGTGAGGAAGGCAAATGCCATGTTAGCATTCATTTCAAGAGGTCTGGAATACAAGAGCAGGGATGTGATGCTAAGGCCTTTCAAGGCACTGGTGAGCCTCACCATGAGTATTGTGAACAGTTTTGGGTTCCTTATCTAAGAAAAGATCTGCTGGCATTGAAAAGGGGTCAGAGGAGGATCACAAGGATGATTCCAGGAATGAAAGGGTTATCATACGAGAAATGTTTGATGGCTCCAGGTCTGTACTCGATGGAAGAAGGATGAGGGGGGATCTCATTGAAACCTTTTGAATGTGGAAAGGCCTAGACATAGTAGATGAGGAAAGGATATTTGCCATGGTGGGAGAGTCTAGGACAAGAGTGCACATCCTCAGGATAGAGGGGCATCCACTTCAGGCAGATGTGTGGAGAAATTTCTTTAGCCAGAGGGTGGTGAATTAGTGGCATTTGTTACCACAGGCAGCTATGGAGGCCAGGTCATTGGGTGTATTTAAAGCAGAGCTTGATAGGTTCTTGATTGGACACAGCATCAAAGGTTATGGGGAGAAGGCTGGGGAATGGGGCTGGGGAGGGGGAAAAAAAATCAGCCATGATTGAATGGCAGAGCAGACTCCATGGGCCAAATTATCTAATTCTGCTCTTATGTCTTATGGTCTAACCAGAGCTTTATAGAGGTGCAACATTACCTCGTGGTTTTTGAACTCAATCCCCCAACTAATGAAGGCCAGCACAACAGACGCCTTCTTGACCACTCTATCAACTTGCTCGGCAACTTTGAGGGGTCTACAGACGTGGACCCCAAGATCCATCTGAACCTCCTTCACGATCTCCATCAGTCAACTGTGGATTGTCCACTTTACTGAGACCATTGCAATCAGTACCAGTTGTGGTCTTGCCTACCTCCGTGGTGCTGAAGGTCTTCTGCTTCCTGATCCTGACATGGGGGTCACTGTCGGGAACCACCAGGCAACCTGGAAAAGCAAGAGATCCACAGTGAAAGTCCTCCCTTGAGCCACAGCCAGTGGCCCCCCCCCCTAGGGTTACCAGCCCTGGACATCTCTCAGCATCACCTGATCTCTTGCATCTAATAGCCCCCTCTCTTTTCCTCCTCAACGGACAGCTGATATGTCACCTTCACAGTGCCTGATCTTCTCACAAAGTTCCAGGCAACAGTACATTAGCTGCTCCAAGAACCATTACAGCTTCATGTCGGGTGAAATTAGAACTAGAGGTCATTGGTTAGGGGTGAAAGGTGATATATTTAAGGGAACTTTCCTTACTCAGAGAGAGGTGAGAATGTGGAACGAGCTGCCAGTAGGAGTGATGGATGCACGTTCGACTGCAACACTTAGCAGAAGTTTGGACAATTACACAGGGGTGTGGAGGGTTATGGTCCAGGTGCAGGAGGCTGGAACTAGGCAGAATAACAATTCAGCACAGAATAGGTGGACCAAAGCGCCTGTTTCTGTGCTGTAGTGCTCCATGGGGGATGGGTGAGTCCTGGGCTGGAAGTCCCACACACCTATGGAAGGTGAACCATCTTCCATAGCTTCTTCTTTCCAGATGTAGTGACTGCTGCAAGAGCACTGTTAGGGTCGCCATGCAGGAGGTCACTCGCATATGGTCTCTCCTACACTACTGCCACAGCAATGCCTTCAGGTGGCATGCCTGTTCTTACTGAGTTTGCTATGTCATGGCGTGACCGAGTGTGTATAACTGGGTGGGCAGGCTGGGCTCATCAGCCTTGGTTGGCAGCCAGCCTATGAGAAGGACAACTCCAATTCCAAACTTGGCTAGATGGGACCCTTAGCCTTGCCAGGCAGTCTGTCTAAGAGAAGGAAAACTCTGATACTCAGCCTACAGCCTTGTGGTCGGTGCAATTGCCGCAGCTCGCTGTGCCGCTGTGAAATGCCACCCCCCCCCCCCACCCCGGGCTAAAGAGTGGAATTGGTCAGCGCACACCGATCCTCACTATAAACCTATGCAGTGCAGGTGGGAAGAAAAAAGTCATACAGCAATGAGAAGGGGTGCCTCTACAGTCACCAACGATCGTGCTGTCGCTCCTGAGGACTCTTCTTCCCTCCTGATCTTCGCAAGCAAAGAACCAGCCATCATCATCAGTGCTCTATGACTATGCTGGTTTTTTACCTTCAGTGTAGGCGAAACCAGAACAGATAGATTAGGGATATTTAAGAGAGTCTTCCTTTAAATGCTGCTGAAACCTTTGGATCGAAGCTTTGTACAGCTATATCCGGGAGAAAAGATGTTGAAAAGATTTATAAAGATTTGACAGGACTGTGAGTTTCAACCGAATGCAAAGACTACATTGCCTGGGACTGTTTGGACTGTTTTGTTTCAATCAGTGGGATGTTTAATCAAGATGTAGAAAACCCTTCATTAGTCAGGGGATTGAGTTCAAGAGTTCAATGTTGCAGCTCTATAAATCTCTGGTTAGACCACACAGAATATTATGTTTAATTCTGGTTGCTTCATTATAGGAAGGATGTGGAAACTTCATAGATGATAGAGGGGATATTTACCAGTACACTACCTGGATTGGAGAGCATGTTTTATGAAAATAGGTTGAGCAAGCAAGGGCTTTTCTCTTCCGAGTGAAGGAGGATGAGGTGTGACTTGATATTGGAGTACATAGATACAGTAGAGTGGGCAGCCAGAGTCATTTTCGCACAGCAGCAATGGCTCATATCAGAGTGGAAGAAAGCTCAGGGGAGATGTCAGAGGCAAGAACTTTTTTAACACAGAGAATGATGGGTGCGTGGAACGCCCTGCCAGGGATGATGGAATAAGCAAATACATTGGGGACTTTTATCAAAGATAGGCTATTGAATGGTAGCAAACTGGGGGCTCTGTAGGAGGGAAAGGTTAGATTAACCCTAGAATAGTTTATCAAGTTGGCACAACATTTGGGCCGAAAGACCTGTACTGTGCTGTACTGTTCTATGTTCTAAAACTGAGAGGCCAAAACAAGATGAATAGGAGGACCCAGTACCCCTAGCAGAGAGGATAATAATTGGGGCAGAGATCGAATGTGATTAACAAAAGTTTTTGAGGATTGCAATGGGAGCATCTGCAGCTGACTGCCGTAATTAGAAGCCAAAACCCTCAATACATTAAAAGAGTACCTGGGCATGCACTTGATGTTCCCTCATCTACATAACAAAGGGGAGATGGAAACAATAATTAGATTACACAGTTTCTCTTGTCTTATTGCACAAGAGATTCTGCAGATGGTGGAAATCCAGAGTCGATGTTTCAGGCCTAGTGCCTTCAGCAGGATCCCTTCAGGGATGGTGGGGGAGGCAGATACATTAGGATCATTTAGATAGGATCATGGATGAAAGAAAATGGAGGGCTATGGGCGGTGAAGGAGGAAGGAATTATATTAATCATGAATTAGGTTTACATATTGTACATTGGCTTCAGGAATTCTGTTGAAGGGTCTTGACTGAAACATTTGACTCTTTGTTCCATTCCCTAGATGTTGCATAACCTGTTGAGTTCCTCCAGAACTTTGCGTGTAGTTTCAATAGTTCAGCAGGTCCCGATTTATTGTCCACTTTCGGTTCAGGTACCTTGGAATATATCACTGTGTTTAAGACATTAATACTGTTCCGGTTCTCGGCCTGAAATGTCAACTGTTTGTTCATTTCCATAGATGATGCCTGGCCTACCGTGTTCCTCCAGCATTTTGTGTGTGTTGCTTTGGATTTCCAACATCTGCAAACTTTCTCCTGTTTAACACTGTTTCGTTTGGCTGTATTCATGACAAACAAACTTGAACTATTACGCCCGTATTGACAAAACTTGGATGCTGTGCTGTTCTGAACTGAATTGAATGCAATCACTACATTTTATATACTTAGAGACACAGCACGGTAACAGGCCTTTTGGCCCAACGGACCCATGCTATCCAATTACACCTATGCGACCAATCAACCTACTAACCTATGCATCTTTAGAATGTGGGAGGAAACCGGAGCACCCGGAGGAAACCCACTTGGTCACGGGGAGAATGTATAATAAACTCCTTACAGAGTCGGGCCGCTGGCAGTGTCATAGCGTTATACTAACTGCTACACTAGCATGCCTCCACTGCCCCCGCCAAGTATAGTTTAAGTGCAATACCAATCAAAAACAAATTTCGCAACATGTGACAGTGATATTAAACCTGATTCTGGAACAGAACACACTCCTCCTTAAGAATTCCAAGCGTCTTCGCCTGTCAGTGTGATTGGCAGATGATAGATACTAAACCGCTAACATAGTATCTTGTTGTTTCCAGCGTAACGGTAATGCTCAATCATTCAAGACAAGTCACTCGAATAGCAGCATAGAATTCTTTCACTGATAAATCATTTCTACCTCCTTTTGGTCATGTTGGGTTAAACTGTTAGCTTCATAACTACATTTCTCCAGAATAGCAAACATGGTGCTATTCAGTAAAATCAATTCAGAATCTTCACTTCTGTCCACCTTACATTGAGTCCCGTCAACTCCACCATGGACCATTCGTCCCAAGCCCCACTGCGAATGAGGAAGGTTGAGCATGGGGCCAGCAACCCCATCCAGCAAAAGCCCTGTGCTACGGTAACACCAACAGAAGCTCCAAAGACCTCATCCCTGAGGGAGGAAGGATACACCAAGAAGATGGGCTACACCAGAGTACAACATGAAAGACTGGCCCAGGACAGGGGACCCTGACGAGGTAACATCAGGGATGAAAGGCCATCTGCAGCCTCAGAATTCAAGGAGGATCCCTTAGAACAGAGATGAGGAAGGATTTCTTCATGCAGCTTGATGAATCTGTGGAATTCATTGCCACAGACAGCTGTAAAGGTCAAGTTATTGGATATATTTAAAGTAGAGGTTGATAGGTTCTTGATTAGTCAGGGTATCAAAGGTTACGGGGACAGGGAAGCAGAATGGGGTTGAGATGGAAAATAAATCGGCCATGATTGAATGGTAGAGCAGACTTGATGGGCCAAATAACCTAATTCTGCTCCTATGTCTTACAGCCTACTGAAGAATGAAGGCAAGCAATACAGGACGGTAAGCCTGAAATCACCATGGAAAGTACCATAGAAATTATCGATCAAAGGTCACACAGTTTAGTATGGCAATGGCTCTGCCTATCACAAGGCCAGTATCCCATCCCCTCTACCTGTCTACACTTCTCAATTCTTCAGGAAAGCAGCCAACTCAGTCAAAGACCCCACCCATCCTGGTCATTCTCTCTTCTCCCCCGACCCCCCACCACCCCACCCCCCGCCATCAAGCAGAAGATACAAAAGCCTGAAAGCACGTACCACCAGGCTCAAGGACAGCTTCTACCCCACTGTTATCCAACTCTTGAACACGTATCTTGTATGATACAGAACTCTTGATCTCTCAGTCTACCTCATGGTGGCCCTTGCACCTTACTCGCCTACCTGCACTGCACTTCCTCTGTAACAGTAACACCATACTTTGCATTCCGTTCTTATTTTTACTTTTGTACAATCACAATATACCTATGTTTGAAATGATCTGTCTCGATGGCATGCAAGCAAAGATTTTCACAGTATCTCAGTACACGTGTGATAATAATAAACCGATTACTGTCCATGGGGCATTTATTTAGAGACACAGCATGGAACAGGCCTTTCTGGCACCACCCAGCAGCCCACTGTCTTAACCCTAGCCCAGTCACAGGACAATTTACAATGACCCAATTAACCTGCTGACCGGTACGTCTTTGGGAAGTGGGAGGAAACCAGAGAACCTGGAGGAAACCCATGTAATCACAGAGAGGTTGTACAGATGGCTTTGGAAATGAACTCTGAACTCTGCCCTGAGCAGTAACAACACTGCACTAACTGCTACACCACTGTAGCACACACCCCATGAACGGGCAATCAATGGTGGCCCCACTGACAGCATCACCTACCTACAGGATAGATGTCAATAAGATTGAAAAAGTTCTGAGAAAATTTACAAGCGTAACGCCCTGGTTCACATGGTTCATATTTTTTCTCTGTTATGCTTTTTCTATGGTTCAGGGGAAGTTTCTCTGGTGAGGGACACTAAGGTTGGGCTTGGGGCTTTTGATGGTGGAGAAGACAGGAGAGGTCGGAGGAGTCAACCTGGAGTGGAGCCAGGATTCGATGAAGCCCGGGGAGATTGAAGGAGGATCGGCGAAGAGGAAACTGTGAGCTCCAACTTGTGCACATTAGACTGTTTCATTTAAAATGGGCCCTTTTCATTGTTTGATTTTTCTTTACTAACCCTTTAGTCAAATTAAGAATTACAAAGCTAAAGCATTTAATTGTATGCAGTGTGCTGTCTGTTATTTCGCGGTACTGATTTGTAACAGAGTAACAAATCACACAGCATCCACACAAACGGGGATTTGAGGGGCTTGCACTTCAATCTCCCATGTTTGGTGGGGCTGGAGGGTGTCTTCCCCAGACTTACTCAGCCAACCGAACCAGAGCATCACACAAGGATGTTGCTAGGACTTGAGTTATGGGGAAAGGCTGAATAGGTTGGAACCTAGAAAGTAGAAGGTTGAGGGGAGATTTGATAGAGGTATACAACATTATGAGGGGAATAGATAGTGTAAATGCAAGCTGGCTTTTTCCACTGAGGTTGGGCAGGACTAGAATTAGATGTCATTGGTTAAGGGTGAAAGATGAAATGTTTAAGGAGACCCTGATGGGGAACCTCTTCACTCAGAGGGTGGTGGGAGTGTTGAATGATCTGCCAGCGTAAGTGGTGGATGTGGGTTCGATTTCAACATTTAAGAGAACTTTGGATAGGCACATGGATGGGAGAGGTATGGAGGGCAAGGTTCCAGGTGTACGTCGATAGGACTAGGCAAATTAACAGTTTGGCACAGACTAGATGGGCCAAACAATCTGCTTCTGTGCTGTAGTGCTCTGCCTGAAAGAACAAATGAAGGCAGAACGATAACATAGTGATTAGTGTAATACTACTACAGAGCCAGTGACATGGGTTCAATTCCTGCCGCTGATTAAGTTCAATGTCGTAATGGTGGGCGGGGGGGGGGGGTAGTCCTGTAGAAAGATCCTGCAAAAAGTGTTCTATCAGTGACCAGGTATCTATTCACATGCACACAAATTGTTGCTGGGGATCTCAGCAAGACAGGCAGCATCTGTGGAATCTGATGGTTCATAAGACCATAAGATATAGGAGCAGAAGTAGGCCATTTGGCCCATCGAGTCTGCTCCACCATTCAGCTGACGTACCCCTCGCCACTGAGGTTCTGTTACAGCTAGTGACACCTGTTGGTATCTGACAAGACATTCAAAGTACCGTAAACCTTCCCCATTTGGGTGCATCAGTTTAAGGCTACTAAGGGCAGCACAGTAGTGTGGGGGTGAGCATAACGCTTTACAGTGCCAGCTGTAAGATCGAGCATCAATTCCTGCCGCTGTCCGTAAGGAGTTTGTACGTTCTCCACATCACTTTGAGGGTTGTCTCCAGGTGCTTCAGTTTCCTCCTACAGTCCAAAGACGTACAGATCAGTAGGTTAATTAATCATATGGGTGTGATTGGGGGGCACGGAGTCGCTTGGGCCAGAAGGTCCTGTTACTGCGTTGTATCTCTAAATAAACAATGGAAGTAGTTTCAATAGTTATTGTCAAAGTAGAATTAGATAAATATTTAAAAAGGAACAATCTAAGGTTTTGTGGGAAAAGAACGGGGCAAATCAGGTCTTATCAAGGAACTATCACAGGATCAATAGGCTGACTAGTTTCTTTCAGTGACGTTTGATTATAAAAGAAGAAACTACACCTGGACAAACCTGTTAACCATTTACTGGGGAATGGTGAAGCATTAACTCATCGTACCAAGGCTTGTGTTTTTCTTCAGATTTCAGTCCCTCACCCTGGGCTGGCACAGACAATCCATTGCCCTCATGATCTTCAGTCACCGTGTTCGGTCTGGAATTCGATCCAGGGACACCGATGTCTCTCCTGTAAAGAAAGTACAGCCGCAGCATCTCAGAAAGTTGGCTGGCACTTCGCATTACAAAGGCATCAGGGTGAGAGGGCGCAGGAAGACTCCAGTCTGCGGACTGCAGCTGGTGAGACTCAGACAGCCGTCACCTGCCACCAGCCCTGCGGTGTTCAAGTTTATCACCATTCAACCGTACGCACGTATACAGCTAAACAGAACATCGTTCCCCTGAGGCCAAGGTGTACATATGGTTACACACAGCACAAATAGTTACAATACAGCACATACAGTCACAAAATAATATCAGCACAAGTCTATGTGTGGCATGACCTGGAGAGTGACAGGTTGACATAAAGTGTGAGGTACATGATTATGTGAGACAGTATAATGTCACTGACACTATCATAATAAAACAAGCAGTCGTATAAATACGTGAAACAGCAGCAATAAAAGATGTAAAGTGACCAGTGCAGGATGAGAGTGTGTCTGTGAGTTGAAGAGTGGAGGGATGGGAGTGACAGGGGTCGGCAGGGTATTCAGACAGGGTGTATGTGTTTGATGGGTGGCCATTGGCTAGACGTTCAGAATAATTGCTAGTACAATCCATCAGGCCAATGTGACTGGAGCCAGATAAAGCGAATATTGTCACATATGAATGAAGCTTTGGTCTTTGTCAACCGCACTTTTGGTTTGCAGTTTCAGGGATGGCTTTTGTGGAATACAGCCAGAAACCAGAGAGAAAAGCAGTACAGTTTGTGATGATTAGTCAGTAGTGCCACAGAGCAATTATCCTATTTAATACCGATTGTTGACCTTCATCGCTCCACACACACGGCTTCAGAGATTCCGCACGGAGGAGTGACGGGGAAAGTGGAACAAGTCTGGGACAGAGAAGAAACATAAACATAAGGGTGGGCACAGTAACGCAATGGCTGCATAATGCTTTACAATGCTAGCTGTAAGATCTGGGTTGAATTCCTCTCGCTGTCTGTAAAGAGTTTGTACTTTTCCCCCTGTGACCATGTGGGTTTCCTCTGGGTTTTCTCCCCTATTTGAAAGACGTACAGGTTAGGGTTAGTAAATGCTATGTTGGTTTTGGAAACATGGCGACACTAGCGGGCCAATCCTCGCTGCTTTGATTTCATGTAAACAGTATATTTCACCGTATGTTTCAAAACACATGTAATAAATAAAGCCAATCTTTAAAGATGTTGAGAGCTGCTGACAATCTGGGGATGATTTTATACTGAGGGAAGATCTGGAACAATGCATCACTGTTCAAATATAAATGGCAGCTCATTTAAGATGGAAATGAGGCATTTATTTTCCTCTCTTTGGGAGCAGATCTTCAAAAAACTTTTAGAAGCAGAGTCTGTGGCTACTTATAAGGCAGTGGTTTGCAGGCAGGAAAGGGGTTTACAAGTACATGGGACTAAAAATTTGAATTTATAGTCTAACTATCGAATGACAAAGCAGTTTGAAGGGCCAAGGAGCATTCCTGCTTCTAATTCAGACATTCATAGAACATTGCCCATCAGTGCTGAACATAATGTTACATGTCAACTTTTTTTTATTAACCGTAAGCATCATTTAAGTGCACCTGGACGAGGTGGGGGAGGGGGGGATGACGTTATTATAACAAGTACGTGGAAGCTTTTTCTATTTGATTCGAGAGGTTTCTGGAAAAATTCGTCAGTTAACAGTAAGCTACCAGCGAGGGAGTGAATTGAGTTGAGTGAGTTGAAGAGTTCACTACAGCAGTGGGCGGTCCCAATATTTCTCCGTGTCGGAAGATTGTGATAATTTGTGGCACACAGTGCATATTGGATACATGACTGTCACTTTGTATGATCTATACTCGGATTTCTGGAGTATTCTGTGGCGACCACTTTTTGTTAACTTATACATGCATTCGAGTGTGTTACGTGGTGATCACTTCTGTTAAGGAATATTCCGTGACTGTCACCTTGTGATATCTCTATGTGGATTTTGGGACTGAGGCGTCACTTTGTTATCCCTGCTTGGACTCTAGTATTTAAGTGACGACCACTCAACTTCTGGCATCTTCTGTGACTGTCACCCTTGTGTCATCATAATGTGGATTTATGAACCCTACCTCACAGACACCTGTACCTGTTCCCATGGATTTCAGAACTTTCTGGATTGCCATCCTAGGACTATGTTTAAATTGTCTATATTTGGGTTGAGTAACGACTTGGGAAGAACTGTTTCCAGACCTCCACAGTTTGTGAGCTAAGATGCATTGCACTGTTAATTTTTGGTTAGGAGTAATTGTTTTTAATTGACTATTAAATTGACAATATAGTTGTTTAACATTAAAAATCTGTGTCTGTGGTCTACTGCAGCTGGCACGTAACAATTAGCTTGACGTGTCACACGTACATCGAAACATATAATGAAATACATCGGCTACGTCAACAACCGACACCGTCTGAGGATTGTGCTAGAGACAGACCACAAGTGGCGCCAGCATAGACTCAGTGGCCCTTTTATTAGATGCCTCCCGTACCTAATAAGGTGGCCACGAAGCGTATGTTCCTGGCCCTCTGCTGCTGCAGCCCGTCCACTTCAAGGTCCGACATGTTGCGCGTTCAGAGATATTCTGCTGCTCACCACTGCTGTAATGCGTGGTTATTTGAGTTACTGTCACCTTCCTGTCAGCTTGAACTGGTCTGTCCATTTTCCTCTGACATTTCTCATTAACAAGGCATTTTTGCCCACAGAACTGCCACTCCACTGGATGTTTTTTTGTTTTTCTCATCGTTCTCTGTAAATTCTAGTGGCTGCTGTGTGTGAAAATCCCAGGAGATCAGCAGTTTCTGAAATACTCAAACCACCCCGTCTGGCACCAACAATCATTCCTCAGTCAAAGTTACTTGGATCACATTTCTTCCCCATTCTGATGTTTGGTCTGAACAACAACTGAACCTCTTGACCATGTCTGCATGCTTTTATGCATTGAGTTGCTGCCACATGATTGGCAGATTAGATATTTGTATTAACCAGCAGGCGTGCAGGTATACCTAATAAAGTGGCCACTGAGTGTACTTCTCTGTCACTTTAGCATGGTCATCGTCATGGAGTTTTACAGTTCTGTGAGTGTTTTCTTACTCCAAACACCCGGGCCTTTCACCATGTCAACAGCTAGTGTCACTGGGGATGTTTTCACTGGGTGTTCATTTCTAGTTCTTTTGGCAAGAAGACATGTAGTCCTCTGGATGTGACAGAAAAGGAAGGACTTCAGAAGTTGGGGGCTGAAAGATCAGCTTTATTTGAAACAGGCAGATTGACCCACACATTGCAATGCATCATTTGCATCAACAACCAGTACAGTAAGAGGATGTGCTGGGGGACAGCCCACAAGTGCCTCCATGCTTCCAGTGCCAACACCGAATGCACTCAACTTAGTAACCCTAGCCCATACAGCATGGAAACAGGTCCTTCAGGTCTAACGTGCCTACACCACCAAATTATACCTGCAAGACTAATTAACCTACTAACCCGTACGTCTTTGGAATGTAGGAGGAAATCAGATCACCCGGAGGAAACCCACAAAGTGATAGGGAGAACGTACAAACTCCTGGTGGGAATTGAACCGCAATCTTACAGCTGGCACTATAAAGCGTTACGCTCACCTCCACACTACTGTGCTGCCCTTAAACTGATGCACCTGCATGGGGTAGGTTTACGGTACTTTGAAAGTCTTGATCAGATACCAACACTTACATCACCAGCTGCAGCAGGACCTCAGTGGTGAGGGGTGCGTCACCTGAACCATCAGATTCCACAGATGCTGCCTGACTTAGATTCAGAGTCATAGTAAAGTATAGCACAGGATCAGACCATTCAGCCCATCTAGTCCATGCTGACTATTTAAACAATCTATACCCATTGATCTGCACCAGGACCATAGCCCTCCATACCCCTACCATCCATATGTTGAAATCGAGCATACATGCACCACCTGTGCTGGCAGCTCATTCCACACTCCCACAATCCCTGAGTGACAGAGTGTCTCCTCATTAACCCCTTAAACTTTTCACCTTTAACTCTTAAGCCATGATCTCTTGCTGAAGTCCCACCCAACCTCAGTGAAAAATGCCTGCTTGCATTTACCCAATCTATACCCCTCATAAGTGTGTATACTTCTATCAAATCTCCTCTCAATCTTCTAAATTCCAAGGAATAAATTCCAACCTACTCAACCATTCCCTATAACTCAGGTTCTCCAGTCCTGGCAATATCCTTGTAAATTTTCTCTGTACTCTTATTTCTTCAGCGGTTTGATTGGGGCACGACTGCTCAAGCTGGTGGATGTCAGCCAGTAAGAACAGTGAGAAGAGTTTAAAAGGAGACAGCTTTATAGAGCAGGCAGCAGAATAGAGGGAGATAGAGTAGGAAGGCTTTGGCTCAACTGGGCTTCGGCGATAACGGGTCAAGGAGAGGTAGGTTATCTGGGCAGAATACAGACAGGAAGTATGTGTGTGAGGCCGGTGTTCTGTGCTCGGTGTCAGATGTGGGAAGTCTGGGAGACTCACAGCCTCCTGGACGGCCACATCTGTACCAGGTGCGTCGAGCTACAGCTCCTTAGGGACTGCATTAGGGAACTGGAGATGCAGCTTGATGACCTTCACCTGATCAGGGAGAGTGAGGAGGTGATAGATAGGAGCTATAGGCCGGTAGTCACACCGGGGCCTCAGGAGACAGATAAGTGGGTAACAGTCAGGAGAGGGAAGTGCAGAAATCATTGATACTGCTTACTCTCATTTGACCTGAACCCAGACCATAGGCCTCCATACTCCTACCATCTGGGTACTTATCCAAACTTCTCTTAAACGTTGAAATCAAGCTCGCATACACCACTTGTGCTGGCAGCTCGTTCCACACTCTCACCATCCTCTGAGTGAAGAAGTTTCCCCTCATGATCCCCTTAAACACTTCACCTTCACCCACGACCTCTAGCTCTAATCTCACCCAACCTCAGTGGAAAAAGCTGCTTGTATTTACCCCTCATAATTTTGTATACCTCTATCAAATATCCTCTCAATCTTCTACGTTCCAAGGAATAAAGTCCTAACCTATTAGAACTTTGAAAAGGATCAAGGATGATCCCTGGGGTATGTCTAGTCTGGTGGTATTTATAGACATGCCTAGGCATCATCCCTGATGAAGTTGGAAGAGTTTGTCATGGAAACATTGGTTAAAATCAATACCTGTAACTGGCAGGAAGCCCAAGAAGAGTTTATTCATATTTAATCTTTTTTATCTTTCCTTATAACTCAGGTCCTCCAGTCCCAGCAACATCTTTGTAAATTTTCTCTGTATTCATTCAACCTTATTTACATCTTTCCTGCAGGTAGGTGGACCAAAACTGCACACTATACTTCAAATTAGGCCTCACTAACATCTTATACAAGTTCAACATAAAATCCCATCTCCTGTATCCAATACTTAGATTTATGAAGGCCAATGTGCTAAAAGCTTTCTTCATGAACCTTGTGATGCCACTTTCAATGAATTCTGGACCAGTTTTCCCAGATTCCTCTGTTCTACTACACGCCTCAATGCCCTACTGTTCACTGTGTAGTTGTTGTTGCTTGTAATGGTCATTATTGTTGCTTGTGTTGTTCTGCTGCACATTGTGGACATGCTACATTGGAAAGTGTGCGGGCTGTCCTCAGCACACCCTTTAGTTGGTTGTTAAGGAAATGACATTTGTTTCAATGTACATGTGATTAATAAATTTAGCTGACTCTGAATTGAAACCTGATTCTGAAAGTAAATAAGCAAAATGGAAGGAGTCTTCTTAAAAATGCCATTTGAGGTCCTAGTGGAAGGCTGAGCGGAAATAGTTGGCACTGTTAACCTTATCCTTGGACTGAAGTTGGACTGAAAAGGAGGAGAAGATGGCGGCAAACAGCAGCGTGCGCGGCCTCTCCGGTGAATGATATTTGTAATCTGTCAAGTAGGGGACTGTGCACAATTCTGATTTGATGGAGACGGACGTGAGAGTACGGAGGAACATCTGGAAAACTTCTGAATTGCCCGCTTCGCTGCCGCTGCTACTGTGTGGTAACCGGAATCTCCAGAGCAGAAGGACCCGAATCCTCGGCTTTGCTTGTTTTAGCGGCCGGGGCTAGGTCGAAGGCGCTCAGCAGAGGATGGTGCTTGGGAGGCTGCATCGGAGGGGCTGGTCAGAGGCTCGAAGTTTTTGGACTGACGGACTGTGTCGGCTGTGGTCGGCTGCTTCCAAGACATCGGCAAGTTGACGGTGCCTGAAGGTTTATGGCAGGGAGTTCCTCCCTTTTGCTGCCTGCTATCGGGGACTTGAGAGTCGATTGACTCGGGGACTTTGAGACTTTTTTACCGTGCCCATGGTTTGTTCTTCATCAAATTATGGTATTGCTTTGCACTGCTGTAACTATATATTATAATTATGTGGTTCTGTCAGTGTTAGTCTTTGGTTTGTCCTGTTTTCTGTGATATCACTCCGGAGAAACGTTGTATCATTTCTTAATGCATGTATGCATTTCTAAATGACAATAAAAGAAGACTGAATGTTCTCATAATCTAAAAAAAAGTTATACATTAACACACCACCCACCATTCCTCACTCTCATTCCACTATTTAAAGCTGAGAATTAAAAACCTTAATATAATTTGTTTTCTCTGAACACACTTGTTAAAGCGTCACGCTCAGTAAGTATCCAATTAAAGTATCGTGTAGGAGGCTGCACAAATAACTCTGAACTACCTGCAAAACCAGAGACGCCCTAAAGCTCACAAGTGCCAACTCTACATTACTTTGAATATTAATACCTCAGAATCACCTCCAGGACCTGATTAACATTTGCAGATTTCCATCGGAGCTGCTCACATTAGTCACTTTTTTAATGACACACCGGAAGCTGCAGAAAGTTGTAAGCTCAGTCAGCTCTATCATGGGCACGAACTTGTGTAGCATTCAGGACATTTTTTTTGGTGTGTGCATGCATGCCTTTGCGGCTGCGTGTGTGCATGTGTTCATGCGTGTGCGATGTTGGCAGGACGATGTCTTTTTCGTGCCTTTACAAGGTGCGGAGCGAGACAGAGAAACTGTGTGGTGCGCCACTCCTCACACAGGCATTTCACAGTATATTTCCCTTTATTCTACGAGGTCGAGTTACGATCTCGACACTCAACCCAGCACGGATGGAAAGTGTACTTGGGAGCAGCCCCGACTGGGTTCGAACCCAGGAACCTCCGTTCCAGAGTCCGGCGCTGATGTCATTGTGCCACCAGCCGGCCCATTCTGGACATCTTCAAGGAGCGATGCCTCTAAAAGGCAGCGTCCATCATTAAGGACTCCTATCACTCGTGATATGTCCTCTTCTCAAGAGGTACCTGAAGGCACACACACAATGATTCAGGAACAGCTTCTTCCCCTCTGCCATCAGATTTCTGAATGGACAATGAACCCATGAACACTACCTCACTGTTGTTTAATTTAACTATTTTATATATATACATACTGTAATCCACAGTTTTTTTCCTATTATTATATATTACAATGTACTGCTGCTGCGAAAACAACCAATTTCACAACATATAAGGTTGATATTAAAGCTGATTCTGATTAGTTTAAAACAACCAATTTCACAACATATAAGGTTGATATTAAAGCTGATTCTGATTAGTTTAAAACAACCAATTTCACAACATATAAGGTTGATATTAAAGCTGATTCTGATTAGTTTATGAGACCATAAGACATTGGAACAGAATTAGGCTATTCAGCCCATCGAGTCTGCTCTGTCATTCCATCATGGCTATCATCCCTGTCAACCCCATTCTCCTGTCTTCCCCCTGTAACCTTTGACACCCTGCCTAATCAAGAACCTATCAAACTCTGCTGCAAATATACCCAATGACTTGGCCTCCACAGCCGTCTGTGGCAATCAACCCCACAGATTCACCAGCAACTGACTAAATAATCTGTAAGAATTCAAGTCCTCTAATTTCCAAACTAAAACATAAGATGCTGAAAATTAATCAGAATGGCATATAACATTGTAAGAGCTGGCAGTCCAGACTCGTGGTTAATGATGGGCATCAAGGTAACTTGCAAGGGACAGGTCTGAAGATGCAAAAAATGATTTACTGCAGATTTCACAGGGTTAATTACCCGTCACATCTGGAGGACAGCATGCCTTCCCAGCAAAGAAGCAAGAAATGAACACCCGGTGAAAACATCCCCAGTGACACCAGCTGTCAATGCGGTAAAAGACCCAGGTGCTTGGAGTAAGAAAACACCCACAGAATTGTAAAACTCCATGAAGATGACCACGCTAAAGTGACAGAGAAGTACACTCAGTGGCCACTTTATTAGGTACACCTGCACGCCTGCTGGTTAATACAAATATCTAATCAGTCAATCATGTGGCAGCAACTCAATGCATAAAAGCATGCAGACATCGTCAAGAGATTCAGTTGTTGTTCACACCTAACATCAGAATTGGGAAGAAATGTGACCCAAGCCACTTTGTCTATGGAATGATTGTTGGTCCCAGATGGGGTGGTTTGAATATCTCAGAAAATGCTGATCTCCTGGGATTTTCATGCACAACAGTCTCTAGAGTTTACAGAGAATGGGGCAAAAAAATAAAAATCATAAAGCAAGTGGCATTTCTGTGGGTGAAAACATTGTGTTAACAAAAGAGTCAGAGGAGAGTGTCCAAACAGCTTCAAACTGATAGGATGGCAACAGTAACTCAAATAACCACGCATTACAACAGTAGAGTGCAGAAGAGCATCTTTGAATGCATGACATGTGGAGCCTTGAAGGAGATGGGCTACAGCAGCAGAAAACCACTCCTGTACCTATTAAGGTGTTCCTCGAGTGTATGTAGTATTTTCGGAGTATTATGTGAAGTTCTGGTCATCTACCCACAGGCAATGTATCAACAACATTGAAAGAGTACAGAGAAAATTTACACGGAAAACTTACGAAGATTTGAAGACCTGAGTTATTGGAAAAGGTTGAATGGGTTAGGATTTTATTCCCTTGAATATAAATGATTGAGAGATTTGATAGAGGTATACAAAATATAGGGGTATAGATAGGGTAAATGCAAGCAGGATTTTTCCACTGAGGTTGGGTGAGACTAGAGGTTAAGGGTGAAGGGTGAAATGTTTCAGAGGAACATGAGGGGGAACTTCTTCACTCAGATGCTGGTGCGAATGTGGAATGAGCTGCCAGCAGAAGTGGTGAATGCAGACTCAATTGCAACACTTAAGAGAAGTTTTTAATAGCACACAGGAAGTTGAAAACTCAGTCAGCTGGATGGGAGGGGTGAGGAGGGCAATGGTTCAGGTGCGGGTCAATGAGATTAGGCAGAATCACAGTTCAGTACGAACTAGATTGGCCGAAGGGCCTGTTTCTGTGCTTATAGTGCTCCATGACTCAAATTTCAAAAACTTTCAAAACATTCTAAAACTATAAGATTATATTAACTCTAAAAATAAGGCTAATAACTTAATGTAATAAAATACTTAAAATATACTTAAATAAAATAACTCTTCAAAAACATAAAATTATAGCTGTTCCGGTCCATTGTCCTCTCCTATCAGATTCCTTCTTCTGTCCTTTTCCTTTCCCACCCATCACCTCCCAGATTCTCACTTCATTCCCCCTTTTCCCACTTCCTGAGAAAACTAAAGAAATTTGGCCTGTCCCTTAAAACTCTCACTAATTTTTATAGATGCACCGTAGAAAGCATTCTTCTAGGGTGCATCACAACCTGGTATGCAAGTTGTCCTGTCCAAGACCAAAAGAAGCTGCAGAAGATCGTGAACACGGCGCAGCACATCACACAAATCAATCTTCCGTCCGTGGCCTCACTTTACACCGCACGCTGTCAGAGCAGTGCTGCCAGGATAATCAAGGACACAACCCACCCAGCCAACAGACTCTTCATCCCTCTTCCCTCCGGGAGAAGGCTCAGGAGCTTGAAGACTCGTACGGCCAGATTTGGGAACAGCCTCTTTCCAACTGTGATAAGACTTCTGAACGGATCCTGACCCGGATCTGGGCTGTGCCCTCCAAATATCCGGACCTGCCTCTCGGTTTCTTTGCACTACTTTACTTCCCATTTTTCTATTTTCTATTTTTGATTTATAATTTAAATTTTTAATATTTACTAACTTTAACTATTTTTAATATCTTTAATATTTAATATTTGTAATCCAGGGAGTGTGAAGCGCAGAATCAAATATCGCTGTGATGATTGTACGTTCTAGTACCAATTGTTTGGCAACAATAAAGTATAAAGTATCTTCCCCCTCACCTGGTCTCATCTGTCACCTGCCAGGTTGTACTCCTTCCTCACCCCCACCTTTTTATTCTGGCTTCTTTCCCTTCCTTTTCAGTCTTGATGAAGGGTCTCGGTCCAAAATTGTTGTCTTTTTCCTCCCCTCCATAGATGCTGAGTTCCTCTAGTATTTTGTGTGTGTTGCTCAAGGTTCCCAGCATCTGCAGAATCTCCGATGTCAAAGTAAGCGCCTTCTTGTTCACACAGGGCCTCAAATGCCCCCACCAGTGTCTGGGGTGACACAAACTATGTTAGAACTACTTTTGTTGAATGGATTAACCTTAACCTCATCTGGTAATATACATACAACACACACAAAATGCTGGAGGAACTTCTGCCAGCCAGGCAGCATCTATGGAAAAGAGTACAATTAACATTGAAGACCGAGACTCTTCATCAGAACCTGTTGCTGCTTGACCTGCTGAGTTCCTCCAGCACTTTGTGTGTGTTGCTTGGATTTCCAGCATCTACAGATCGTCCCTTGTATGTGACAGTAACATATACACTCAATGGCCACTTTATTAGGTACAGCAGTCGAACCTGGCGTGTTCTGCTGTTGCTGCTGTAGCCCATCCACTTCAAGGTTTGACACGTTCTGCATTCAGAGATGCTTTTCTGCACACCTCTGTTATAACAGGCAGTTATTTGAGTTACTGTCGCCTTCCTGTCAGCTTGAACCAGTCTGACCATTCTCCTCTGACCTCTCATTAACAAGGCATTTTTGGCCACAGAACTGCCACTCACTAGATTTTTTTTTTGCCTCTCACACCATTCTCTGCAAACTTTAGAATCCCAGTAGATCAGCAGTTTATGAGACATTCAAACCACCCCCTCTGACACCAATAATCATTTCATAGTCAAACAAATAAAAAGAGGGGTAGCTCAGGCAGAACGGCCAGTGAGTGAGTGGGCCAGTGAAGGAGGGGAGCTTTGAGGCTTTGGCTCGAGAGGCTTCGGCAAACAGAGGCTAAGGACGAGCTTGCTCCCAGTGAGGTAAGGCCGGGTAAGTTCCTTTAATTAATTTAATTAACTTAGAAGTTGGTAATGAAGGCAGTAGATAGGGCAGTCCAGTGCTCCAATTGTAAGATGTGCGAAGTCAGGGACAGCACAATTGTCTCTCATGACTACACCTGCAAAAGGTGCATCCAGCTGCAGCTCCTGTTAAACTGAGTTAGGGAACTAGAGCTGGAACCGGATGAACTTCGGATCATTCGTGAGGCAGAGGTAGTAATAGATTGGAGTTTCAGGGAGACAGTCACCCCTAAAAGTCAGGAGACAGGTAACTGGGTTACTCTCAGGAGAGGGAAGGGGAATAGACAGAAAGAGCAGAGCACCCCTGTGGCCATTCCCATCAACAATAAGTATACTGTTTTGGATACTGTTGGTGGGGCAACCTACCAGGTACAAGTTGTAGTGGTCGCGTCTCTGGCACCAAGACTGGACCCTCAGCTCAGAAAGGAAGGAGGGAAAAGAGGAGAGCAGTAGTGATAGGGGATTCGATAGTTAGGGGGACAGATAAGAGGTTCTATGGGAGAGATCAAGAATCCCAGATGGTCTGTTGCCTCCCTGGTGCCAGGGTCCGCGATATCTCGGATCAAGTTCTCGGTATTCTCAGGAGGGAGGGTGAGCAGCCAGATGTCGTGGTCCATGTGGGGACCAATGACATAGATAGGAGTAGGGATGAGGTACTGAAGAAGGAATATAGGAGGTTAGGAAAGTTGTTAAAAAGCAGGACCTTAAGGGTGGTAATCTCAGAATTGCTGCCTGTGCCACAAGACAGAGAGGGTAGGATTAGGAAGCTATGGCAGATGAATGTGTGGCTGAAGAGTTGGTGCAGGGGGCAGGGGTTCAGATTTCTGGATCATTGAGATCTCTTCTAGGGAAGGTCTGACCTGTACCAAAAGGACGGGCTACACCTGAACTGGAAAGGGACCAATATCCTGGCAGGCTGGTTTGCTAGAGCTGTTGGGGAGGGTTTCAACTAGATTGGCAGGGGGGTAGGATTCAGAATGTGAGTGCAGAGATTAGGGTAGAAGGACAAGGGTATGATGCTATGTCTTCTGAGTTGGTGAGGAATGACAGGCAGGGGACAAAACGTAAATGTAGCTGGTTAAAAGGGTTGAAATGTTTCTATTTCAACGCTAGGAGTATTAGGAATAAAGGGGATGAACTTGGAGCACGGATCAGTTCGTGGAACTATGATGTTGTGGCCGTTACTGAAACTTGGCTGGAGGAAGGGCAGGATCGGCTGATGCAGGTACTGGGGTTTAGGTGTTTTAAAAGGAATAGGATGGGAGGTAGAAAAGGGGGGGAGTAGCATTACTGGTCAGGGATAGTATCACAGCTATAGAAAGGGAGGACGCTGCAGGGGGAGTGTCCACTGAGTCAGTGTGGGTGGAAGTCAGAAATAGGAAGGGATCAATCACTATGCTGAGAGTAGTCTATAGGCCCCCAAATAGCCCTCGGGACACCGAGGAGCAGATTAAGTAGTCAGGTTTTAGAATGGTGCAGGAAACACAGGGTTGTAGTTATGGGTGATTTCAACTTCCCTCATATTGACTGGCACCTCCTGACTGCAAGGGGGATAGATGGGGCTGAATTTGTGTTCAAGGAGGATTCCTGACACAGTATGTGGACCAGCCAATGAGAGGAGAGGCCATACTGGATCTAGCTCTGGGTAATTAACCTGGTCAGTTGGCAGACAAAATGGGAAAGTGCTTAACTGGGGAAGGGCTAACTATGAAGGGATGAGGCAGGAACTAGCGAGAGTAAATTGGAAACAGATGTTCAAGGGTGAAAGCACAGAAGTAACGTGGAGGAAGTTTAGGGACCACTTGTGCAGGGTTCAGGATAGGTTTGTATGACTGAGACAAGGAAAAAATGGTAGGAAAAAGGAACCGTGGCTGACGAAACACATGAGGCAACTCATCAAGAGGAAGAAGGAAGCATATGTTAGATATAAGAAGCAGGAAGCAGGAGGGGCTCATGAAAACTATAGGGTAGCCAAGAAGGAGCTTAAGAAAGGACTTAGGAGAGCTCGAAGGGGGCATGAGAAGGCCTTGGCATGTAGGATTAAGGAAACACCAAGGCATTCTATGCGTATGTGAAGAACAGAAGGATGACAAAGATGAAGGTGGGGCCACTAAAGGATAAAGAAGGCAACATGTGCCTGGAGGCGGAGGAGGTTGGGGAGGTCCTAAATGAATACTTTGCTTCAGTATTCACAAGCGAAAAGGACCTTGATCAGGGTGAGGTCGAAATAGAACAGGGCTGTGTGTTGGACAATGTGGAGATTAAGGAAGAAGCAGTGTTGGATCTTCTTAAAAACAGAAAGATTGATAAGTCCCCAGGGCCAGACATCATATACTCCAGGTTGCTGTGGGAAGTGAGAGAAGAGATTGCTGGAGCAGTAGCTATGATCTTTGGATCCTCTTTCGCTGCAGGGGAGGTGCCGGAGGATTGGAGAATGGCAAACGTAGTTCCCTTGTTTAAAAAAGGTAATAGGGAGAATCCTGGGAATTATAGACAGGTGAGTCTTATGTCGGTGGTCTGCAAATTATTGGAAAGGATTCTTAAGGATAGGATCTACAAGCATTTGGAGAAGTACAGTTTACTCAAGGATAGTCAACATGGCTTTGTGAAGGGAAGGTCGTGCCTCACAAGCCTAATCGAGTTTTTTGAAGAGGTAACAAAAGAAATTGATGAGGGTAGGGTGGTAGATGTGGTCTATAAGGATTTTAGCAAGGCATTTGACAAGGTCCCCCATGAGAGACTATTCCAGAAAGTCATGAGGCATGGGATCAGTGGAACCTTGGCTGTTTGGATAAAAAAATTGGCTTACAGGAAGAAAGCAGAGGGTAGTAGTGGAAGGGAAGTATTCTGCCTGGAGGTTGGTGACTAGTGGAGTGCCGCAAGGATCTGTCCTGGGACCCCTGCTCTTTGTGATTTTTATAAATGACCTGGATGAAGAGGCAGAAGGATTGGTGAGTAAGTTTGCAGATGACACGAAGATTGGAGGAGTAGTGGATGGAGCTCTAGGTTGTTGAAGGTTACAAGAGGATATAGACAGGATGCAGAGTTGGGCAGAAAAGTTGCAGATGGAGTTCAATCCAGATAAGTGTGAGGTGATGCATTTTGGAAGGACAAATCAGAAGGCTGAGCACAGGGTTAATGGTCGGTTACTTAAGACCGTGGATGAACAGAGGGACATTGGGGTTCAAATCCATACATCCCTCAAGGTCGCTGCACAGGTTGATAGAATAGTTAAGGCGGCCTATGGGATGCTAGGCTTCATTAATAGGGGGATTGAGTTCAAGAGTAGAGAATTTAAAAATGCAAACACAAGGAAATCTGCAGATGCTGGAATTTCAAGCAAATCACATAAAAGTTGCTGCCTGGCCTGCTGCATTCACCAGCAACTTTTATGTGTGTTGTTCAAGAGTAGAGAGGTCATGTTACAACTCTACAAATCTCTGGTGAGACCACACTTAGAGTTCACCAGCAACTTCGATGTGTGTTGCCACATTTAGAGTATTGTGTTCAGTTCTGGTCACCTCATTATAGGAAGGATGTGGAAGCTATGGAGAGGATGCAGAGGAGATTTACCAGGATGTTGCCTGGATTGGAAAACAAGTCTTATGAGGCAAGGCCAGCAGAGCTGGGACTTTTCTCTTTGGAGCGTAGAAGGATGAGAGGGGACTTGATAGAGGTCTACAAGATTATGAGAGACTATAGATTATAGGATGGATAGCCAGTACCTGTTTCCCAAGGCACGGATAGCAAACACCAGAGAGCATATGTACAAAGTTAAGGGAGGGAAGTTTAGGAGAGACATCAGGGGTAAGTTTTTTACACAGAGGGTTGTGGGTGCCTGGAATGACTTGCCAGCCAGGGATGGTGATGGAGGCTAAAACATTAGGGGTATTTAAGAGCCTCTCGGACAGGCACATGGATGAAAGAAAAATAGAGGGTTATGGGGTAGTGTGGGTTTAGTACTTTTTTTAAAGGAATATATGGGTTGGCACAACGTCGAGGGCCGAAGGGCCAGTACTATGCTGTAGTATTCTAGTGTCTAGTGTCTAATATCACATTTCTTCCCTATTCTGATGTCTGGTCTGAATGACAACTGAACCTCTTGACCATGTCTGCATGCTTTTATGCATTGAGTTGCTGATATTTGCATTAACATACAGGTGTACCTAATAAAATGGTCACTGAGTGTTTTTTTTATCTTCCTTTTGAGAATCTGTGGTGATTTTCCACCACTTTCCGTTTATTTGAGATTTTTTTCATCCTGTCCTGGCAATAATGGATGTAAGTGAAGATTTGAAAAGATGAGCTTCTGACCTTACCCTGCAGAAGGAGGTGTGTGCTTTCCTCAGTCTGTAGGCTGTGGACTGTAGAGAGCAGGCTGATGGAACAGAGACATTGTGTCACACAGACCAATCCGAAGCTATGGTGTCAGCGGATGAAACCAACATTCTTCCACCTGCACCATGGAAGGAAGGAGAGTTTACAGTCGGCCACTGATGTGACACCTCAGGTTATTAAAACAAAATGAAAGAAGGTATTTAGCAGGCCAGGCAGCATCTATGGAAGAAAGTACAGTCAGTGTGTGTTGCTTGGATTTCCAGCATCTGCAGATTTTCTCTTGTTTGTGGTTTATTTATTCATTTTATTTAGAGATTAGCACAAATCAGGCCCTTCCGGCCCAATGAGCCAAACTGCCCAGCCCTAGACTAATCACAGGAAAACTCTTAACCTCAAACCTCTGCTGCTTTGTGGCTATACCCACTCATAAGGGAATCTCTGGGAGTAAACCCTAAGGAATAATCCATAGCTGGAGTCCCTAAGACAGTCCTACATTGAGATCAACACTGACTGGCAACTCCTGCAACACTGCTGGTGCCAACTGCATCAGTCTCTGCCGTCCCTTTGGGTTCATCAGCTGCGTGGAGAGGGAGAGCCTGCTGCATGGACAACAATTTGCTCTCCATATCGCACTACCATGGCTTGAGTATCATGTATAGTTAGGACACAATATCTATGGTTGACCCCGACCAACGGAAGGCCTCATGATCACAGGACTGGGGTATATCGGCTGCCCAGGGAGGGGTAGCACCTCCGGTGAAGGGGCTTGTCATATCCATTCCGAGGCAGCTCACTCACCTTTGGGCCCCACTCAGATCTCACCTGTGGCTCCAAGTGACAGTGGGTAACCCAGCTGAGTGTAGTCAGCAGGTCTCATACCCCGGTGAGATAAAGACATGCCTGTGCTGGCATGTGAAGTCAGCTCCAGCAGACCGGGCTGATGAGATCCATCCAGGAAGGCGCTTCATGGAGAGTGAAGGACATGACAAGGCACAGCACAAGTCATGGTCATCCACTGCAACCAAGGAAGACTCCAGTTTGTGATCATGCTCACACAATTGGACCCAGACTTCCAAGGTTGAGAGAGTACAATGTCTTTCCCACTTTAAAAACTCTCCCACACAGGTCTCTTGTCACTGTTGCACACAATGGACAACCAACAATCACAGGATAATTTAACATGACCAATCAATCTGCTGTGCTCTTTAGATTGTGGGAGGAAACCAGAGCACCTGGTGAAAACCCATGTGTACACGGGAAAAACATACAAACTCCTTACAGAGCACGCTGGAGCTGAACTCCAAGTGCCATCACACTGACTGGCATGTTCTCACAAAGACACAAGAGAGACTCTGCAGATGCTGAAAATCTGGAGCAGCGCACAAACACACACACACACACACACACACACACACCACACACACACACATACACACACAAACACACACACACACATACGTACACACACACACACACACACACACGCACACACACACACACACAAACATACGTACACACACATACGCGCACACACACATGCACACACACACGCACAAACACACACACACGCACACACGCACGCACACACAAACACACACACACACACACACAAACACACACACACACACAAACACACACACACACACATACGTACACACACACAAACACACACACGCGCGTGCACACACACACACACACACACACACACACACACACACAATACTGGAGAAACTAAGAGCAGGAGTTCCAGAATCTGTTCTGGGACCCCAGTTCTTTGTGATTTTTATAAATGACTTGGACGAGCAAGTGGAAGGCTGGGTTAGTAAGTCTGCAGATGTCACAAAGGTTGGTGGCGCTGTGGATGGTGTAAAGTCGTCATAGGTTATAACAGGACATTGACAGGATGCAGAGCTGGGCTGAGAAGTGGCAGATGGAGGTGAACCCAGAAAAGGGTGAAGTGATTCACTTCGGAAGGTCAAACTTGAAGGAAGAATACAGAGTTAATGGTAAGAATCTTAGGATTGTGGAGGGACAGAGAAATCTTGGAGTCCACGTCCCTTTAAGTTGCAGTGCCAAGCTCAAGAGCTGAGAGGTAATGTTGTAGCTCTATAAAACCCCGGTTAGACCACACTTGGAGTATTGTGCTCATTCTGGTCACCTCATTATAGGAATGGTATGGAATCATTACAGAGTGTGCAGAGGAGATTTATCAGGATGCTGCCTGGATTACAGAACATGTCTTATGAGGATAGGCTGAGCGAAGGAGGCAGGAGAATCAGAGGTGCCTTGACAGAGGTTTACAAGAGGCATATCCAGTGGACAGCCTGAGAATTTTTCCCAGGGTAGAAATGGTATAACAGGGTGGGGGAAGGGCTGCATAATTTTAAGGTGAGTGGATAAAATACACTGTGTAATAGTCTGATTTGTCTGAACACTATGGAAGGCGGGTTTTTCACTGCATCTCAGTATGTGCGACAATAATAAACCAATATTAATTCCAGCACTTGAATGTGACCTTTCTTACGCAACAAGCAACCCAAGGATCTCATTAAAGGAAATCATGCCCTTCCTCATTTCGATGCTCCATTATACAGCAAGATAAAGAGTCACCACACTGACTGGTTTTAATGTGATGGGAGAATGTTTAACACCAAAGGATGTTTCCCTTGAAATACAGAGCTATGTTGTTTGAGTTCTCATAGAATGTCTTCCAATAAAGTTAATTAACAGAGACAGCAAAGCTGAGACATTCTATTAGCAGCCAATCAAGCAATGCTGATTTAATTGCAATTGATAATATATCTGCAGAAAATGTCTTCCTTCTAACACATTGTTTTTTATAACATACTTCCTGAGGCTAATACTAAATCTGAGACATAAACAGGACACCTCTGACCTCTATGCACCAGTCCCTACAGCTTCTGCACTTTATTTTATGAACAATAACTCACTGTTATCACCCTCTTCTTGCACAACTTACGCAATTTTTAATATGTATTTTATAGTATATTTTATGTATTGCAGTGTACTGATGCCACAAAACTGCAAATGACAGTGATAGTAAACCTGATTCTGATTATTTTCATTAATGATTTAATACATTTAAATTTAATTATTAAAATTATTTTATTAACTTATTATATTTATTAATTTCACTTTACTGACTGAGAATCAAGATCAGGTTCAATATCACCGGCATACAGTAGGGTCGTGAAATTTGTTGTTTCGTGGCTGCAGTACCTTGCAATGCAGAGTAATAAAAGCTAAAAATTACAGTAAATATATAAATGGAAGATAAATTTAATAGTAGTGTAAAAAGAGAAAAAAAGGTAGTGAGGTAGTGTCCATGGGTTCAATATCCATAGCAGAGGGGAAGAAGCTGTTCCTGAATAGTTAAGTGTGTACCTTCAGGATCCTGTACCTCCTTCCCGATGGTAGCAATGAGAAGAGGGCATGTCCTGGGTGATGGTAATCCTTAATAATGGATGCTGCCTTTTCAAAGCACCACCCTTTGAAGGTGTCTGGGATGCTGAGGAGTCTAGTGCCCATGATGGAGATGGCTGAGTTTACCCTGTATACAATGCCATCTCCCTTAAAACTTTATCATGGAGCTGTGATGTCCCAGAGACCCTTCAGCCCATTGAGTCTGAGATACCTTAATACCACAGGGCTTTTTATTCGTGGTTCCTCCTATTTACACACTGCTACTTATTGATACCACCCATAAGCAAAGTGGTTTTTAGGTGCATACCAATGAACCAGGTGGCAAGGTAGAGATACGTCTCCACAAAACGAAGTGTAAGGCACTCCTTCCCTCCACTAGCCTGCAGGTCACCCTTGGGCAAGGTGTAGCACTTGCTTAGTCCCCCAGTTAGGGTCACGTGAAGCCATGGGAGCTGGTGGTGGATGGTCGTATGAGCAGCTGGTGCAGAAAGACCATAAGATATAGGAGCAGAATTAAGCCATTTGGCCCATCGAGTCTACTCCACCATTTCATCATAGCTGATCCAATTTTCTTCTCACCCCAATCTCCTGCCTTCCACTTATATCCCTTCATGCCCTGACCAATGAAGAATCTAACGACCTCTGCCTTAAATATATTTAAAGACTTGGGCTCCACAGCTGCCTGTGGCAAAGAATTCCACAGATTCACGAGTCATCTCCAATATAAAAAGATGGCCCTCTATTCTGAAGCTGTGTCCTATGTTCTTAGACTCTCCCATCATAGGAAACATCTTCTCCACATCTACTCTATCAACTATTAACTATCTAGTGAGCACAGACCCAGAGCTATTAAATGCTCTTCACGTCAAGCCACTCAATCATTTTTGTGAACCTCCTTTGAACCCTCTCCTGTTTCAGCACATCCTTTCTAAGATAAAGGGCCCAAACACTGCTCACAATACTGCAAGTGAGGTCTCACCAGTGTGTTATAAAGACTCAACAGTACATCCTTGCTTTTACATTCCAGTCCTCTTGAAATGAGTGCTAACATTGTATTTGCCTTCCTCACCACAGACTCAACCTGCGACTTGACCTTTAGGGAATCATGCACAAGGACACACAAGTCCTTTTGCGCCTCAGATTTTTGTATTTTCTCACCATTCAGAGAATAGTCAACCCTTTCATTTCTTCTACCAAAGTGCATGACCATACACTTCCTGACAATGTGTTCCATCTGCCACTTATTTGCTCTTCTCCCAATTTATCTAATTCCTTCTGTAGCCTCTCTACTTCCTCAAAACTACCTACTCCTCTACCTACCTTCATATCGTCTGCAAACTTTGCAACAAAGCCAGCCAAATCATTGACATATAACATGAAAAGAATCGGTCCCAATATAGACTCCTGTGGAACACCACTAGTCACCGGCAGCCAGCCAGAAAAGGCTCCCTTTATTTCCACTCTTTGCCTCCTGCCAATCAGCCACTGCTTTATCCATGCTAGAATCTTTCCCATAATAACATGGTCTCGTACCTTGTTAAGCAGCCTCATGTGTGTCACCTTGTCAAAGGCCTTCTGAAAATCTAAGTACACAACATCAACCAATTCTCCTTTGTCCATCCTGCTCGTTATTTCTTCAAAGAATTCCGACAGATTTGTCAGGCAAGATTTTCTCATGAGGAAACTTTGCTGACTACGGCTTATTTTATCATGTGCCTCCAAGTACCCTAAGACCTCTTCCTTAACAATCAACCCCAACATCTTCCTAACCACTGGGGTCAGACTAACTGGTCTATAGTTTCCTTTCTTCTGCTACTGCCCCCTCTTGAAGAATGGAGTGACACTTACAATTTTCCAGTCTTCCGGAATCATTCCAGAATCCAGTGATTCTTGAAAGATCATTACTAATGGCTCCCCAGTCGTTTCAGCCACCTCTTTCAGAACCCTGCACGTACACCATCTGGTCCAGGTGACTTATCTACTTACAGATCTTTCAGCTTCCCAAGAACCTCTCTCTAGTTATGGTAACTTCACACACTTCATGACCACTGATACCTGAAACTTCCACCATACTGCTAGTGTCTTCCACAGTGAAGACTGATGCAAAATACTTATTCAGTTCAGACATCCTGGGTATGTGACCAATGATGCCAGGCAGACGATGTCTGAAGGGTACTGATAATGGCTGGGGCCACCTGTCTTGTAAAGATACTGCCCAAAGGAAGGCAATGGCAAACCACTTCTGTAGAAACATATGTCAAGAACAACATTGTTATGGAAAGACCATGATCGCCCACTCATACGACACAGCACAAAATGATGACTAATAACACCCAGAGGTTCTGCACGCCAGCTCTGCTCATCACTCCACAGCCCCTACTGTGTCCAAGATCCGGCACTGGATGTATAGAAATGGACTGCTGCACGGTAACATAGTGGTTAGCGTAATGTCAGACCAGGGTTCAATTCCCAGCGCTGACTGCAAAGAGTCTGTACATTCTCCCTGTGACTCTGTGGGGGGTGAAATGAGAAGCTGGGTGGTGGTAGGTGGAAGAGATAAAGGGGGCTGAAGAAGGCGGAATATATTAGGAGAGGACAGTGTACCAAGGGAGAAAGAGAGGGAGATGCATGGAAGTACTGGCAGGTGAGCAGAGGAGAAGGGGTGAGAGGGGAACCAGAATGAAGAATGGAAAATGAGGGAAGGAGGGAGAGGATAGAAATTGATAAAAGTTAGAGAATCAATGCTCATGCTGTCAGGTTGGAGGCTACCCAGATGGAATATGAGCTGTTGCTCCTCCAGCCCGAGAGTGGCTTCAGCATGGCAGTAGAGGAGGCCATGGACCAACATGTCCAAAATGGGAATGGGAAGAAAAACTGTGGCTTTATTTTATTTTGAAGTAGGCCGTCGGTCCTTCGAGCCAAACCGCCCCAGCAGCCCCACAACCCCAATTAACCCTAACCTAATCATGGGACAACTTGCAATAATTAACCTCCTTGGTAAACCTTTAGACTGTGGGAGCACCTGGGGAAAACCCATGCATTCCTTGGGGAGGACGGAAAGAGGCTCTTTACAGAGTGGTGTCAGAATCTAACTCTGAAACACCCCAAGCTGTAATAGCATCGTGCTAACCATTATATTGTCCTACAGTTGCTGATAGGGAGTCAAGGTTCAAGGTACATTTATTATCAAAGTATGTATATAGTATACAACTCTGAGATTGTCTTTTTCAGATAGCCACGAAACATAGAAAACCATGGAAGCTGTTCAAACAAAAACATCAGCCCCAACACACAAAAAACTAAATCGCGCAGTCAGTGATAAGGCCATCAAATTCCACCTCCCCATAAAAAACAAGAAGTTGCACAAATGACAACAAGAAAGAATGGGCAAGAACATAAAATATAAAAACATAAATATAAAAGAGGAGAAGTTGGAGTAAGAGAGCTCTCAAAAAAAAGATCAGTGAAATAGAAAACTTATGAATAAATAACACAGCATTAATAAAGGATATGCAGCAGACACGTGCATACATTCCAAAATGTGATTTATGAATGTGTTGTACGGTAAAGATAATGGCCTGCGGTTACTGTATGTGGCTGACAGAATTGCCTATCTATTTGCCTAGATTAATAACAAAAAAGTAAATTCAAAGCATAAACACAAGAGATTCTGCAGATGCTGGAACTCTTGGGCAATACACACAAAATGCTGGAGGAACTCAGCAAGTCAGGCAGCATTTATGGAGGGGCATAAACAGTCAACATTTTGGGCCAGGACTGGCAAGGAAAGGGGCAGAAGGGTCTCAGCCTGAAACAGTGACTGTTTGTTTCTCTCCATTGATGCTGTCTGACCTACTCAGTTCTTCCAGCATTTTGTGTATGTAATTGAAATCATTGCACAGGAGCTTGAAATTATTTCAATATTTTAAAAAAAAATTTCAATTATAGTGTCTTTTCAGCAGGGGAAAAAAAGCATTTTACTTCTATCCTCCCATCTAAGCTTGGCCTATGAATGACTTTAGACCCAAAGGAATACCGTCTGACATGACCAAACAAGTGAAGAAACTCCAGGGAACGAGGTCTATGTCAACAATTTGCAAAATTTGCAGAGTGAAATGGAACTTAAACTACTAGACAGGGCAACATGAACAGATACTTAAATGATTTCTTAAAGTATCAATCAAGTGATTTATGACTAAGACAATGCTCTGTACATTTTTTTAAACAAGGTTAACAATATCCAGTGGAGTTCATTAATAATAAAAATAAATGGCTCAAAAGGAGAAGAGGAAGATGACTCTGACATTTCTGCATGGCATGGGTAGCACAGTAGTGTAGTGGTTAGCATAACACTTTACAACATTAGCAACTAGGGCTCAAATCCACCAATGTCTGTAATGAATTTGTACATTCTCCCTGTGACTGTGTGGGTTTCATAGAAACATAGAAACATAGAAAATAGGTGCAGGAGTAGGCCATTCGGCCCTTCGAGCCTGCACCGCCATTTATTATGATCATGGCTGATCATCCAACTCAGAATCCCGCCCCAGCCTTCCCTCCATACCCCCTGATCCCCGTAGCCACAAGGGCCATATCTAACTCCCTCTTAAATATAGCCAATGAACTGGCCTCAACTGCTTCCTGTGGCAGAGAATCCCACAGATTCACCACTCTCTGAGTGAAGAAGTTTTTCCTAATCTCGGTCCTAAAAGGCTTCCCCTTTATCCTCAAACTGTGACCCCTTGTTCTGGACTTCCCCAACATCGGGAACAATCCTCCTGCATCTAACCTGTCCAATCCCTTTAGGATTTTATACGTTTCAATCAGATCCCCCCTCAATCTTCTAAATTCCAACGAGTACAAGCCCAGTTCATCCAGTCTTTCTTCATATGAAAGTCCTGCCATCCCAGGAATCAATCTGGTGAACCTTCTTTGTACTCCCTCTACGGCAAGGATGTCTTTCCTCAGATTAGGGGACCAAAACTGCACACAATACTCCAGGTGTGGTCTCACCAAGGCCTTGTACAACTGCAGTAGTACCTCCCTGCTCCTGTACTCAAATCCTCTCGCTATAAATGCCAGCATACCATTCGCCTTTTTCACCGCCTGCTGTACCTGCATGCCCACTTTCAATGACTGGTGTATAATGACACCCAGGTCTCATTGCACCTCCCCTTTTCCTAATCGGCCACCATTCAGATAATAATCGGTTTTCCTATTTTTGCTACCAAAGTGGATAACTTCACATTTATCTACATTAAATTGCATCTGCCATGAGTTTGCCCACTCACCCAACCTATCCAAGTCACTCTGCATCCTCTTAGCATCCTCCTCACAGCTAACACTGCCACCCAGCTTCGTGTCATCCGCAAACTTGGAGATGCTGCATTTAATTCCCTCATCCAAGTCATTAATATATATTGTAAACAACTGGGGTCCCAGCACTGAGCCTTGCGGTACCCCACTAGTCACCGCCTGCCATTCTGAAAAGGTCCCGTTTATTCCCACTCTTTGCTTCCTGTCTGCTAACCAATTCTCCATCCACATCATACCTTACCCCCAATACCATGTGCTTTAAGTTTGCACACTAATCTCCTGTGTGGGACCTTGTCAAAAGCCTTTTGAAAATCCAAATATACCACATCCACTGGTTCTCCCCTATCCACTCTACTAGTTACATCCTCAAAAAATTCAATGAGATTCGTCAGACATGATTTTCCCTTCACAAATCCATGTTGACTTTGTCCGATGATTTCACCGCTTTCCACATGTGCTGTTATCACATCTTTGATAACTGACTCCAGCAGTTTCCCCACCACCGACGTTAGGCTAACCGGTCTATAATTCCCCGGTTTCTCTCTCCCTCCTTTTTTAAAAAGTGGGGTTACATTAGCCACCCTCCAATCCTCAGGAACTAGTCCAGAATCTAACGAGTTTTGAAAAATTATCACTAATGCATCCACTATTTCTTGGGCTACCCCCTTAAGCACTCTAGGATGCAGACCATCTGGCCCTGGGGATTTATCTGCCTTCAATCCCTTCAATTTACCTAACACCACTTCCCTACTAACAAGTATTTCGCTCAGTTCCTCCATCTCACTGGACCCTCTGTCCCCTACTATTTCTGGAAGATTATTTATGTCCTCCTTAGTGAAGACAGAACCAAAGTAATTATTCAATTGGTCTGCCATGTCCTTGCTCCCCATAATCAATTCACCTGTTTCTGTCTGTAGGGGACCTACATTTGTCTTTACCAGTCTTTTCCTTTTTACATATCTATAAAAGCTTTTACAGTCAGTTTTTATGTTCCCTGCCAGTTTTCCCTCATAATCTTTTTTCCCCTTCCTAATTAAGCCCTTTGTCCTCCTCTGCTCAACTCTGAATTTCTCCCAGTCCTCAGGTGAGCCACTTTCTCTGGCTAATTTGTATGCTGCTTCTTTGGAATTGATACTATCCCTAATTTCTCTTGTCAGCCACGGGTGCACTACCTTCCTTGATTTATTCTTTTGCCAAACTGGGAGGAACAATTGTTGTAGTTCATCCATGCAACCTTTAAATGCTTGCCATTGCATATCCACCGTCAATCCTTTAAGTGTCATTTGCCAGTCTATCTTAGCTAATTCACGTCTCATACCTTCAAAGTTACCCCTCTTTAAGTTCAGAACCTTTGTTACTGAATTAACTATGTCACTCTCCATCTTAATGAAGAATTCCACCATATTATGGTCACTCTTACCCAAAGGGCCTCTCACGACAAGATTGCTAATTAACCCTTCCTCATTGCTCAAAACCCAGTCCAGAATAGCCTACTCTCTAGTTGGTTCCTCGACATGTTGGTTCAAAAAACCATCCCGCATACATTCCAAGAAATCCTCTTCCTCAGCACCTTTACCAATTTGGTTCACCCAATCTACATGTAGATTGAAGTCACCCATTATAACTGCTGTTCCTTTATTGCACACATTTCTAATTTCCTGTTTAATACCATCTCCGACCTCACTACTACTGCTAGGTGGCCTGTACACAACTCCCACCAGCGTCTTCTGCCCCTTAGTGTTATGCAGCTCTACCCATATCGATTCCACATCTTCCCGGCTTATGTCCTTCCTTTCTATTGCGTTAGTCTCTTCTTTAACCAGCAACGCCACCCCACCTCCCCTCCCTTCATGTCAATCCCTCCTGAATATTGAATATCCCTGAACGTTGAGCTCCCATCCTTGGTCACCCTGGAGCCATGTCTCTGTGATCCCAACTATATCATAATCATTAATAACAATCTGCACTTTCAATTCATCCACCTTATTACGAATGCTCCTTGCATTGACACACAAAGCCTTCAGGCGCTCTTTTACAACTCTCTTAGCCCTTATACAATTATGTTGAAAAGTGGCCCTTTTTAATGCTTGCCCTGGATTTGTCGGCCTGCCACTTTTACTCTTCTCCTTAGTACTTTTTGCTTCTACCCTCACTTTACACCCCCCTGTCTCTCTGCACTGGTTCCCATCTCCCTGTTGTGAACTAACCTCCTCACGCCTAGCCTCTTTAATTTGATTCCCACCCCCCAACCATTCTAGTTTAAAGTCACCTCAGTAGCCCCCGCTAATCTCCCTGCCAGGATATTGGTCCCCCTAGGATTCAAGTGTAACCCGTCCTTTTTGTACAGGTCACACCTGCGCCAAAAGAGGTCCCAATGATCCAAAAACTTGAATCCCTGCCCCCTGCTCCAATCCCTCAGCCACGCATTTATCCTCCACCTCATCGCATTCCTACTCTCACTGTCGCGTGGCACAGGCAGTAATCCCAAGATTACTACCTTTGCGGTCCTTTTTCTCAACTCCCTTCCTAGCTCCCTATATTCTCCTTTCAGGGCCTCATCCCTTTTCCTACCTATGTCATTGGTACCTATATGTACCACGACCTCTGGCTCCTCACCCTCCCACTTCAGGGTATCTTGGACACGATCAGAAATATCCCGGACCCTGGCACCAGGGAGGCAGACTACCATCCGGGTCTCTGGACTGCATCCACAGAATCGCCTAACTGACCCCCTTACTATCGAGTCCCTGGGTTTCCTCTGGGTGCTCCTGTTTCCTCCCACATTCCAAAGATGTACAAGTTAAGGTAAACAAATTGTGGGTGTTCTATGTTGGAACTAGAAGCATGGTGATGCTAGCAGGGTAGTCTCAGAACATCTTTGATCTGCTGTTGATGCAAAAGACACACTTCACTGAAAGTTGAATTTGTATTCCAACACTGTGGGTCCAAGGACCTGTTCCTGTGCTGTACTGTTCTACGTTTTGAAGTACATGTGATAAATGAAGTCATAGAGTCACAGAACACTACAGCACAGAAACAGGTGCTTTGAGCCATCTAGTCCAGGCCTACTCCCATCGGCCTGCACACAGACCATAGCCATCTATAACACTCCCATTCATGTACTTACCCAAACTTCTCCTTTGTTTCATCGACCACACCCAGACCATAGGCCTCCATACCCTCTGAGTGAAGAAGTTTCCCCTCAGTTCCCCTTAAACATTTCACATTTTACCCTTAACCCAAGACCTCTAGTTGTAGTCCCACCCAATCTCAGTGAAAAAAACCTACTTGCATTTACCCTATCAATATAATTTTGTATACCTCTATCAAATCTTCTCTCAATCTTCTACATTCCAAGGAATAAAGTCCTAACCTATTCAATCTTTCCTTATAACTCTGGTCCTCCAGACCCAGTAACATCCTTGTAATTTTTTTCTGTACTCTTTCAACCTTACTTTTGCACAATACTCCAAAATTAGACCTCACCGATGCCTTATACAATTTCAACACATTATCCCATTTCCTGTACACAGTACTTTGATTTATGAAAGCCAATGTGCCAAAAGCTCTCTTCTACCTAATCTTTATCTTTATAAGATAAAGAACTTTAAGATTAAGATCTTTATAAAATATCAATCAAATGATTTACGGCAAGATAGCATGATATCTTTTTAAAATTAGGCCAGCAATCCAGTAGCCTTCATTAATAATAAAAATAAGTCATTGTTAATTGAACGTATCAGACTCCATTGAACAATAAAAGATAAACACAAGGGATTCTGCAGATGCTGGAAATCCAGAGTAACACACACAAGATGCTGCAGGAACTCGGCAGGTCAGGCAGCATCTATGGAAATGAATAAACAGTCAATGTTTCAGGCCTTGACCCTCCATCAGGACTGGAAAGGAAGAGGGAACATGCGAGAATAACTATTAAATATCAATGTGAGAGCAAAATGGAGCACTCGGAGAAAACCCACACAATCATGGGAATAATTTATAAGCTCCTTACAGATTTTATTTCTATTTAGAGATACAATGTGGAAGCACAGCCCAGCAACCCCCAACAATCCTGATTTAACCTTAACCTAATAACAGGACAATTTTCAATGACCAATTAACCCACCTGGTATGTCTTTGGACTGTGAGTTGAAACAGGATGATCCAGGGAAAACCCACGCATTCCGTATGGAGAATGTACAGGGATTCCTTACAGAGGACTCTGGAATTGAACTCCAAACTCCAATTACTGAAGCTGTAGTAGTGTTGTGCTAAACACTACACTACCTTAACACCCAATTCCTCCCAGACAGCAGGGGAATTGAACCCCAATCAGTAGCACTGTAGCACTAGCCTTATTCTGGATTCACCCTCTTCTTTTCTAGTCCTGATGAAGAGCCTCAGCCCAAAACATTGACTCTTTATTCCTTTCCATGCTGTAAATGCTGCCTGACCTGCTGAACTCCATCATTTTGTGTACAGCAATAAAAGATGACTCCCAATCCTAAGAATGTTTGGAAACATTAAAAGAGCCAGAGGTACCTGGAGGGTAGAACTGAAGGGCTGCAAGAAAATTAATCTCAGGGTAGTATATGATGATGTATACATAGTTTGATAATAAATTTACTTTGAACAAATGATTCAGTTTTCAGAAAACTGAATTATCTTGGAGTTCAACAGAATAAATTGGTTAATGAACTTTTCAATCCAGGATTGACTAACTACAAAACTGTCCAGTGAGGTCTTCTCATTGGGAACTTTATTCTCAGGATGAATCTGAGGCAACACAGCCCACCAGTGCTGGTCCCCGGAGGTACATGGTAAACAAAACATCTCAACTTGCGTATATTAGCCTCCCGGGAGCCACGGTAACGTAGAGATTAGCACAACACTATTACGGCTCGGGGCGTTCTGGAGTTTGCAGTTCAATTCCGGTACTGTCTGTTAGGGGTCTGTGCATTCTCCCCGTGAAGCGCTATGGGTTTCCCAAAGATGTATCGGTTAGTAGGTTAATTATTAATTGTAAATTGCCCTGTGGTTGTTGTTTCTTTTGGCGCATCGGGCGGCATTTTTGCCGTTTCCTTTGCATCTGCTTTTTTTTGTGACGCCCAGTTGCTAGCTCGACGCTCAATCCAGCACGGATGGAAACGGTGCAAGGAGCCTGCCGGATTCGAACTCGCCTCGAAGTCACCACCGGCCGGCTATCCTGCGATTAGGCTAGTGTTAATATAGGTGGTTTGCTGGGCGGTGCAGCTCACCGGGTCGGGAGAGCCTGTTTCGCGACGTATCTCTAAATAAATAAAGTCGGCCAGCCCTCCAACACTCTCCATCATTCTGCTGTCGTACCTCACTGCCTGGCAACTGTCCAAAAGAGACCCAACTCAAAGGTTCGATAGCAAAACGTTATGCCCTTGGGGAGGTGTCAATCTTGAATCAGGTGGGTATGGGTTTTTTATCCTATAGCACGGCGATCGTTGGTGAAATTTTGGGTCTCCGAGGAGGAAAAAGACACTGTGCCAAATGAAAACTTGCGCGTCCTAACCTCTGGACCCAGCAAAGGGCTTCACAGTAAATGAAACATCTCCCAAGTGCAGTCACAATTACAACACTGAAAATGTTCAGCAGCTAATTTCCGTACAAGCTGCATTTTGATTAGGACTGGAAAATTTTCTCAAAGGATTTATACAATCGGCCAACTCAGAAACATCAAGACGAAGTATTAGAATTTAGATAACCATTTCAAGACCAAATTAACAGTACTAGACAAGCAAATACAGGCTCCCAAAACAGAGAGAAAACCAGAGTGATAGAGTATGTGTGTGTGAGAGAGTGACAGAGAGGGGAGGGAGGGAGAGGGGGGTACAAAAGCAGAGAGAAATTCAGAGGGACGCGGTGGGGGGGCAGAGAGAGAGAGATCGAGAGAAACAGAGAAAGAAAGAAAGAGACGGAGACACGGAGAAGCGGCGGTAGATGCAGGGATGTTGCTGTGTGCGCCGGGCCTCGGCGACAGAAAACGAGGAGCGTGGAAGCGAGCTGCAGGATTCAGCATCAGAGGCAGACACACATACACACACGTCTGGAGTGGTGCAGAGACACTGCAGTACAGGAAGCGGATTCACCACTAACCAACCTCCGTTCAGTACCCAGCAACCCCACCTCACCCTGGTTTTCACTTCGCAATAAAACTGCTTTCTCCTAACCAACTTCGAAGCCTCCTCGTTGGTTTAACATTTAAATTTATTAAATGTTTATTTAGCAGGTGAGATTCTATCATCGCTCATCGCCCCACACAATTTACATTTTACAGCTAGCCTGACAACGAGCGAATGGGTCATCATCACCCCTTCCTTTCAGTGCGATAGATGACCCATGCAACGTACAGAAAGTCACTTACCGACTATGCCGGAGCCCTGCTTGGCGAGGTTACCTCTGGGAGGGAGGGAGGGCGACTCCCTCCTCCCCCAACCCATGGAGCCCAGGAGCTGCGTCTCGCCGTCCCTGCGTGCGCCACCGCGTCGGAGTGCTGTCGGAGGGTGGGGGGGTGGGAGGATAGGGGCATAAGGAGATTATGGGGGATGGAGGAATGAGGGGGAATGGAGGATAAGGGGATGGGAGAGAGGTGGATGAAGGGGTATGGAGGGATAGGGGATGAGGGGTGATTGGGGATGGGGTGGGGGGAACGGGGATGAGGGAATATAGGGGGCATGAGGGGGTGGGGGATGCGGGAATATAAGGGGATGAGGGAATATAGGGGGGATATAGTGGTGATGGGGTAGGGGTGATGGAGGGGTTCGGGGGAATTAGGGGAGGATTGAGGTTGGGGATGGGGAAGAGGGGATAGTGGAGATGAGGGGAGGTTAGTGGGGGATGAGGGTGGTTAGAGGGGCTGAAGGGGTGAGGGGGAGGGGGAAAGGAGGATAAGGAGAATGGTGGTATGGGAAAGGGAGGATGGTTGAGGCGGAGTGGGGAGAGGGGTTGAGAGGTATAGGGAAAGGGCGTATGAGCAGAGAGGGATGGGGTAGAGGGTGTGAGGGTTGTGGGGGATGAAGATGAGGAGGGGGATGGGGAGGGGAGAATGAGGGGCAGGGTGATATAAAGGGGCAGAGGGAAGGGAATGAGAGAATGGGGGATGAGGGGGAGGATGAGGAGAAGGGTGAGAGGGAAAGGGTTGAGGAAGAGGATGAGAAGGGTGAGGAGGAGGATGGGGAGGGGGAATGAGGGGAGGATAAGGAGAAGGGTAAGGGGGAGGGGAGGATGAGAAGGGTGAGGGGGAGAAAAGGATGAGGAGAAGGGGAGGGGAGGATGAGGAAGAGGGTGAGGAGGAGGGGAGGGTGAGGAGGGGAGGATGAGGAAGAGGGTGAGGGGGAGGATGAGGGGGAGGGGGGATGAAGGGGATAAGGAAGCGGGTGAGGGGGAGGGGGAGGATGAGGGTTGGGGAGGATGGGGGACGGGTAATGAGGAGGAGGGGGGTTTGGGGAATGAGGGGTAGGATGGGTTTATCCTCATCTGGACCCCCTCCAATGCTAGCACATCTTTTCCAAGATAAGGAGCCCAAAACTGTTCACAATACTCAAGGTGAGGCCTCACCAATGCCTTATAAAGCCTCAGCATCACATCCCTGCTGCATTAATATCCAGTGCATTAAGACACTGAAACAATAACAATGCAGAATAACGTATTACAGTGATGAAGAGAATACAGTGCAGGTAGCCAATAAGATGCAAAGGTGCAGCCACTATTTACATATTTGAAGAGGCGTCTCCTCACCTTCTTGTTGCAATCTGTAAGCGAGGGAGACATGTCCCTGCTAGCTTTACTCCAGCGCCTGGCCTAACTGGAGGTGAGTAGATGAATACTCTGCCTGAGCTGACAGCCTGTCAATCTTCTGGGATATGTTTGTGTCTGGATAACCCTGAAAAAAAAGCATAAGATTTCCACAGGTGAACTTTGGGCATTGCAGGGGATAAATTGGATCTTGGACGCTGAACCTGGATAGTTGTTTAGTAATTGTAGTTGGTAGTGACTTGTATCAGATAATAAGATGTAAGAGCAAAATTAGACCATTCATTTATCATGGCTGATCCCTGATCCCACACAACCCCACACACTGCCTTCTTACCATATCCTTTGATGCCCTGACCAATCAGGAAACTATCAACTTCTGCTTTAAATATATCCGTGGGCTTGGCCTCCACCAGTCTGTGGCAGAGCATTCCACAAATTCACTACTCTCTGGCTACAAAATTCCTCCTTACCTCCATTCTAAAAGGTTGCCCCTCAATTTTGAGGTTCTGCTCTCTAGTTCTGGATACCCCTATCATAGGAAACATCCTCTCCACATCCACCCGATCTAGTCCTTTCAACATTTGATAGGTTTCAATGAGATCCCCCCGCATTCTTCTAAACTCCAGTTAATACAGGCCCAAAGCTGCCAAAAGCTCCTCATATGTTAACCCTTTCATTCCCGGAATCATCCTCATAAACATCCTCTGGACTCTCTCCAACGACAACACATCCTTTCTGAAATAAGGGGCCCCAAACTGTTGGCAAAACTCTAATTGTCCTCATAATCTAATCTTTAAAAAAGTGTGGCCTGACGAGTGTCTTACAAAGCCTCAGCATTATCTCCTTGCTTTTATGTTCTATTCCCTTGAAATAAATGCCAACATTGCATTTGCCTTCTTTACCACAGACTCGACCCGTAAATCAACCTTCTGGGAGTCTTGCACGAGGACTCCCAAGTTTCTCTGCACCTCTGATGTTTGAACCTTCTCCCCATTTAGATAATAGTCCGCACTATTGTTCCTTTTATCAAAACGCATTATCATCTATTTCCCAGCACTGGCTATCTGCCACTTTTCTGCCCATTCTTCCAATTTGTCTGAGTCCTGCTGCAATCACATTGTTTCCTCAGCACTACCGATCCCTACACTTATCTTCGTATCATCCGCAAACTTGCCACAAAGCCATCAATTCCATTATACAAATCGTTGATAATGTGAAAAGTAACGATCCTAATACTGACCCCTGAGGAACACCACTAATCACTGGCAGCCAACCAGAAAAGGCCCCTTTTATTTCCACTCGCTGCCTCCTGCCTGTGAGCCATTCCTCTATCCATGCCAGTATCTTTCCTGTTATGCCACAGGATTTTATCTTGTTAAGCAGCCTCTTGTGTGGCATCTTATCAAATGCCTTCTTAAAATCCAAGTAAATGACATCCACTGCCTCTCCTTTGTCAATCTGCTTGTTACTTCCTTGAAGAACTCAACAGATTTGTCAGGCAAGATTTCCCTTCACAGAAACCATGCTGACTTTGACTTATTTTATCATTAGTCCCCCAGTATCTGGAAACCCCATCCTTAATAACAGGCTCCCACACTTTCCCAGACACTGAGGTTAGACTAAATGGCCTATAATTTCCTTTCTTTTGCTTTCATCCCTTCTTAAAGAGTGGAGTGACATTTGCAATCCTCCAGTCCTCCGGGATCATGCCAGAAAAATCATCACCAATGCGTCCACTATTTATTCAGCAACCTCCCTCAGGACACTGGGATGTAGTCCATCTGGTCCAAGTGACTTATCCACCTTAAGACCTTTCAGTTTGTCTAGCACTTTTTCCTTTTTAATAGTAAAGGCACTCACTCCTGCTTCCTGATACTCACGGACCTCTGGCATACAGCTAGTGTCTTCTGCAGTGAAGACTGATGCAAAGTACCCATTAAGTTCATCTGCCATTTCTTTTTCCCCACATTACTACCTCACCACAATCATTTTCCAGTGGTCCAATATCAACTCTCACCTCCTTTTTACTCTTTATATAACTGAAAAATTTTTGGTATTCTGCTTTATATTATTGGCTAGTTTGCCCTCATACTTCTTCTTTTCCCTTCTTATAGCTTTTTTAGTTGTCCCTTTGTTGGATTTTAAAAGCTTCCCCAATCATCCAACTTCTCACTCACGTTTGCTACCTTATATGCCTTTTCCTTGGCTTTTTACAGTCCTTAACTTCCTTTGTCAGCCACGGTTACCTACCCCCACCATTTGAGAACTTCTTCCTCTGTGGAACATATCTATCCTCTGCCTTGTGAACTATTCCCAGAAACTTCAGCCACATCCACTCTGCCATCACCCCCGCCAGTATGCTCTTCCAATCCACTGGGTAAGCTCCTCTCTCATGCCTCTGTAATTCCTTTTATTCCATTGTGATACTGATACATGTGACTTATGCTTCTCCCACTCAAACTGCAATATGAATTCAGTCATACTATGATCACTGCCTCCTAAGGGTCCCTTTACATTAAGTTCCCTTATAAAATCTTGGTTATTGCACAACACCTATTACAATTGTGACATTGCCCTTATTACATACCTTTTCTTTGCAATCTTAACCCCACATCTTGGCTACTATTTGGTGGCCTATATATGATTCCCATAAGATTTTTTTTTATCTTTGCTGTTTCTTAACTCCATCCACAAAGATTCAACATTCTCTGATCCTATGTCACCTCTTTCTAAAGACGTAATTCCATCTCTTACCAACAGAGCCTCACCACCACCGTGCCTTCCTGCCTGTCCTTTCAATACAAAATATATCCTTTGATGTTAAGCTCCCAGCTATGAACTTCTTTCAGCCATGACTCAGTGAAGCCCACAATGTCACACCGACCAATCTCTAATTGCGCCACAACTTCGTCTACAATATTCTGAACGCTATGCACATTTAAATACACCAACTTCAGTCCTGCATTCTTCACCCTTATGAATTTTGCCTCCATGGTACAACTGAACTCTTTGCTCTGTCTGCATTTGTACCCAATCATTGGCTTGACCTTTTTCACATTCATGTTACACCCATCATCTACATACCCCATTTCCAGAAAAGTTGGGACATTTTCCAAAATGCAATAAAAACAAAAATCTGTGATATGTTAATTCACATGAACCTTTATTTAACTGACAAAAGTACAAAGAAAAGATTTTCAATAGTTCTACTGACCAACTTAATTGTATTTTGTAAATATACACAAATTTAGAATTTGATGGCTGCAACACACTCAACAAAAGTTGGGACAGAGTTAAAATAAGATTGGAAAGTGCACAGAATATTCAAGTAACACCGGTTTGGAAAACTCCACATTAAGCAGGCTAATTGGTAGCAGGTGAGGTATCATGACTGGGTATAAAAGTAGCATCCAACAAAGGCTCAGTCTTTGCAAGCAAGGATGGGTCGTGGCTCACCCCAATGTGCCAAAATTCATGAGAGAATTGTTAGTCAGTTCAAAAGGAACATTTCTCAACACAAGATTGCAGAGAATTTAGGTCTTTCAACATCTCCAGTACATAATATTGTGAAAAGATTCAGAGAATTCAGAGACATCTCAGTGCGTAAAGGGCAAGGTCGGAAACCACTGTTGAATGCGCGTGATCTTCGAGCCCTCAGGCGGCACTGCCTAAGAAACCGTCATGCTACTGTGACAATTATAGCCACCTGGGCTCGGGAGTACTTCGGAAAACCATTGTCACTCAACACAGTCCGTCGCTGCATCCAGAAATACAACTTGAAACTGTATTACGCAAGGAGGAAGCCATACATCAACTCTATGCAGAAACACCGGCGAGTTCTCTGGGCCCGAGCTCATCTCAGATGGACCGAAAGACTGTGAACCGTGTGCTGTGGTCAGGTGAGTCCACATTTTAGCTAGTTTTCGGAAAAAATGGGCGTCAAGTTCTCCGTGCCAAAGATGAAAACGACCATCCAGATTGTTGTTTGCCGGGGTTCCTGTGCTGTGGAGGACGTCCTGCCTCGTCCCTGTGCTGAAAATGCCGCGCCCCATCGGCCTCAATGACTACAGACCCAGTGGCATTGACCTCCTACATCATGAAGACCCTGGAGAGACTTGTTCTGGAGCTGCTCCGGCCTATGGTCAGGCCACACTTAGATCCCCTCCAGTTCGCCGACCAGCCCCGACTAGGAGTTGAGGATGCCATCGCCTACCTGCCTAACCGTGTCTACGCCCACCTGGACAAGACAGCGAGCACTGTGAGGGTCATGTTTTTTGACATCCGCCCTGCTCTGCTGGGGGAGAAGCTGAAAGCGATGCAGGTGGATGCTTTCCTGGTGTCATGGATTCTTGATTACCTGACTAGCAGACCACAGTACGCGTGCTTGCAACACTGTGTGTCCGACAGAGTGATCAGCAGCACTGGGGCCCCACAGGGGACTGTCTTGTCTCCCTTTCTCTTCACCATTTACACCTCGGACTTCAACTACTGCACAGAGTCTTGTCATCTTCAGAAGTTTTCTGATGACTCTGCCATAGTTGGATGCATCAGCAAGGGAGATGAGGCTGAGTAGAGGGCTACGGTAGGAAACTTTGTCACGTGGTGTGAGCAGAATTATCTGCAGCTTAATGTGAAAAAGACTAAGGAGCTGGTGGTAGACCTGAGGAGAGCTAAGGTACCGGTGACCCCTGTTTCCATCCAGGGGGTCAGTGTGGACATGGTGGAGGATTCCTGGGGATACGAATTGACAATAAACTGGACTGGTCAAAGAACAGTGAAGCTGTCTACAAGAAGAGTCAGAGCCGTCTCTATTTCCTGAGGAGACTGAGGTCCTTTAACATCTGCCAGACGATGCTGAGGATGTTCTACGAGTCTGTGGTGGCCAGTGTGATCATGTTTGCTGTTGTGTGTTGGGCCAGCAGGCTGAGGGTAGCAGACACCAACAGAATCAACAAACTCATTCGTAAGGCCAGTGATGTTGTGGGGATGGAACTGGACTCTCTGACAGTGGTGTCTGAAAAGAGGATGCTGTCCAAGTTGCATGCCATCTTGGTCAATGTCTCCCATCCACTACATAATGTACTGGTTGGGCACAGGAGTACATTCAGCCAGAGACTCATTCCACCGAGATGCAATTCCTACCTGTGGCCATCAAACTTTACAACTCTTCCCTTGGAGGGTCAGACAGCCTGAGCCAATAGGCTGGTCCTGGACTTATTTCCTGGCATAATTTACATATTATTATTTAACTATTTATGGTTTTATTACTATTTAATTATTTATGGTGCAACTGTAACGAAAACCAATTTCCCCCAGGATCAATAAAGTATGACTATGACTATGACTCTGACTATGACTATGTTATCAGCGAAAGGTGCAAAAGCCAGCATCTGTGATGGTATGGGGGTGCATCAGTGCCCACGGCATGGGTGAGTTGCATGTATGTGAAGGTACCATTGACTCTGAGGCGTATATTAGGATTTTAGAGAGACATATGTTGCCATCAAGGCGACGTCTCTTCCCGGGACGTCCATGCTTATTTCAGCAGGACAATGCCAGACCACATTCTGCACGGGCTACAACAGCGTGGCTTTGTAGACACAGAGTGCATGTGCTTGACTGGCCTGCTGCCAGTGCAGATCTATCTCCTATTGAAAATGTATGGCGCATCATGAAGAGGAGAATCAGACAACGGAGACCACGGACTGTTGAGCAGCTGAAGTCTTATATCAAGCAAGAATGGATAAATTTTCCAATTGCAAATCTACTACAATTAGTATCCTCAGTTCCAAAACGATTAAAAAGTGTTATTAAAAGGAAAGGTGATGTAACACAATGGTAAACATGCCTCTGTCCCAAATTTTGTTGAGTGTGTTGCAGCCATCAAATTCTAAATTTGTGTATGTTTACAAAATACAATTAAGTTGGTCAGTAAAACTATTGAAAATCTTTTCTCTGTACTTTTGTTAGTTAAATAAAGGTTCACATTAATTAACATATCACAGATTTTTGTTTTTATTGCATTTTGGAAAAATCCCAACTTTTCTGGAAATGGGGTTTGTACTTGTAAACCTGCTGGCTTATCCTCTGTTGTCATACTGGTTCCATCCCCTGCCATATTGGTTTAAACCACTCCAAAGAGCTCTAATAAACCTGCCCACAAGAATATTGGTCCCCCTCGGATTCAAGTGCAAACTGCTCCTTTTGTACAGGTCCTACCTGCCCCAGAAGAGGTTCAAATTATCCAGAAATCTGAATCCCTGCCCCCTGCTCCAATTCTTCAGCCACGCATTTATCTGCCACCTCATTCTATTCCTCTCCTCACTGTCATGTGGCACAGGCAGCGATCTCGAGATTACTACCTTTGAGGTCCTGCTTCTCAACTTCCTTCCTAATGTCCTGTATTCTGTTTTCAGGACCTCCTTCCTTTTTGTTTACCTATGTCGTTGGTACCAATATGTACCATGACTTCTGGCTGCTCACCCTCTCTTTTCAGGATATTGTGGATGCACTCAGAAACATCACAGACCCTGGCACCTGGGAGGCAAACCACCATGTTTCTTTTTCACATCCACAGGATCTCTTATGTGTTCCCTTAAATATAGAGTCCCTATTATTGCCGCCATCCTCTTCCGTTCCCTACCTTTGAGCTACAGGGTCTGACTCAGTGGCAGAGGCAGGGCTGCTGTTGCTTCCCCCAGGTAGGTTGTCTCCCCCCCCCCCCCCCGCCCATAGTACTCAAAATGGAGTTGGAGGAGATGGCCACAGGGATGATCGCTGCTATCTGACATTCTCCCTTCCCTCTCCAAACAGTCACCCATTTATCTGTCTGCTGTAGCCTTCGGGTGACTACCTCCCTGTAGTTCCTGTCTATCACCTCTTCACTTTCCCTAACAAGCTGAATGTCATCGAGCTGCAGCTCCAATTCTCTACACTGAATCTAAGGAGCTGCATCTCAATGCACCTGGTGCAGATGTGGCCATCAGGGAGGCTGGTAGTCTCCTGGAAATCCCACATCTGACACCCAGAACGGAACACTGGCCCTATAGACATTTCTCAAGAGTTAATAAAGAGAAGAGAAATAAGAAATAAGGAATGAACTTACCTACTTACCTTGCCTCCACCTGTTCTTGCCAAAGCCATTGAACCAAAGCCTTACCACTCTGACTCAGACCACTCCCATAATGACCGCTCTGCTAGATAGTACCCCTCTTTTATGGAGATGGGGTTTTTAAAGCTGTTTGCCAGACTTGCAATTCTACTGTGTCTGTAGTACTCCAATTTGGCGATTTTGAGTAAGTGCAAACTGTCATGAGCTCTTTAGGCCTGTGCAGCTTGCCATAGACCATTGGGCTTCGAGGTTTCTCAAGCACTTGTATTTACTGATTGTTATCTTAACTAGAATCGTTATGCCTTTGTGCTTTCTGTTTAACCTTGTCAAGTTTATTTTGACTGGTACAGGTTTTTTTCAGTCTATGATTATTTAAAGCAATTAGAACCTATCGTGGGATCCTTGTTCTGAGAATGGTTTGTCTCACGGTGTTGCTCGGTCGAAATACTGATATTCTGCTGAAATTCAAATATAAACTCTTGTTTCTGCCTTTACTCGGGTGTCTGTTGCTCCTCCACACCTAGGTATAGTCGTTGCCAGCACACACCACAACAGTTAACAGTACACCTGTGAAGTCAAAAATTAACACCTACTCGTTTTTTATTGAAGTTTAATGTTGCTGCATTTACAAAGGTTATTAAATCCCCATAATGTTGCAGTATAAGAACAAGGACTGTTCAGCTGGATAACAGCGTCTTCCCCCAAACTGTGAGACTTGTGAACACCCTGATACCACCCACTATACATTATTTCTAACAGTGCCACTAACAGGATACCAGTGTATATTTAACTATATGTTATATATGCAGTGTATGTCATTAGAGACATATTTTTATCTGTTAATATCATTTATGTTCTCTATGGAACATATGTACTGGGTTCTTGTACCTTGGTTCTTGAGGAAGGTTGTTTTGTTTTAGATATATGTATGTGTGTGGTTGAATGATAGTAAACTTGAACTTAATATTGTTATCTTATTCTATTATTTTTCTTATTGTATTCTTTATCTTACTGTGTTTTTTTATGCTGCATCAGATCTGGAGTAACAATCACTTCATTTTCCTTTACACTTGTGTACAGGAAATGACATTAAACAATATTCAATAATGTGGCCAAAAAGGGTTCATATTGAGAACAAAACGTGAAAAATTTTATTTTATGTTACTCTATTTAGAGATACGAGGACAGGTCCTTCTGGCCCATTGAGCCACGTCGCCGAGCTACCCACCTATTTAACATCAGTCTAATCACTGGACAATTTACAATGACAAATTAATCCACTAATCGGTATATCTTTGGATGGTGGGAGGAAACTGGAGCATCCGGAGGAAACCCATACAATCACAGGGAGAATATACAAGCTTCTTACAGAGAATGCTGGAACTGAAGTCCAAACCCCGATGCCCTGAGCTGTATATCACCACGCTAACTGCTATGCTACCGTGGCCATGATAACGGATCACAGGGGAGGTGATTCAGAATAAGTTAGAAAACATTTTTTGCTCACTAGAGGCAGATGAGTAAACTCTCTTCCATCAAAAAGTGAGCACATACTGTACCATTTAAAATACTACTTATGATCAACCATTTTAAATGACATTAATAGGTCTGCTAAGCAGCACATTAAGGGGCATTGAGCCAAGGTAGGTTAATGGAGTTAGAATATATTATCAGCCATGATCTTATGTAATGTTAAACATGCTCAAGAGGTTGAATTAACAATACACTTCTTCATTTACAACTCAGCAATAGTAAGGAAGGGATAGAAATTTGTTCAGGAATTCAAGGCTCTTTAGTATGATGGGGTGGAGATACGTCTCTACCAAAGGAGGTGTAAAACACTCCTTCCCTCTGTTACCCTGCAGGTCACCCTTGGACAAGCTGTAGCACCTGTTTAGCCCCCTGATCAGGGTCACATGAAGCCATGGGAGCAGGTGGTGGATGGTCGTATGAGCAGCTGGTGCAGATCACAAGTCCTAGTTATGCAGCCACTGACGCCAGGTAGACAATCTCTGAAGAGTATTGATAATGGCTGGGATCACCTGTCTTGTAAAGACACTGCCCAGGAGAAGCCAATGGCAACTGCTTATGTAGAAAAATTTGCCAAGCACGATCATGGTTATAAACTATGATCTCCTACATCATATAACATGGCACATAATGATGATAGTGAATCACGTTCCTTAAGAAACTCTTAGGTGGGCACATAGATGATAGAAAAATGGAGGCCTATGTTGGAGGGAAGAGTTAGGTTGATCTTAGAGTAGATTAAAAGTAGATTAAGACATTGTGGGCTGAAGGGCCTGTATTGTGCTGTGATGTTCCATGTTCCTGGGCCTTGGAATGAAAGTTCTCCCACAGAACATAGCAATTTTTCTTACAATTGGTTATGCAATTTCAGAGTCAATATCATGGATGAGGATTTGTAATCAGTTTTGAGCCAACCAAATAAGAGGTGTTTAGATGTTATTACTAATGTACTTAGGAAAGAATATGATAACATTGGGAAGGCATACCCTTATAGGAGTGCCAACAGATGGAGGCATAGTTAGTGGAAGAAGCAGCTCTATTGCTATTCTTTATAAGAAACAACAGAAAGGTAGGAAACACTCAGCAAGTCATGAAACATCTATGGAGAAAGAAGCAATTACTATTTCAGGGCAATGATCTTCAGCAGATAATTGATAGGGATTGACAATAATTCAAAATCATGCAATAAATTGCAATTGCATTGACTGTTCTATGTAACAACATTAAGAAAAGCATAAGACTATTTGAACCCTTACATCTACCTGTACTCTGCTACTCAGTGAAAATCACAACTTGTGTTTTACCTCATCATTTCTGCTTAAAATGTAATTTGTAAAGGTTTATAGTCAGGGAGATGCCACAAGTTCATCACCACCAGAACTACATGCCATCTCCAAAGCTTCTTTCCTGTAACCATCCAGCTTCTCAACAAAACTCACTCAGGTGTAATACCCCAGTTGTCCCTGAACAACTTCCATTAATTGGTCTTCCCTGCTCCCCTTGTTCTGTTGATAATTATTTAATCTGTTCATATGTTCACATTTAAGCTTCATTATTGACAATTGTGTATGTGACCATTCTGCTAATTGTTGATAGCTCATGGCTGTTTGCACTATTGTAAATTGTTGGTTGCTATTGTGTTATCTGTTATGGAATTGTCCTGTATTTTATGCTTGGCACTGAACCACAACCACGTATGTACAATAAAGTGATTCTGATTCTGAACATAGATTACACTTTCATGCTGCTGAAGAATGTAGTCATCCTTTGTATGGCTCAGAGTCTGCCTTCAAGAAGTGGACATGAAAGGGATGTTTCCTGTAGTGGGGGAGTCCAGAACCAGAAGGCACAACCTCAGAGTACAAGGATGCCCCTTTAAAACAGAGATGAGGAAGAATTTCTATAGCAGAAGAGTGGTGAATCTGTAGAATCATTGCCACAGATGGCCGTGGAGGCCAAGTCATTGGGTATATTTGAAGTGGAGGTTTTTGATTAGTCACCGCATCAAAGGTTATGGGGGACAGAGGCAGGAGAATAAGCTGAATGGCCTAATTCTGATCCTATGTCTTAAGCTAAGCTTTACTTGCTTATGATGCCCGAGCTGCTAGATGTAAAGGAGTAAGACAATCCAGGGATGTTTTTCTGCAGGTTCGAGAGATGTTTATAAATTTAATCCTATTCACCTAATGAATGTCGGCATCAGCAGCGTGGTGACGCTTGTGGGCTGCATGGAACAATCATTGCTGAGTTGATTTGATGCAAGTAATTCATTTCACTTGTGAGGGGATCCAGGAGTGCCCCTATTAACTGTTTGAAGAGAGACAGAGAGAGATATTCATCATTGATGGTTTGTTTGGAAAGGAGAGAGAGAGAGAGTTATTTACCACCGATATGTTGCTTTTGAAAAGAGAGAGAGAGAGAGACGAAGATCAATGGTTGGACTGTCACTTTAAGGCATTGGAAGTAACTTTGGATTTCTACTGAGTTTGGAGTTAGAGACAGCACCGAGCAGCTCGAAGGTTGCTATGGTGACCAAAGGCAGACTGTTGATATTTCTTTAAGGACAGGTTGCCTGCTTGCATTCCTTTACAGACAAAGGAAGGAGGGACTCTTTGAATGACAGGTGATGCTCAGCCTGATGAAATAAATGGGAAGTCAGATGATACAGACCTCAGGACACATGATCTGGACACTGAATGAGCATTGTTTTACCCACAGAGAAAGTGGGTTTTGGAGGATCGATCAAGCGGATCAATCCAAATTGCTATTCCATCAGTGAAGAAGGAGTTGACTGGTGGGGAGTTGTCGATGTGTCCACCCTCGCCTGGGTGATAGCTCCAGCACAGAAGACCGGTCCCGCTGGTTAAAGTCACAGTCGGAGACTTGTAAATGATTTCAGAGGACAACGAGAAGATCGACGGCATCAGCTCACCTGAAGACTCAACTCACTCTCTCTCTCTCTCCATCATTACTCAACTAAATACCACGAACGGAACTGAACTGAACTTTACTCAACATCGTAAGACTGTATCTTTTTACTCCTAGACTTAAAAAAGCTTGGTTATTTTCATACATATATATATATTCCACACTAACTTTTGTATATAATCATTGCTAACCTGTTTGATTTATTTACATTTCTATTACTGTATTGCATAGTTACTAATAAATATTAGTAGTTTATAGCAATACGAGACTCCAAAGTGTTTTCCATCTCTGCTGGTTCTTTATCCCCGTCACGGGGTCCATGACATAATTTGGGGGCTCGTCCGGGATATGAACAAATTGGTCGGGAGGCTGGTTTGAATTGATTTGGGGAAAATCCCTTTTGATTTGGACTGTTGATTTGGTTGTGTGGAAAAACAGCAGAAATGGGCGTTAGAGACTTTCTGAAATCACCAGACCTGCGGACTTTGAAGTTTGCTAAAAAGTATGAGTTGCGGGACATTGCTAAAGAATTTAGAATTGAGGTAAAGAAGGGTGTGAGTAAGGTAGAAATTCAAAGAAAAATAGTTGAATATTATATAGATAAGGGAACATTTGATGAGGAGGCGTTAGAGGTGTTCAAGGAAGGTGAATCTGCTGAGGAGGAGCTTCAGCTTCTGTTGGAAATATTGAAGAGGGAGCATGAATTGAAATTAAAACAGCTGGAGAGAGAGGCTTAAGAAGCAGCAAAACAGAGAGCAGAGGCAGCAAAACGGAGACAAGAGGCAGAAAGACAGACAGCTCGAGAGGGAGAAATGGCAACGTGAAGATCACGTGGCAGAAAGGCAGAGGCAGTTTAAAAGGGAGAGGTTGCAGCAAAGAGGTTTAGTGTCAGACCCTGATGACTTTTACAGCTCGGAGGGGCTAGTTTTGTGTGATGAATTTAAAAGTTGTGTTCGTGATGAGGTAAGGGCATACCCAGTGTCAGAGGATGCCCCTACCCTGAAGGGGTATGTTGAGAAAGCAGACGAAGAAGTTTTAACACACGAGGTTGAGTTAACTCCAGATGAGAGTTGGCCTCAGAGAATAGCTGGGAGGTTCAAGATGACCTTGAATTTGAAACTGGGACAACCCAGAAGAGGCAGCTGTCCAGATTGAATGTGTTCAGGTTGGTGAAGTACTTGTGAGTTCACAGGGTACTGAACCTTGTGTTGAAACTCAGTTAAAGTCAGAGGTGTCTGACTTGGTTGGAAAGGAATGCAGTCCTTTTATGTCAGATGGACTTGGTTCAGTGAATAAGGGGTTAACCTTGGTACCAGTGGAATGTGAGGATTCTCAGTTATTTGTAGTAGACCATGTTTTAAAAGTTGGTCATGAAATGGAACCTGGTGAGGTCAATGTTGTTGAAAATAATGGCAAAAGTGCTGTTCCTGGACTTTTGGATAAAGTGCTGGAAAAGGTTGGATTGGTTGCGCGACCTTTGACCCTGCTTGCAGGACAAAGGCCTGCTGAGACAGGATGCGCTAGTTTGTTGGATTTTGTTTGGACATTTGGAAGTATGCACCTGCAAGGTCATGCTGTTGTTCAGAAATATTGTTGTGGTTTTGGAGTGGAAGTTGCCATGGATACAAGTCGAAGTATAGGTCATAATGAGATGGGTAGTTTATTTGGTCTCTTTCATAATTTCATCAGCCTGATGATGGTACTGAGTTTAATAAACAATGGAGGCATGTTGACAGCTCTCCAAGGTAAGAGTGTTTCAGCAATTCAGCTAATGAGCAAAGTTGCTATTAAGACCTATGATAGAAAGACCAGAGGTTTAAATTATTATGATGTGTCACAGACTTTTCTACTTTCTAGATTTCAGCAGGACTTAGAGGGTAGTACAATTGATAAGGGTAAGGTGTATAAGAAAGGTTTGTCTTTATTGAGAAAGGAATGTATCGAGGAACAGAAGCGAGATTCTGGAATGGTGGCTTTAAGAGGAATGGCTCTCACAGGAGAGGAGGTTCAGAGAGAGTCAGTGGGACGTTACCTTAAAGATGAGGTGTTGATGAGGAGCTGGAGACCAGCCACAGTGCCTGCAAGTCACGTGGTGGTTTTGAAAGGTTACAAGGCTGAAATTTTAAACATGGCTTACAGTATGACTTTGGGTGGACATCATTGTGTGAGAAATTAGGAAAATGGGAACGAGGGGGTTCCCCTCCTTTTATTTATTGGTGGAGATTTGATTCAGAAGGCAGTGAAGGGTAATTTGTTGGAACCTGTGTTCAGTTACAGGCCAAAAGGACCTTTGACCCTACTCAGAGAACTTTGGAAGGGATTTAGTAAGCTTTGTGACTTTGTTAAGGAAAGTTTACAAAATGGTCGAGTCAAAATAAGACACTTGTTTACTGAAATTGCAGCTGGGAGAATTGTCGTAGAACAAAATGGAATCGTGAAATCTGATAATGGAATGGATAAACATGTTTTCTCACTGAATCTAGACTCACCAAGATGTCAGAATTCCATTGTTTTGAAAAATATTACTGATAAGGTCCACCAGTTGGACCCAAAGCCGAAAAAACAAGTAAAAGGACTAATTGGTGTTTTGAAATGGGGCACAGATGCAATGAATGACGTCATCATGAATTTAGTCCAGCCTATGAAATGGCATCTTCACAGAGTGAACTTTGAGAAAAGTAAAAGGGTTGAAGAAGAAATTAGAAACAAGAAGGAACAAAGAAAGAGAATGGATGACTGTATTGATAGAGTGGGGAAGGCTAAGTACCTCACGAAGATTGATTTGCTGAAGGGAGACTGGTGTGTTCCATTGACTGACCGAGTTAAAGAGATATCAACATTTGTGACACCGTCTAGACTGTATGAATACAATGTTTTACACTTCGGGATGAAGAATGCTCTAGAGACATTTCAAAGAATAGTCAATTTGGTGATTGGAGGGTTAGAAAGCACAGGAGTTCATATCAATGACCTGGTGGTCTGGAATGACACGTGGGAAGAGCATATTGCAGCGGTAGAGAAATTGTTTGATAGACTTTCTAAGGCCAATCTTACTGTGAACCTCGCTAAAAGTGAGTTTGGCCATGCCACAGTTACATATCTGGGTTACGTGGTGGGCCAGGGCCAACTGGCTCCTGTACAGGCCAAGTTTCAAGCTATTGCTGAAGTTCCTGTTCTGACCGACAAGAAAGCTTTAAGAAGGGTTTTAGGAATGGTTGGGTATTATCATAAGTTATGTAAGAACTTAGCTGACATTGCTTTCCCCCTAACAAAACTCCTAGGGAAGAGTGAAAGATTTGAATGGAGTGACCTTTGCCAGGAGGCATTTGAACATCTGGAAACCATCCTGTGCTCAAAGTACTTGATCTTTCAAAGCCATTTTCTACAACAACACGTGTTAGTGACGAAGCTGCTGGGGCAGTACTGTTACAGAAGGGAGTGGATGACATTGAACATCCAGTAGCTTATTTCTCAAAGAAATTTAATGTACACCAGAAAAATTATTCAATTGTTGAAAAGGAATTGCTAGCACTTATTCTGGCTTTACAATATTTTGAGGCTTATGATCAGAGACCTCAACACCTTTCTGTTGCTCAGAGACCACTTGTGGTTTACATGGGTTATAATCCGTTGATGTTTCTAACTAAGATGGAGGATAAGAATAGGTGGTGGTTAAATTGGAGTCTGGTATTGCAGGAAGGTGACTTAAAAAAATCAAACATGTGAAAGGTACTGACAATGTTATAGCTGATTAGTTATCCAGATGTTAAGTTGAAAACTGTACACACTTTTGCTTTGTCATTTGATGTTCTTCCCTGTATTGTTTAAAACTCTGCGATGGACACTTTAAAAAAAAATCGTCTTTGACAATTTTTTTTTCCTTGAGGAAGGGGAGTGTGAGGGGATCCAGGAGTGCCCCTATTAACTGTTTGAAGAGAGACAGAGAGAGACATTCATCACTGATGGTTTGTTTGGAAAGGAGAGAAAGACAGAGTTACTTACCACCGATATGTTGCTTTTGAAAAGAGAGAGAGAGACGAAGATCAACGGTTGGACTGTCACTTTAAGGCATTGGAAGTAACTTTGGATTTCTACTGAGTTTGGAGTTAGAGACAGCACCGAGCAGCTCGAAGGTTGCTATGGTGACCAAAGGCAGATTGTTGATATTACTTCAAGGACAGGTTGCCTGCTTACACTCCTTTACAGACAAAGGAAGGAGGGACTCTGAACGACGGGTGATGCTCAGCCTGGTGAAATAAATGGGAAGTCAGATGATACAGACCTCAGGACACATGATCTGGACACTGAATGAGCATTGTTGTACCCGCAGAGAAAGTGGGTTTTGGAGGATCGATCAAGCGGATCAATCCAAATTGCTATTCCATCAGTGAAGAAGGAGTTGACTGGTGGGGAGTTGTCGATGTGTCCACCCTCGCCTGGGTGATAGCTCCAGCACAGAAGACCGGTCCCGCTGGTTAAAGTCACAGTCGGAGACTTGTAAATGATTTCAGAGGACAACGAGAAGATCGACGGCATCAGCTCACCTGAAGACTCAACTCACTCTCTCTCTCTCTCCATCATTACTCAACTAAATACCACGAACGGAACTGAACTGAACTTTACTCAACATCGTAAGACTGTATCTTTTTACTCCTAGACTTAAAAAAGCTTGGTTATTTTCATACATATATATATTCCACACTTACTTTTATATATAATCATTGCTAACCTGTTTGATTTATTTACATTTCTATTACTGTATTGCATAGTTACTAATAAATATTAGTAGTTTATAGCAATACGAGACTCCAAAGTGTTTTCCATCTCTGCTGGTTCTTTATCCCCGTCACGGGGTCCGTGACACACTGCATGTTTTGATGTACATCTACAAGAAGTGCTGTTGTAGGAAAGCAGCATCTATCATCAAGAACCCGCATCACCCAGGACATGCTGTCTTCTCACAGCTGCCATCTAGAAGGCAATATAGGAACCTTAACACTCACACCACCAATTTCAGCAACAGCTGTTACCCCACAACCATCAAGCTCCTGAACCAGAGGGATAACTTCATTCACCCCAACACTGAAATGTTCCCATAGCTTATGGATTCACTTTCAAGGACTCTTCATCTCATAGTCTTGATTTATTTATTCATCATTATTATTATGTTTGTGTTTTTCTTTATAATTTGCACAGGTTGGTTGGTGTCTTGTGCACATTGGTTGTTTGCCCATCTTGTGTGCAGATTTTCATTAATTGTATCACATTTATTTGTATTTATTGAGAATGTCTGCAAGAAAATAAATCTCAGTATAGCATATGGTGAAAAATATGTACTTTTGATAATAAATTTGCTTTTAACTTTGACATGTGACAAATAAAGCTAATCCCAAAGCACTTCACAAGCATATAACTTGAGTGAACCTGTCAATAATCAAATTGCTGCATGAAGTATGCATTTTTCCCTGATTTTTAGTCAGGTGTGTTTGAATAAAAGCTGTTATCAGCAGTAAACCAGAATTTTCCATACCTAGATCCCACGTAAGAGTCTGGAAAAGACCTATGAATTCTAAAGAAGATCAGTAAAGCCTAAATAATGCATCTGTTCTATTATTGAATTCAATAATAGAATTCAATAAAATAATAAAGTCAATAAAAATTGACTTTATTACTTACATCCTTCACATACATGAGTAAATATAGAGGTGTACAAGATAATGAGAGGCATTGATCATGTGGATAGTCAGAGGCTTTTCCCCAGGGCTGAAATGGCTAGCATGAGAGGGCATAGTTTTAAGGTGCTTGGAAGTAGGTACAGAGGAGATTTCAGGGGTAAGTTTTTTACACAGAGAGTGGTGAGTGCATGGAATGGGCTGCCGGCGGCGGAAACGATAGGGTCTTTTAAGAGACTCCTGAATGGCTACATGGAGCTTAGAAAAATAGAGGGCTATGGGTAAAGCCTAGGTAGTTCTAAGGTAGGGACATGTTCGGCACAGCTTTATGGGCCGAAGGGCCTATATTGTGCTGTAAGTTTTCTATGTTTCTAAATATCTTTACGCTACGTCTCCATCTAAATGTGCAATTTATAGTAATTTGTAACAAATAGTATGTACAACAGGACAGTCAATATAACATAGAAATACAGTTTAATCAGTCTGATGGCCTGGTGGAAGAAGCCGTCCCAGAGCCTGTTGGTCCTGCCTGACTTGCTGACAGCTTCCAGCATTCTCTGCAAATCTAATTTATGAATCAAGGCATATTTCTTGGCTTGTCAAAAAAGTAATTCCTGCAATTAAGGCACCTGCACTTTGCAAAGATCTGCCAAACCATGATTTACAAACTCCAGCAAATATGTTTATTTACATAGAAAGGCTAAATAAGTACAGGGAAAAAACACACAGGTCAAAGAGCTTGAAACAAGTGTTGTCCATTGAGCAATAGAAGCAAATACAGATAATGCTGTAGTAGTATATCTTGCCAAAAAATAATTACGTGCTTTCAAAGACAATCCAGTCAAAATAATTGATTGTAACAAGCAACAACGTGTGTTAAATTAACCACTTGCAAAAATACAACTGCTGCTACTTATTTAAAAAATGCAGTGGATATAAAACTTTAAAGCTAACCTCTGTGATAAAGTTGTAGTTGACATTAATTATTGCATGTACCAAGTTGCATGAGTGGATCAGCCATATAAGATGAATCTGAATTTACTTAAACTGTTGTGAATCCGGAATTTTCTATCCAGAAAGGTCTATCTGCTCAGCTATTGCCAATATTCAAAATGCAAATTGAAGAAATCAAGGGATACAGGATGGGTAGGAATGTTGAATTGAAGTGCAAATTTGGCAATTTCTTGAATGGTAAAACACGGTTGAAGAGCTTTGTTCTGTTTCCGTTTTTATCAAAGCTAACACAGATTTTTGAAGGTGAATTACCTAATCTTGATCAAGGGTTATAGAGTCACAGAGGGCCAATAACAGGGAAGACCAATACGTTTCTCCCTGACCCAATGCTCCTGAATTGTTAAGCACAATTCTGTTCTAACATAGCTGTAGGAACCCTCAGTTGATCTGACGAGAGAGTCAAATGGAGGCAAAAAGGGCACTCATGGACTAAAACACTCACTTGTTTAATGGATAACCACACTGCTACTCAGCAGCGAAACAATAAAATAGTCTATATTACAGGCTGAGCTTATTTCAATGTCCTACAAGTAAGTTCTCTTCTCATATTCAGCTACATTTGAGGTGAATGAGTTAGTGAAGGAGTACCTCAGCATGTTGTCAGAATCTAACTAATTCTTAAAATTCAAATAGTTTTTTCTTACATATTATTTGGATTGTTTAAATTTTCCCCGTAGCAATGTTAAACTTCTTTTAGTCTTGTAAAACCATTACAAGTAGATTATTGAAGTGTCTTTTGTGAGAAGTATAAGGATAATTCATTTTATAACATTTGAATTTGAAAATGCGAATAAACAATATACTGTAATTTTGCAACACTAGAAGGTAGTAAAGTACTTGCAACTTTGAAGGCTATTTGAAAAGAGCAATGGAATATCATTAAGCACTCAGCGATTAAACAGTTCTCCTGGGGTTGCAACGATGTCACTATAGGGTTCCTTTTGGGAAAGTTCAAGCACTAACTGCTTCTTGAGCATCAGGAAGCTATAGAATTTCGTAGCAGCCTGTTTGCAATTGTTATTCCTGCACAGATCCTGAATGCTGAAGAACTTTTCACCTGTTTTGAGATGGATCCGCTACAGAAAAAAGCAATAAAAAAGAATGGTAAGTAAAGCCCTGAAACCTCAAGAAAAGGGGTAAAACTAAAGATGCAAGATAAAATCAAAACTGAAAAACATAAAGGGAGTATAAACCAAGGACACAGTGGTTTTGTGGAACAAGTGGACTGGAACACACGATAATTCATTTTCCCAAGGTTCTCTTGGTCACAAACTCTGAAAATTTGAGTTAATCCAAATTTCATGTGCCTGGATTTTATTTTGCATAAAATCTCATTCACCAAACATCCACGTACTATTTAAATTACAATGGCGAAAGATTGAACAAAACCCCAGTTTTAAAATTCTTTTCCCTCCATTCAAGATTCAAGTTTATTTATCACACGTGCATTGAAAAGCACAGTGAAATGTGCCATCCAAGTCTATGGCCTCATCTCTCCCTATTTCTGTGATACTCCTAGCTCTATAATCCCATGATTGCTGTGCTCCAATTCTGCTTCGCCTGACTTCTCAAATTACATTGTTCCACCATTGTTTTTGGATGTCACAGCTCTAAGATTTGTATTTCCTTCTCTGAACCTCTCTGCCATTCTTTCATCTTTTAAGATTCTCCTAAAAGCAAAGATGTAATGCTGAGTTTTTATAAGGCAATGGTCAGACTGCACTTGGAGTAGTGTGAGCAGTTTTGGGCTCCTTATCCAAGAAAGATGTACTGGCATTGTGGAGAGTCCAGAGAAAGTTCACACGAATGATACTGGGAATGAAATGGTTAATGTATGAGGACTGTTTGATGGCCCTGGACCAGCACTTGCTGGAGTTTAGAAGAATGAGGGGGATTTCATTGAAACCTAATGAATATTCAAAAACGTAGATAGAGTGGGATAGTCTAGGGCCAGAGGGCACAGCCTCAGAGTACGAGGAATCCTTTTAGAATAGCGATGAGGAAGAATTTCTTCAGCCGGGGGTGGTGAAAGTGTGGAATTCATTACCACAGATAGCCGTGGAGGCCATGTCATTGAGTACACTTAAAGCAGAGGTTGATGGGTTCTTGATTAGTAAGGACATCAAAGGCTACAGGGAGAAGACATGCAAATTGGATTGGAAAGGATAATAAATCAGCCATGATTGAAAGGCAGAACAGACTCAATGGGCTCCTATATCGTACGGTCTTCTCTCTTTTATCATCTGTTCTGATATATTCATGATGGTACCACTTTAGATAACATTTGTATGAAATACCTTGGGCTATTTTACCATATGAGAGTAGTTTATATAAAATGCAGTTTTTATTGCATACTTGGCAACATTTATGTCTCCTTCTGTTTTAGTGTGGTGAGTTTATGTATCTGGCATTATATCAGTTTCTTGTTGTTGCTGTGCTGCACAGATTTTACATCTGAGAATGTTCCTCATCAGGTAATGATCAAAAAAAAGGCTGACAAATCTAGAGTTATGGAGATGCAGTGGTGTGGAGCAGATTATTCCCACTGGTAATGCAAGAAAAGGGCACAGTATATGCTTTCAGAGAACTGGCTATACTGCTGTCTCAGGAAATCCAAGATCTGCATAATGAACAAATGGCTAACAAAGAAATACTCCCGAGGATTTGCTGGCCATCATACAGAAAGCAGACAAAGAAATGGATCAGATGCGGCTCAGTTCAATTTAGGACAGAATATTCGTACATTAATACTGTCTCACACAAGTACACTCAAAGTAACACTAACACAATATAGCATGATGTAAAGCTAATAAGGTGTGACCAATTCTCATGCAGTGCTCATGTGGTTAAGAATCTGATGGCAAACAACATTATTATCAGCTTTACATTATTTAATACACAAAAGTATAATTTACAGGGCTTGCATTTAACTTGAGAGGGGTAAGTTCAAAAGGAGATGTGAGGGGCAAGTTTATTTTTTTACAAAGAGTGGTGGGCATCTGGAATGTGTTGCATGGGATGGTTATACATTAGGGACTTCTAAGAAACATTTAGATAGGCACATGAATCCAGGAAGTGAAGGATGGACATTATGTATGAATAAGAGATTAGATTAGTTTAGTTGGCCAATTGATTATTAATTCAATTGGTCTGGCACAGCATTTTGGCCTGAAGGGCCTGTTCCTGTGCTGTAAGGTTCTATATTCTACTGAAAGCATTTCATGTTCGTGCATACCTTCTGAACAAATGCGTTGAGAATTATGATTCTAGACTACAACAATTTTTTTTCGTAGAAACCTGAAGAAAGAAAATGGCTTGGGATGCAGCAATGAAACAGGCTGTAAATATGAATCAATACGTAAAACACACAAAATGCTGGAGGATCTCAGCAGGCCAGGCAGCATCTATGGAAAAGAGTACAGTCGACGTTTTGGGCAAGACCCTTCGGCAGGACTGGAGAAAAAAAGATGAGGAGTGGATTTAAAAGGTGGGGGAGGGGAAAGAGAAACACAAGGTGATAGGTGAAACCGGAAGAGGCAGAGATGAAGTAAAGAATTGGGAAGTTGATTGGTGAAAGAGACACAGGGCTGGAGAAGGGGGAGTCTGATAGGTGGGGATAGAAGGCCATGGAAGAAAGGGGGAGGAGCACCAGAGGGAGGTGATGGGCGGGCAAGGAGTTAAGGTGAGAGAGGGAAAAGGGGATGGGGACTGGTGAAGGAGAGGGCAGGGGTTGGGGGCATTACCGGAAGTTCAAGAAATCGATGTTCATGCCATCAGGTTGGAGGCTACCCTGAAGGAAAGTAAGGTATTGTTCCTCCAACCTGAGTGTGGCCTCATTGGGACAGTAGAGGAGGCCATGAATTGACATATTGGAATGGGAATGGGAATGGGAAGTGGAATTAAAATGGGTGCCCACACTTCTTCTGGCGGAGGGGTAGGTACTCAGCGAAATGGTCTCCTAATCTACATCAGGTCTCACTGGTATACAGGAGGTCGCACCGGGAGCACCAAACACAGTATATGACCCCAACAGACTCACAAGTGAAGTGTCGTCTCACCTGGAAGGACTGTTTGAGGCCGTGAATGGTAGTGAGGGAGGAGGTGTAGGGGCAGGTATTGCACTTGTTCTGCTTGCAAGGGTAAGTGCCAGGAGGGATATCAGTGGGGAGGGACGAATGGACAAGGGAGTCACATAGGGAGCAATCCCTGCAGAAAACAGAAAGTGAGGGGGGGAGGAAGATGTGCTTGGCAGTGAGGTCTCGTTGGATATAGTGGAGTTCCGGAGAATTAAGTGCTGATGGAGTGGTAGATAAGAGCAAGAGAAACTCTATCACTGGTAGGGTAGCGGGAGGATGAGGTAAGAGCAGACATGCGTGAAATGGAAGGGCAGCATTGGTGGTGGAGGAAGCCCCTTTCTTTGAAAAAGGAGATCTCCTTCATTCTAGGATGAAAAGCCTCATCCTGAGAGCAGATGCAGCGGAGACAGAGTGAAGGGGATGGGGTTTTTATAAGTAAAAAGGTGGGAAGTGTTATAGTTCAGGTAGCTGTGAGAGTCCAGTAGATAAGCTGTCTCCAGAGATAGAGACAGTGAGAACGAGAAAGGGGAGGGAGGTGTTGAAAATGGACCAGGTAAATTTGTACACCTCCATCCACCATCAGGAAGGCCTCAGAGCTCTCTGTTTCTTTCTGGACACCAGACTCAACCAGTTCCCCTCCGCCACCACTCCTCCCTCCATCTAGCAGAACTTGTCCTCACTCTTAATAATTTCTCCTTTGGCTCCTCTCACTTCCTTCAAACAAAAGGTGCAGCCATGGGCACTCACATGGGTCCCAGCTATGCCTATCTTTTTGTTGGCTATGTGAAACAGTCCATGTTCCAAGCCTACACTGGTATCCGTCCCCCACTTTTCCCATGCTACATTGATGACTGCACTGGTGCTGCTTCCTGCACCCACGCTGAGCTCATCGACTTCATCCACTTTGCCTCCAACTTCCACCCTGCCCTCAAATTTACCTGGTCCATTTCCTACACCTAACTCCCTTTTCCCAATCTCACTGTCTCTATCTTTAGAGACAGCTTATCTACCGATGTCTATTAATAACCCATGGGCTCTCAAAGATATCTGTGCTATATCTCTTCCCACCCTGTTACTTGTAAAAACTGCACCTCTTCAATTCCTCTGTCTCCACCGCATCTGCTCTCAGGATGATGCTTTTCTCTCTAGAACGAAGAAGATGTTCTCCTTTTGCAAAGAAAGGGGCTTCCATCCTTCACCATCAATGCTGCCCTCAACCACATCTCTTCCATTTCACGCACGTCTGCTCTCACCCCAATCTCCCACCACCTTACCAGAGATAGCGTTTCTGTTGTCCTCACCTACCACCCCACCAGCCTCCACATCCAGCACATAATTCTCCAATACTTCCTCATTTCTCCAATGGGATTCCAACACCAAGCACATTTTTCCCTCGCCCCCACTTTCTGCAGGGATTGCCCCCTAAACAACTCCTTTGTTCATTCGTCCATCCCCACTGATCTCCCTCCTGGCACTTATCCTTGCAAGCAGAACAAATGCTACAACTGCTCCTACACCACCTCCCTCACTAGCATTCAGGACCCCTAACAGTCCTTCCAGGTGAGGCGGCACTTCACCTGTGAGTCTGTTGGGGTCATATACTGTGTCCAGTGCTCCCAGTGTGGCCTCCTGTTTATCGGTGAGGCTCAACGTAGATTGGGAGATCGTTTTGCCAAGTACTTACCTGTCTGCCAGAAGAAGCAGGATCTCCCAGTGGCCACCCTTTTTAATTCCACTTCCCATTCCCATATGTCAATCTATGGCCTCTACTGTCAGAATGAGGCCACACTCAAGTTGGAAAAACAACACCTCACATTCCGTCTGGGTAGCCTCCAACCTGATGGCATGAACATCGATTTCTCAGTCTTCTGGTAATGACACCCTCCCCCTCCAACCCTCGACTTCACAAGTCCCCATCTCCTTTTCCCTCTCTCACCTTATCTCCTTGCTTGCCCATCGCCTCCCTCTGGTGCTCCTCCTTCCTTTTCTTTCTTCCATGGCCTTCTATCCCCACCTATCAGACTCCCCCTTCTCCAGCCCAGTATCTCTTTCACCAATCAACTTCCCAGCTATTTACTTCATCGCTCCCCCTCCCCGTTTCACCTATCACCCTGTATTTCTATCTCCCCTCCCCCACCTTTTAAATCTGCTCATCTTTTTTTCTCCAGTCCTGCCAAAGGGTCTTGGCCCGAAACGTCGACTGTACTCTTTTTCCATAGATGCTGCCTGGCCTGCTGAGTTCCTCCAGCATTTTCTGTGTGTTGCTTGGATTTCCAGCACCTGCAGATCCTCTCCTGTTTGTCAATAAGTAAAAATTTAAAGTTGTAAGGTTGAAGGAGGAAGAAATATTGAAGGGGAAAACAGATTGTCCTGAGGATGTGAAAAGAAAGATTAATGTGACTTCAGATGTCAAGAAAACTTTCAGAATCCTGCAGTGTAAGTGTGACTGACTGTAACCTGAAATCTATTGACTTTATTGGAAATAAAGACTCATAATAATTACTTTCAGAAATAAATCGACATAATGCCATTTTTACTGAAAATCTAAAGAAATGCTGGAACCATTCAGCTGGCTAAGCAGCATATGTGGAAAAAAACAATTAATGTTTCAGGTCTGGGAGCATTTATCAGCACTGGGAAAGGGAGAAAACAAGTTACCGTTCAGTGGCAGATGCAGTGAAACTAAATTGCTTAATCTTGGAATTAAGTAAGAGCCAAAATCAGATTATATTTCACTATGTTATATGTTGCTAATGGTAATGCTGGTAAATATCAAAAACCCCACCCACCCCAGGCATTCTCTTTTCGTCCTCTTCCATCAGGCAGAAGATACAAAAACCAAAAACACAGACCACTAGGCTCAAGAACAGCTTCTATCCCGCTGTATTAAGACTATTGAATGGTTCCCTAGTCAGATAAAATAGACTCTTGAATTCAGAATCTACCTTGTGATCTTGCACTTTACTGTCTACCTGCGCTGCACTTTCTCTTTATCGTAACACTTTATTCTGCATTTTGTTATTGAAGTACCTCAATGTATTGTTGTAATGATGATTTGTATGGGCAGTATGCAAAACTAGTTTTTCACTGCAAGTCACTCCATGTAATAATAATAAACTAATTTACCAAATTACAACATTTTATGTAAATACCTACAAGATGAAATTTCAATTCTAAGAATGTAGAGAATCAAGATTGCTTAATGTCATTTCCAGTGTATAAGTGTAAAGGAGAAGGAAATAATTGTTACTCTAGATCCAAAACAGCTCAAAAAATAACAGTATGATAAATAAGATAAAGAACATAATAATAAAAATAAACACAATAAATATACGTTCATAAGATAGCATATACACACACACTATATATCAGAAAATGATAAAAGTAGTAGTGGTGTGGGGTTAGTGGGTGGGGGAAGTGAGTGACAGGTAGTGATAAAGTAGTGGTGTGGGTAGGGGGAGGTGACTGATGTAAAATGATAAAGTAGTGGTGGTGGGGTGGGTTAATGGGTGGGGGTGATTGTACATCAGATAGGTGAACAGTGATCACAGAATCACAACAGATCCAATCAGTGTTTTTTATATCAAGTAACTGCAGTGTGATTACAGTTCCTGCTGGTGGCAATATCATGCTATTGCACAACTGTGTTCTTAGTGACGCCACCCTGCCATTCCTCCCTTGCCCATTTGCAGAAAATGTTACAGCACAACAGATTCCCAAGTACAGGCACAGGCAATTCTGTTACAGGAGCAAACCAAGTGTCTGGGTCAGCTGAAACTGTTAGTTTCAAAAACTCAATCCTCAAATACTAGAAGAACAGAAGCATCAAAGGTAAATGACTGTCTCCTTGTTCCTGTGGTTTTCCAGCACACTAATACCTACCTTCAGTCTAAATACTTCTTATCCCTAGTATAAATTATAAACATACATACACTTAGGACAAAGGTATTTTTTTCTGCTTCTGTAAACTGAAATTCTAGACCACAATTTATTGCTTTGCTACCACAGATTGGTATGCTATGTACATCAACAAAACATATTCCTGTGTTTACTTTTTGATGGAGATTAGCAATACAAACCTATCCCTGAGAATAAACTCTTCTCAGGCTTCCAGCCAATAACATGTATCAATTTTAACTGACATTTCAATGACAAACTCAACCATCTTAATCATCTTCCCTGTTGGTTAAAAGATTATTCGTCAGATATGCTGGGAAAGCACTAGATCCTTTTTCTATTTCTGAGGATTTTTTCACTTTGTTTTTCCTAATCTTCATTCCTCTACTGATTTTTCTTTCTTTGTACTTGCTTCAATAAGGGTTGATTTCTATTTTTGAAGGCTATGCTCAGAATTTCATAAATCCATCTCCCATACCAGGTTTCACCATTCTATATAGCACTTCACTTACATTCAATTGTTAACATTTTAGCACCTTAAATAGCTCAAAAAATGTCAGTATCAAACTGAGTTACCAGCTTGGAGAAGTCGTAGGTAAGGTAACAAAGGTAGAAATGGCAAAGGAACTCGTTCAGGGGCTGAATGAAAGGGGCTGTTGATCGGGTGTGTTGTTGGTTGTTAATGCCAGCAGTTCTCAACGTAAGCTGTATGCCCCCCTCCCCCGACCAAGGGGGTGATGCTGGATTTCATAAAAACCACAAGTACAAAACAAGGAACTAGAGGCCACAGTAGTTTCTGAATGGGCCACGATAATTAGATTAGATTAGATTAGATTCAACTTTATTGTCATTGTGCCAAGTACAGATACAAAGCCAATGTAATGCATTTAGCATCTGACCAGAAATGCAAAGAATAGTGTTATTTACAAAATAACTGCAAATAAAAATTAAGTGCTACAGCACACAAATATAAAAATACTGAGACAGTACAATATGGATGCAATACTGCTTAGAGCTGTGATGTGAGGTTCAGCAGGGTCACAGCCTCAGGGAAGAAGCTCTTCCTATGCTTGCTGGTGCGGGAGCAGAGGCTCCTGTAGTGCCTACTAGATGGGAGGAGAGTAAAAAGTCCATGGTTAGGCTGAGATGCATCCTTGATAATGCTTTTCCTTTTTCAGTTTAAACCATTTCAAAAAGGGTTGATAGCTATAATCTATAAACGGTTATTGAACTAACGAATGATATCTAATGATAAAATTAAACGTGCTTGGGAATCGGAATTTCAAGAGTTATTTTCAGATAATTGATGGAGTAAAATTTTTTATTTGGTTAACAATTCATCTACTTGTGCTCCTCATTCCTTGATACAGTTCAAGGTAGTGCATTGGGCCCATATGTCAAAGGATAAACTAGTGCGTATTTTCTCCAATATCAATCCTATTTGTGACATATGTAATACTGAGCTGGCCACTTTAACTCATATGTATTGGTCTTGTATAAAGCTAGATAACTTTTGGAGAGATATTCTCAAACTACTATCAAAAGTTTTGGATCTGGATCTACAACCTAATTTGCAATTTTTGGGATTATCCCATCAGAAGCAGGAAGTTTAGAGAAAATAAGAAGTCGGACATTTGATACATCCTTTAAATTTGAGCAAATCTGGCAACCTTTTATCCAATATTTTCATTTAATTTGAGTTATTACTCTTCCAATCTTTTTTTTCGAAGTTTTGGATTTAATCAGAAAGTCTTTCTTTCTTTTTTTTTTGGTCGTATCCTCAAAATGGACTGGCCAGTCCCTTTTTTTTGGGGTTTTTTTCTCTTCATTTAAAACTCAATGTTTTTTCTTTTCTCTTCATAAACTGATAAGAGGAGAATTGCTATTATCATTTTTTTATTATATATTTTATACTAGTTTAACAATATCTATGATTTTGACAATGTTTATCTTAATCTTGGTTTATATTGTTACTGATATATATGTATATATTTGAGATAATTCTCCTCTTGATTGTAGTTATGCTCCTTTTAAATCAATAAAAAGATTAATAAAGAAAGATAATGCTTTTCACCCTGCCAAGGCAGCTTTTATGGTAGATGTTCTCGATGGTGGGCAATTGGGTGCCGATAATCCGCTGGGCAGTTTTCACCACACGCTGGAGTGCTTTGCGGTCTGATACAGGACAATTGCCATACCACAGAGATGTAGTTGGTGAGTATGCTCTCTGTGGTACAGCGGTAAAAGTCTGTCAAGTATCCTGGGACAGAGGTGAGCTTTCTTCATGCTCTGCAGGAAATAAAGGCGCTGTTTTGCCTTTTTGATCAGGGTGGAGGAGTTCAGGGACCAGGTGAGATCCTCAGAAGTGTGGACACCAAGGAATTTGAAGCTTGATGCACGCTTCGCTACAGTTCCGTTGATGTAGATGGAGACGTGAGTGTGGTTCCTAGCATGCCTGAAGTCCACAATGATCTCCTTGGTCTTCTGGGTGTTAAGGACCAGGTTGTTGTCGGCACACCATGCGGCCAGGTGCTGGACCTCGTCCCTGTCGGCCGTCTCGTCATCCCCTCTGATCAGGCCAACCACCGTGGTGTTGTCTGCGAACTTGATTAAGGAGTTAGAACCATGTACAGGAACGCAGTCATAGGTGAAAAGGGAGTACAAGAGTGGGCTCAGCACACAGCCTTGAGGCATGCCGGTGTTCAGGGTGAGAGTGGAGGAGGAGAGGGGGTTGTCCAACTTAACTGATTGGGGATAAGTTTACTGTTTTAATGAAATATTATTAAAATATATAAACAAAAGAAATGAATATGTACAGTACTGTGTAAAAGTCTTAGTCATCCTAGATATTTTATATAAATTTTGTTTTAGATGTTTACTTTTTATCTTCTGCATTAATGCATCATCAGAAAAGAGCTAAGTTTAGATTTCCAAGCATTAATTTTCCAAAACATTGAATGTAACAGAGAAAGTTTTGTATTTCGTTAAAGAAAGCAACATATTAAGTAATAGGCTACTTTTCAAATAAAAACTTGATGACTTTGTAGGTACATTAGATTAGATTCAACTTTATTGGCATTGTACCGAGTACAGATACAAAGCCAATGAATTGCAGTTAGCATCTGACCAGAAATGCAAAGAATATTGTTATTTACAAAATAACTGCGAATAAAAGGTAAGTGCTACAGCACACAAATATAAAAGTACTGAGACAGTACAATACGGGTGCAATACTGCTTAGTGCTGTGATGTGAGCTTCAGCAGGGTCACAGCCTCAGGGAAGAAGCTCTTCCTGTGCCTGCAGGTGCGGGAACGGAGGCTCCTGTAGCGCATACCGGATTGGAGGAGAGTAATAAGTCCAGGGTTCAGGTGAGAAGCATCCTTGATAATGCTTTTCGCCCTGCCCAGGCAGCATTTATGGTAGATGTTCTCAATGGTGGGCAATTGGATGCCAATTATCCGCTGGGCAGTTTTCACCACACGCTGGAGTGCTTTGCGGTCTGATACGGGACAATTGCCATACCGCACTGAGATGCAGTTGGTGAGTATGCTCTCAATGGTACAGCAGTAAAAGTCTGTCAGTATCCTGGGACGGGGTGAGCTTTCCTGATGCTCTGCGGGAAATAAAGGCGCTGTTGCAGCTTTTTGATCAGGATGGAGGAGTTCAGGGACCAGGTGAGATCCTCGGAAATGCGGACACCAAGGATTTTGAAGCTTGATACACGCTCCACTACAGCTCCATTGATGTAGATATGGACGTGAGTGTGGCTCCTAACATGCGTGAAGTCCACAATGATCTCCTTGGTCTTCTGGGTGTTAAGGGCCAGGTTGTTGTCGGCAAACCACGTGGCCAGGTGCTGGACCTCATCCCTATAGGCTGTGTCATCATCCCCTCTGATCAGGCCAACCACCGTGGTGTCGTCTGTGAACTTGATTATGGAGTTAGAACCATGCACAGGAACGCGGTCATAGGTGAAAAGGGAGTACAGAAGAGGGCTCAGCACACAGCCTTGAGGCACGCCAGTGTTCAGGGTGAGAGTGGAGGAGGACAGGTTGTCTAACTTAACTGATTGGGGTCTGTTAGTCAGAAAGTCCAAGGTCCAATTGCAGAGGGATGAGCTGATACCAAGCTGGTAAAGTCTGGCGATCAGCTTGGAGAGGATCATAGTATTGAATGCCGAACTAAAGTCAATGAACAGCATTCTGCCGTAAGAGTTGGGGCTGTCCAGGTGGGTCAGGGCAGAGTGAAGTGCCATGGAGATGGTGTCCTCTGTTGACCTGTTGGTGCGATAGGCAAATTGATGGGGGTCCAGGGTAGTGGGCAGACAGCATTTCACATGTAATAGAACGAGTCTCTCAAAGCACTTTGCAATGATGGGGGTGAGTGCAACTGGGCGGAAGTCATTCAGGCCCGTGGCAGTGGAATGCTTCGGCATTGGCATGATGGTGGCAATCTTGAAGCTTGTGGGGACAACTGCCTGGGCCAGGGACAGATTAAAAATGTCTGTGAAGACCCCGGCCAACTGCCTTGTACAGAGTCTGAGCACACGGCCAGGTATTCCATCCGGACCAGCTGCCTTCTGTACATTCACCCTGCTCAGGGTGGCGCAAACATCGGAGATGGAAAGTGAGAGAGGCAGTTCACCAGGTGGGAGATCCGCTTTGAGGGTGACCTCTTTGTTCTCTTGGTCAAAGCGAGCGTAGAAGTAATTGAGCTCATCAGGGAGGGAAGCAGAGCTGGAAGGGGACACAGTACGTATGTCAATGATTTGGACTACGGGATTAATGGATTTGTGGCTAAATTTGCCGATAATACAAAGATAGGTGAAAGAGCAGGTAGTGTTGAGGAAACAGACAGCCTGCAGAGAGACTTAGATAGTTTAGGGGAAGGAGCAAAGAAGTGGCAAATGAAATACAATGTTGGAAAGTGTGTGGTCATGCACTTTGGTGGAAGAAATAAACAGGCAAACTGTTATTTAGATGAGGAGAATTCAAAATGCAGAGATGCAAAGGGACTTGGGAGTCCTTGTGTAGGATACCCTAAAGGTTAACCGCCAGGTTGAGTCGGTGGTGCAGAAGGTGATGCAATGTTAGCATTCATTCTAGAGGTATAGAATAAAAGAGCAAGGATGAGATGTTGAGGCTCTATAAGGCCTCATGAGACCACACTTGGGAGTACTGTGTGCAGTTTTGGGCTCCTTATTTTAGAAAGGATATTGGAGAGGGTTCAGAGAAGATTCATGAGAATGATTCCAGGAATGAAAGGGGTTACCGAAAGAGGAATGTCTGGCAGCTCTTGGGCTGTTTTTCCTGGAGTTCAAGAGAATGAGGGGAGATATCAAAGAAACATTCCAAATGTTAATAGGCCTGAACAGATTAGCTATCTGGGCATCAAAGGGTACGGGGAGATGGCAGGAGAGTGGGGATGACTGGAAGAATTGGATCAGCCCATGATTGAATGTTGGAGCAGACTCGAAGGACTGAATGGCCTACCTCTGCTCCTATATCTTATGGTCTTATAGTACAGAGAAGTCTAATCAGAAGAGATCTTCATGGAAGAGTTGCTGCCACCTTCGCACAAAAATACAAGGAGTGGGGTGCTGAACAATGGCAGCAAGTGCTCTGGACCGACAAGTCAAAATTTGAATTTTTTGGCTCAAACAGGAGATAGTTTGTCTGTAGATGAACTGGCGAGCGCTACATAGATGAGTGTCTGCAGGCAACAGTGAAACACAGCATAGATTCCCTGTAGGTTGCGGTTGCATTTCTGTAAATGGAGTTGGTGATCAGGTCAGAATTGATGGAATCCTCAATGCAAGAAGATACAAGCAAATTGTTATCCATGACGCAATTACCATCAGGGAGGCATCTGATTGGTCTCAACTTCATTCTGCAGCAGGACAATGACCGCAGACACACTGCCAAGGTCATGAAGAACTATTTTCAGCAAATAGAAGAAGCAAATGGTATGGCCTCCAGCATCCTGATCTCAACATTATCAAGGCTACCTGGGATTACCTGGAGAGACAGAAGCAAACGAGACACTAAAGTCTGCAGAAGAAATGTGGCAAGTTCGCCAAGATGCTTGGAGCAACATACCAGCCAATTTTTTTATAACACTACACGAATGTGCACCTAAGAGAAATGATGCAGTTTTAAAGGCAAAAGGAGGTCACACCAAATATTGATTTGATTTAGTTTTTCACTGTTTACTGCTCTTTGCAGTAAATATTTTGATATTTATAAACTTTTCATTTCATTATTTCTGACAGCATCTTCACTTTACCTAAGGCTTTTGCGCAGTACTGTAATTTAATTCGAACCCTGAATGAAATAAATGAGAAAATATGGTAGATCAGTGTTTCCCAACTGTTTTTAGCCCAACACTCCCCTAAAGCACTTTCATTTCAATGTCCCTCTTAGGCACAATATACTTTCCAGTGCCCCCATAGTGTAAAAACATGTCTACCACATGCTAACATGAGAAAAATAATTCTGCTTTAAATTTTTGTTTGTTTTTAAACCTAGTTTACAAAGTGCCCGTGCGCTGTACAGCAGCTTCAATATCAATGTGATCCTTGAGCTTGGTGGTTTTCAGCAAGAATTGAAATATCTGGTTCAAGTTGTGACAGCAAAAGCCTCAAATCCCTACGTGTAACGATGTCCAAACGTTTTTTTTGTTTTTCACAAACAAGAGAAACTCTGCAGATGCTGGAAATCCAAGCAATACACACAAAATGCTGTTGGAACTCAGCAGGTTAGGCAGCATCTAGGAAAAGAGTACAGTCGACGTTTCTAGCCAAAACCCTTTGGCAGGACTGGAGCTTTTTTCTCCAGTCCTGCCAAAGTGTTTTGGCCCGAAATGTAAATTCATCTTTTCCTAGATGCTGCCTGGCCTGCTGAGTTCCAACACCATTTTGTGTGTGTTGTTCGGTTTTTCTTTTTTGTGAGTATATGGTTCAATGCACTGAAGCCTCTTTCAAAAAGGTAAGAGAATGGAAATACAATGAAGAGCAGTTTGGCTGTTCTCCAAAGACCGGAAAACTTTGCATGACAGTGTAGCCACATACCACAAAAGCTGACATTTTTGAAAAGCATTTTTGCTTTTTCATCATTCTGAATATTGCTAATTTCTTCTTGCAAGTTCTTATCCTCTTTTTCCACCTTGCAAAGAAATGGGTCAGTTACGTAGTCTGGAATTTCCAGATCATTCAAATCCTTGAGTTGATTCTGAAAATCCTTCTTTGGTGACTTCAAGTGTAAGCAGTAGTCTTGCAAATCACCATCTATGAAAGAGAGTACCATACTTCCCATGCAGGGAAACTGTGGGAACATTCTTCCTCCAATGTTTTGTTCATATATTTCCAATTTTCTGATAGAAGTGGACATTGCACTTTTTGCCTGGATTAAGTTGAAATTCTCACCCTGCAGTTTCATATTTAGAATGTTCATTTTGCCATACAGATCAGCTCAGTGTGGCACATCTCCATATGGAAGTTCAATCCTGTTTTCCAAACTCTTGTCGATCTTGAGCAAAAATTCAACCACGATGTCAAAAAGATCAAAGACACATTTTAATCAGCAGCCTTCTGCACACTTTAGTGTTAAGAAGTAAGCATTCAAAGTCTTCATTGTTATCTTGGCATAACTGGTAAAATATTCTGCTATTTAATGGGTGAGCTTTAATTTTGTTGATAGCAGACATTACAAGAGTCATGCTTGAAAAAAGTCACTGGCTGAGGTTTTTAGCTGTGAGATGTTGACGTTGAATTACACAATGGATTGTAAATAGACTTGGAAGTGTTTTTTACATAAATGCCACTAAACCAGCATAGCGACCTGTCATATATGGTCCTCCATCTGTTGTACAAGAAATTATGTTCCTAATCAGAATACTTTTATCTTCAATTTTGAGCTTGTCATAGATTGATTCTGTTCATATTTGTTTTTTAATTTTCACAAGAGAATCTCTTCATAAGTTTTTCCATTTTACGAGGGGTGATTGATAAGTTTACGGCCTAAGGTAGAAGGAGTCAATTTTAGAAAACCTAGCACATTTATATTTCCTACATTTACACACTTAGTCCAGCAGTCGTAGAGCATACGGATCCCTTCTTTGTAGACGTCGGTGTCTTGGACCTCCAGAAGTGGCCCACAGAATGGGGTGATTGATAAGTTTGTGGCCTAAGGTAGAAGGAGATGAGCTATTAACTTCAAACTTTCTGCATAATCACTCAAAGAGTTGAACTGCACATGCATGTAACGAGAACTGTATAACTCATTTTCTTCTACCATAGGCCATGAACTTATCAATCAGCCCTGCTGTGGACCACTTCTACGAAGAAGGATCCGTATTCTCCACGACCGCTGGACTAAGTGTGTAGATGTAGGAGGGGGCAATGTTGAAAAATAAATGTGCTAGGTTTTCTAAAATTGACTCCTTCTACCTTAGGCCACGAAGTTATCAATCACCCTTCGTAGATAAACCGTACATATGCTATTAGCAATGCCTCATTGTCTTGCAGTTGACTCATCCAGCTGCATCCCAAATTCTGTTTTTTGCAGCTCTATGCATAGTTGATACTAAATGTCTTCATTCATTTTGTCAATACAACGAGCTACAGAAATATTACTCAGAAGAATTGATTTTAAAATACCAGTATCTATTTTGAAAACAGTGGCGAGCATTTCCAGTACTGCACGCATTATTAATTTTCCACCAATTATATGAGATTTTTCAAACTTTGCTATCATTTTGGAAATGTTATAAGAAGCAATAAGACCATTATCAAGGCAAGTTTTAACTCTCCTGGCAAATGACTCGAACGTACAATGGTTTTCAAATGTTTCTTTCATTCTGGAACTGAGTAATACCATAAGTAGTCTTTTCAAGGAGTCTTTTACAGAAGTGTTCCTGCAATCTTGATGGTTTCACGGCTTCATTAGACTGTACAGTATTACAAATAAGAGACATGGGCGTCGCTGATCTGATGGAAACGGGAAAAAAAACATACACCACGTATATAACAATGTAATGAAGCACTTTCTGTAGTTTCTATCTCTTAGCAGAATTAGAATTCAAGGCTTCACTGCCTTCAGACTCAGAAATTGTGCTGTACGTATTTATCCCTTATTAACGGGGCTAAATTAAAATTAAAAATTAACACAAACTGGGAATGCCTAATGGACGTTGACAAGAGCACCGAGTTGACATTGGGTGGAACGATGGTGGGGCAAAGAAGATGTTCACAACAGTGAAAATTACATTGACAAGGATTCAACTTTAGTTGGAATAGAGCTGGTGTTCAGCAAGCTAACTTTATTCTATTCCATTTAGCGTGAATGACCAATCACATAAGGTCTCATAATCCCCAAAGATGGCTCTTGACTGTACATATAAAGCTGAGGTCACTTTGAACATGTCAAGAGGAATCTTCTGGGTCAGCAGGTTCACTGATTGGTTCTATTTCAACGTTTGGTTCCGGCCAGCGCTCTATCATTGCGTGACCTGTTTTCTGTAGATCTGTAGAGTAAGTTGAGAGGGTGTACTTGACTTACCAATTGTTAAATTGCATGAATTTGTTTCATGTCGCAAGTCAAGGGGAACTGTTGGGCACCCTGGCTGCTAATTTATACATCCCCAACAATGTCTGTTTGATTGGTAAAGTCGGATGAGATTGCCAAATTGTGACAACGAGTTTTCACTGTCTGTAGAGCTATGGTTCTTCCTGTGTTCCAGTGCTTCATCCCTTTTTTTTTTGAAAGTCCCTGCTCTTTTTACGGTCGGTGAGGTCTCATGCCTCAAGTTAGGGTGCCCCCCACTAGAATCTTGAATGCCCCCCGATAACTTCTATTTCCCCTAATGCCACCTTAGGACACACTACTGCCCCCGCTGGGAATCACTGTGCTCAGTGATGCAGATAAGACAACAAAACAGCTTAGGCTGTGAGTGGGGGCTGGGGGGGGTGGGGAAGAGATTACAGCACATCAATCATTAACTCTTCTTCTGAATAACCATGCTCAAATCACCATCAGGACAGCTTGATGAGCCCCATCCACATCCACCCTCAAATCACAAACCACAGACTGGGTGGCGCTGGCTTAAGCGAGGCTAATCAGTGGGAGGCTGGTTCTGTTTGCCTTTCTCTGACCTGTACATGTTATAAAACTTATAAAATGTGACATGAAGGCTGCAGTTACTGCAGTGGGGTCATCTGCTTGAAACAACTAAACTGCAGAGAGGCAGGAACGAACGTGAGCCTACCACTGCATCACCATCTTAAAGGCATCTGTTAGTCTTGCAAGACCATGGATCTGTGCCTGGAAAGTCTTCACTCTCCAGGGCGCAGGCCTGGGCAAGGTTGTATGGAAGACCAGCAAGTTGCCCATGCTGCAAGTCTCCCCTCTCCACGGCATCGATGTGTCCAAGGGAAGGGCATTAGGATGCATACAGCTTGGCACCAGTGTCGTCGCAGAGCAATGTGTGATTAAGTGCCTTGCTCAAGGACACAACACGTTACCTCGGCTGGGGCTCGAACTCATGACTTTCAGGTCACTAGTCCAATGCCTTAACCACTTGGCCATGTGCCCATCTCCATCTACCATGACAATTTCAATTAAATTCCTCATATTTGTCATATTTTGAAAGGAAGTTCAATTCACTTTTCTTGGTGAGTACATGCTCTTTATTGCTATATGGAAATCGCATATATAATAGCATTTTTAACAATTTGGCTAAAAAAATACTGCTAAAGATTTTTTGAAATACTGCCTACAAAGCTAGTTTTATTTTACGTGTATATTTAATACTGATACATTTTCACGAGCTATTTTAATTATTATAATTCTTTGAGGTGCGCTAATTTTTTATAGTCTACTCACACAATTGTATTGTTGTTATTGTTATATGAGGCACACACACACATTACATATATACACACACTCACAAAAATGTATGTATTTTTGAGTGGGGCTGAGGGAGGAGGGAGGAGAAGATGGCGACACGACGCAGCTCGCAGCGGCCACTCCGGTGCTGATGTCTGTTATTTGTCAAAGTAGAGTGCCGTGCACAATCCTGATTTGATGGAGATGGACGTGAGAGCACAGAGGAACATCTGGTGAAACTTCTGAAATTCCTGCTTCGCTGCTGCTGCTACTGTGTGATCCAGAATCTCCAGAGAGGAAGGCCCCGAGTCCTCGGCTTTGCTTGTTGCTCAGTGGCTGAGGCGGGGTTGAAGTGCTCAGCAGAGAATGGTGCTCGGAGAGGCTGTGTCGGAGGGGCTGGTCGGAGGCTCAAAGTTTTCAGACGGACTCAGAGTCCGCTGCGGTCGGATGCTTCCAATGGTGCTGCATCGGCAAGTTTGCGGCGCTTGGAAGTTCATGGCAGGGAGAGTTTCTCCCTTCTACCGTCTGCATGAGATGATGCGGCTATCGGGACTTTGAGACATTTTTTTACCATGCCCATGGTCTGCTCTTTATCAAATTATGGTATTGCTTTGCACTGTTGTAATTATATGTTATAATTATGTGTTTTTGTAAGTTTTAGTCTTGGTTTGTCCTGTGTTTTCTTGTGATATCATTCTGGAGGAACGTTGTATCATTTCTTAATGCATGAATGCCTTTCTAAATGACAATAAATGAGGACTGAGTGTCCTCATAATCTAATCTAAGCTAATATTTTCATTTTTCTTTCTTTATATCTGATTCGCAGCTTGAAGAACAAATTGTCACAGCTAAGTCTAACATATTTTACCTGTCAGATATATCTGAAAAACTGAATTTATTCAATAAACAGTTACAAGGAAAAGATTGCAATCTCATACCATGTGAAAGGACTATTACTGTTTTCCTTGGAAAACTCAAACTTTTCAGTAGCAATATTGGACAGCACGAGTTTTATGCAATTTCCTTCATTGGCCACTCTTAAAATTGTATTGCAAGATGATGATCTGATTGCATATCTTGATCATTTGACTGCAACATCCATGGAGAGGAACAGTTGACGACTTGATCTGAGACCCAAGAGCCTGAAACGTACACTGTTTATTCCCCTCCATTGATGTTGTCTAATTTTATACTTGAATTTATTTAAATCTTACATCTGTCCCACAATGTGAGGGAGTAAAAATCTTTGCATTATGATTCCGTTGCATGTACAAATTTAGTCTGTAGAAAGAAGCTGTCCCTTAGCCTGTTGGTCCTGGCTTTAATGCTGCGGTACCATTTGTCAGACAGAAGCAGCTGAAACAGTTTATGGTTGGGGTGACTGGTGTCCCCCATGATCTTCCAAGCCTTCTTTACGCACCTGCTGCTGTAAATATCCTCAGTGGAGGGAAGTTCACATCCACAGATGCACTGGGCCGTCCGAACCACTCTCTGCAGTGCCCAGCGATCAAGGTTGGTTTACAGCCAGTCAGGATACTCTCAATGGTGCCCTCTAAAAGGTCTTGAGGATTTGGGGGTTCATGTCGATCTTCTTCAGTTGCCTGAGGTGGAAGAGAAGCTATTGTGCCTTTTTTGCCACACAGCCGGTGTGTACAGTCCAAGTGAGATCTTTGGTGATGTGTAATCCAAGGAACTTGAAACTACTCACCTTTTCAACTGCAGTCCGATTGATGTTGATCAGAGCAAGCATATCTCCATTCTTCCTGTAATCCATGATCAGCTCTTTTGATTTTTGGACATTGAGCGAGAGGTTGGAATCTTGGCACCACTGTGTCAGGGTGTCAACCTCTCCTCTGTAGACTGTCTCGTCACTGCTAGAAATAAGGCTGATCAATGTCGTGTCATCTGCAAACTTGATCAGCAGATTGGAGCTGTGTGTGGCAGCAGTCATGGGTGTAAAGTGAGTAGAGGAGGGGACTCAGGACACAACCCTGGGGACTCCTGTGTTGAGGGTCAGAGGGGCAGAGGTGGATGAGCCCATTCTTACCAGCGATCCGATAGGAAGTCCAGGGTCCGGCTACACAAGGCAAGGTGCAGGCCGAGGTCTCAAGAGTCAAGCTTGGAGGGAATTATGTTGTTGAGGGCTGAACTGTAGTCCAAGAACAGCATTCTAATGTAGCATCCCTCTTCTCCAGGTGAGTGAGGACAGTGTGTAGTGCTGTGGCTATGGTGTCATTGGTAGACAGGTTCCATCAGTAGGCAAATTGTAGGGGTCCAGTGTGGGTGGTAGCATGCTGCAGATGTAGTCTTTAACCAGCCTCTCAAAGCATTTGCTATCCATGCCCCTTTTACACCATATGCTTGGATTGTTGCAATAAGGTTGATTTGCCAAGGAGTTGACAATAGGTCAACACATTGTATAATCATCAGCAAACATCACTACTTCGGATGGAATGAGCATCACTGATGAAGAACCTGAAGATGGTAGACTGAGAGAACTTCTAAGAAACCACTGCTGTGATGTCCTAGGGCTGGAAACACTGATCTCCAACAGCTACAACTAGTTTTGCCACTTGAGTGTTTTCCCTTTGATCTCTGCTGACTTCAGGTTTAGCAGACCTCCATGATGTCACAGTCAAATGCCACCTTAATATGAAAACCAATTACTTGCACTACTCCTCTAGAATTAGGCACTTTGGCCCTTATCTGGACTAAGACTGTGATGATACCTAGAAGCAAGCAGACCTAGTAAAACCCAAGCTGGGCATTGGTAAGCAGTTTTTTGCCAAATTATTGATAGTATTGTTGATAATAACTGAGAATAGACCAACAGGATGCTTTGTATAAATAGGACATATCTAGGCTATTTTCTTCATTGATGTGGACTGTAAATGCATCAGCTTTATTTTATATTTTTAATTATTTGCAATGGATTTTAGTTAATTGGTCCATTAGTTAATCAGGACAGTGACTTATTTGGAACAACTCTTAGAGAACAAAGACTAATGGAGAAAATATCTGGGATTCCCTTTATTTATTTTGGACACTATGCCACTTAATTGGGACAGTAAACTGTTGCTGAACAGTTTCCAACTAGAGTCAGAAGTGTGAACTTGCGTGGCCATTAGACACTACACCACGCTTAAAATGAAGTTTTAATATAGCGTTATTTGCATGTGTTTGTGTTCAAAAAGCAGCGATTATTGTCAACGATAATTGGTGAGAAGTAAGCAGTAAGACAATTTCGAACTGTTTTATTACCTGCAGTTTCAAGCATTCTGGCTTGGAGATTCCAGAAATGGCCAGGAGTGAAATTTAAATGATTTCATTACTTCAGCAAGTTAGGACTGTGAAGAATCTGAAGGTTTCAACAATCATTTTGAATGTTACAATGAAAATGAAGATTTAGAGGATGCAATCATCGAAAGCATTGTATGAAGACAGTCCATAATCTGCATTAGGCATCTGTGCTAATTTTGTTGATTTACAGTCAATCAAAAGAACACAGCAGCATGTTTTATGCCCTTTGAATCCAACGATGATAGTCAAATCTGTGCGGAGGAGTTTTTAAAGTTGAAAAGCTGTTGCAATGGGACAGTTCCATTTTCACAACCTCGTAAGTCCAGGTACAGTGGTACAAGCTTTCATCACAAACTGGAGTCTTCCTCAGTTGCAGTGGATAACAATGACTTCTTCCATGCCTTATCATACCCTTCGCTCTCCACAAGTGTTGCAGAACTGTGTTCTTGATCATCGCATCTCATTGTTGATCACATCCACCCAGACAACCAGAGCTGTCTTCACGGGCATCTATGGCCCTATTTCACTAGAGTATGTGGTCACTGGCTACCCTCACCTGGTTAAGCCCACCTGTCAAAGAGGTGTACCATGGCGTGGCTGATGTGGCTTGCAAACAGCTACTTGGAGCTACAGGTGAAAACTGAGTGTCCAGTGGGGACCAAAGATGAGTAAGCTGCTGCAGAATGGACACGACAAGCCCCTTTGGAAGAGCTGCTATCCCTCCCCGGACACCCCATACACGGCAGCATACACTGGATGAATTCCCCTGTCAATAACTATTAGGAATTAATACAGTTTTATAGTACTGTACTAGAATTGGTAGTATTCTAATTTGTTCTGCATTTTATTTAAGTACATTGTTACTCAGTTAAACAGGAGGTTGTCTTTTTCATAGCATTTTAACTATTCTCATTAAACTTTGGTTAATTTGACCAATATGTAGTGGTCCCAACTACTAACCAAATCCACTGTATTTAGAGATACAGCATGGCAGAAAAAGCCCTTCCGGCCCTTCAAGCTGTACCACCAGCAACCCTCAATTTAACCCTAGCCTAATCAAGGGACAATTTACAATGACCATTAACCAATTAACTGTACGGATTTTGACAGTGAGAAAACACATGCATTCCAAACTCCTTACAGAGGACACCGAGATTCTGAACTCAAACACCCTGAGTTGTAATAGTATCATGCTAACCACTATGCTACTGTGGCACTCCAATCGTTACTACAGATTGTGCTCCAAATCTGTATTTAGCACTACAGCTGGGATATTGTCTGCTCCCATGTCCAGCACTCTCATCCGTCCCTTGATATTATCTGGAGTAAGTCCAAATATCTGAAGATTGTCTTCTATTGTGTAAAAATTTGGAAGAAGGCTCATCTATCTGAACATGTTTAACTGAACATGGCTGCAACTGCTTCAACCTCCAATCTGGCACTCACATATTGGGGCTTGCCATTGTTGAGCATAGGAGCGGTATGGTAGTGCAGCGGTTAGCACTATGCTTCATAGCGCCAGTGATAGCAGTTAAATTCCCACTGCTATCCGAAAGGGTTTTGTACATTCTCCCCATGACTACATAGATTTCTAACGGGTGCATCACTTCCCTCCTACATTCCAAAGACATACAGATTAGGGTTAGTAAATTGTGGGCATGATATACTGATGCCAGAAGCATGGTGACACTTGTCTATGAAGGTATTCGGTTATCCAGATCATTATCAATCAGGTAGTAGTAAATCAAGGCAACTGGACTTGCTATGTTGTCCAGAGGAAATTTCACCACTCATTTGAAAGACTTCTTCAGTTCTGATGATAACAATGTGCACATTTTGGACAGGGAAGACAGGTGGTTTGAAAGAGGGGTTAAAGAAGCTATCTTTGTCAAACTGAAAAACCCATCCCTGAACGGAGGGTGTGGGGTACGACACCACCTATCAACTACTTACAATGTAGTCTTAACACCTCTACCCCAGGTTCTCTACACCATTTCACACCTCCGTTCATAGAAAGATAAGACAAACATTATATAGTCAGTGGAGCAGACAGGAGATTTTGTGGACGTGAGAAGGACCCCCGCATGGTTTGTTGCCTCCAGGGTGCCAGGGTCCGGGATGTCTCTGACCGGGTACATGACATCCTGGTACGAGAGGGAAAGCAGCCAGAAGTCGCGATACATGTTGGTACCAACGACACAGGCAGGAAGAGGGATGAGGTCCTGAAGTGTGAGTTTCGGGACCTAGGCAGAAGGCTGAAGAACAAAACCTCAAGGGTGGTGTTCTCGAGATTGCTGCCAGTGCTACATGACAGTGATGGTAAGAATTGGAGGAGGTGGCAGTTGTATGCGTGGCTGAGGACTTGGTGCAGGGAGTAGTGTTTTAGGTTTTTGGATCATGGGGATCTCTTCTGGGGAAGGTGGGACCTGTACAGATTGGATGGGTTGCACCTGAACCCGAGGGGGAGCAATATCCTTGCAGGTAGGTTTGCTAGCATGGTTCAGGAGGGTTTAAACTAATTTGCAAGGGGGATGGGACCCAGAATAATAGAGCAGTGAAAGAAGTGCATGGAGTAAAGCCAGATCTAACATATAGAGAGGCTTTGAGGAAAGAGAAGCAGAATAAACGGTGTAAAGGTAGTAAGGCGGAAGGGCTGAAGAGTGTGTACCTCAATGCAAGAAGCATCAGGAACAAAGGTGATGAACTGAGAGCTTGGATACATACATGGAATTATGATGTAGTGGCCATTACAGAGACTTGGCTGGCACCAGGGCAGGAATGGATTCTCAGTATTCCCGGATTTCAGTGCTTTCAAAGGGATAGAGAGGGGGGAAAAGGGGAGCAGGGGTGGCATTACTGGTCAGGGATACTATTACAGCTACAGAAAGGGTGGGTAATGTAGCAGGATCCTCTTTTGAGTCAATATGGGTGGAAGTCAGGAACAGGAAGGGAGCAGTTACTCTAATGGTGGTATTCTATAGGTCCCCTGGTAGCAGCACAGATACCGAGGAGCAGATTGGGAGGCAGATTTTGGAAAGGTGCAAAAATAACAGGGTTGTTATCATGGGTGACTTTAACTTCCCTAATATTGATTGGCACCTGATTAGTTCCAAGGGTTTAGATGGGGCAGAGTTTGTTAAGTGTGTCCAGGACGGATTCCTGTCACAGTATGTGGACAGGCCGACTAGGGGGAATGCCATACTAGATCTAGTACTAGGTAATGAACCGGGTCAGGTCACAGATCTCTCAGTGGGTGTGCATCTGGGGGACAGTGACCACCGCTCCCTAGCCTTTAGCATTATCTAAAAAAATCTAAAAAGAAATTCAATACACTGTCTATATAGGGCTCATTGGGGGCCCGGGGTTGGGAGTACAGCTCTCGATAATATGTTTCAAAACTCTCTTGAATTTTCCCTATTGTACTCTCCACAAGCTTTGTCTTTGGATTCTTTATTTTATGAATTGTATTGTCTGCTTGTTGTTTTCGTATTTTATATGCTAATAATCTAGCTGATTTACCTCCTACTTCATAATTTTTTTGTCTCAGGTAAAGAAAATTTCTTTGAGTTTCCAACGTATAAATATCATCAATTTCACTTTGCAATTTCCTAATTTCCTGTTTTCGATTTGAATTACTTTTGTTGCTATCTACAACTTGAAGTTGTTTTAATTTTCCTTGAAGGTCTGCTAATTTTTGTGCATTGATTTTTTTCATGTGAGTGGTAATGGAAATAATTTTCCCTCTCAGTACAGCTTTCAATGTATCCCATAAGATCACTGGTGATGTTTCTCCTGTGTCATTAAGGTCTAGATATTCTTTGATTTCTCCCCTTAATCTCTCCATTACTTTCGGGTTATTGAGTATATGTGAGTTTAGCCTCCATAGTGTTTTCCTCATTTTCCTTTCCAGGATTAGAGACATAGAGACTGGGCTATGATCCGACAGATCAATTGTTGCAATATTACAGTTTTTTATCCTGAGTCTATCTGTATTGAAGATAAAGAAATAGTCTATCCTTGAATAGGCTGAATGACGGAAAGAGTAATATGTATAATCTTTACTAGTAGGGTGTAATTCCCTCCAGACATCTATAATTCCCAACTCCTCCATCAATGAATTCACTTTCCGAGTCAGAGGTTTATTCTGAGTAACTATTCTTGAAGAATCTAATATAGGATTTAATCTAATATTAAAATCCCCTCCACAAATTACTACCCCTTGAGAACTGACCATTAGGTCAAAAATGTGTCTATAAAATGACCATTCACAACCTGGAGGAGCATAAACATTCAGCAATGTTATTTCTGTACCTTCTATTCTTCCTGTGATTTTTACGAACCGTCCTTCTTTGTCTTTAGTCTCTGAAATATGTTCATAATTAAGAGTACTTGATATTAAAGTAGCTACCCCTCTTTTGTGACTCAATTTATATGATGAATAAAATACATGCTTAAAGTCCATTCTTTTTAATTTTCCATGTTCAGATTGGCTCATATGTGTTTCCTGGAGGAAAGCTATTTGTGCCCTCTCTTTTTTCAATTTAGACATTATCTTATTTCTTTTAATTGGATTCAAAACCCCATTAACATTATAGGAAATTATTTTTACCAATTCAGTTTGCATTTTTCTCTAGTAGAAAAAAAACACTCTCCTTTTCTAACCAAACAGTAAGCAATCCCTTCTCAACAATAAACCAAGACATATAACCACACCCTAGACATTTTTGAACGTGTAATATTTGAAGATTTTTCCCGACTTCCCACAGTGAGGCCTGAGCACCGACCCGCCTCAGTTCAGAGGGATAACCTCTATCTTCACCCTGTGTTAGAGGGCTCTCAGCAGTTTGAATAATCATAGAGAATTTTCTCCTATTTATGTCTCGACCAAATTGCTATCATTCAAGTTATTCCGCCTAGTTTATTTTCAGTGACCAGTTTTCATTTTACCTTTAAGTCCGATTTACTCTTTTCAGTCATTTCTCTTAATTAATCTGTGTTCTCTGTACATTCGCGTCTGAATATTTGCAGCTTTTCCTTGTAGTTTGACACTCTGGTTCGTGTGGAGCGTCCTCGCCCCACTAACTGCCACGACTTCTGCCGAATCCTCTCCAGTAGCGACTCCGGTTGGGTGATAACTTTAATAGGTAGTCCCCGGTCCGCCAGGTCCGACATTGCCTCCTCCACCATAGCGTAAGTTTTTGTCCCTTCGTCGTAAAAGACTCTCAGCCAAGCTGGATACAGGGTCTGGAATCTGATGTTGTTTTCCTTCAGGACTCTCCGTGTTTCCGTATATTCCTTCCGTCTGGCAAGAATCCCCGGTGCGTAGTCGTGGTCTAAACTGATTTTACAGTTGTTCCACATGAAACCTTTCTTTTGCCATGCCCTTTTAAGCACCTCTTTCTTCGTTCTGTAACTGAGAAATCTGACCAGAATCGATCTGGGCTGGGCGCCTGCCGGAGGCTGTGGTGCCAACGCGCGGTGAGCCCTTTCTATCTGTAGGTCTTTTGCGGCCGGTATATCAAGGTTCTCTCTAAGTAGCTTCTCCACGAAGGGAATCATCAATCCGGGTTTACCTTCAGTTCCTTCGGGAACTCCGTAGATCCTCACATTTTCCCTTCTCGAGCGGCCTTCTTGATCTATTAGTTTCCACTGGAGTTGGTCTTGTAGCTTCAGCATTTCTGCTATCACCTCCTCTGCGTTTTGTAGCTTCTCTTCAATTCCAACAATCCTCGCTTCGGCTTCATCTATCCGCGAGTTAGTTTTTATTATTTCTCCTTTAATATCTTCCAGCTGTTTGCTGTTATCTTGTCGGAACCCGCGAATCTCTCCGAGAATCAAAGACAGAGTCACCGATTCCCTCTCATTATCTCCGTCCTGGCTTGCCGTGGGGGAGCTAGGCCCGTCGCCTTGCTGCGTCTCTTTATGTTTATCAGCCTTCGAAGCGGACTTTTTAATCTTGTTCTTAGACATCATCCTTGCCCCTTTTATTAATATAGTTATGCAATATTAAGTATTTGTCTAAATTCGATTTTGGGGCAGTTTACCTTCTTTTTTGTCGAGAGACCTTCTCCTTACGCCGCCATTCCCTTGATGACCCGGAAGTCCCGCCTTTAGCATTATCATGGAAAAGGATAGAATCAGAGAGGACAGGAAAATTTTTAATTGGGGAAGGGCAAATTATGAGGCTATAAGGCTAGAACTTGCGGCTGTGAATCGGGATGATGTTTTTGCAGGGAAATGTACTATGGACATGTGGTTGATGTTTAGAGATCTCTTGCGGGATGTAAGGGATAAATTTGTCCCGGTGAGGAAGATAAAGAATGGTAGGGTGACAAGTGAGGTGGAAAATCTAGTCAGGTGGAAGAAGGCAGCATACATGAGGTTTAGGAAGCAAGGATCAGATGGGTCTATTGAGGAATATAGGGAAGCAAGAAAGGAGCTTAAGAAGGGGCTGAGAAGAGCAAGAAGGGGGCATGAGAAGGCCTTGGGGAGTAGGGTAAAGGAAAACCCCAAGGCATTCTTAATTATGTGAATAACAAAAGGATGACAGGAGTGAAGGTAGGACCAATTAGAGATAAAGGTGGGAAGATGTGCCTGGAGGCTGTGGAAGTGAGTGAGGTCCTCAAAGAATACTTTTCTTCGGTGTTCATCAATGAGAGGGAAGTTGATGATGGTGAGGACAATATGAGTGAGGTTGATGTTCTGGAGCATGTTGATATTAAGGGATATTAAGGGAGAGGAGGTGTTGGAGTTGTTAAAATACATTAGGACAGATAAGTCCCCGGGGCCTGACGGAATATTCCCCAGGCTGCTCCATGAGGCGAGGGAAGAGATTGCTGAGCCTCTGGCTAGGATCTTTATGTCCTCGTTGTCCACGGGCATGGTACCGGAGGATTGGAGGGAGGCAAATGTTCTCCCCTTATTCAGAAAAGGTAGTAGGGATAGTCCAGGTAATTATAGACCTGCTGAGTTCCTCCAGCGTGTTGTGAGTGTTGCTTTGACCCCAGCATCTGCAGAGTATTTTGTGTTTACATATCAGAATGGGAATGGGACATGGAATTAAAACGTGTGGCCAGTGGGAGCTCTTGCTTTCTCTGGCGGACAGAGCCTAAGTGTTCAGTGAAGCGGTCTCCCAGCCTGCGTCAGGTCTCGCCAATATATAGAAGGCCGCACCGGGAGCATTTTGAGGGAGTGTTTGGGGATTTAGAATTGGACAGCTCTACAGATTGATTTTAAATCTGGTAGTATTAAGAACCACTGAGTTTTCACTGCATTAGGCTATAGGTGGGGATGTGACAGCACTGTGGATTTCTTGGCAACATGGAAATAGGCCATGGATGTAGTAGTAACATAGCAAGTACCAATTTCAGAAATATTCAACAGAACTACCAATGGAAGAAGCAAGTGTATTAATAAAAGATATTTAGAAGTACAGACAACAGTAACAATTTAACTAGAAGACAGTGGATTAGGAGACTCTTGTCAGTCTACACTGACAAGATAAAATCTGAACCAAATAAGTACAGTAGCCCCAACAATCACTGCTCTGACTTTGCCTACAATGCAAGTACTGTATTTACAACTTGTTGCTTAAAACTTTAGTGAAGACTGCCATCCATTTTAAATTGGACTTTTGTCCATCTATTTTGCAAGAGAGGTCACTTGCATCAAATAGGATATTTCTCACACCCTTACTTCACTCCTCACCATTTTTAAGGTCAAAAAGCACTCAAGAAAAACAGGATCATTTCAATTAATTATACTGAACAGCAGACAGACTACTTTACCCACAAAGACAGAAACATGAAAATGTGTAAAATTATACCCGTAGGGTATGCCAAAGGTGCTGTGTTCTTTGGTTGCTACGTGACTCTTCAAAATCCTGATCTCTTGCTCGACTTTGGTTCTGTGCAAAAAATTAAAGATTAAAATTTTAATGGATAAATCACAATTCTTTGAGATGTAATCACAGGTAATTTGGCAGCTTATGTTACTGTAGAAAGATCGGCTACTCAACTGTAAACTAGAACAATGGCTTTGAAATCCAGATTGAGGCACAACAAAGTTGCTCACAGTTCATTTAACCTGGTGGAATCCTTCTCGCCAACATCAGGGACTGACGTCTCACAAACTCATCATCATTATGTGCCGTGTCATATGACGTGGATGATCCTGGTCTTTGACAATGATTGCTCTTGGCAAATTTTTCTACAGAAGTGGGTTGCCATGGCCTTCTTCAGGGCAGTATCTTTACAAGACAGGTGATGCCAGCCACTATCAATACTCTTCAGAGGTTGTCTGCCTGACATCAGTGGTCACATAACCAGGACTTAAGATATATACCAGCTATTCATTCGAACATCTACCATCTGCTCCCATGGTTTCACGTGACTCTGATTTTGGGAGGTAAGCAGGGGCTACACCTTGCCCAAGGGTGATCTGCAGGCTAACGGAGGGAAGGAGCACCTTACACCTCCTTTGGTAGAGACGAATCTCGACCCTGAGCAAGAAATCATGATTTTGAAGATAGCATATACCTTTCAGCATAGTGAGATAGTATAACTGAAACTGGAGGCTACAGGTTCAAGGTGAGAGGAGAAAGATATAAATGGGACCCAAGGGCAACCTTTTCACACAGAATGTTGGATATGCTGAATGAGTTTGCAGAGGAAGTGGGTACACTTGCAACATTTAAATCTCAGTGACTGTTGTGTTGGCTGGGTAAACATTGTTTTACACAGGCTGGATCTTAAAGTACAGGTCTTTTTTTAACATTGGTTCTTTATCTCTGGTTGAAACGTACACATTTTCCTCACCTCTGCAATTTCATTTTGTTCACTTTCTCTCTCTTCTCCAACAGAAAGCTGAATAACTAATGACTCCTCCAGAGGGAGATCCACCTGCATTAAGTCAGAGTCAGATTGTTCCTATTTAAAAGTAAGAGGAAAATATATTAAATTTTATCAAAAAATTCATTGTGTTTTGTCTTACATTTACAAAGATTTACTAGTAAATATTCTACCGAGGGCTTAATTAAATTGTAATAATGTGAAGTTTGAGAACAGGGCTCGCTGTGTCAGTGTTTGCATAAGCCACCAAGTAACTAAATCTACTGCAGCTAAGTGCTGAATCATTCCCTTAAAGAAAAGCAACTTTTTTTTGTTTTATAGAGGAGGAGGAGAAGATGGCGGCGCGACACAGCTTGCGTGGCCTCTCCAGTGAATGATATCTGTGATCTGTCAAGTGGGGTGCCGTGCACAATTCTGATTTGATGGAGACAGACGTGAGAGAACAGAGGAACATCTGGAGAAACTTCTGAAATGCCTTTTTCGCTGCCGCTGTTACTGTGTGATCCTGAATCTCCGGAGGGGAATGCCCCGAATCCTCGGCTTTGCTTGTTGCTCAGTGGCCGGGACGAGGTCGAAAAGCGCTCGGCAGAGATGGTGCTTGGTGTCGAAGGGCTGGTCGGAGGCTCGAAATTTTCAGACGGACTCAGAGTTGGCTGGGGTCAGGTGCTTCCAATGCATCGACAGTTGTCAGTGCCTGGAGGTTTATGGCAGAGAGAGTTTCTCCCTTCTGCCGCCTGCTATTGGGAATTATCGGGAGTCAATCGGAACTTTGAGACTTTTTTTTTTACCATTCCCATGGTCTGTTCTTTATCAAATTATGGTATTGCTTTGCACTGCTGTAACTATATGTTATAATTATGTGGTCTTGTCAGTGTTAGTCTTTAGTTTGTCCTGTTCTTTTCGTGATATCACTCTGGAGGAACATTGTATCATTTCTTAATGCATGAATGCATTTCTAAATGACAATAAACGAGGACTGAGTGTCCTCATATTTAATCTAATCTAATCTAATCTAGTAATGTGGTTTTCTTTCTATGGCATTCTACAATATACAATTTAAGTCCCACATTTGGCTGAAGATATGTCTCAGCAATCAACCTTTTAGCAAAGTCAACCAGAATCCCAGCAATGGTGACATTCTTTAAAAAAAATCGCTAACAACTGAATATTGCTAATTACTTAGGCATACGTTTGTAATTCTCTTCTTTTCACGGAGATGGGCAATTACTTCACAAAGAGAATTTTTAAAAAAATGAAAAACCTTATGTAATTCAGGGCTGAGTACAGAACATTGAGATTACCTGAATCGTGCATCACTATGCAATATTTCTTGAGAAGAAGACTATAAAAGACTCACTTGCATGAAAAAGAACCACGGGCTTATTTATAAAAAATAATGCAATTAAAGTTTTTTTTTAAACCACACGGTAGAAATACTTAATATGAATAAAGTGCTTATCAGAATCAAGTTTACTATCACTGGCATTTGCTGTGAAATTTGTTGTTTTGTGGTAGTACATTGCAACTTTATTAGAGCACAAATATCATCTTCTGGTGCTTCTATACCACTTTTGTTGAAATGTGTGATGCTGGACAGGTTAGAAATATCCCAAAAAATCACTAACCAGAAATGGGAAAGTGCATCCTAGCTGCTAGATTTCCTCTCAACTTCTCATGTATCAAGCCATGTGAGGTCCAGAAGGCACATGCTTTGTGCCAGAGCTAACATGGAGATCAGGAGCTAGGAATTGGCTGTCAACCTATCTGCCTGCTTAGAGATCCTTAACAGAGTCTGTCTGCCATCTGAATAACCCTGACAATATGTCTGCTGTTGCTCCTGAAAGGTATAATTTTCCCCCTCTAAGACCAGAAGAAAATCTGCCCACTGAAGAGCTTCTAGCAAAATCTAGGTTTTCCTGATAGCAAGTAGATAGCAGCTGATATCTGAGTGTAAAGCTCTGAAAATATTGCAAGGCAGCAAACACCACATTGAGAAATTCAATACTATTCTCCACTAGCTTCTAAATGTCCTTAGGAAATCATTATAATGGTGTTCAATTGTATAAACATGGATTCAGCCTGGAGTTAGAAGCTAAGTGAAAAGACAGGTTTTATACCTCAGGAATAAAACTACTGAGGTACCTTCAGGTATGGTGGTATGGGAAATGTCAGGACAATGGACACTGCTAAGAGTCAAATGAACTCCAGGAGTACATGGTACTGACTGTGAGCAATTTCTGATCAGAACTGATGATAAGCAGTACAGTCACAGAATAATACATCTTGCAATTCATTAACAGCTTCAGATTCTAAAGGAAGTCTAATTCTACACAAACTGTCTATCATTTCCTGAACCTTTGGAAAGGCTGTAATCTCACAAGTTTACATACATGATCAGTATATTGTCTCAGCTATATAGAGGAAAAGTGATCTTGCCAGTGATGAGGTGCTCACAAACTGTAAAATATAGATGACACTCAGCTGCCTGGAATGAGCCATAAGACCTAGGAGCACCATTAGGCCATTTGGCTCATCGAGTGTGCTCCACCATTCCATCATAGCTGATTTATTATCCCTCTAAAGCCCATTCTCCTCAATTTCTTCCCATAACCTTTGACACTCTGATTAATCAAGAACCTACAAATTACCACTTTAAATATACTCAATGACTTGGCCTCCACAGCCGCCTGTGACAATGAATTCCAGAAATTCACCACCCCCTAGCTGAAGAAATTTCTTCTCATCTTTGTTCTAAATGGATGCCCCTCTATTCTGAGGCTATGGTCCTAGACTCTCCCACTATGGGAACAATTCTCTCCACATCCACTCTATCAAGACTGTACAATATTCGATAGGTTTCAATGAGATTCTTCTAAACTCCAGCGTGTACAGCTCATTTACACTTTCTTCTAGAAATCATTCTCTTGAACCTCCTCTGGACCATCTCCAATGTCAATATCTCTTTTCTTTGATAAGAGGCCCAAAACTGTTCACAATACTTCAAGTGCAGTCTGACCAATGCCTTATAAAGCTTCAGCGTTACATTCTTGCTCTTATTCTCTAGTTCTCTCGAAATGAATGCTAACATTGCATTTGCCTTCCTTACCAACGATTCAACCTGCAAGTTAACCTTTAGAAAATCCTGCATGAGATCTCCCAAGTCCCTTGGCTCCTCCTATTTTTGAATTTTCTCCTATGTTCCCTCTAAGGTGTGCACGTGCACACATCTTTTGTGACTTAGGAATTCAAACTGCACGCTAAAGATTGTTACCCGCTACCTATTTGGCATGTTAAGTGTATTTCACTATTGTACACTATTACATTTCCCTTTCTGGTTTCTGATGTGGATGGCGGTGACAAAGTGGAGTTTGCGATGAATTGTCTACAAATTTTAGAACTGGCTTAACTATATTGTTTTTATTGAAGAAAATATTGACTCATCATGTCAAATTCCAAAGAAGTAAAGGTTGTGAGCACAAAAGAACTACTAGTTCATTTATAGCAGAATGGCTTAATGAAACAGTAGAAACTGCTACACCGAAAGCTCACAAGGTCAGGTATGTCATGTTGTATAGTATATGAGAAATAAGACTCATTGATGTGTATAATTTTATTTACTTTAAACAATGAACAACAAACTGGACTTCGTAGTTTATTATTCTTAGAATCGCTTGAGGTTAACTTCCACTTCAAAATTCAGTGCACAGAAGTTGTTATCACTGGGCAAAAAATTACACAGCACAAGATTTTTGCACACACTGATCATTACAAATTAGAGGCAACATTTGTCGACAACTTTATTTCTTCTACAAAAGTGCATGCCCATACACTTCCCTACACTATATTCTATCTGTCACTTCTTTGCCCATTCTCCCAAGCTGTCCAAGTCCTTCTGCAGATTCCCTGCTTCCTCATTACTAATTGCCCCTCCACCTATCTTCGTATTGTCTGCAAAACTTGTCACAATGCCATCAATTGTCATGTAAATTACTGACAGATAACACGAAAAGAAGTGCTACCAACACCCACCTCTGCAAGGCAACACTAGCCACCAGCATTCAATCAGAAAATAGTCCCTTTATTCCTACTCTTTTGCCAATGCTCTATCTATGCTAGTATGTTTCCTGTAATACCATGGGCTATTATCTTGTTATGTATGTGCAAAAAGGCCTTCTGAACATCCAAGTAGACAACATCCACTGCCTCTCTTTTGGCTACCTTGCAGATTATTTCCTCAAAGAATTCCAGCAGTTTGTCAGGGAAGATTTTCCCTTAAGGAAAACATGCTGACTTTGCTGATTTTATCATGTGCCTCCAAGCACCTCGAAACCTCATCTTTAATAATGGACTCCAACATTTTCCCAACCACTGAAGTCAGGCTAATTGGCTTATAATTTCCTTACTTCTTTTTTGGCAAAATTTGAAAGAGCTATATACACTCAGTGGTCTCTTTATTAGGCACAGGAGTGGAACCCAGTGTGGGGCACTAAGGTTCGACAAATTGTGCGTTCAGAGATGCTCTTCTGAACACCACTATTTTAGCAAATCATTAATTGAGTTACTGCCATCTCCCTGTCACTTTGAAACACTCTGACCTCTCTCAAGAACAAGGCATTTTTGCCCACAGTACTGCCACTCACTATGTTTTTTATTTGGTTTTTGCACCATTCTTTGTAAACTCTAGAAACTGCTATGTGAAAAAATCTCAGGAGATCCATATTTTCCGAGATACTCAAACCACCCTGTATGGCACCACAACCCATTCCACGGCCAAAGTCACATAGATCACATTTCTTCTCCATTCTGACGTTTGGTCTGAAAAATAAATGAACCTCTTGATGATGTCTACATGCTTTTATGCATTAAGTTGCTGCCGCGATTGGCTGATTAGATATTTGCATTAACAAGCAGGTGTACAAGTATATCTAAAGAAGTGGAGAGTCAGTGTATATAATACATATTCTTATTGTAATTTATAGTGTATTTTACGTACTACACTGTACTGTTGCCATAATACAACAGATTTCATGACATGTCAGTGATAATAAACCTGATTCTGATTCTGAAGAGTATTCTGCAATACATGACTTCCCTCCAGGTGTATCATACATTATCAAATATCTGGCCCAACACTGGCATGCAAAGTGACAGAAAGAACTGGGCACAATTTCTCAAATAGTGATATTCACACAATGTATTCAAGACTTGCAAGAGGAAACACTGGTTTTCAATCTCATATCTCATAAAATTGATACTAGTCTTTCTAATTTCTAGACACAACACTCTAATCTTCCTGCGAGATAGGTTCTGAGAAATACTTCAGAACAGCTTCTGCTCTATTGGCGTCAATTTGCATGAAGTATGGCAAAAATATGTTTAAACAAGACTTTAAAATTCATCTTTGTTTAGGTATCAGAGTGGAAGTGAAATTAGCTACAAAGAATTTCATGGTCATTATGTTTAAAAATTGTTTTTCATCAAACCTGCATTAAAATGCCTATGCATTAGACTTTTTTCTGTAAGCAATTCGATTATTTCTAAATACTTAATTTGCTGATTCAATTTTTTCCCTTGTGATTTTAAGAGTTTAAGAATTGTGAGGTAATGACGCAGCTCTATAAAATTCTGGTTAGGCCACACTTGGAGTACTGTGTCCAGTTCCGGTCACCTCACCACAGGAAGGATGTGGAAGCATTGGAAAAGGTACAGAGGAGATTTACCAGGATGCTGCTGGTTTAGAGAATATGCATTATGATCAGAGATTAAGGGAGCTAAGGCTTTACTCTTTGGAGAGAAGAAGGATGAGAGGAGACATGATAGAGGTATACAAGATATTAAGAGGAATAGATAGAGTGGACAGCCAGCGCCTCTTCCCCAGGGCACCACTGCTCAATACAAGAGGACATGGCTTTAAGGTAAGGGGTGGGAAGTTCAAGGGAGATATTAGAGGAAGGTTTTTTACTCAGAGAGTGGTTAGTGCCTGGAATGCACTGCCTGAGTCAGTGGTGAAGGCAGATACACTAGTGAAATTTAAAAGACTACTAGACAGGTATATGGAGGAATTTAAGGTGGGGGGTTATATGGGAGGCAGGGTTTAAGGGTCGGCACAACATTGTGGGCCAAAGGGCCTGTACTGTGCTGTACTATTCCATGTTCTATGATTGCTGTTCTGGCCCATTCTGATGCTTCCATAATATAAACATCTGCAACTCTCACACTATGAAGTTATAAAAAGATCACTAATATTAAGCGTTATGTCATTGTTAATCCAGAATGAAATAACTGCTGTTACAGACACTTACCAAATCATAGATCTCTTTTTCAAATAAACTTTCATGGTCTTCACACACTTTGTGGACGGATATCGGTCTGTGATCAGTGCTACTTCTTCTGGATTCAGTTATTAGAGAATCTTGCAAAACACAAGGTTCCTCCACAATATGCAAATCTTTATCAAATCCTAAAATATAAGCAGGTGAAAGAAAGAAAAAGAACTCATTTGCAGATACTTCAGCCAGAATTTGCTTGAGCTGGCTTTATATTTTTAAAAGTAGTTTAATTATTTTATACAAAATTTTACATCAGCATACATTTCTCAACTAAAAACACTTATTTTCTGTTGTTGAATCATAACCATAAGAACATAGGAGCAGAATTAGGCCATCTGGCCCATTGAGTCTGCTTCGCCATTCAATCATGGCTGATCCTTCTTTTTCCTCCTCAACCTCAGTTCCTGGCCTTCTCCCCGTAACCTTTCATACCATATCCAATCAAGAACCTAACAATCTTGGCCTTAAATACACCCAACAACCTGGTGTCCACAGCTGCATGTGGCAAAAAATTCCACAAATTCACCAACCTTTGACTAAAGAAATTTCTCTGCATCTCTGTTTTGAAAGGGCACCCCTTTATCCTGAGGCTGTCCCTCTTGTCCCAGATTCTCCCACCATGGGAAACATCTTTTCCACATCTATTCTGTCTAGGGCTTTCAACATTCAGAAGGTTTCAATGAGATCTCTCCTTCTGAATTCCAGCGAGTACAGACCCAGAGCCATCAAGCGTTCCTCATATGACAACTCTTTCATTCCTGGAATCATCCTTGTGAACCTCCTCTAGACCCTATCCAATGCCAGCACATTTCTTCTAAGATGAGGAGCCAAAAACTGTACAAAATACTCAAGGTGAGGCCTCACCAGTGCCTTATAAAGCCTCAGCATCATATCCTTGCTCTTGTATTCTAGAACCCTTGAAATGAATGCTAACATGGCATTTGCCTTCCTCACCACCAACTCAACCAGCAAGTTAACCTTCTGGGTGTTCTGCACAAGCACTCCCAAGTCCCTTTCCATCTCAGGTTTTTGGATTTTCTCCCTGTTTGGAAAATAGTCCACACATTTATTTCTCCTACCAAAGTGCACGACCATGCATTTTCCAACATTATAATTCATTTGCCACTTTCTTTATATTTTATACTTTATTGTCGCCAAACAATTGATACTAGATATCGTCACAGCGATATTTGATTCTGTGCTTCCCACTCCCTGAATTACAAATATTAAATATTAAAAATAGTAAAAATTTGTAAATATTAAAAAGTTAAATTATAAATCATAAATAGAAAATAGAAAAATGGAAAGTAAGGTAGTGCAAAAAAACCGAGAGGCAGGTCCGGATATTTTCTTGCCCATTCTCCTAATCTAAGTCCTTCTGTATCCTACCTGTTCCTCAATGCTTTCTGCCCCTCCACCAATCTTTGTATCATCTGCAAACTTGGCAACAAAGCCATCTATTGATTCATCGAAATTATTTGTATATACAGCATAAAAAGAAGTGGTCCCAATACGACCCCTGCGGAACACCACTAGTCACTGGCAGCCAACCATACAAGGATCCTTTTATTCCCACTCACTGCCTCCCACCAATCAACCAATGCTCTAATCTTGTTAGTAACTTTCCTGTAATAGCATGGACTCTTAACTTAGTAAGCAGTCTCATGTGTGGCACCTTGTCAAAGGCCTTCTGAAAATCCAAATATACAACATCCACTCCATCCCCTTTATTTATCCTACTTGTAACCTCTTCAAAAAATTCCAACAGGTTCATCAGGCAAGATTTTCCCTGAAGGAAACCATGCTGACTTTGTACTATCTTGTCCTGCATCACTAAGTACTCCATTACGTCAACAATTGACTCTAACATCTTCCCAACCACTAAGGTCAGGCTAACTGGTTTATAATTTCTTTTCTGCTGCTTTCCTCCTTTCTTAGAGTGAAGTGATATTTGCAATTTTGCAGTCCTCTGGCACCATGTCAGAGTCCAATGATTTTTGAAAGATCATTTCTAATGCCACCACAATCTCTAACGCCACCTCTTTCAGAACCCTAGGGTGCAGTTCATCTGGTCCAGGTGACTTTCAGCCTGATACAGCTAAAAAGCACAACTGCTTCCAAGGTCAGTACAGTCAACAAAGATGTCTTAATGCGTTTAAATGAACTATCGCTGCTTAAAACTGACGGAAACAACACCGATTGTGGTCGGAAGTGCCCACAGAGGACACTGTCTGGTGAATAAAGTCGATGATCTCAGAGCTAGGGTGCTGAATCAAAGGGACATTAGGACTGCGCGTGTCCTTTGTTTCACGGAATCCTGGTTAACCCCTTCTGTACCAGATGCAGCGATCCAGATTGACGGTTTTACTATACACCGCCAGGATAGAACTATAGTCTCTCAAAAGCAGAGGTAGAGTATGCCTCATGATCAACTCTTCTTGGTGCACAAATATATCAGTGCTGTCCCAATTCTGCTTACCAGACCTGGAATATCTAGCAGTAAAGTGCCATCCTTTTTACCCACCACAGGAGTTCTCTGGAGTCATTTTGGTAGCAGTTTACCAAAGTTGCAGTACCTCCCTCTGCAATTGGATCCTCGACTTCCTAACCGGAAGACCACAATCTGTGTGGATTGGTGATAACATATCCTCCTTGCTGACGATCAACACCTATGCATCTCAGTTGTGTGTGCTTAGCCCTCTGCTCTACTCTCTATATACATGACTGTGTGGCTAAGCATAGCTCAAATACCATCTATAAGTTTGTTGACGATACAACCATTCTTGGTAGAATCTCAGGTGGTGACGAGAAGGTATACAGGAGTGAGATATGCCAACTCGTGGAGTGGTGCCACAGCAAAACCTGGCACTCAACGTCAGTAAGACGAAAGAGCTGATTGTGGACTTAGACTTCAGGAAGGGTAACATGAAGGAACACATACCAATCCTCATAGAGGGATCAGAACCATATAACCATATAACAATTACAGCACGGAAACAGGCCATCTCAGCCCTTCTAGTCCATGCCGAACTCTTACTCTCACCTAGTCCACCCGACCTGCACTCAGCCCATAACCCTCCATTCCTTTCCTGTCCATATAGCTATCCAATTTAACTTTAAATGACAAAATCGAATCTGCCTCAAGCACTTCTGTTGGAAGTTCTTTCCACACAGCTACCACTCTCTGAGTAAAGAAGTTCCCCCTCATGTTACCCCTAAACTTTTGCCCTTTAAGTGGAGAGAAGTGGAGAGAGTGAGCAGCTTCAAGTTCCTGGGTGTCAAGATCTCTGAGGATCTAGTTTGGTCCCAACATATTGATGTAGTGCTAAAGAAGGCAAGACAGCAGCTATATATTAGGAGGTTGAAGAGATTTGGCATGTCAACAAATACACTCAAAAAGTTCTTTAGTTGTACCATGGAGAGCATTCTGACAGGCTGCAACACTGTCTGGTACAGAGGGGCTACAGGACCGAAAGAAGCTGCAGAAGGTTGTAAATCTACGCAGCTCCATCTAGGATCCCAGCCTACAAAGTACCCAGGACATCTTCAGGGAACGGCGTCTCAGAAAGGCAGTGTCCATTAAGGACCTCTAGCACCCAGGGCATGCCTTTTTCTCACTGTTACCATCAGGTAGGAGGTACAGAAGCCTGAAGGCACACACTCAGCAATTCAAGAACAGCTTCTTCCCCTCCGCCATCTGATTCCTAAATGGACATTGAATCTTTGGACACTACCTCACTTTTTTTAATATACAGTATTTCTGTTTTTGCACATTTTTAAAAATCTATTCAATATATGTAATTTATTTACTTGTTTATTTATTATTATTTTTACTTTATTTTTTTTCTCTGCTAGATTATATATTGCATTGAACTAACAAATTTCACGTCACATGCCAGTGGTAATAAACCTGATTCTGATTCTTATGTACCATTAGGTCTTTCAGCTTCTTAAGCACCTTCTCCCTTGTAATAGTGACTGCTCCAACTTCTCTTCCTTCACACACTACAACATCAGGCATAGTGCTAGTGTCTTCCACAGTGAAGTCTGATGCAAAACACTCATTTATTTCATCAGCTATCTCCTTGTTCATGTTATTATTTCTCCTGCCTCATTTTCTAGCGGTCCTATATCCACTCTCATTTCTCTTTTATTTTTAACATACTTGAAGAAACTTTTACTATCCACTTTGATATTATTTGCTAGATTGCTTTCCTATTTCATTTTTTCCCTTCTAATGATCTTTTAAGTTGCTCTCTGTAGGTTTTTAAAAATTTCCCAATCCTCTATCTTCCCACTAATTTTTGCTTTGTTGTATGCCCTTGCTTTTGCTTTTACAATAGCTTTGACTTTCCTCGTCAGCCATGGTTGTACTATTTTACCTTTTGAGTACTTCTTCATTTTTGGAATACATATGTCTTGCACCTTCTTTATTTTTCCCAGAAACGTACGCCATTGCTGCTCTGCTGACAACCCCGTCAGCAGCTCCTTCCAATTTACTTTGGCCAAGTCCTCTCTCATACAGCTGTAATTTCCCTTATTCCACTGAAATACTGCTACATCAGACTTTACTTTCTCCCTATCACATTTCAAATTGAACTCAATCATATTGTGATCACTGGTTCCTAAGGGTTCTTATACCTTAAGCTATCTAATTGCCTCTGGTTCATTACAAAACACCAATCCAGTATAGCTGATCCTCTAGTAGGCTCAACAACAAACTGTTCTAAAAAGCTATCTCTTAGGCATTCAACAAACTCACTCTCTTAAGATTCATTAACATTACCAATAAGTAATGTTAGTGAGCTACAAACTTAGAGGTACATACTGATAAACTAAGGGTCCAAGTTAAAATCCTATCATATTAGCTTGTGCTTTTGAACTTAGAACAAAGACCTGGTAACCATTGAGCCCTTGTTTAGGTTGGTCAAAGAGCAGCATCTTAAAGATGGTGTCAACTGTAGGCAAAACCAAAAATGTGCATGCCAGAATTCATTTGCAAATTAAAACTACTGCATTCAGCTTTCACAATTTGTTTCCCTCATACAGGACAAACCAAGTCAGATTGGACAACCACTTTTCAAAACATCTCTATTAAGTTGACTGGGAAGACCCTATGCTTTTAGTTGCCCACCATGTTTATTCTCCATTCCACCTGCACTGTGACCTCTCTGACTTTGACGTCTTGTGCTCTTCCAATGAAGCCCATTCCAAGCTTGAGGATCAGTAGCCCATTTTCCAAGTAGACAAGTGATAACCTTGAGGACCCAATAATGAACTGAATAATTTCAGAACAGCAACCTTTGCAACTTCTCTATCCATCTTGTATCTACCAAATTAGAATATGTTGTATATTTCCTAATTTTGAAGGAATAATGTTAACACTTTCTCCCTCCACTGCTTCTACTTGACCTGTATTTCCAGCATTTTCAGTTTGTTATTTCAGATCCTAGCATCTGCAGTTCTTTTTTCTTCAGTGTTTTTTTGAATGATGGGATAGCATGTAGGTAAGAAGTCAGGCTGAATCCTGGCTGGCAATGGAGTCACAGCACAGGCACAGGGATGGGTAAAGAACCATTTGAAATTTATCTGACTATAAACGAGATAAAACAGAATGAAAGTAACACCCAGTCTGCTTTCCAGCAGAATGACTTAGGGTAGATACCCCAAGTAGTGCCCTCAGAAAGATATGTAACATTTAAATTTTATGCTCTGGCCTTGGGCATCCTGATGCCATGAAGTGTTTCATAGATTTACAAGGTTCCATCACAATCTTTCAGGGATGAAGCGGTGACAAAGAGAGACTTACTGTCTCATACCTAGAACAGAATGGCAGAGTTCTAGAGATTTGTTGGCTAGCAGTTATTCAGAAATTATAAAGTTATTGGCATCTTATAAAATTGTTCTCAAATAATTTACTCAACACATTAACCATGATCAAGAGTTGATTCCGGTCAAGATAATGCCTGCGTACAATGCTATCCAGTCGACATCTTCTGGATAGACTGTGAAACCATAAATTTCACTTCTTTTATGTCTTTTACATTTGCTTTTCATCTTGAATGTGATTCAGGAATTGTTGGAGCTTGTGATTTGAAGTTTGGAGATCGTTTGGGTGTTTCAGCACTCTGCAGTCCCTGAGAGAATTCCAGGAGACAGAGGCAGCATGCACGAACCTCGTGGCGAGAAGTCTGCAGGCAAAGCATGAGCCAGCATTCAACAGCATTTCTCTGATTAGAGCTTCCATTGTTCATCGATTAAAGCAATGAGGGAGACGGAAACATCAAGGTGAATGCGGAAGGTAAGCGCTACTGGCTGCCTTTTGATCACTGGTGGGATTGCTCTGCCTCTGGAGAAGGGAGACTGCCTCTTGATCACTGATGGGATTGCTCTGCTGCCAGAGAGGGGAGACTGCCACTTGATCACTAGTGGGATTGCTCTGCTAACGGAGAAGGAAGACTGCCTTTTGATCACTGGTGGAATCGATCTGCTGCTGGAGGTGTGAGAGCCTGCCACTGTGCCAGGAGAATGTTACCCAGGTTTTCTGCATTTTGGACTGTGCACTTTTTTTTCGATCTTGCAGTTTCTTTATATTCTGTGTATTTCATCCAATCTTTCTAATTTTTTTTGTGTGCAGTGGAGATTTGGGGGTTGATGTGCCTGTTCCGCTTTTGTTCGTTTTTTTTGTGCAGGGAGGAGGGATTTGGGGGCTGATGATCGAGCTGCATTCTTTCCCTTCTTGGTTTTGTGACTATCTGGGGAAGAATTTCAGAGCTGTAAACTTTGATAATAAATGGACCTTTGAACCTCTGAAGAGATTTCTGCTTTTGCAATTTTTCCGTTGCCAATAAATCAGAAGATACAGTAACACATCATAAGATTATGTATCGCAGAACAAAGAGAAACTTTTGCAAAATCCAGATGAAAAGGTGCAAATCTGCTCTGTACAATGTTAGATGTGTAAAATAATTGCTTATCAGCAATAAATGGCTCAGAATATGGTAGTACCATCTATATTTTAAATATTATGAACACAGGTTAGCAGTTGTGTGTTGCTAAAAGCAACACATCATCTTATTTTAATTATTCCAACATTTAAAAAAGTCTTTTGGTCACCTGAGACCTCATTTTATAGGACCAAGCAAAACTATGCACCAAAGAATTTGCTGTTATGCACAATGTGCTAAGAATGAGCCTGTGCTTTGTTTTTCAAGTATCAGTTTTCCTGTATTTTGCCATTCTAAAGTTTTAACATAATATTAATACTTAATTATTTCCAAAATTATTCATCACTGAAGAGGAGAGATGGAAATGAAATTATGTAAATATAAAGCAGGCATCTCCTTGAAGTTAACATTTCCTGCACAGATCCTTCATTCTTTTAAACTATTACAAAACAAATCTATTTGAAATATGCTAGATAAAATCTTCAATTACTTACCAATTACATGTTCTTCACTTCTTGTTTGTTCAATATCATATGTTCCCTCCAGAGCATCATTCTGATTGTTTTTCTCCCAAGGTAGACATTTTCTAAGGCAACATCTGAACAACTGATGAACCAAGCGAGATAATTTGTAATTAAGCATCTAATAAGTTCACACTGAGTGCATTGGTTGCTGCACAAACTGCTTTCTAACAATGTAATATAAAAACCTGCCAACAGTCTGACAGGAATCTCTTGTAGTACTGATGTTGCAATGGCAACAACATCGGAATTGAAATATTCTTTAACTGTGGCAAACTTTAAGATCAATGTTTATTTATTACTAAAGTATGTATACAGTATGTCACTACATACAACCTTGAGATTCATTTTCTTGCCAGCATTCTCAGTAGAACAAGGAAATACAATAGAACTAATGAAAAATAACACACAAAGACTGACATGCAACCAACGTGCAATAGAAGACAAACTGTGCAAACACAAAAAAAAAATCCAAATAAATAAACACATAAGTAAATAGTACTGAGACTATGAGTTGTAGAGTCCTTGAAAGTGAGTCTGCAGGTTGTGTTCAGTGATCATTCTGGGGTGAAGTAAGTGAAGTTATCCATGCTGGATCAGGAACCCGAAGGTTGAAGGTTAATAACTGTTCCTGAATCTGATGAAGTAGGACTTCAGGCTCAGGTAGTTTTAATGAATTTTGTAAGGCCATTTCTTTTGTTCAATTTTAATAGGAAGTGAATATTCACTTCCAAAGCAACTTACATGGTTTCTGAACTACTTTACTGTTCGTATCATTATTGTATCGAGAAAAGTATAACAGCCAATATGCACGCAGCAAGCACTCACAACATATGAAAACAATGACTAGATAATTTCTTTAAATGATGCTGATGAAAATGAACACAAGATGCATAACCATCAGAGGGAAGTAATTTGCCACTGCAGTAAGTTCAGAAGGGATTCTAGGCAGCTTCTAGAGTAGGTTGCATGGTCGGCACGACATTGTGGGCCGAAGGGCCTGCAATGTGCTTTAGATTTTCCATGTTTCTATGATTTCTGTTTGGCTTTAGAGGGTTGTATTTTAAAAGACAATCAGAAGTACATTGACTTGCAAAATTGGCTGATCATGATATACTTTATCATTTCAACACAGATTTGTCAGAGCTGTGACCATCTGAGTGCTTTGATATCTTATCTCAGGATATGTTTCTTGGAAGAATGACTTCAAATGAAGATGCACCAACATGGTTTTCCTTTCAGTTATGGACTAGTAACTTTGATGGGCCAAGCTGGTCACAGTATTTAAGATTCCTGGTGTTTAAAGGTATTTTCAGCAGCAATATTTAGTTATTGTTGTCTAAAACTGGATTAATATTCTCATAAATATCCAATGGTGGCTCCTCTTTTCAATGGGGGTTTCTAACTTTTTTAAACCCTTTAGGATGGCAATGCCCATGGATGCAATGGTCACTCCTGTTCCAATCAACAGTGAAATTTCTTGCCCTGTTTGCCCCTTCTATGATGGAGAAACACTGTTGAGCATTAAGAACACTATAATCTGCAAGTATACCTCACTAGTGAGCAGAATAACAAAGGTGCTGCACAGTTACGAACTAACGTAGGGACCATGCTCTCATTCTGTGGTCTACTACAGCCAACCAGGGAAGCTGCCGTCAGAAGCAGTGTGCTCGAACAAAGCACAATAAGCACACCGGTATGAAAGTGAGACAAAGTAAATCCATGCAGGCCCACTCTCCCATTGATTCTACTCTCTAATGTCTAATCGCTAGAAAATAAACTGGTTTAGCTGCGTCTGTGTCTGAACCAGTGGGAGTTGAGGGGCTGTTGCACACTTGTCCTGACAGAAACATGGCTTCAAGACACCATTCAAGACTTAGCCATCCAGTTTGAAGACCTAATCTCCTTTCAAGCAGACAGAAACGCTGCGACCTATGGCAAGACCCATGGAGGAGGTACGTGCGTCTACATCAGTAAGAGCTTTTGTGTGAATACCTCAGTAGTAATGACCCACTGGTCACTGCAGATAGAGTTGTTAAAGGTGAAGTGAAGCCCTTCTACTTACTGAGGGAGTCCACTGCTATTGTGATTATTGCTGTATACATCCCCACCTCTGTGCTAGTTCTGAAGGAGCACTGTAGGAGCTCCAAGGCACAATCTGCAGCCTTGAAACCACTCACCCCAGTAATATCTTCATTGTTGCTGGTTACTTCAATCGTGTTAACTTAAAAACATTCCTGCCAAAGTTCTACCAGCATGTCATCTTCGCAACGAGAGAAGAGAATATATTAGACCTGGTTTAAACCAACATTCATGGAGCCCATAAGGCTATTCCCCAACCTCAGACCAATCCCTGCATTCTGACCTCTGGTTAAATGAGTCAAAAGCATACACTGGAAGATCAGGGCCTGGCTAGAAGGTGCCACCTCAGAGCCGCAGGACTGCTTCGAAAGCACGGACCAAAGCATATTCAGAGAGGGAGCTACCTACGTTTATTACATCAACATTGATAAGTATGTGAGATCGGTGACTAGCTACAAAGGAAAGTGCATTGAGGACATTTGTCATGGTCCCGTCTGGCATCCCCCACCTTGCCATTTGCCTCAAGATTTGGGCCTCGATCACCTCATTTAGATTCCAATCATTCCCAAGTACCACTAACTACACGCACCTGCTTCCCATCAAACGGCAGGATAAAAACCCTGTGACCACAGCAAGAAGCTGCCAGTTTGTCGGTCGACTCTTATGAGAGTAAACCTTGTTTCCTGAGAACTGTTAGTTCTAAGCTTCGCATCGTCTCCTGGATACTGGCTCCCCATTGCGGAGGTGCTACGCCTAGCGACTCTGCCTCAGCATCTGTGTCCTGCACTTGGGTTCGTCCCCAGCCACGTCCTTGCAACAGAACGAACTGGCCAACATGAACCCAGTGGACACGAACCCTCTGTAACAAGCCCTCACCAGACAGGGCTCCCTATTGGGCTTGCACGATCAGCTGCTCTGGGAAGTTATGGAAAACCTCTGCTGCCTGTCAGTAGATGTAAGAAAGGTGAATGAACAGGTCAACCGAGTATCCACCCATCTTACCCCGTCGACTCCGGGAACTCCGTCTGACCAGCCCAGACAGTCTGTGGTGGCGGCGCCCGAGGCGTCAACAACACGTCCGCTAAGGGAGCTGCGCATCCCTGAACCAGAACCCTACGCCGGAGATCTGGGGAAGTGCCGGGCTTTTCTGCTACAATGCTCCCTGGTGTTCGAGCAGCAGCCATCCACGTATGCCACGGACAGATCTAAAATAGCTTACATTATGGGGTTGTTATGAGGAAATGCCTTAGCGTGGGCCACCGCGATTTGGGATAATCAGCCAGAGACCTGCTCTTCCTTCCCTACTTTCATCTCAGAAATAAGGAAGATTTTTGACCATCTCGTCTGCGGTAAAGATGCCGCTAAGCGGTTACTCACCCTCCATCAAGGCTCACGTAGTGTTGCAGAATACTCCGTGGAGTTCCAGACGCTAACGGCCGACTCGGGCTGGAATGATGAGGCATTCCAGGAGGTATTCCGGCAAGGCCTCTGTGACAAGGTAAAGGACGAGTTGGCAGCTAGGGATGACACTAACAGCCTGGATTCATTGATCTCCCTAGCCACCAGGCTGGACAACCGACTCTGAGAACGACAGAGGGAGAGAATCGGTCGTCCTTTGGCCACCCCACGGTATGCTTTACCATCTACTCCTAGCCCTAACCACTCTCCTCCTCCCACTCCTAGAATAGCATCCGGCCCGGCCGTTTCCACCACCCCGGGAGAGGAACCAATGCAGCTGGGACGGAGCCGTCTTTCTCCCTCCGAGCAGCTCCGGAGATTAAGAGCAAGGGATTGTTTCTATTGCGGTCGGTCTGGCCATGTTCGTGACACCTGTTACCTAAGGGGGACCCTGGTGAGTCAGACCACATTCCCTTCTGTCCCCCAATCCCGGATGCAAGTTCAAGCCAATGTAAGCTACAACCAACAGACCCTTGTCTGCCTTGATAGAGTCCGGTGCTGAGGGGAATCTGAGGGGCAACCCAGGCTGGAATTCCTCGAGAGCCGTTGACTACCCCTCTGGAAGCTCGGGCACTGGACGGAAGACCTCTGGCCCAAATCACTCACTGTACCCCACCACTGTCTTTGATTCTCTCAGGGAACCATCGGGAACAGGCACAATTTAACTTGATCTCCTCCCCTCAAGCCCCAATAGTTCTTGGGTACCCATGGTTGAGCTGCCACAACCCTTGCATTGATTGGTCCACCGGGAGGATAGCCAGCTGGAGTCCGTTTTGTCACGCCACTTGTCTGCAGTCAGCCCTTTCCCCCGTGAAAACCACCTCCACCTCACCTGCAGTTGAACCCCGACTTGTCCAGGGTTCCAGCGGAGTACCACAACCTGGGACACGTGTTTAGTAAGCAATGCGCCCTTTCCCTGCCTCCACACCAACCATACGATTGTGCAATCGACCTTCTTCCCGGAGCTCCTCTGCCCACCAGTCGGCTGTATAACTTGTCCCAGCCAGAGAGGGAAGCAATGGAGGGTTACATTAGTGAATCTCTCATGGTGGCCACCATCTGACCCTCATCCTCCCCGGTGGGCACAGGGTTCTTCTTCGTGGGGAAGAAGGATGGTTCCCTATGTCCCTGCATCGACTACCGAGGCCTAAGTCATATAACCATAAAGAACAAGTACCCACTGCCTCTGATAAGTTCTGCGTTCGAACCACTTCACGGAGCCACCATCTTCTCGAAGTTGGACCTACGAAGCGCCTGCCATCTGGTCCGAATAAGGGAGGGGGACCAGTGGAAGATGGCATTCAATACCCCGTTAGGCCACTTCAAGTACTTGGTCATGCCTTCTGGCCTCACCAATGCCCCCGCAGTCTTTCAAGCCTTGATTAACGATGTTCTAAGAGACTTTATTAACCACTTTGTGTTTGTCTATCTGGATGACATCCTAATCTTTTCCAGCAGTCCCCAGCAACACGTTCATCATGTCCGTCAAGTCCTGCAGAGACTGGGGGAGAATAAGTTATTCGTAAAGGCGGAGAAGTGCGAATTCCACATCCCCTCGGTCAGCTTCCTAGGTTATATCATCGAGAGTGGACAGGTGAGAGCTGATCCCGAGAAGATCCAGGCGGTGACGGAGTGGCCCAAACCCAGGGACCGCGAGCAACTTCAGTGGTTCCTGGGGTTTGCGAACTTCTATCGCCGGTTCATCAGAAACTACTGTCAGGCGGTGGCTCCTCTGACCCGACTTACCTCACCTGCCACACCTTTCCTTTGGAACTCCGAGGCGGACTCAGCATTCGCGGAACTAAAGAGGCGCTTCACGTCTGCCCCCGTTCTGATTCAACCAGACCCCTCCAGTCAATTCATTGTGGAGGTTGATGCTCCGACTCCGGAGTGGGAGCGGTACTGTCCCAACGTTCGGGCCCGGATCAGAAACTACATTCTTGTGCCTTTTTCTCTCGCCGACTGTCTCCCGCTGAACGAAATTACGACGTAGGGATCCGGGAACTACTGGCGGTCAAACTGGCGTTGGAAGAATGGAGACACTGGTTGGATGGGGTGGAACACCCGTTCATCATCTGGACAGACCATAAGAACCTTGAATATATCCAGACCACCAAATGCCTGAATTCTCACCAGGCCCGTTCGGCATTATTCTTTGGCCGGTTCAGGTTTACCCTCACGTACCGTCCAGGATCCAAGAACGGGAAGCCGGACACGCTGTCCCACCAGCATGACTCCAAGGATGACAACTCCAGTCCCGAGACTATCCTCCCACCCTCCTGCGTGGTTGCCACCCTCACTTGGGAGATCGAGGCTAAAGTAAAGGAAGCCCAGCTGGATGACCCCGACCCGGGCAATGGACCCGGCGATCGCCTGTACGTGCCCACCTCCGTCAGGTCCCAGGTTCTCCAATGGGGGCACACATCCCGGTTCGCCTGCCAACCCGAGAGTGACCGGACCCTGGCTCTCCTGAGGAAGCACTTTTGGTGGCCGTCCATGGAGGGTGACACCCGTTCTTATGTCTCCGACGACTACTAGATGTGCACTGTCAGGGCAGGGGTCTCCAATATCTGGTGGACTGGGAAGGGTACGGTCCAGAAGAGCATTCCTGGGTCCCCCACTCCTTCATCCTAGACCCTTCCCTCATCCGGGATTTCCATCGGGACCATCCGGACAGGCCGGGAGGATGGCCTGGAGGCTCCCATTGAGGGGGGAGTACTGTCATGGTCATGTCTGGCATCCCCACCTTGCCATTTGCCTCAAGATTTGGGCCTCGATCACCTCATTTAGATTCCAATCATTCCCAAGTACCACTAACTACACGCACTTGCTTCCCATCAAACGGCAGGATAAAAACCCTGTGACCACAGCAAGAAGCCGCCAGTTCATTGGTCGTCTCTTGTGAGAGTAAACCTTGTTTCCTGAGAACTGTTAGTTCTAAGCTTCGCATTGTCTCCTGGATATTGGCTCCCTGTTCACGGAGGGGCTACGCCTAATGACTCTACCTCAGCATCTGTGTCCTGCACTTGGGTTCGTCCCCAGCCACGTCCTTGCAACAACATTACCATGATCAAACAGTACACTGCCAGGGCAAACCAGAAAACACAGCTGAATGCAGAGGTTTGTGCACTACCTAGGGACTGGGACGCTACCTTCAGATCAGAGGACGGGATGACTCTAAGGTCATGAGCCATGCTCTCCCATGCTATCAGGAAGGCAAAACATGAGTATGAACAGAAAATCCACCGGCACTTTTGTGATACAAGGGACACAAGGCATATGTGACAAGGAATATAAACTATAGCCAAATATAAGTCAACGACAGTGATGCCTCCCTTCCTAATAGGTTGATAGGTTGAACGCTTTCTGTGCACAATTGGATCAATTGAATGAGGACACCATAGAACCATAGAACATTACAGCACAGAAACAGGACTTTTGGCCATTCTTGGCTATGCCAAACCATTTTTCTGCCTAGTCCCACTGACCTGCACACAGACCATAACCTTCCACACACCTCTCATCCATGTACCTGTCCAAGTTTTTCTTAAATGTAAGAGTGAGCCCACACTTACTACTTCATCTGGCAGCTCATTCTACACTCCCACCACTCTTTGTGTGAAGAAGCCCCCCCCCCAATGTTCCCTCTAAACTTTTCCCCCTTCACCCTTAACCCATGTCCTCTGGTTTTTTTCTCCCCTAGCCTCAGTAGAAAAAGCCTGATGCATTCACTCTATCTATACCCATCATAATTTTATATACCTCTATCAAATCCCCCCCCTCATTCTTCTATGCTCCAGGGAATAAAGTCCTAATCTATCCAACCTTTCTCTGTAATTCAGTTTCTCAAGTCCCAGCAACATCCTTGTAAACCTTCTCTGCACTCTTTCTACCTTATTAATATCCTTCCTATAATTTGGTCACCAAAACTGCACACAATACTCCAAATTCGACCTCACCATAACATTCCAACTCCTTTACTCAATACTTTGATTTATAAAGGCCAATGTACCAAAAGCTTTCTTTACAACCCTATCTAGCTATTGCCTATTGTCTACCTGTGATGCCACTTTTAGGGAGTTTTGTATCTGTATTCCCAGATCCCTCTGTTCTACTGCACTCCTCAGTGCCCTACCATTTACCTTGTATGTTCTACTTTGGTTTGTCCTTCCAAAGTGCAATACCTCATACTTATCTGTATTAAACTCCATCTGCATTTTTTAGCCCATTTTTCCAGCTGGTCCAAATTCCTCTGCAAGCTTAATATTAATATTTACTAATTTTAACTATTTTGAATAATTGTAATCCAGGGAGTGTGAAGCGCAGAATCAAATATCGCTGTGATGATTGTACGTTCTAGTACCAATTGTTTGGCGACAATAAAGTATAAGCTTTGAAAACCTTCCTCACTGTCCACTACACCTCCAATCTTTGTATCATCTGCAAATTTGCTGATCCAGTTTACCATATTATCATCCAGATCATTGATATAGATACAAATAACAATGGACCCAGCACTGATCTCTGTGGCACACCACTAGTCACAGGCCTCCACTCAGAGAAGCAATCCTCCACTACCACTCTTTGGCTTCTTCCATTGAGCCAATGTCTAATCCAATTTACTACCTCTCCATGTATACCTAGCGACTAAATCTTTCTAACTAACCTCCCATGTGGGACCTTGTTAAAGGCATTACTGAAGTCCATGTAGACAACATCCACTGCCTTCCCTTCATCCACTTTCCTGGTAACCTCCTCGAAAAACTCTAATAGATTTGTTAAACATGACCTACCACACACAAAGCCATGTTGACTCTCCCTGTCTATCCAAATACTTGTAGATCCTATCTTTTAGTGCTGTTTCCAATAATTTACCTACTACTGACGTCAAATTTACGAGCCTATAATTTCCCGGATTACTTTTAGAGCCTTTTTTATACAATGGCACAACATGAGCTATCTTCCAATCCCCCGGCACCTCACCTGTAGATACCAACATTTTAAATATATCTGCCCCTTCAATTTCAACACTAGTCTCCTTCAAGGTCTGAGGGAATACTGTCAGGTCCTGGGGATTTATCTATTCTGATTTGCCTCAAGATAGCAAGCACCTCCTCCTCTTCAATCTGTATAGGTTCCATGACCTCACTACTTGTTTGCCTTAGTTCCATTGACTACATGCCAGTTAACTTAGTAAATACAGATGCAAAAAACCCATTTAAGATCTCCCCAATTACTTTTGGTTCCATAAATAGCTGACCACTCTGATCTTCAAGAGGACCAGTTTTATCCCTTACTATCCTTTTGCTCTTAACATACCTGTAGAAGCTCTTTGGATTATCTTTCACATTGACTGCCAAAGCAACCTCATGTCTTCTTTTAGCCCTCCTGACTTCCTGATGAAGGGTCTTGGCCCGAAGCGTCGACTGTACCGCTTCCTAGAGATGCTGCCTGGCCTGCTGTGTTCACCAGCAACTTTGATGTGTGTTGCTTTTCTTTCTTAAGTTTTTTTGCACTTTTTATACTCCTCAAGCACCTTATTTGCTCCGTTTCCTATACATGCCATATATCTCTCTATTCTTCAACAGAGTTCCAGTATTAGATTAGGTTAGATTATGGGGACACTCAGTCCTCGTTTATTGTCATTTAGAAATGCATTAAAAAATGATACAATGCTCCTCCAGAATGATATCACAAAAAACACGGGACAAACCAAGACTAAAACTGACAACAAAAACATAAGGAATTCTGCAGATTCTGGAAATTCAAGAAACACACATCAAAGTTGCTGGTGAATGCAGCAGGCCAGGCAGCATCTCCAGGAAGAGATACAGTTGACATTTCGGGCCGAGACCCTCCGTCCTGACAAAGTTACTAAAACTGACAAAATCACATTAATTATAACATATAGTTACAACAGTGCAAGGCAATACGTAATTTGATAAAGAGCAGACCATGGGCACGGTAAAAAAAAAAGTCTCAAAGTCCCGATAGCCCCATCATCTTCCAATTTGGAGGAGGAGAAGATGGCGGCGTGACGCAGCGCACAGCAGCCATTCTGGTGAATGATATCTGTTATCTGTCAAGTAGGGTGCCATGCACAATCCTGATTTGATGGAGACAGACGTGAGAGCACGGAGGAACATCTGGAGAAACTTCTGAAATGCCTTCATCGCTGCCACTGCTACTGTGTGATCCAGAATCTTCGGAGGAGAAGGCCCCAAGTCCTCGGCTTTTCTTGTTGCTCGGCAGCCGGGGCGGGGTCAAAGCGCTCGCCAGAGTCAGTGCTTGGTGTCGGAGAGCTGGTCGGAGGCTCGAAGCTTTCCGATGGACTCAGAGTCGGCTGCTTCCAATGCACCGGCAGTTGTTGGCGCCTGGAGGTTTATGGCAGGGAGAGTTTCTCCCTTTTGCCGCCTGCTATCAGGAGTCGATCAGAACTTTGAGACTTTTTTTACCGTGCCCATGGTCTGCTCTTTATCAAATTATGGTATTGCTTTGCACTGCTGTAACTATATATTATAATTATGTGGTCTTGTCAGTGTTAGTCTTTGGTTTGTCCTGTTTTTTTTGTGATATCACTCTGGAGGAACATTGTATCATTTCTAAAAGACAATAAACGAGGACTGAGTGTCCTCATAATCTAATCTAATCATCTCACACAGACGGTAGAACGGAGAAACTCTCCCTGCCATGATCCTCCAAGTGCCGCAAACTTGCCGATACAGCACCATTGGAAGCACATGACCGCAGTGGACTCTTGAGTCTATCCGAAAACTTCAAGCTTCCACCCAGCCCTCCGACACCGAGCACCATCCTCTGCTGAGTGCTTCGACCCCGCCCCAGCCGCCAGGCAACAAGCAAAGCTGAGGACTCGGGGCCTTCCCCTCTGGAGATTTTGGATCACACAGTAGCAACAGCAGTGAAGCAGTAATTTCAGAAGTTTCACCAGATGTTCCTCCGTGCTCTCACATCTGTCTCCATCATATCAGGATTGTGCACGGCACCCTACTTGACAAATAACAGACATCACCACCGGAGTGGCCGCTGCGAGCTGCGTTGCGCCTCCATCTTCTCCTCCCGCCGAGTATCCCTTGAGAACCAAGGTTCCTTATTCTTATTCACTTTGCCTTTAATCCTGACAGGAACATACAAACTCTGCACTCTCAAAATTTCTGCTTTGAAGGCCTCCCAGTTACCAATCACATCCTTGCAGAGAACAACCTGTCCCAATCCACATTGTTTAGATCCTTTCTCATTTCTTCAAATTTGGCCTTTTTCCGGTTTAGAACCTCAACCCGAGAACCAGATCTATCTTTATCCATGATCAAGTTGAAGCTAATGGTGTTATGACACTGGAACCGAAGTGTTCCCCTACACACACTTCCGTCACCTGTCCTGACTCGTTTCCTAATAGGAGATCTAATATTGCATCCTCTCCAGTTGGTACCTCTATATATTGATTTGGAAAACTTTCCTGAACACATTTTACAAACTCCAACCCATCTAGACCTTAAATAGTATGGGAGTCCCAATCAATATGTGGAAAATTAAAATCCCCTACTATCACAACTTTGTTTCCTGCAGTTGTCTGCTATCTCTCTGCAGATTTACTCCTCCAATTCTCACTGACTATTGGGTGGTCTATAACACAACCCCATTAATGTGGTCATACCTTTCTTGTTTCTCAGCTCCACCCATATGGCCTCGGTAGACAAACCCTCTAATCTGTCCTGCCTGAGCACTGCTGTAACATTTTCCCTAACTAGCAATGCCACCCTCTCACCCTTCATTCCTCTGCCTCAATCATGTCTGAAACATCGGAACCCTGGAACATTAAGCTGCCAGTCCTGCCCCTCCTGTAGCCAAGTTTCACTAATGGCTATAATGTCGTAATTCCATGTGTCAATCCACGCCCTCAGCTCATCAGCCTTCCCCACAATACTCCTAGCATTGAAATAGACACACCTCAGAAGATTATTACCACCACACACAACACCTCTATTTGTGACTTTGCATGAACTTTTAGCATCATTTATTTTCACTCCCACTCTGCTATCTGCTCTGGCACTCTGGTTCCCATCCCCCTGTAAATCTAGTTTAAACTCTCCCCAGTAGCACTAACAAACCTCCCTGCAAGGACATTAGTCCCCCTGTAGTTCAGGTGTAACCCATCTCTGTTGTACAGGTCCCACCTGCCCCAGAAGAGGTCCCAATGATCCTGAAATCTGAAACCCTGCCCCCTACACCAGTTCCTCAGCCACGTGTTCATTCGCCAGAGCATCCTATTTTTACCCTCACTGGCACATGGCACAGGTAGCAATCCTGAGATTACCACCCTCGCTGTCCTGCTTTTTAACTTCCTACCAAGCTCTCTATACTCACTCTTTAGGACCTCCTCACTCTTTCTTCCTATGTCATTGGTACTGATGACATCGAGGAAAGTTCCCTCTCTTCCTGAAGAACAAGCACCCTATCTGACCACAGTCGAGTTGAGGAGGACCCTAGCCAGGTTAAGCCAATGCAAAGCTGTGGGTCTGGACAACATGCCTGGTCAAGTGCTGGGGGACAGTGTGGCCCAGCTAAAAGAGGTCTTAATGCCCCCCAGGGTTATGTGCTCAGTCTGCTGTTGAGTCATGACACCACTGCCAGATTCAGCTCAAACCACATCATAAAGTTCACTGATGATAAATACAGTAGTTGGCCTCAATCAACAACAATGATGAGTCGGCAAGCAGAGAAGAGATAGAGAGGCTTGTCAAATGGTGCAAGAATAACAACCAAGTCTTAACATGAAGAAGATAAAAGAGATGACTTTGGACTTCAGGAAGGCATAGGTCAACCACTCTCCATTGCACATCAATGGCTCTGCCTAGGAGAGAATGAAGAAACGATCTAACTTGGACCCACAACACCTCTTCACCAGTCAAGAAGGCACAATTTTCTAAGGAGATTGAGGCACACAATGCTCCCTGCCCCCATTCTAACAACTTTCTAAAGAGCACCATCAAAGGTATCCTGTCTGGCTGAATCATTGTGTGGTATAGAAGCTGCAAGGCATCAGACCACAGTCCCCTACAGAGGACAGTAAAAGCCGCCAAGAGGATCATCAGGGTCTTCCTTCCACCTATCTGTGACATTTACCGAAAATGTTGCAGACGAAGGTTCAAAAGCATTGTTGAGGATCCCTACCACCCATCCCACAATCTCTTTGACTCTCTCCTGTCAGGAAGGAGGTACAGGAGCATCAGGGTTAGGACTGCTAGACTCGGTAACAGCTTCTGCCCTCAGGCTGTGAGACTAATGAATATTACAACCAAGGTCTCGTCACTAGGACAGCAAACTGTTTACTGTACTGTTTACCTGTGCTGCACTTTACTACACCCATTTTGAATTATATTTTATTAATTTATTTATAGTATAATATTTTTGTTTATGTGCTGCATGTAATATATGTTGTGTGGGTGCACCGTGGTCCGGAGGAATGTTGTTTCATTTTGTTGTTTATATATACAGTCAGATGACAATAAACATGAACTTGAACTTAATCTCAAGACATTGTATTGCTTGTTGAGACTAACTGGCAACTAAATGGAGTGAGCACGATGTCACTAACTCGAAGAAGTGTTCTGACTTACTATAAACCATTTTAATATATGCTAATCAAATTAGCTTACCTTTGATATTCTTATGTTTTATTATGTTTCATTTCTTCATGGTTGATTTTGCTATTAAATTAAGATTCACATTTCTCAATATAAAAATGAAAAGTGCAATAAAAAGCTGGCACTAGTGTTTCCCAGTCATAACTAGATTTCTCATTAAGCTACAACATAATTTGACACCTGCACTCAAAGTATCAATCTCTACAGATGCAACTCCTCATCAATACAGATGGCTCTGGGCCTTTGCTTGCTGGAATGGGGGTGGGAGGATCTCACTGAATCCTATGGAATGTTGAAAGGCCTAGATAGAGTGGATATGGAGAGGATGCTTCCAAAGATGGGGACTCTAGGACCAGAGGGCACAACCTCAGAATTGAGGGACATCCAGTTAGAACAGAGATGAGGAGGAATTTCTTTAGCCAGAGGGTGGTGAATCTGTGGAATTCATTGCCACAGAAAGCTGTGGAGGCAGGTCATTGGGTGTATTTAAGGCGGAGATAATAGGTTTTTGATTAGTCAAGGCATGAAAGGTTACAGGCAGATGGCAGGAGAACAGGGTTGAGAAGGAAAATGGATCAGCCATGATGAAATATATTAGAGCAGACTTGATGGACCGAATAGCTTAATTCTGCTCCTATATCTTACAGTCTAATTTACAGAATTTGACTAATTGATTGAAACGTACATGAAAAACTGTAGCATAACACTTTACAGCACCAGCTGTAAGTTCACTACCCATCACCCTCTTAAACAGTTTGCATGCTGTCCCAGTGACTGCGTAAGTTTCCTCTGGGTGCTCTGGTTTCCTCCCACATTCCAAAGACATACAGGTTAGGATTAGTAAGTTGTGGGCATGGTAAATTGGCGCTGGAAGCATGGTGATACTTACGGGATGCCCCCAGCACATCTTGGACTGTGTTGTTTGTTGATGCAAATGACACATTTCACTGTATATTTCAATGTACATGTGACAAATAAAGCTAATCTTTATATTTATTTTTAACCTGGCCATGAGAACGAACAACTGATGGGAAATTCAATTGAGTTACATTTTTTTTCCAGCACTACACAACTGAATTTTTATTTTGCAGTGAAATGCAGTAAAGACCATTATCCTGGTATTTCCTTTCTCCAAGCAATCACAGATATCAGCCTTTACCCCAAAGAAACTTGCAACATTGAGTGTACAAACGTAATTGTCTTTAGCACAATACTTCAACAGCCATCTGGATGTACAAGCATTTCTAGGTCCATTTCTTGATCTGAGGACTAAACATTTAATATTTCCTATCAACTAAGGTGAATGTTCCTGGTACAGTCAATCAGGTAATGGAATTCACTCTTACATAATTGATGCACCATTACCGAAACTTTTGAGACACAGAATATGTCATTCTCATGGGATTTATATGAAACAAAGTACAAACGTTTGTAAATGAAAACATTTTTTTTTAACTCACATTTCTTGATTGAGGCGCAGATGACACAGCTTCATATTATGGAAAATCACAATGCAGACTGTTTTCTAGGAATGCAACCTCTCACCATCCCAAGTAATGTGGGTATCAGCTGTATACAGGAAGATAATCAGCAGGTCAGGCAACATCTATGGAAAGGAATAAACAGTCGGCATTTTTGGCCGAGACCCTCGACCTTTGGTGGTCATGACTTGTTATTCCTCACCATAGATGCTGCCTGATCTGCCGAGTTCCTCCAGCATTTTGTGTATGTTACTCTGGATTTTCAGCATCTGCAGAATCTCTTGTGTTCGGGAAGATAATGTCTCTTTCCAACAAAATGAAATGGCATCATCCTTTACTTAAACCATACTGTACCCGTTGCATTCTTTTGTTAAATCTTTAACTCATTTATATGCAAAGCACATATATTGCTCTAATTAGTTTGATGCTTTTCTGAGACATTCTCATCTGATATCTTTGGAAACCTTCAATATCCAAATTTTAGAGAGAAGGCGAATGATTATATTTGGATAAACAAGTTTCAACTAATAATGAAATCATGAAGCAAATAATTCTTTGCTTGGGACTTACTCAAGCTTCAGCATCACAAGGCTACATGCTGAAAATAAAAGTGAATTTACCTTTAATAATCTGCAATTTATTAGGTGCTGGGCGGGTAGAGTGTTCAGTTTGTCAACTCCACCTGTCTCTTTCCATATCATTAGCTTCTTGGTAGGTGGGGCCAGTTCTATGGTTGTGATAGTATCAGAAAAGTCCTCAATTTGATCACGAATGGTCTTACTATCCAGTTCCTTAACGCAATCCACAATAAGCTTCCGCCTCCTTTTACCCCGTCTTCTTTCTGAAGAAACTAACAAGAACATTAACAGTGTAAGATTCCACAGGGCCAATCAGTGGCGGGAGCAGAGCACTGCGAAGTAAATAGAAGTACAGAAGGGGCAAGTGGGGCGGCCATTGTTGGGAATACGCCAGCGGGAAGAGTAGGAGCATCAGGCTTTGATTCAGGAGGTTTCGATGTAAGAGGCTGAGGCTAAAGAAACAGGTTTGAAAATTTGGTCTTGGTTGCCCATTGGACAATGTAGGTAGGATGGCAGATACAGCAGTGGAATGCTCCTCCTGTAGGATGTGGGAATTCATGGACCTGATAGAGTCCCTGAATACTACACCTGCGGGAAGTATAGCCAACTCCAGCATTAGACCGCATTAAGGAGCTGGAGCTGGAGTTGGGCGAACTTAGGATCATCTGGGAGGCAGAGCAATTGATAGATATGATGTTTGAGCAGGTGGTTACACCTGGAGTGCGGAATTTAGGTGAACAACGAGAGAGGTAAAGGGAGACAGGAGTTAGTGCAGGTTCCCCCATGGCCATCCCCTCAGCAACAGGTATACCCCGTTGGATACTGATGATGGGGATGAACTATCTGGATAAGGCAGCAGCAGCCAGACTCTCTCTGGCTATCCATCCCATAGGATGATGATGGTTCCTTTCAGTCAATTACTGAGGTTTAGGATGCCCCACTCCTCAGAAAGGAACAGCGTGTGCGTGAGTGGATTTTAGGTGAGTAGGGGGTTGCACAGGTCCAGACCCATCCTCTCCACATCCCTTCCCGGATCCAGCGGCATGGTGGGGTCCAAGACGGCTGGGGGAAGTTCTGCTGCGGTGAATGGCCAGACCAAGCTTCGATGCAAGGGATGCCCTTTCCGCGCTTCACGGCACGTGTTTGCTAGATGGCCGTTGACCCTATGAGAGGTTCATCCGCCCTTTGACAGGTCTTGTTTCTCATCCTGCAGGGTGTCTAGCCACCCTCCTGACCAGGCAAGCCTGGTGGGGGAGCAGGTTTAGTCACCGACCACCCGACCATGCGACAGGTAGTACTGGGTTACATGGTACCAGTAGCACTCAGACGAGTGACCTGACCAGTACAGCAGCAGCCAGACTAATAGCACCGTGGTCGGCTCTGAGCCTCAGAAGGGTAGGGTGAAGTCAGGCAGAGCAAAGGTCATAGGGGATTCGATAGGGGGACAGGTAAGAGATTCTGCGGCAGCAAGAGACACCAGGATAGTGTGTTGCCTCCCAGGTGCTAGGGCACAGGGTATCTCTGAGCAGTTGCAGAATATTCTTGAAGGGAAGGGTGAGCAATCAGAGGTCGTGGTACATATTGGTACCAATGAGGGGCAGAGGTCGTGCGCAATAGGGAGTTAGGAAGGAGGTTGAAGAGCAGAACCTCCAAGATGGTAATCTCCGGATTATTCCTACTGCAACGAGCTAGGGAAGGTCAGAACAGGAAGACAGCACAGGTGAATGAGTGGCTGAGGAGATGGTGCAGGGGGCAGGGTTTCAAGTTCCTGGATAATTGGAACCTTTTCTAGGGAAGGGGTGACCTGTACCAGTGGGACAGGTGACACCTGAACTGGAGGAGAACCAATATTCTGAGAGATTTGCTAATGCTTTTGGGGAGGGTTTTAACTAGATTTGCAGGGGAGTGGGAACTGAAGTGCAGAGACAGAGGATGGGGCAGTTGGCGCACAAATAGAGACAGCTTGTGGGGAGTTTGTGAGGAAGGATCAGCAGAAGATAGAGCAAAGATGCACTCTGCCAGCTGATTTGAGATGTGTCTATTTTAATGCAATGAGTATCATAAACAAGGCAGATGAATTTACAGCATGAATCAATACTTGGAACTTGATGTTGAAGTCATTAGAGACTTTTTGTTGCAGGGGCAGGAATAGCTGCTGAGTGTACCGGGCTTAGATGTTTCAAAAAGGACAGGGAGGCAAAAGAGGTGGGGGAGTGGCATTGTTAATCAGGGATAGTATCATGGCTCCAGAAAAGGAGGAAGTAATGGAGGGATTGTCTACTAAGTCATTGTGGATGGAAGTCAGAAACAGGAAGGAGGCAATAACTCTTCTGGGTGTTTTTTAGACACTCCCTCCCAATAGTAACAGAGACATCAAAGAGGAGATAAGGAGGCAGATCTGGGAACAGTGCAATAATAATAGGGTTGTTGTGATGGGAGATTTTAACTTTCCTAATATTGACTAGAATCTCCTTAGAGCAAGGGGTTGAGATGGGGTGGAGTTTGTTAGCTGTGTTCAGAAAGGTTTCCTGACACAATATGTAGATAAGTCAACTGGAGGAGAGGCTGTACTTGATCTGGTATTGGGAAATGAGCCTGGTCAGGTGTCAGATCTCTTGGTGGGAGAGCATTTTGGAGGTAGTGATCACAACTCTATCTCTTTTACCATGGCTCTGGAGAGGGATAGCAGCAGGCAGTTTGAGAAAACACTTAATTGGGGTGGGGGAAATATGATGCTATTAGGCAGGAATTTGGGAACATAAATTGGGAGCAGATGTTCTCAGGGAAATGCATGGCAGAAATGCAGCAAATGTTCAGGGAACATTTTCATGGAGTTCTGCAAATGTATGTTCCACTGAGGCAGGGAAAGGATGGTTGGATAAAAGAACCATGGTGTACAAAGGATGTAAAAAATCTAGTTAAGAAGAAAAGAAAAGCTTAAGGAAGGTTCAAGAAACTAGGTACCGTAAGAGCTCTAGAAAATCACAAGAGTGCCAGGAAGGAGCTTAAGAATGAAATTAGGAGAGCTAGAAGGGGCCACGAGAAGGCCTTGGCAAGCAGGATTAAGGAAGACCCCAAGGCATTCTACAAGTATGTGAAGAGCAAGAGGATAAGTTGTGGGAGAATAGGACCAATGAGGTGTGATAGTGGAAACATGCGTGAAGCCGGAGGTCCTTAGAACGTAGAAAACATAGCAAACCTACAGCACAATACAGGCCCTTCGGCCCACAAAGCTGTGCCGAACATGTCCTTACCTTAGAAATTACCTAGAGTTACCCATAGTCCTCCATTTTTCTAAGCTCCACGTACCTGTCCAGGAGTCTCTTAAAAGACTCAATCGTATCTGCCTCCACCACAGTCGCAATTCCAGGCACTCACCACTCTGCGCAAAAATCTTACCCGACATCTCCTCTGTACCTACTTCCAAGCACCTTAAAACTGTGCCCGCTCGTGCTAGCAATTTCAGCGTTGGGAAAAAGCCTCTATCCACATGATCAATGCCTCTCAACTTCTATACATCTCTTATCAGGTCAACTCTCACCCTCCGTCGCTTCAAGGAAAAAAGGCCGAGTTCACTCAACCTATTCTCATAATCATGCTCCCCAATCCAGGCAACATCCTTGTAAATCTCCTCTGCACCCTTTCTAAGGTTTTCACATGCTTCCTGTAGTGAGGCGACCAGAACTGAGCACAGTACTCCAAGTGGGGTCTGACCAGGGTCCTATATAGCTGCAATATTACCTCTCGGCTCCTAAACTCAATCCCACGATTGATAAAGGCCAATGAGCCGTATGCCTTATTAATCACAGAGTCAACCTGCGCAGCAGTTTTGTATGTCCTACTGGACTTGGACCCAAGATCCCTCTGATCCTCCACAATGCCAAGTCTTACCATTAATACTATATTCTGCCATCATATTTGACCAACCAAAATGAACTTATCTGGGTTAACCAACTTATCTGGGTACTCAATGAATAATTTGCCTCAGTATTCATCAGTGAAAAGGACCTTGGCAATTGTGGGGATGCCTTATAGCGGACTGAAACACTTGCGTATATAGACATTAAGAAAGAAGTGCTGGAGCTTTTGAAAGTTATTAAGTTAGTTAATAGATAACTTAATAGATAAGTTGCCAGTTATTAAGTTAGTTAATAGATAACTTAATAGATAAGTTGCCAGGATCAGACGTTATACCCCAGGTTACTGTGGGAAGTGAGGAAGGAGATTGCTGAGCTTCTGGCAATGACCTTTGCATCATCAATAGGGACAGGAGAAGTACCAGAGGATTGGAAGGTTGCAAATGTTGTTCCTTTGTTCAAGAAAGGGAGTAGAGATAACCCAGGAAATTATAGACCAGTGAGTCTTACTTCAGTGGTGGGCAAGTTGTTGGAGAAGATCCTGAGGGTCAGGATTTATGAGCATTTGCAGAGACATAATCTGATTCGGGATAGTGAGCATGGCTTTGTCAAGGGCATGTCATGCCTTACAAACCTGACTGAATTCTTTGTGGATGTAAAAAACACATTGATGAAGGTAGAGCAGTGGATGTACTGTATATGGATTTCAGAAAGGCATTTGATAAGGTTCCCCATTCAGAAAGTAATGAGGCATGGGATCCAAGGAGACCTTGCTTTGCGGATCCAGAACTGGCTTGCCTACAGAAGGCAAAGGGTGGTTGTAGATGGTTCGTTTTCTGCATGGAGGACGGTGACCAGTGGGGTTCTGCAGGGATTTGTTCTGGGACCCCTCCTCTCTGTGATTTTTATAAATCACCTAGATGAGGAAGTAGAAGGGTGAATTAGTAAGTTTTCTGATTACACAAAAATTGGGGGTGTTGTGGCTGGTCTGGAGGGTTGTCAGAGGTTAAATCAGGACATCGATAGGATGCAGAACTAGGCTGAAAAGTAGCAGATGGAGTTCAACCTGGATAAGTGTGAAATGGTTAATTTCAGTAAATCAAACTTGAAGACAGAATATTAATGTCTTCATAATAGCACAGAATCAAATATCGCTGTGATGATTGTACATTCTAGTATCAATTGTTTGGCGACAATAAAGTATAAAGTATAATGGTAAGACTCTTGGCACTCTGGAAGATCAGCAAGTTCTTGGGGTCCATGCCCATAGGACACTCATGCTGCTATGCAGGTTGACAGTGTTGCTAAGAAGACATATGGTGTGATGGTTTTCATCAACCGTGGGATTGAGTTCAAGAGCAATGAGGTAATATTAAAGTGATATAAGATCTTAGTTAGACCCCACTTGTTTACTGCATTCCGTTCTGTTCACCTCACTACAAGGGTGTGGATACTAAGAGTGCAGAGGAGATTTACAAGGACGTTGCCTGGATTGGAGAGCATGTCTTATAAGAGTAGGTTGAGTGAACTTGGTCTTTTCACCTTGGAGTGACAGAGGATGAGAGGTGAACTGATAGAGGTGTATAAGATGACAAGAGGCATTGATCGTGTGGATAGCCAGAGGCTTTGTCCCAGGTCTGCAATGGCTAACACGAGGGGGCATAGTTTTAAGGTGCTTGAAAGTAAGTACAAGGAGGATGTCAGAAGTAAATTTTTCACACAGTGGTGGGTATGTGGAATGCAGGCCTATGCAGTAGGGAAATTCTAGGCAGTTTCTAGAGTAGGTTACATGCTCGATACAACATTGTGGGCCTGTAATGTGCTGTAGACTTCTGTGTTCTAGGATACATCAGTGTATTCTTTCCTTTGTGTTTACAACACTTTTGACACTATACTGTAAAAACTAACTGCCATTCAATAATTTGTCTCTTGTTATAGTCAAAGAAGAAACTACATCACATTCTCATTGTGAGAGATTATCATGTTCATGTAGAATATCAATAGAGTCAAATCTGTGCAGGTAAAATGTCAAATATGATCAGAGCTGGTAGCAGTATTAGTTGCTCAGCAATTTGCATTAGTTATTTTCAAGATTCAAGATTGTTTAATGTCATTGTTGTCATGAATCACATAATGTCAAATTTGTTTTGTCTTGGTTTAGTGAAAGCACAAGCAAAAATGGACCCTTCCAAATGGCCTACCAATCACATTCTGTTGGTGTCATTCCCAACAATTACCATATTTCCATTTCAATTCATTTAAGTATGGTCCACCTATAAAGTATTAACATATTAATTGAAACGGGCTGATATTCATCCCTAGTGGTAATTCTGGGGAGAGTGGGGCAGTAAAGCTACATCTATAACAGGCTAGCATTAAGCACACTTCCACAATTACACTGCCCTCACTCACTTGGCTGGCAATGCCCAGTAAGGCTGGCATCTGCAAACATATGAATTGAATTGAATTGACCTTATTTCTTACTTCCTCTACGTACATGGAGTAAAAATCTTTACATCTCCATCTGAATGTGCAATGTGCAAATTATAGTAATCTGTAATAAATATTATGTACAGTAAGGTATACAACAGACCAGTTAATATAGCTTAGAAATACAAATGTGTCAGCGTGAATTAATCTGATGGCCAATGCACCCCATGCCTTCTTAACCACAGAGTCAACCTGCACAGCAGCTTTGAGTGTCCTATGGACTCGGACCCCAAGATCCGTCTGATCCTCCACACTGCCAAGAGTCTTACCATTAATACAATGTTCTGCCATCATATTTGACCTACCAAAATGAACCACCTCACACTTATCTGGGTTGAACTCCATCCGCCAATTCTCAGCCCAGTTTTGCATCCAATCAATATCTTGCTGTATCCTCTGACAGTCCTCCACACTATCCACAACACCTCCAACCTTTGTGTCATCAGCAAACTTACTAACCCATCCCTCCACTTCCTCATCACGAAGAGTAAAGGTACAAGAACAGATCCCTCAGGCACACCACTGGTCACCAACCTCCATGCAAAATATGACCCATCTACAACCACCCTTTGCCTTCTGTGGCAAGCCAGTTCTTGATCCACAAAGCAATGTCCCCTTGGATCCCATGCCTCCTTACTTTCTCAATAAGCTGTAAGGGGTTTCTTCTTTTATGTTACTGCGTAGCCTAATTAAAATGGCTTCTTTGTTATGTTTTAATTGAAATGGCTTCTTTGTTATGTTAACTGCTGAGAAAGTCCTCCTGCTAGCAGTTTGTTTGGATCATGTTACTGATAAGAGGATGAACAAACCAATTGGGATAGATGTTATTCTTTCTGTGTATCTGTAAGTTAGTGTGATGTGCAGGTTTTTGTGCAGAATGCGGGAGAGAGAGACAAGGGATGGACCAGGTGCTGTGAGTCCGCTAACGGGGTCGGACTCCAAGCAGGAGTCCAAGGTCCAGGGTGTTTGGTGAGGAGAGGAGATGGAGACGGACTCGTGTGGAGTGTCTGGTCGACCACCGTTGTTGGTCCCAGGCGGCAGGTCAAGGTGGTCCGAGGGGTCGCAGGGTGAAGGAGGGTCCTGAGCTCCAACTGTTTGTGCATGAAGAGACTGAACTTTGATAAGTGTGGCGCCTTTTATTTTCCTTTTATATTTTACTCTCTATTAATTATATAGTTCCAGTTGTGACGGGCCCTATGAATTAGCCCTATGAGCTGTGCTCGTTTACCCCTATTAACTGTGCTTTTGAAAAGAGAGAGAGAGAGTGTTATTTAACACCAACAACTTGTTTTTAAAAGAGAGAGAGAGAGATGAAGACTGTTCACAGGTTGTTTATACTTTCTTCAAGGACATGGCATGTCAGTGTATTTCTTACACAGACAAAGGAAGGAGGAGTTATTTGAATGACAGTTGATGCTCAGCACGGGAAGATAAAATAGGAGGTCAGATGATACAGACCTCAGTCACATGTTTGGGACACTGAATGAGCATTGTTGTGCCCGCAGAAAAAGTGGGTTTTGGAGGATCGATCAGGCGGAATGATCAGTCGCTCTTGCAGTAAAAAGGAAAGGGGTTGACTGGTGGGGAGATGTCCATGTGTCCACCCTCACCTGGGTGATAGCTCCACCACAGAAAACCGGGGCCCTTTGTTGAAGTCACAGTCGGTGACTTTTAAAGGATTTCCAAGGACAACAAGAAAATTGACGGCGCCAGCTCACCTGAAGACTCAAATCTCTCCCTCTCTCTCTCTCTATCACTACTCAACTCAATACCACGAACTGAACTGAACTTTACTCATCATCGTAAGACTGTATCTTTTTACCCCTAGTCTTAAGGAAGCTTGGTTTTTCATACATATATTTCTACATTAACTGATATACTTACTTATATATATAATCATTGCTAACCCGTCTGATTTATCTACATTTATATTACTGTATTGCGTAGTTACCAATAAATATTATTAGTTAATAGCAATACAGGACTCCAAAGTGTTTTCCATCTCTGCTGATTCTTTATTCCCATCACGGGGTACGTGAAACAGTAATATCTATAAACTGTAAATCATCTAATTGTATCTGGTGTATTGTCTGTTATTTGGGTGGGGTGGGGTACATCACACAGCATCCACACAAACTATTAACCAGTTTGGCGGGGCCGAGGGCTGTTTCCCTAGACAACAGTGAGCTGAGCGACCCTGAGGCTGGCCAGGGGGGCTACATCTGGGGGCTTGTCCGGGATTGGATTCAGTGGTATGCTGTGTGGTTGCCCTGTTTAAATCAGTAATGTGTGTCCCTGTGGGTTATTTGCTGGTTATTGCTGCATGCGTGGTGGGTGAGGTCTTTGTTCGAGTTCAAACTAGCACTGACGAGTTGGTGGTGGACCTGGGGATGGAAACCCAGGTCGTCAATTGGAATGAAACACAGGGGACAGAGGGGATTTGCACCGCTGAACTGAACGCTCAGAAATGCAGGCCGGAGACGGAGTGCTGCTCTTGTGGGACATCCATTGCAGACTTGGAATTCACGATCGTCAAAGTGGAGAAAGAGTAACGGAATTCCGAGCCAACACTGCGGTCGTGTACTGATGAATTAATCCAGGGAGATGAAACAATAACCCACCTCGAAGGGATCAGCAGAAACTCAAGACGTCGATCCAGAAAAGATCGGAAGACTTACAAGTTGGGGAAGATCAAGAAGGTGTTCTGACTAAGGCCAACAGAAAACCGAGAGCCCAGGGAGGAGAGTTTGACTACACTCCCGAGGAGGTGAAGCAATGGAGGACAGATCTCGGAAAAGGGAGGCAGACGCTTGAAAGGAACCTGAAGATGGCTATCGACAGTTTAAATGAAGTGGAAAAACTGAAAGTTGACCTGGAAAAAGTAATCAGGAAGAAAAAAACTGGAGGCTGAACATCCTTTAACTGCTGCTTTTCAGGTCAGGGTGGAAGAAGCTGGTGGGGTAACTGCGTCCCAGATTGAGATGGCCAAGGAGCATGAGTCAGAACTGCTGAGGCTGTGGCAAGAGTTGAAGGAGTCCCCGAAGAAGCTAACGTCTCGACTGCAGGAGGCTGAAGGGGTAGCCCTGGCTAAATGCTTCAGTTTGGAGAAACTCAAACAGCAGCTACCGATCGAGGGAATGAGGAAGAATACAGATTCAAAGGATGATGTGCTGGACATGTGGTACATGCTGCCTTTCGCTAACTTCCCCGTGATTGAGGAAGAGACCTTTGTCCCTTCTCCCACTGAGTCAGGTGTAGTGGGGAGGGCTAGCTGTGGGCAGTCTCGGTTACAGCAGGACCAGGAAGGAAAAGAAGCGGGGCCCCAGACACGGGACAGGGGGCTCCGAGTTGTAGTGGTGGCATGAGTGAGAGAGGAGAGGAGTTGGCAAGCAGACCCGAGGTATCCCTAGTAGTGTCCGAGCCTTTAGGGTTTAGGTGAGGGGGTATGGAGTTCTCGGAGAATTAGCTTGCTCCCAGATAGGTTGGCCTATGTAGTGCCTGTGGACGGGCAGAAGGTCCACTGTTTGGGGAGCAATGTCACTGTGTGTATCTGGGTTTTTGTGTCTGTAGGACTGGTTGGCGAGTTATTTATAAGTCATGAGGACATGACTTTATTTGGTGGGGGAAGAGTGTAAGGGGTTTCTTCTTTTAGGTTACTGCGTAGTCTAATTAAAATGGCTTCTTTGTTATGTTATAATTGAAATGGCTTCTTTGTTATGTTAACTGCTGAGAAAGTCCTCCCGCTAGCAGTTTGTTTGGATCATGTTACTGATAAGAGGATGTACAAACCAACTGGGATAGATGTTATTCTTTCTATGTGTCTGTAAGTTAGTGTGATGCACGGGTTTTTGTGCAGAAGGTGGGAGAGAGAGACAGAGGATGGACCAGGTGCTGTGAGTCCGCGAACGGGGTCGGACAACAAGTAGGAGTCCGAGGTCCAGGGTGTTCGGCAAGGAGAGGAGACGAAGACAAACTCGTGTGGAGTGTCTGGTCAACCACCGTTGTTGGTCCCAGGTGGCAGGTCGAGGAGATCCGAGGGGTCGCAGGGTGAAGGAGGAGGGTCCTGAGCTCCAACTGTTTGTGCATGAAGAGATTGAACTTTGATAAGTGTGTCGCCATTTATTTTCCTTTTATATTTTATTCTCTATTAATTATATAGTTCCTGTAATATCTATAAACTGTAAATCATTTAATCGTATCTGGTGTATTGTCTGTTATTTGGGTGGGGTGGGGTACATCACACAGCATCCACACAAACTGTTACCCAGTTTGGCGGGACTGAGGGCTGTTTCCCTAGACCACAGCGAGCTGAGCAACCCTGAGGCTGGCCGGGGGGCTACAAAGCCTTGCATGGGGTACCTTATCAAATGCCTTGCTGAAATCCATATACACTACATCTACTGCTCTTCCTTCATCAATGTGTTTAGTCACATCCTCAAAAAATTTGATCAGGCTCGTTAGGCACAACCTGCCCTTGACAAAGCCATGCTGACTATTCCTAATCATATTATACCTCTCCAAATGTTCATAAATCCTGCCTCTCAGGACCTTCTCCATCAACTGAAGTAAGACTCACTGGTCTATAATTTCCTGGACTATCTCTACTCCTTTTCTTGAATAAAGGAACAACATCGCAACCCTCCAATCCTCTGGAACCTCTCTCGTCCCCATTGATGATGCAAAGATCATCGCCAGAGGCTCAGCAATCTCCTCCCTTACCTCCCACAGTAGCCTGGGGTACATCTCATCCGGTCCCGGCGACTTATCCAACTGGATGCTTTCCAAAAGCTACTGCTACTGTTACTGCCACTGCGACGTCGACTCAGGACTAGGGGCCAGCGTCAGGCACAATGACGGACTCTCCACTTCTCCCTCTCCCTCATCCATGTATTCAGTTCACCTACATTGGCCGTGCCGCTGTCTTCTAGGAGCGTGTTGACCATAGTCTTGGGAGGGCGCCCAGGGTTCATCCTCTCATGCTTGGGCTCCCATATGATGACGAGGCTGGCAGGTACTTCGGGGTGGTGTAGACAGTGCCCCGCTAGTTGCAGTCTTCTCGCCTCGATTTTAGTGGTGAGCATCGGTAGGTTGTTATAGAGCTCGACATTCGTCATGTGCTGTTGCCAACTCATGTCAAGAGCCATCCGGAGCATTCATGTATAGCAACCATCTAGAGACTTTCGCATCGTCTTGGTGAGTGTCCACGTCTCGCATCCGTATGTGAGAATGAACTCTATGACTGCTATGAAGATCCTCTTTTTAAGCCCTCTGGTCAGGTTTGACTTTCAGATTTCCTTCATGTCATTCATAGCCCTCCATGCCAGCGCCTTCTGTATCTTTATGTCCTTCTCTGAACTCATCAGTCTTGACCCGAGGTACTTGAAATCAAAGACTTTCTTAATGGTATCATTCTTTACGGTCTTGAGGGTACCTTTGTCGCAGTTATATGCCATGTACTCTGTCTTTTTAGCGTTTTGGCGAAGTCCAACTTTATTGCACTCAATTTCAACTTTTGTCCGTAGCTGCTGTGCTTCTTCCATCTGGTCAGAGAGCAGCAATAACTCCACAGTGAGAGAAAATTGACAAGATTTTGGCACATTAGCCTTCATAAATCAAAGTATTAAGTATGGATCTCTGATGGTGAGAGATAGAATTATATCTTTAGAAAGAGGTGACATAGGGTCAGGAAATGTTGAATCTTTGTGAGTGGAGTTAAGAAATTTCAAGGGTAAAAAATACATTTGGGGAATCATATATAGGCTTCCAAATAGTAGCCAAGTTGTGGGGTTTAGATTGCAAAGGGAGTAGGAAAAGGCATGTGATAAGCATAATGACACAATTGTAATGGGGGACTTCAATATGCAAGGTGATTGGGAAAATCAGGTTGGTGTCGGATTGCAAGGGAGGGAATTTGTTGAATGCCTATGAGATGGCTTTTTAGAGCAGTTTATGCTTCAGCCTACTCGGGGAAAGGCCATCTTAGATTGGGTATTGTGTAATAACCCAGATCTTATAAAGGAGCTTAATGTAAAGGAACCGTTAGGAGGTAGTGATCATATTATGATTGAATTCATACCGCAGTTTGAGAGGGAGAAGCATAAGCCACATGTATCACTATCTCAATGGAATAAAGGGAATTACAGAGGCACGAGAGAGGAACTTGCCCACGTGGATTGACAGCAGAGCAGAGATGGCAGAAGTTTCTGGGATTAGTTCACAAGGTGCAGGATAAATATGTTCCACAGGGGAAGAAGTTCTCAAAAGGCAGGGGTAGGCAACCATGGCTGACAAAGGAAGTTAAGGACTAAATAAAAGCCAAGGAAAGATCATATAAGGTAGCAAAAGTGAGTGGGAAGTTGGATGATTGGGAAGCTTTTAAAATCCAACAAAAGGCAACTAAAAAAGCTAAAAGAAGGGAAATAATGAAATATGAGGGCAGACTATCCAATAACATAAAGGAGGATACCAAAAGTTTTTCAGTTATATAAAGAGTAAAGGGTGGTGAGAATTGATATTGGAACACTGGAAAATGATGCTGGTGAGGTAGTAATGGGGGACAAAGAAATGGCAGATGAACTTTCTGGGTACTTTGCAATTGACCACTGTGCAAGACACTAACAGTGTGCCAGAGGTCTGCGAGTGTCAGGGAGCAGGAGTGAGTGCCATTGCTATTGCAAAGAAAAAAGTGCTGAGTAATCTCAAAGGTTTTAAGGTGGATAAGTCACCTGAACCAGATGGACTACATCCCAGAGTCCTGAGAGAGGTTGCTGAAGAGATGGTGGATGCATTGGTGATGATCTTTCAAGAATCACTTGATTCTGGCATGGTCCTGGAGGAATGGAAGATTGCAAATGTCACTCCATTCTTTAAGAAGGGAGGAAGGGGAAAAAGGAATATATAGGCCATTTAGCCTAACCTCTGTGGTTGGGAAAGTGTTGGAAACCGTTATGAAGGATGAGGTTTCAAAGCACTTGGAGATTAATGATAAAATAAGTCAAAGTCAGTATTGTTTCTTTGAAGGAAAATCTTGCCTGATAAATTTGTTAGAATTTTTTCAGTAAGTAACAAACAGGGTGGACAAAGGAGAGGCACTGGATGTCATTTACTTGGATTTTCAGAAGGCGTTGATAAGGTGTCACACAACAGGCTGTTTAACAAGATAAAAATCCTATGGTATTACAGGAAATATACTGGCATGGATAGTGGAAAAGCTGACAGGCAGGAGGCAGCGAGCTGGAATAAAAGGGGCCTTCTCTGGTTGGATGCCAGTGACTAGTGGTGTTCCTCAGGAGTCAGTATTGGAACACTTGCTTTTCACGTTGTTTGTCAATGATTTCGCTATGGAAATAATGGCTTTGTGCAAAGTTTGGAAGAATGGGCAAAAAAAGTGGCAGATAGAATACGGTGATAGTAAATGTATGATAATGCATTTTGATAAAAGGAACAATAGTGCAGATTATTATTTAAATGGGGAGAAGGTTCAAACATCAGAGGTGCAGACGGACCTGGGAGTCCTCGTGCAAAACTCCCAGAAGGTTAATTTACAGGTTGAGTCTGTGGTAAGGAAGGCAAATGCAATGTTGGCATTTATTTCAAGGGGAATAGGATTTTAAAGCAAGGAGATAATGTTCAGCCTTTATTAGACACTAGTCAGGCCACACTTGGAGTACTGTCAACAGTTTTGGGCTCCATATCTCAGAAAGGACTGTCATTGGAGAGTCCAGTTTACAAGGATGATTCTGGGAATGAAGGGGTAAACATATCAGCTTTGGGCCTGTACTCAATGGAATTTAGAAGAATGTGTGGGGATCTCATCGAAACCTACTGAACGTTGAAAGAATTAGATAGTGTGGATGGGGAGAGGATGTTTCCCATGGCGGAGGTATCCAGAACTAGACAGCACAGCCTCAAAATTGAGGGGCAACCCTTTAGAACAGAGATAAGGAGTTTTTTTTTAGCCAGAGTGTAGTAAATCTGTGGAATGCTCTGCCACAGACTGCTGTGGAGATCAAGTTCACGTGTATATTTAAGGCAGAAGTTGATCATTTCCTGATTAGTCTGGGCATCAAAGGATACGGTGATAAGGCAGGTGTATGGCGTTGAGTGGGATTCGGGATCTGCATGATGGAATGACCGAGCAGACTCGATGGGCTGAATGGCCTAATTCTGCTCCTATGTCTAATGGGAATTGGGATGTTATGTTGAAGTTGTATAAGATGTCGGCGAGGCCTTATTTGGAGTCCAGTGTGCAGTCTGGTCACCGACATACAGGGAAGATATTAATAAGACTGAAAAGGTACAGAGACAATTTACAAGAATGTTAATTAGACTTGAGGACATGAATTATAGGAAAAGGTTGAATATGTCAGGAATTTATTCCCTGGAGTGTAGGAGAATGAAGGGAGATTTGATAGAGGTACACAAAATTATGAGTGGTGTAGATAGGATAAATACAAGCAGGCTTTTTCCACTGGGGTTGCGTGAGATTAGAATTAGAGGTCATGGGTTAAGAGTGAAAGGTGAAATGTTTAAGGGGAGCCTGAAGGTGAATTTCTTTACTCAGAGGGTTGTAAGAGTGTGGAAAAAACTGCCAGCGGAAATTGCAACATTTAAGAGAATCTTGGGTAAGTATGTCTGTACATGGATGGGGGGAATATGGAAGGCTATGATGCAGGTACAGGTCAATGGAACTAGGCAGAAAAACGGTTCAGTATGGACTAGATGGGCCAATTTGTCTCCTCCTGTGCTGTAGTGCTCTATGATTCTATAAGATGGAATTTTTACATTTCCTTATTCATCTTTAAATAACAGTCTTCTTTTTGAAGTCATTATTATTTTTCTTTCTGTACAGAAGAAAATTTAAGGGAGGAAAAAGAATAACAAAAGCAGTAGATGGACACAGCCATCAGTGGTCAAGCAGCTCAGTATACATTAGGAAAAGCAAAGCATACCTAGTAAACTAGGACTAGAATATAAAACTTACCTTCATCTACCAAAAGCTGTCTTCTTTCTAAAGGCTATCACATACGTACATGAAATTTCTTTGTCTGGGAAGCATACTTTAACAGCAGCCTTCAAAAAAACTATACTGATTTTGTACACCATTGGATCCATTTAGTGTACAACAGAAAACATCAGCATCTGCAGTTTACAATTGCATTTGCTTGGCCCACATCCTTTATGCCTGACCAGGCCATGCATCACCTTTACTACTGATGTTAACAGTGGAAAGGATGGAGCTGGGTCTATGGTGTGCTCTCTTGTATGACTGACTGTGCACGTGTACATGTGGCCATTACAGCAATAGAACATCAGCTATTGATATTCAAGTACAGAAAAACTAAATGACTACAGAAATAATTACCACTAAATTAATGTCGAGATATAATGATTATGCCAGATTATGCCACGTAACCAGGGAGCAGCGCACAACATACCTATAAATAAAATTGTCCATTGTCTCTGATGTTCAACCTTAGGAGCAGCAAGATAGGAAGGTTGTCGCTGAGCAACGGGTACTCTCCACAAATCTGCCTTCACAAATCTTAACCAGATACAACTCAAAATCTGGCACTACCAAATCCTTACACAGCACATTATTGGACTCTTCAAGCAAAGATTCAGATGCTTGGTCTGAGCAGGAAAACTTAGGAATGTGCCTATCAGAAAATACATCTGTTGTACATTTCACAACATTGAATTATCCAGAGCCCTGGTTACAGACTGGAAGAGTAACAGCTAAAATTAAAATTACCTGAAATGATAATACTTCCTTCATAAATGCCTTCTGGATTGCTGAGTACTTACACAACCTTTATACTCTTAATTCAAATTTCCCAAAATTGCAGTATTTTGAACTTTACACATCCTTCCTGTAGTGTGGCAACTGCAGCCTAACCAATGTTTTGTACAGCTGCAATATGACTGAATTGGAACGAGGGCTCTATAAACCTATGATCTGTAAAATTTCTCAACTCATACTCAATACCTCAGCCTATGAAGGCAAGGAAGCTGAATGCCTTCGTTATCCTATCCACCTTTTCAAAGTAAATTTATTATCGAAGTATGTATATGTCACCATTTTCACTGAGCTATTTACTTGCAGCTCAAGGTCGCTCTCTATCAGTACCCCTACAGTCCCTGCTATTAACTGTATATGCCCTGTCGGTATTTGATGTCCCAAAAAGCATTACACTTTAGTAAATAAATTCCATTTTCCACTGCTCCACCATACTTTCCAGTTAATGTATGTCCCTTGTTACTATCTACAATTCCACCAATTTTTGTCATCAGCTAATTTTTATTTTTTACACTTACCATAAGACAAAGAACATAGAACATAGAATAGTACAGCACATTACAGGCCCTTCAGCCCACAATGTTGCGCCGACCCTCAAACCCTGCCTCCCATATAACCCCCCACCCGAAATTCCTCCATATACCTGTCTAGAGTGTCTTAAACTTCACTAGTGTATCTGCTTCTACCACTGACTCAGGCAGTCCATTCCACGCACCAACCACTCTCTGAGTAAAAAACCTTCCTCTAATATCCCCCTTGAACTTCCCACCCCTTATCTTAAAGCCATGTCCTCTTGTATTGAGCAGTGGTGCCCTGGGGAAGAGGCGCTGGCTGTCCACTCTATCTATTCCTCTTAATATCTTGTACACCTCTATCATGTCTCCTCTCATCCTCCTTCTCTCCAAAGAGTAAAGCCCTAGCTCCCTTAATCTCTGATCATAATGCATACTCTCTAAACCAGGCAGCATCCTGGTAAATCTCCTCTGTACCCCTTCCAATGCTTCTACATCTTTCCTATAGTGAGGCAACCAGAACTGGACACAGTACTCCAGGTGTGGCCTAACCAGAGTTTTATAGAGCTGCATCATTACATCACAACTCTCAAACTCTGTCCCTCGACTTATGAAAGCTAACACCCCATAAGCTTTCTTAACTACCCTATCTATCTGTGAGGCAATTTTCAGGGATCTGTGGACATGTACCCCCAGATCCTTCTGCTCCTCCACACTACCAAGTATCCTGCCATTTACTTCGTACTCTGCCTTGGAGTTTGTCCTTGCAAAGTGTACCACCTCACACTTCTCCGGGTTGAACTCCATCTACCACTTCTCAGCCCACTTCTGCATCCGATCAATGTCTCTTTGTAAGCTTCGACAATTCTCTACACTATCTACAACACCACCAACTTTTCTGTCGTCTGCAAACTTGCCAACCCGTCCTTCTACCCCCACATCCAGGTCATTAATAAAAATCACAAAGAGTAGAGGTCCCAGAACAGATCCTTGTGGGACACCACTAGTCACAACCCTCCAATCTGAATGTACTCCCTCCACCACAACCCTCTGCCTTCTGCAGGCAAGCCAATTCTGAATCCACCTGGCCAAACATCCCTGGATCCCATGCCTTCTGACTTTCTGAATAAGCTTACCGTGTGGAACCTTGTCAAATGCCTTACTAAAATCCATGTAGATCACATCCTCTGCACTACCCTCATTTATATGCCTGGTCACCTCCTCAAAGATCTCTATCAGGCTTTGTTAGACACGATCTGCCCTTCACAAAGCCATGCTGACTGTCCCTGATCAGACCATGATTCTCTAAATGCCCATAGATCCTATCTCTAAGAATCTTTTCCAACAGCTTTCCCACCACAGACATAAGGCTCACTGGTCTATAATTACCCGGACTATCCCTACTACCTTTTTTCAACAAGGGGACAACATTCGCCTCCCTCCAATCCTTCGGTACCATTCCCGTTGATTAGACAATCAGGATTTGAATAGCTCAGACTCAGCAGAAAGCAGCCGATTGGGCAATCGAATTCAGGTGACCAAGCAGTTTGAAAAGCTCAAGCAAATAAATAGAGGGGTAGCTCAAGCGGAGCGGCCTGTGGAAAGCGGCCAGTGAGTTGAGTGGGCCAGTGAAGGAGTGGAGCTTTGAGGCTTTGATGAGAAGAGGCGGAGGATGAACTTGTTCCCAGTTAGTCTTTACAATGCCTCCTGAGACAGTGATGTGCCTCTCATGTGAGATGTGGCAGTCTTGGGAGAACTCCCCTCTCCTGCAGAGTCACATCTGCCAGAAGTGCATACGGCTGGGCGATCTGGAAGACCGTGTGAGGAATCTGAAGCAGCAGCTGGATGACCTTCAACTCATATGGGAGAATGAGACAGTCATAGATGAGAGCTACAGGGAGGTAGTCACACCTAGGGTTGGGTGACAGTCAGAGGGGGAAAGCGAAGATGAGTAGACAGGTAGCACAGAGCACCCCTGTAGCCACTCCCCTGAATAATAAGTTCACCATCCTGGATACTGTTGGTGGGGTCGATCGACCTGGTGTGAGCCACGGTGGCAAGGCCTCTGGCATTGAGTCTAACCCTGTGGTGCAGAAGGGTGGGACGGAAAAGAGGAGAGCTGTCATCATTGGAGACTCTATAGTCAGGGGAGCAGACAGGAGATTTTGTGGACGTGAGAAGGACACCCACATGGTTTGTTGCCTTCCAGGTGCCAGGGTCCGGGATGTCTCTGACCGGGTGCACGACATCCTGGTATGAGAGGGAATGCAACCAGAAGTCATATACATGTTGGCATCAACAACATAGGCAGGAGGAGGGATGAGGTCCTGAAGTGTGAGTTTTGGGAACTAGGCAGAAGGCTGAACAACAGGACCTCAAGGGTGGCATTCTCAAGATTGCTGCCAGTGCTACGTGATAGTGATGGTAAGAATTGGAGGAGGTGGCAGTTGAATGCGTGGCTGAGGAGTTGATGCAGGGGCAGCGTTTTAGATTTTTGGATCATTGGGATCTCTTTTGGGGAAGGTGGGACCTGTACAGATTGGGTGGGTTGCACCTGAACTCGAGAGGGAGCAATATCCTTGCAGGTTGGTTTGCTAGCATGATTCGGGAGGGTTTAAACTAATTTGCAAAGGGGATGGGACCCGGAGCGATAGAGCAGTGAAAGAAGTGCATGGAGTAAAGCCAGATCTAACATATAGAGAGGCTTTGAGGAAAGAGAAGCAGAATAAAGGGAGTAAAGGTAGTAAGGTAGAAGGGCTAAAGTGTGTGTACTTCAATGCAAGAAGCATCAGGAACAAAGATAATGAACTGAGCTTGGATACATACATGGAATTATGATGTACTGGCCATTACAGAGACTTGGCTGGCACCAGGTCAGGAATGGATTCTCAATATTCCTGAATTTCAGTGCTTTAAAAGGGATGGTGGGGGGGGAGGGGAGGAGGGGTAGCATTACTGGTCAGGGATACTATTGCAGCTACGGAAAGGTTGGGTAATGTAGCCGGATCCTCTTTTGAGTCAGTATGGGTGGAAGACAGGAAGAGGAAGGGAGCAGTTACTCTATTGGGAGTATTCTATAGGCCCCCTGGTAGCAGCAGAGATACCGAGGAGCAGATTGGGAGGCAGATTTTGGAAAGGTGCGAAAATAACAGGGTTGTTATCATGGGTGACTTTAAATTCCCTAATATTGACTGGCATCTGATTAGTTCCAAGGGTTTAGATGGGGCAGAGTTTGTTAAGTGTGTCCAGGATGGATTCCTGTCACAGTATGTTGACAGGCCGACTACGGGGAATGCCATATTAGATCTAGTATTAGGTAATGAACCAGGTCAGGTCACAGATCTCTCAGTGGGTGAGCATCTGGGGGACAGTGACCACCACTCCCTGGCCTTTAGCATTATCATGGAAAAGGATAGAATCAGAGAGGACAGGAAATTTTTTAATTAGGGAAGGGCAAATTATGAGGCTATAAGGCTAGAACTTGCGAGTGTGTATTGGGATGATATTTTTGCAGGGAAATATATTATGGACACGTGGTCGATGTTTAGGGATCTCTTGCAGGATGTTAGGGATAAATTTGTCCCAGTGAGGAAGATAAAAGAATGGTAGGGTGAAGGAACCATGGGCAACAAGTGAGGTGGAAAATCCAGTCAGGTGGAAGAAGGCAGCATACATGAGGTTTAGGAAGCAAGGATCAGATGGGTCTATTGAGGAATGTAGGGTAGCAAGAAAGGAGCTTAAGAAGGGGCTGAGAAGAGCAAGAAGGGGGCATGAGAAGACCTTGGCGAGTAGGGTAAAGGAAAACCCCAAGGCATTCTTCAATTATGTGAAGAACAAAAGGATGACAGGAGTGAAGGAAGGACCGATTAAAGGTAAAGGTGGGAAGATGTGCCTGGAGGCTGCGGAAGTGAGCAAGGTCCTCAATGAATACTTTCCTTCGGTATTCACCAATGAGAGGGAACTTGATGATGGTGAGGACAATATGAGTGAGGTTGATGTTCTGGAGCATGTAGATATTAAGGGAGAGGAGGTGTTGGAGTTGTTAAAATACATTACGACGGATAAGTCCCCAGGGCCTGACGGAACATTCCCCAGGCTGCTCCACGAGGCGAGGGAAGAGACTGCTGAGCCTCTGGCTAGGATCTTTATGTCCTGTGGAAAGCGACCAGTGAGTGAATGGGCCAGTGAAGGAGTGGAGCTTTGAGTCTTTGACTCAAGAGATTCTGGCAGTTTTGGCAGTTGAACTATGTAATCAAGTCAATCAAGATTTGAATAGTTCAGCAGAAAGCCGTTGATTAGACAATCAAGATTTGAATAGCTCAAACTCAGCAGAAAGCAGCCGATTGGGCAATGGGGGTCAGGTGACCAAGCAGTTTGAAAAGCTCAAGCAAATAAATAGAGGGGTAGCTCAAGTAGAGCGGCCTGTGGAAAGTGGCCAGTGAGTGAGTAGGCCAGTGAAGGAATGGAGGTTTGAGGCTTTGACTTGAGAGATCCTGGCAGTTTAGGCAGTTGGACTGTGCAATCAAGTCAGTCAAGATTTGAAGACCAAAAGACATAAGAGCAGAATTAGGCCATTCAGCCCATCAAGTCCAAAGATTTGAAGACCAAAAGACATAAGAGCAGAATTAGGCCATTCAGCCCATCAAGTCCACTCTGACATTTCATCATGACTGATCCCAGATCCCATTCAACCCCATACACTTGCCCTCTTACCATATCCCTGATGCCCCGACCAATCAGGAATCAATCAACTTCCACTTTATATATACCCACAGACTTGGCCTCCACCACAGTCTGTGATAGAGCATTCCAGATTCACCACTCCGTGGCTAATAAAAAATTCTTCCTTCTTTGTGTTCTAAAAGGTTGCCCCTCAACTTTGGGGCTGTGTCCTCTATTTCTGGATACTCCCACTACAGAAAACATCCTCTTCATGTGCACCTTATCTAGTACTTATAACATTCAGTAGGTTTCAATGAAATCCCCACGCATTCTTCTAAATTCCAGTGAGTACAGGCCCAAAGTTGCCAGACACTCCTCATATGTTAACCCCTTCATTCCTGGAATCATCCTCGTGAACTTCCTCTGGACTCCTATCACCGAGACAGAAGAGTAAACAAAAACTATCCCCTAAATGTTTTGGGAAAAGGCATAACAAGATTAGTGAAGCATTAATCACTTCTCTTTCCATAGATTCTGCCTCAGCAGCTGAGCATTTCCAGCATTTTCTGTTCTGATTTCAGACTTTCAACATCTATAGTTCCTTCTGGTTTTTATTAAGATTTATATATCAAAACACTGCCAAAGATTGTCAGCACAGTTAATCTAATCTGTTTATTCACAAGGGCATCTAACTTAAACATGAATATAACCAGAGTGGAAATAGGCCATATGGTCATGTAAGGTCAGGCTAATCTGATCACAACCTCAGATCACTTCCCCCACTGTTGCCTATAATCCATGATTTCTTTATAGATCAAGCATTTTTCTCTCTTAACGTTGATATTTTCAAGGATTCAGTCTCCACAATCCTCTGGGATAGAGAATGTTAAAGATTTATTGTCCTCAGAGAAGTAAATTTTCTTCTTCTCAAATGCGTAACTCCTTATTTTGAAGGTAGATCACTTATGACATCTAAAATTCATTGCATAATTTGATATCAATGTATCACAATATGGGCTTCCTCATTAGACATGCCCAATGCCACAATTCATTGAATATCACAATCACATCGTAATACCTTGCTGTAATCTTCATAACCCAGGTGGCTGCAACAATCCTCTCTCTCCAATTTGGCAGAAATCATGTTTGGTAAGTTGAACAAACTCTGCTCCAGGTACACTTGCTGCATGTAATCAGTTAATCTAGCTGTTCAGATAAAAACACCATTGAGGTGCTTCAGTAGAACTAAGGCCGCATCAAGATTTTGCACAAGTAGAGTCAGTGGAAATCAGAGTTCTCTAAAAATATCGCATGCCATTTAGGTTTTGAGAACAGTGACATGTGAATAACAGGACTCAATATCACTGATTTGCATCAAAGATCAGCTATGCGTCTATTATGACTGAATCAGATGTGATGCAAACTTACAGAAGTGGAAGTGAAGGATTTGATGAATATACAATACCTCAGATTCTGTTTCGACACCCTGCAAAGTCTAACCTCTGAGATTCCTTTCTCTACCACCCCTTACCTTTCCTACCCATCTAGCTTTACCTATCACCTTCTATCTTCCTTCCCTTCACCACTCCCCTGCCACTTTTATATTCTGGTGTCTTCCCCCTTCCTTTCCAGTCCTGATGAAGGGTCTCACTCTGAAATGTCAACTGCTTATTCTTCTCCATAGATGCTGCCTGACTTGCTGAGTTCCTCCAGCAATTTATGTGTATTGCTCTAGATTTCCAGCATCTGCAGAATTTCTCTTATTTGTCAGCCATAACTGACATAAGTAAACAAAAAAAAAATCTGTCAGAAGGCCCATCTTATATATAAAAAAACACCCTTCTATTTATTCTCAACTCAGTCTATTCCCTTAATGAGAAACAATCATTCTGAGAAACCATTGCAAAACTATTCACAAGTGCATTCAGGAAGCTGCAAGGTTAGAATGGAAATAGAATTATACAGGTCACTACTAATGAGCCTGAATATCAAAGACATTTATTATACAACTCAGCTCATCAACTCCAGAATCCAAGAGATAGTTTCATAACAATTACCTGTAATAATGAATGCAAAATATGCATTTAGCTTCTGTAATAAAACTCAGGCTATATTTGGAAAAAAATTCTCATTAATGTCCATAATTGGAGTATTTAAAACTGAAAATGGAAGAGAATTGATTTCTTAATTTAATAACTTCCTTAGAAATTCATAGGCATAATGTTCTTATGTTTTCATGGAGGCAATGGCTTACCACTGCTATGCAGTAAAGACAGAAAAAAATATACATCCTCTCCGTGAGACAGCAAAGAAGTTCTCTTAAAAACTGGAAGATGATTGCAATGTCCAGGGAACTTATCAAAAATGTAGGATGGTGACTATTTTAGCAATAATTCTGACACAAGATCATTAATTTAAAACAGGAATACCATTAGTTATAGCAGTAAAGAAAGAACAGACCCAACAGTGGATAAAGTGGTTTACAGAAAGAAGTGTAACTAACCAGTGGTATCAATTGGCTGCAAGGTAAAACAGTACTCTTCATTGCACAGCAGAGTAGTTTCATCACCTACAGCACTCTCTGTCTGAGGTAATGGACCAGGAACATCCGAATCACCTATTAAATTGATCAAATGTGAATATTTTAAAACATCTTCAAAATTTCACGTAACTTTCACTTTATGTGCCCCTAAAAAGAGAGCCATGGCACAATTGATAATGATTAAAGTAACTGAGTGCATTTCCTTGCATATGTGCTCAGAAACCCGTCATACAAGTTTTATATTGTTGTATAAACCAGACTGCGTAACCCAGGCTCCAAAAGGTCTCGATGTCTCTAAGAAATCAATGTAGCACCTATCTTTTTACCTGAGCTAAAGGCAGTTTCAGACTAATGTCTGAAAGAATGGACAGGATTCTTGTTACATTTCAGGCAGTTCATTACAGGGACTGGTGATCTGTTGCACACCAATATTTGGTTGACAGTTTGGATTCAGCATTTGATATAATTCACTAACTGCTTCCAGGATAAATTGCATAATACCAAGACAGAATTTCTCAGAACAATTTATGTTAGCATAATTAACACTGCAGAACAGTGCCAGGTACTACTTGTCCATGTCTACTTCAGTTCCATTTACCATTCTTACCCTTTCTTTCTCCATCCAAACAAAATATGTACTGTATCCTACAAAAAGTGGCAAATAATTTAACATTTACACTATCACTAAAGCATGAACTTAAAAAAACAGGCTTGACTAAATACACTTGTGACAACTAGATAAAGGGATTGGGCTAAACCAATTATTTCCCACCATTATTACTGTATATGTGTGCATGCCCATAATAGTAGCCATACACCTTGTTCAGTCATAGAGTTGTACAGCACGGAAAAAGGCTTGTCAGGCCCATTGGTCCATGTTGACCAAGATGTCCCATCCAAACTAGTCCCACTTGCCAGAGTCCAGCTCAAACTTCTAAAGCTTTTCAATCTATGTATCTATCCAACTGTCTGTTAGAAGTCTTTACTGTACCTGCCTCAACCATTCCTCTGGCATCTCGTTTCATATGTGTACAATCACAAACAAAAGAAAAACTGGAAATCCAAGCAACACACACAAAATGCTGGAGAAACTCACTGGGCCTGGCAGCATCTATGGAAAAGAGTAAACAGTTGACATTTCAGGCTGAGACCCTTCATCAGGACGTACAAACCGGCCTTTCAATAGAAAAGTTGCCCACAAGTCTTTCCCCTCTCATCTTAACCCTATGCCATAAGACAGAATCAACCCATTGAGTCATCTACAACATTCCATCATGGCTGATTTATCCTTCTCAACTCCATTCTCCTCATTCTCACTGTAAGCTTTGATGCCATAATTAATCAAGAACGTATCTACCTCCACTTTAAATATACCCAATGACTTGGCCTCCACAGCCATCTATGGCAATGAATTCCAGATTCACCACCCTCTGGCTTAAGAAATTCCTCCCCCTCATCTATGTTCTAAATGGTCATGGCTCTTTCCTTGGGCTGTGCCATCTGGCCTAGACTCACCTACTGTAGGAAACATTCTCTCCACATCCCTCCCCGTCATTCTTCTAAATTCTAGTGAGTACAGGCCCAGAGCCATCAAAAGCTCCTATGTTAACCCTATGGAATCATTCTCATGAACCTCCTCTGGATCTTCTCTGATGCCAGCACATTTGTAGTTCTTGTTCTTGTCCACTATTTCTTGATTCTCCAACACTGGGGAATAGGCTGAGTGCATTCTCCCTATCTACGCACCTTTATAAGATCACTTCTGCTACATTCTTAGCAATAAAGTTCTTGGATAAACCCAGTCAGGCTCTGTAAATTTGTCTACCTTCATTTCTTTTAAGACATCCAGTACCTCCTGTACTTCAATGCAAACTATCCCCAAGGCCTCCCCATTTACTTGTTGTAATTTCTTTATGCCTTTATAAAGTCTTTATGTCCTTCTCCACAGTAAAAAAAAGAAATTTTAATTAAGGACCTTGTGTTTCAAGATTATAAAGTTTTGATTTTTCCGTATAAGAGTTCTACTATTAGCCTTTTGTTCTCAGAATAGCTATCACCCATTCTTCTAAAATCTAACTGCAAGTTCTATACTGTCCAAGAGGACATAACAGGACAGGGAATGTACGAAAATGCTCAAAAGAAAAATCACTGGTGCACTTCTCATGATTCCTCATCCATTAATCTCAATAAATAGAAGATAATGGAAAAGAACTGCCAACATTTTGATATATTGGCTAATTAGTCAAAGACACTTCCTGTGGTATGGAAGATTTCATGGTTTAAAAATACATCTTATAGGTGGAGTATGTAAAACAAAAAAAAATAGCTTGTTTAAAGCCTACAATTCCACACATTAAATAAAGATTAAATGTGTGAGGATGAATTGTGTGAGGATTTTAATACGTATTAAAAGATACTGAACTAAAGAGAGTAAATAGAATTGGAGTGCACAAATACCTATCATCTCTGGGAGGGAAGTCACATGCTTCTTTATAAGCTATCATGAAGGGGCCCAGGATGGCAATGCTTGGTTCTTGGTAGGTACGGTTAATACTTGACTTTCAGGAGCACTTGTGAGTTACGTTCCGGCTGGACTCAGGCCTTAACTGCTGGAGAACAGTGTGGAAAGAACAGATGCTGTTTTCTCCTGGTAAGGATTAGTTTTTAGTTCCAAGTGCTCCTGCCACGTTTTGTCACCCTGCAACCTTATCCTTCAATCTCTTTGAATTATGGAGGACAGCATGTGTATAAATGTCTCTCTCCAGCAGACTTCATCATGATCATCATGACTCCAGTATTTCTACTTTTTTAATGTTTCTGAATTGTACATATGATTTTTTTGTGTTCTATCGCTGAGCAGCAGTGAACCATCTGATTGGCCTATCAGAGTTCTCCTTGGGAACTAGTTGACTTGATTATATTTCTGATCTGGCTATTGTTCACGATTGCACTTAGTAAAAAAAAGAACAGCAGCAGATCATCAAAGGTCTAAATGAACAGAACAGGCTCAAGAGGGTAACAACCTTCTCCTCCTGTTCCAAGAGATCAAGTAGCCAGAACAAAGTCAGTAGCTTACTAAAAGGTTTCATTGAATGGGTTAGTATTTAAACAAACTACATAAATATTCTGCATATTTAAGACAAATTACTTTTAAAATGAGTGAGTACAACTGTAGAAAAATAAGCAGGGAATACTGATGCATTAGACAGCTGCCTTACCAGCCTTAACAGTTTGAGGCTTCAGATTTGGTAGGTCTTTAATATTGCTACTGCTAGTGCCTGTAAAATCCACAAAAGGATCCTCGGCTTCACCACTGAGAAGCTCCTCTGAAAATAAAAAGAACTTTAGTCCTTACAGGAAAGATGCCTCTACGTGACTTAATCACAAATCTTTGGGTTTACTGTTATACCTGTTTCATACACTACATGTTCAAATCAGGGGAAATGTCACATAGAGACTACAGAGATCTGAGGTGACAGGCACATAATCAAACCATACTGTTGTAATAGGTATTTAAGGTTATGCTGGTTCATCGTTTGAAAAAAAACAAAACTAGAAAAGGACTCAGGAAGCTGAGAACCAGAGAGTGTGCATCTTAATTCCTCACATTTGGTTACCTGATCAAATTTTATGAACACATCTCCTTTTCCCTGTGCTTTGCTGTTCTTCCCCCAAGTCCTCAGTTTCCAGGAATTCCTGCCTTCTCCCTTCTGATACCTTTCTGTTTTCTCCTGTCTGGTACCTTTGTGTTTTATTGTAACATCATTTTAAAACAAAATTAATATTGGTGGGTCCTCCAGTTGCTAGAGATTACAGTCAAATTAAGAGTAGAGTTTTAAACTGGGAAGTGAAATAGCCTCCATTTTGTCTCACAAAGGGACCAAATTTATTTGGTTTGTGCAGTGAATCCATTAATGGACTGCACATACTATATACTTTTTGATCTGAAGCACCAATATCTCTAAATGCAACACCAGTCTGCAGTGCCAAAAGCCATATACAGTCATGTGGATGGATTATACTCTGCCTTCAAAATTTATTTCATTTACTTTTGGATAGGCATTTAGCAATAGCAACCAGGGATGAATTTCTAACCATATATACAATGAAAAAAAAGTAAACACTTTGGTGAACACACTTCTCTAAAATATGCATTTTATATTCATATGGTTTTGATCCATGGGAATCCATTGTACACATACATGGTGAGGCAATGCACTGCAAAGTTTGAGTAGGGAGTGTACTGTAAATGGAGACATTAAACACTGAAGAGTGACAGAATGAAAACTTCAAGCTTTAGAATCCTATATATTTAATACAAATTTTTTAAATGTATGACTGTAAATACTATTTGCTTGCTAAATTTTCACAATGCAAACTTCTAGCCTATTTACAATAAATTACGATTGTGCATTGCAGTGATTGAACAAATAATCATCACAACTCACAAATAGGTTAAATTTTGTTGTAAATTTACCATAATATCCGTAGTTCAATGAGCTCTACACCAGTTGCAGAGGTGTCAAATATACACTCACAAATAAATTGCAAATCATGCAAGTGTCTTCTTGCAGAAATGACTTCTGACCATCTGCCCCAATATTAACAGGCTGCTCTATAACTGGCTAACCATGGAGACTACAAATAAATCTGCACAATCAAGATTAGATTTTGTCCATTACTATTTTTATATACAATAGGGAAATGCAAGATGAGACATACAATGACCGAGGTTTCATTTCACTCACCTTTTCTGAGATGATAAAATAATAATCCCCAAGTAAGAGGTTTACACTAATTATTAACAAATTATTTCCTTGTGGTTGTTTCAAAAATTATAATAAAACACTTATTCAGAAACAGATGAAAGAAGCAAGCCACTAAAATGTACCTAAAAATTACATGTAACATACCTAACATACAAGCTGCTCCCTCATCACCAAATCCATCATTCTGAAAGCTGCTTTTATCATAGCTTAACATGAATCCTTTCATGGAAGTACCAGAATTATTTTCTGGTGTTTGAGGAAGCAATGATTCACTTGTGCTTATTACATTGTCATCCAGGATACCAATATTCCCTAACATCCCATAACCATCACCTGCCAAAGAAAACACGTACATTTAGAATCATATTTTTCATTATCCATATCACGCAGAAGTCTCCATCATTTCTGAGGAGAAGGTGAAAAATTCTTTATGTAAACTGTGTTTAACAATGAAGGCAAGGAAGTCACACTAAAATGGACAGACATTCAAAATCAAATACAGATATTTACGATTTATTGACAGATACCATGAAGATATGACAGCATTACATTTTCCTTAAACAGGTTTTTTTATAATCACACACCATAAAATTCCTAAATAGCTATCCTTTTCCCAATAAATTTACCATTTTATAAAATATCTACTTGATGTAAGACAGATAGTGACAGCTCAGCTCAACTTGTTTTTGAAGGAAGCAAGACTTGAAATTCCCATAAGAGTAAAAAGTCCTTTTCCACAATCTTGAGTAGATAATCAAGCAATTCTGTCTCGACCTGAAACACTGGCCATCTCTTTGCCTTCAAAGATGTTGCATGACCTACTGACAATTGTTTGTATTTGTCTGCTGTAAAGTTATCCACCTGCAACATTAACTATTTTTTCTCTCTGCAGACTCTGCCTGATCCGCAGAATATCTCTAGCATTAGTCTAATATTATCAAAGTTGTCCTTGCCCCAATTTAGGTCTCAAACTTGCGGACCAGTGTTATCCCTTTTCATAACTATTTCAAAATGAATAGAAATATGGTCACTATGCTTGATGCTTGGGAAACAGTAAGCAGACAGAGCCTATATACTATTGAGCTTAAAAGAATAAGGTGTAGTCTCACAGAAGCATATGAATTTCTGAGATGGTATATAAGGAGCTGATGTCTTCACTAGACGGGATGTCACAGTCCTAAAATAAGGGGTTGTCTATTCAGGACAGAGATGAGAAGAAATTTCTGCAGCTAGACATTGGAGAATCTTTTGAATTCTCCAAAGCGGATTGTGGAACTCAGTGGTTAAGTTTATTCCATTAAGAAATCAGTATGTTTTTAGATATTAAGAGAATCAAGAATGTGGAGTTAATACAGGGAAGTAGAGCAGCCGTGATCTTACTGAATGCTGCACCAAACACAAACGGCCAAACTGCCTATTCCTACTGTTTCGTATATTCTTAATGCATCCAAAGGAAAACAAGCATGGAACAATATAACATAGAACAATCCGAAAAATACCAAGATGATCACTGAGGTCTCCCCCTCCTCCCCTACTGGTGACATTTAGACCATAAGACCATAAGACGAAAGGTTCAAAAAACTAGGTCATGATAGAGATCTAGAAAATTGTAAGGCCAGCAGGAAGGAGTTGAAGAACGAAATTAGGAGAGCCACAAGGGGCCACGAGAAGGACTTGGCGAGCGGGATTAAGGAAAACCCCGAAGTATTCTACAAGTACATGAAGAGCAAGAGGATAAGATGTGAGAGAAAAAGGAAAAATCAAGTGTGACAATGGAAAAGTGTGTATAGAACCAGAGGAGGTAGCGGAGGCACTTAATGAATACCTCGCTTCAGTATTCACTATGGAAAAGGATCTTGGCAATTGTAGGGATGACTTAAGCAGACTGAAAAGTTTGAGCATATAGACATTAAGAAAGAGAATGTGCTGGAGCTTTTGGAAAGCACCAAGTTGGATAAGTCACTGGGACTGGACGAGATGTACCCCAGGCCACTGTGGGAAGCGAGGGAGGAGATTGCTGAGCTTCTGGTAATGATCTTTGCATCATCAATGGGAACGGGAGAGGTTCCGGAGGATTGGAGGATTGCGGATGTTATTCCCTTATTCAAAAGAGGGAGTAGAGATAGCCCAGGAAATTATAGACCAGTGAGTCTTACTTCAGTGGTTGGTAAGTTGATGGAGATGATCCTGAGAGGCAGGATGTATGAATATTTGGAGAGGCATAATATGATTAAGAATAGTCAGCATGCCTTTGTCAAAGGCAAGTCGTGCCTTACGAGCCTGTTTGAATTTTTTGAGGATGTGACTAAACACATTGATGAAGGTAGAGCAGTAGATGTAGTGTATATGGATTTCAGCAAGGCATCTGATAAGCTATCCCATGCAAGGCTTTTATGAAAGTAAGGTTGCATGGGATTCAAGGGGACCTTGCTTTGTGGATCCAGAAATGGCTTGCCCACAGAAGATAAAGAGTGGTTGTAGATGGGTCATATTCTGCATGGAGGTTGGTGACCAGTGGTGTGCCTCAGGGATCTGTTCTGGGACCCCTACTCTTTGTGATTTTTATAAATGACCTGGATGAAGAAGTGGAGGGATGAAATAGTAAATTTGCTGATGACACAAAGGTTGGGGGTGTTGTGGATAGTGTGGAGGGCTGTCAGAGGTTACAGTGGGACATTGATAGAATGCAAAACTGGGCTGAGAGTGGCAGATGGAGTTCAATCCAGGTAAGTGTGAGGTGGTTCATTTTGGTAGGTCAAATAAGATGGCAGAATATAGTGTTAATGGTAAGACTCTTGGCAGTGTGGAGGATCAGAGGGATCTTGGGGTCCGAGTCCATAGGACACTCAAAGCTGCTGTGCAGGTTGACTCTGTAGTTAAGAAGGCATATGGTGCATTGGCCTTTATCAACCGTGGGATTGAGATAAAGAGCCGGGAGGTAATGTTACAGCTATATAAGAACCTGGTCAGACCTCACTTGGAGTACTGTGCTCAGTTCTGGTTACCTCACTACAGGAAGGATGTGGAAACTATAGAAAGGGTGCAGTGGAAATTTACAAGGATGTTGCCTGGATTGGGGAGCATGCCTTATGAGAATAGTTTTGAGTGAACTTGGCCTTTTCTCCTTGGAGCGACGGAGGATGAGAGTTGATCTGATAGAGGTATATAAGATCCTGTGGATAGTCAAAGAGGTTTTTTTTCCGCAAGGCTGAAATGGCTAACACAAAAGGGCACAGTTTTAAGGTGCTTGGAAGTAGGTACAGAGGAGAAGTCAGGGGTAAGTTTTTTTACACAAAGAGTGGTTTGTGCGTAGAATGGATGCTGGCGACAGTGGTGGAGGCAGATACAATAGGGTCTTTTAAGAGACTCCTGGATAGGTACATGGAGCTTAGAAATATAGAGGGCAATGGGTAACCTGAGGTAATTTCTAAAGTAAGTACATGTTCAGCACAGTTCTGTGGGCCAAAGGGCCTGTATTGTGCTGTAGGTTTTCTATGTTTCTATGCTTCAGCCATAATTGGTGGAGCAGACTCCTCAGCCCTACTCCCCAGCCTTCTCCCTGTAACCTTTGATGCCTTATCTAGTCAAGAACCTATCAAGCTCTGCCTTAAGTACACCCAATTTACTGGGAGTGTTGTATACAAAGGGCCCAAAGCATTGTTGAGGATCCCTATCACTCATCCCACTACCATCATGAAGGACGTACAGGGGTCCCAGGATAAGGGTAACAGCTCCTCCCCCAAGTTGTGAGACTAATGAATACCCTGTCACCAAAGAGGTCTTGTCACCAGGACAGTGAATTGTTTACTGTTTACCTGCGCACTTCATATGCATTTTTAACTCTATTTCATTAACTTATTTGTGGTAATATTTTGTTTAATATGCTGTATGAGATACATGTATTGTGAGTGCACAGTGGTCCAGAGGAACATTATTTGGTTTGGTTGAACATATGTATAGTCAGATGACAATAAACTAAAACTTGCATACAGCAGAGGAACAAGCCCTTCAGCTCAGTGTTATGCAGAACCAACTAAAATAGTAATTAAATCCTAATTTATTTGCTTCTGAACTGAGGGGTTACTAGGCTTTTTCTCTGATATTTTGGCAACAGCAATAATGGCAAAAGGCAGCTCATACAAGGTTGAGTTCAAAGAAAATAATTTTTACATTAAACAGCTTAAGCCTCACATACTCAAAGCAGCAGAGGTATTTCACATAAACTAGAACCACCAGAATGTTATGTATGCAAACACAGAATAAATTAACGTGTAAAGGCAGATTTTCAGATGCTCTCTAGTGTGCGCTGAAGTGGAAGACTAAGTGGAATGATACTTAACAAAACATTTTCTCTTGTTGCCCAGCAACAAAGCAAGGCATACTGCCATGTTGCCATTATTATGTTGACACCTCACTAGAAATATGTGCTCAAGATTACTCTTTACAAAAACTTTGTTCCATCAAAATGGCACTTTAACTTTGATTTGTGGGCAATATTCTTTCATAAAGCTTATGTTCTTGTGTGTCTGTAACTATGATTTTACATTAGATGTTTAAGCCACATAACTGTATTAGGGAAGGTAAAGCATATTGTCAAGATACCTATTTTGTTTGAGGATCAAGGAGTGAGTCTAAATGCCCTACAGTCTGTACCCAATGATCACAGTTGCAGAGTGTGAAGGACAGAAAAAGTGAACAGCGAGATTTGAGAATCAGCCACTTCATCGTGATCTATTTAACTAGCTGTTCTGGCTGACACCAGTATTGTCATGGCAACAGGATGAAAGAAATATTAACACAGAATTGAAGGATGTTCATACTTAGAAGAGTTAAATTCTTTCCTAAGATGTGTAGGTAATTTTTATTTCATTCCATGGGCAGTCATCTGTTTTAGTATATTGCCCATTATATTATTTCTCCACTGAATGTAATTAAAAATCAATTTGGCTCTAAAACAAGTGGGAGATCCACTCTGCAGGTTACTAGCAGGAGTGATGAAAATCTACACCTAATGCATTAAGACTAAATTTTCAAATGTTTTTTATAAAAAAAACTTTAAGGATTGTTCCTAAAAGAGTATTTCTCTGAAAATACTGAAGCTATACTACCTAGGACACAAACTTGGGATTTCACCCTTTGTTGTGACACTTCAATTCCAACAACAGAGTCCACTAAATTCCCAATGACCATGATGGCTATGGGCTCTAAGAGTCAAGAAGATGAGCAGATCGTTCATCCAAGGACATCTAAGATGCAAAGTAAGATTGAGTAATTCAGTATCTGGGAGAGTACCACTCAATTTGAGATAGCACCATGATTTAAATGGTGCCTAAAAAGAATGAGGCTTCACTCTCAACCCCTGAGATCTCCTTCAAAAGGAATGACAATTATAAGATTCTGAATTAGAATCGGCTAAATATGAAGTGGTAGACCATCTATTTTCTTCTTAATCAATCCTTCTTCCTCAAGGTTCTACTCTCCTGTAACCCATCTCACCTAAATGGCTTAGTATCTCCTTCTACTGCCATGGTTTGAAAGCAGAACTATAAATGGCCCCTTTTGCAGTTGCAGGATTTAACAACATCTACTTCTAATGGCAAGAAATAACTGCTTATCCTCTGGGCTGTCATAAATCACAATGCAATACATCAAGAAATTTCTAACCATGACTATAGATCATGGATTGGTAAAACAGTAAGTTGAAACAGATTTCTTCTCACCAAATCCATTATCTTGAAGAATACTGCACATATTTTCTTTAAGGGTGATGGCATCAGATGTACTCTGGTTTAATGTAAAGTGCTCAGCAACATCAATTGCACTAGGGACAAAGTTAAATTTAAGTAAATGATTAATATCAGCAACCTACATACTAACACAGAAATTACAATCAGCCCTCTAAAAGCTGTTTAGTTTAAATGTGCAACAGTGATTTACAATAAATACTGATATACCTATCTTTTAAGTCATTTGAGACATGTTGCTTATCTTGCCTGAGTATTCTTTACTTAAATCCATTATTTATTTTCCTTTTATATTTATCCCATGCACAGAGATTGTATCATAATTAAGATACAAATTGCATGGAATCAAGAAATGTGTGGAATGAAAATTTCAGCCAAGGGTCATGGATCTGTGCCATGGGCCAATGATTTCCACATGTAATAAGCTTCCAATCTCAAGTGGCATCATGGGGTAATAAGGTTTAGACTGCTGGGTATTTGTGTGCATCAGAGGCAAGGATTGGGTTAAGTAATTGACATACTTTGCAAGCCTCACAAATCTGTGTTGTAAAACCACTATTCTGGAAAGGATGACAAGCTTCCCCAGGACAATATAGCTCAGGCTCCCCAATAACTTTCCCACTACTGATGTCAGGCTCACTAGCCTATAATTTCCAAGTTTATTTTTAGAGCCCTTCTTAAACAGCTGAACATTGGCTATCCTCCAATCTTCTGCTAGGGCTCCTGCAATTGCTGCACTTGCCTCCCGTAGAGTTCGAAGGAATACCTTGTCAGGCCTTGGGGAATTGTTTCTCTCTTAGTCACAATGGTGGTGGTGGTTCCTTTCCACACCTTGCGGCGTATCAGGCAGCAACCTTGAGCTTTCTTTAGCATTTTTGTCTGTTTTTTAGGAGGTCAAGTTGGAAAGCGTGCAAGCAGCCGGTCGGATTTGAACCTAGGACCACTCGTCTTGAGGTCCAGTGCAGACGCCTCTACTCCATTGGCCAGTATTAGTCACAATAGCGGAAAATAAAATCCCTAATGCCAAATATTGTCAAGTATAAATCATAAATTATAGGTGAATTTACATCAGAATTGCTTGTGAGGAGAGAGGAGAGGTAGATTCACTATGAATTGTATCACTTCAACCTTATTTAGGCATTTTACCATATTTGTAATTTAATTTTCACAATAAAAATTGTTAGCTCTTGAGTAATTTAGACTGTTTTAATTTTCTGGCCAAAACTAATATGAGTATTTTCTTTTACACAGCAACAATGATGTTTTGGGAAAGTTTAAGCTGAGCCATAACAATGCTCGGGTCAGTAGGAATGGGCCTGAAATTCCTGGGCAGTAGGATAGCTAGGCTCATTCTCTTAGACTGAACAAGAATGTAATGCATTGTAGTAAAAGGAGAGGAGAAGATGGCGGCGCGCCTACGTGTGCGCAGCCCTCCAGAGAAAGATGATATCATATCTGTTAAATAGGGGCCGTGGACAATTCTGATTTGATGGAGAATGGACGTGAAAGCACAGAGGAACATCTGGAGAAATTTCTGAAACGCCCATCCACTGCTGTCGTTACTGTGTGGTCGGGAATCTTTCGGAGGGTAGGCCTCAAAATCCCTGGCCTTGCCTGTGTTTGGCGACCAAGAAGGAGGTTGAATCGTTTGGATAGAGATGGCGCCCAGTACTCGGTGTTGGAGAGCTGATCAGAGCTCGAAGTTTTCAGATGACTCAGAGTCAGATTGTGGTCGGCATGGCAGGGAGAGTTTTTTTTCTTCCTTCTCCCGTCTGCATGAGATGTGGGACATTTGAGAAACTTTGAACTTTACAGAGCTCATGGACTTCTTCATCAAGTTATGGTATTGTTACACTGTTTGTAACTATATGTTATAATTATGTGGTTTTGTCAGTTTTTTCAGTCTTGAGTTTGTCCTGTGTTTTGTGATATCACACCAAAGGAAATAATGTATCATTTCTTAATGCATGCATTACTAAATGACAATAAAAGAGGACTACGTGTCTTCATAATCATAATCATCATAAATGTACCACCTTCCTCTGTGACAATCTTTCAAATGCAATTATATGTAAAATGTTAAAGAATGCTTTTAATAATGCTGATGAAATATTGTCAGCCTTGGAAGCTTCAGGATATTGTGAGCTAAATTAAGTAATGATACCAAATAAAGGTGAGGGTGCCAAATCAGAAATGGCTAACAATATTGGATGTGTGTGACCTTAAGAACTTTATGTGAATAAACAAATAGATAAATCTTTCAACATACTATAGTATGTTAGAACAATTCACTTAACGAGTGACCACAAAATCAGGGACATGTTGCAAAATAATTTTAAAGAGGTTATTCCAGATCTGGAAATCATTTTAATAAAACGGGCTGCATGGAGACAAAATATGATCAATTAAAAAGGATTAAGAATTATTTGTTTCCTTCATTGCAGAATCAGACATTCTACTGTAACCAGAGAACAGCAACATGCTTCCTTGCTTGACCCTACATTTTTAATTAACAAAATTGAGAATGCTGTAAGCATAATTTAAATGGCAAAAGAACAGACAGAGTTTAAAAGTTTTCTATAAAATTTTACTGAGAAGTGCTTTATAAAAGCTATAATGAATTGTTATATTGCAAACATAATGTAAATCACCAGCAAATCTAACACATAAGAGCACAAATTTAGGTGAGAATTTTTTCTTCAATTCAACAGCCTGTAGGCAGAGCAATAATACAGTTTTGTCCTACAATTTATAAAATTCAGGAACTTACTCCACATCTGGCAGCTGAATAGAAAAATCATGAAACTCTTCAGGTAGTGTTATGGCATTGTACGTGGCTTCAAAGTTTTCTTCATCAAGGTCCACGATATCTATATTAACAAATCATAGCCAATTGGGATTTTATAATGATTTAAAGTTTATGATTTAACTTCCCCACAGTTCCAAAGAATGATCCAGAAAAATACATCAACAATAAAGTTACTTGATTCTACAACAATAATGTTGACGCAAATTGGAAATATGTATTAATTAGCAATAACTTACTCACCCACCAACCTTCCCCCTCACCTGGCTTCATCTATCACCTTCCAGCTTGAACTCCTTCCTCTCCACCCACTTTTTATTTTGGCTTTTTTCCCCTTCCCTTTCAGTCTTGATGAAGAGTCTTGGCTCCATGGATACTGCCCAACCTGCATGTTGTGTGTACTGCTATTAGTTAGCAATTCTGCTTCAGATGATCAATGCAGGAATTAGCTCCCCAAGCTTATTAACAGAATAAGAGAATAGTTATTGCCCAGGAGAGCATTCAGGCCATTGAGTTTACACTGTACAAATGCAGAAGTAATTTGCCTTGTCATTCTCCACTGATCCTCCACCCTTAGCCTTCAAGTTTATTGCTTTTCAATGCCATGAGTAAATCTGGCCTTCACTATAATCACTGGCAGTGCATTCCACTTGCAACATAAAGGATTTCCTCCTCATATCACTTTTTCTTTCATCAGAAGACCAGAGTGCAGATCAGAAATAAAATCTCCTCCTCACTGACAATCAAAAGGTGTACCTCAAGGATGTGAGCTTAGCCTGCTGCTCTACCCCCCTCTACACTCAAGACTGTGTTGTTAGACACAGCTCCAACACCTTCTATAAATTCACTGATGACACACTGTTGTTGGCAGAATCTCAGACAGTGATGAGGAGGGGTAGAAGAGTGAGATAGATCAGCTAGCTGAGTGGTATCACAACAACAGTCTTGCACTCAGACCAAGGACTTGATAGTGGACTTAAGGGGAGGTCTAAAGAACACACACCAGTCCTCATTGAGGGGTTAGCAGTGGAAAGGGTGAGTAGCTTCAAGTTCCTGGCTGTCAACATCTCTGAAAGTCCACCCAGGCCCAACATATTGATGCAGTTATGAAGAAGGCTATATTTCATTAGGAAATTAAGATTTGGTATGTCACCAAAGGCACTTGCAAATTTCTACAGATGTACCATGGAGAGCATTCTAACTGGTTGCACCACTGCCTGGTGTGGAGGCACCAATGCACAAGACTGGAAAAAGCTGCAGGTGGTGCAGCATCGATGACATCTTCAAAAAGCAATGCCTCAAGAAGGCAGCATCATCAAGGACTCTCGCCATCCAGGACATGCCCTCCTCTCATTACTACCATCAGGGAGGAGGCATAGGAGCCTGAAGACTCACACTCACATCTTAGGAACAACATCTTCCCCTCTGTCATCAGATTTCTGAATGATCCATGGACACTACCTCACTAATTTCCTCTCTTTTTGAATTACTTTTTTTAATATTTCTTATTGTAACTTATAGTAATTTCTTACGTATTGCATTGAACTGCTGTCGCAAGACAAATTTCACAACATATGTCAGTGATAGTAAACCTGATCCTTATTCTGAAAGCTGCTAAGAAAATTCATGAATGATTAAATCTATAAAGACATTACTAAATGTGATAAAACAAGGTTTAAGTACACCTGTGAAACCCTGTCGTCATTATCTTGCAAAAATCAAAAGCAAAATATTTTTAATAAATCAGAAGAACTGTCTAAAGTCCCAGTGATTGTACTGTACCTGGTCGAAAGGCCACCTTAATTTTTGTGAATGTCTCATTGCAGTCTGTCAAGAGATATTTTGCCTTTCGATTGTAAATCCTCACCACTCCTAGAAGAAGGTGGCCTGAAGTTCTCAATGCAATTTTAATCTGAGGGAAATAAAAAAATATCCTGTGTCATGAATAAAGTTCTAATCTGTTATTCGACCTAAACTCACACACCACATATTAATTATCATTATTTATTTTTGTAATTTTTATGTCTTGTACTACATTGCTGCTGCAAAACAGCAAATTTCACAATATATGTCAGTGATATAAACATGGGTCTGAATTAGATGTGAAATAAGATTAATTCACTGAAGACTGACTGCCTCTAACTTCTCAGATATGACTGATGTTTCCAGAGTGCAATCATTCTGAAATGTCAAGAGTTTGAATTGTAATCTACAAGGACCTACAGATTACATATGTATTACATTGTCCATTGTTAAACTTTTGAGGGAGGGAGGAGAAGATGGCGGCGTGACGCAGCACGCGCGACCACTCCGAACGATATTGTATCTGTTAACTAGGGGCCGTGCACAATCCTGATTTGATGGAGACAGTGAAAAGCACATTGGAACACCTGGAGAAACTTCTGAAATGCCCGCTTCGCTGCCGCTGCTACTGTGCAATCGAGAATCTAAGGAGGGGAAGGCCCCAAATCCTCGGCTTTGCCTATTGCCTGTTGCCGGGGCTGGGGTTGAAGCGCTCAGTGCTCGGTGTCGGAGGGCTGGTCGGAGGCTCAGAGTTTTCGGACGGATTCAAGAGTCGGCTGTGGTTGGGTGCTTCCAGGATGCTGCATCGGCAAGTTTGCGGAGCTGGAAGCTCATGGCAGGAAGAGTTTTTTTTCTTCCTTCTACCGTCTGCGTAAGATGATGGGACTTCCGAGAGACTTTGAGACTTTTTTTTTACCGTGCTCATGGTCTGTTCTTCATCAAATTATGGTATTGCTTTGCACTGTTGTAACTATATGTTATAATTATTTGGCGGTTTTTGTCAGTTTTTCAGTCGGTTTGTCTTGTGTTTCTGTGATATCATTCTGGAAACGTCCTCATAATCTAATCTAATGTCAATTAAAACGACATTCAAAATATAAAGCAGTTTGCAATTCATTAATTGTGTCATATAAACTTCAGAACCATCTTGTAAATTGAACATCCAGTTACTTTACCTTGGGTGAAATAATGCTTTCAATAGTAGCCTCCAGATTGCACTCAAAGACATGAGCTTTTGTTAGCTTTTTATCCCAATGGGCAGCAAGCCATATCTTAGCCAGTGGCCCACGTTTGCTCAGAAATAAGGAAGCATAGAACATTGCTGCAGCTGCAAGAACCACAAGCGAGAGAAAATGCTGTTGAAGAAGAAAATTTATAGTGAAACATTGAAGAATAATGGATCAGATTAGTGAAAATACAGCAAGGTGCAAGTATGCTAGCACAAGCTATATAGGGACAGTTTTTTCTTAATTTCCTATTTATTATTTAAATGAATGTTTTATAAACTCAGCAATAAATCAAAATTCAAGTTGTCTACAATGTTTAGAAATCTTTTAACCTTCTTAAAATTGCTTAAACTCTTCCTAAGTGTTGAAATTCTTTAAATCACCAGCTCTGGTTAGTACATTCAAATGCATAGAAAACCTCTGTAAACACGTAGCCCCTGAATTCAGACTGAAAGAAATGGTTACAAGTCTTCCCCTGGTTACGAATACCCAACTTATGGATTGCCCATATGTATGAATGAACATTTGGGGAACCAGGAGAAATGATAGGGATAGATTTGCTGGTTGCTGCAGGCAGTTTCTGCTAATTGGGAACTGGACACTTTCCTTTGTTTTTTCTCCCAAACAATGCCTGGCCCCAGATTCAAAAACAGCTGTTTTCCTTCAACCATTTGGTTATAGATCCAACTAGCATAATACACACAAAATGCTGGAGGAACTCAGCAGGCCAGACAGCATCAATGCAGAGAAATAAACAAGTGATGCTTCAGTCTATGACCTTTAATCAGGAATACCCAGCCTACTGGAGGTACTCGGCAGATCAGATAGCATTATCGAGAGGAATAAAGACTTGATATTTCAGGTTGAGACTGTTCATCAGACTGGAAATGAAGGGAGAAGAAGCCAGAATAAGAAGGATGGGGGGGGGGGGGGGAAGGGGTGTTGCTCTGGATTTCCAGCATCTGCAGAATCTTTTGTGTTTAAAACCAGTACAGGATCATCACCACAGTTTAGCAATACTACAACTACTTTACACAAAAGTTGATTTTTTTCTATTTTCATTTGAGTTTCTTATACAATTTGTGTATAATTTATTCTGAGTTCGTGTTTTTTTTGCGAATGTTGCTTAACTGATGCTATGTGCCTGTGATGCCACCTGAACCTTGTTTTCCATTGCATCTGTGCATACATATACTTGTGCACACGACAATAAGCTCCACTGTGACTTTTGACTGCAGTCACTGGGTCAGTGAGGTCAGTTAACAGCTGCTCTTTTCCCATGCCTGCTTGCTCTCGTCACAGCCTTTTCTGTCATTTCCAATTTATGAATAGTTCTCAGGAACAGAACTTAGTCATACTGTGAGGACTTCCTATATGTGGTTGAAAGCAAGAGAGAAAACTTTAGGCTGTAGAATACAGATTGCCCGGTCACTTAAACAGAAGAATGGCAGGTGGAATTTAATCCAGAAGCATCTTTAATCAGACGCAAAGATTGAGTTTAAAGTGATTTCAGAAAGTTTATTTTTCCACACAGCGTGGTTGGAATTCGGAATACACTACCTGAGAGGGTGGAGGAGGCAGTAATTCTCAAACATTTACTCAGACTTGAATTGCTAAGGCACAGAAGGCTACTGAAGAGGTGCTGGCAAATAAGATTAGTGTATACAAAGGGCCTATTGCTGTGCTGTATGACTCTGGAGGCAAGGTAATGTATTTGAGAAGGTATAAAAAGACAAATGAAAACACAGTAAATGAGAAGATACTGGGAGTACAGAGGAACGGAAGAACTTGGAAGAATATGCCCATAGATTGTTAAAGTTAGCAAGTTAGATCAGTAGTTGTATAGCTATATGGAACATGTTCCTTTACTTTGCTGAGGCAGGGCATGTAAGACAAAGGAACTTACATGAAATTCTAGCAGATCCCAGTTTGAGTACTGCATATAGTTTGATCACCAGGTTACAAAAAGATGCAAATGTCCTGAGATCTAGAGACTTATGAGGATTTGCCAAAATTTGAAAGCTTCAGCAATGAAGAAAAAAGATGGGCTAGAGTTGTTTCCTTGTGAAAGGGAAGATTAAGGAGAAGAAATTTAGGTAAATAAGATAAAGGGGCCCAAAGGAATTGAAAACAAAGAGTGCATAGATTTGAAGAACATAAGACCATAAGACATAGGAGCAAAATTAGGCCATTCAGCCCATTTGATCATGGCTGATTTATTATCCCTCTCAACCACATTCTCCTTCCTTCTCCCTATAACCTTTGACACCCTATCAACCTCCACTTTAAATTTACTTTTTGACTTGGCCACCACAACCATCTGTGGCAATGCATTCTATATTTACCTAAAGAAATTCCTCCTCATCTCTGTTCTAAATGAATATCCCTCTATTCTAAAGCTGTGCTCTCTGGTCCTAGACTCCCCCAGTGTTGTAAACATCCTCTCCACGTCCACTCTGTCTAGGACTTTCAACATTCAATAGGTTGCAATAAGATCCCTCCTCATTCTTCTAAACAACAGCAAGTACAGGCCCAGAGCTACCAAATATTCCACATGTGTTAACCCTTTCAATCTCAGGACCATTCTCATAAACCTCCAACTGGATGCTCTCCAATGCCAGCAAATTTTTTTTTAGAATAGGGTCCAAAACTGCTCACAATACTTCAAATGTGATCTGACCAATGCTTTATAAAGCCTCAGCATTACACCCCTACTTTTATATTCTAGTCCTCTGGAAATAAATATGAACATTGCACTTGCCTTCCTTACTACTGACTCAACCTGCAAGTTAAGCTTTGGGAACCCTGCAACAGGACTCCCAAAGTCCCTTTGCACCTCTGATTTCTGAATTAAATCCTGTTTAAAAAATGTCTTTATTCCTTCTACTGAAGTGTATGATCAAACACATCCCTACACAATATTCCTGATGACATGTCTCAGCCGGCAACGTCAACTATGCACTTTTCGATAAATGCTGCCTGGCCTGCTGAGTTCCTCCAGCATTTGGTGTGTTGCTTGGGAGTTCCAGCATCTGCAGATTTTCTCTTGTCTATATTCCATCTGCCAATATTCCTATTGTCTATATTCCATTGCCCAGAATCCCAATCTGACCAAGTCCTGCAAACACCATGCTTCTCCAACACTACCTGCTTCTCTACCTATCTTTGTATCATTCGCAAACTTGGCTTCAAAGCTATCAATTCCATTTATTATGGAGATGTAAACAATCCCAATAAAAAAAATGTACTCTGTAGTACCAATATTGAAACCAAATTAGCAGCACCATGTCCTCTGGAGCATAAGTCAGTGTCTATAACAGCATAAAAAACATAAACCAGGGTGAGCCCAAATCCCAGTGTCCATTCCACTATTCAGTAATTAAGCTAATCCTGCATCTTCACTTACAGGTACATTTGTGCCCAATTCCTAATATTCCTCTTATCTTAAGAGCTAAGAAGCCACCAATCCCAACCTTGAATATATAATGTTCAGAAGTTTGCTATTATCTTGTCTGCATAATGGTTCCAATCCAGTCAGTGTAAACAAAAGCACTGGCACGGTGGCATAGTGGTTAATACAACACTTTACACTATAGGTGATCCGGGTTCAATTCCCTCTGCTGTCTGTAAGTAAGGAGTTTGTGCATTCTCCCTGTGACCACGTGGGTTTCCTCCCACAGTCCAAAATGAACTAGTTGATAGGTTAATTAATTGGTCATTGTAAGTTGTCCCATGGTTAGGATAGGGTTAAATCAGGACCTACTGGGTGGCAGGCCTGAAGGAACGGAAAGACAGTTCCACTCTGTATCTCAATAAATAAAAATAAATTAAAACTTTCTGTATTTACAATCAAACAGGAATTTATTTAAAACCAAGCTGGTACATGAGACTGCTGCATTGTTAAGAGATGATCTCTGCTGCATGTGATGATGGATTTGGTATAGTACACTCTGGTAATCCAAACGACTGGCACATTGGTACTGCCAGATATTCTGAAATAGACAACATTATTTCCTTTTAATTCACGTTTTTTAGATACCACACAAGGGTGTAATAATGATTTTTCAGTGAACTTGCTCTATTGTGACCTGGTTAATCCAAAAGGACACCATGCGCCAGACAAGAATGGCTGACTGTCTGGTGCAACATGCAAAACAAAAGTGAACTTGCCGTATGGATCTGGCTGAGGAATATTGGGCCAAAGTATTGAATAGGGTTCATTTCTCATCATCGTGTGCTAGACTGGGGCTCATACAATTTAAAGTTTTACACAGGGTACATTTAAGTAAAGCCAGACTTGCAGACATATACCCTGGGACAGACGCTGGCTGTGACAGGTGGTCCTTCTCTCCGGCTGGTTTAGTACATGCATTTTGGTCATGCCCTCGGCTTGATGACTATTTGGGCACTGGTTTTTAAAATTATCAGCGAGGTTTTGGGGGTGACACTGAGACCTTGCCCGCTTATAGCTGTATTTGGTGTGGCAGATGATGATTTGGGTTTAAATGCAAGCCAGTCGGATATCATTGCACTTACATTGCTATTGGCCCGTAGGAGAATTCTGCTGGTTTGGAAATCTGCCACTCCCCCAACTGCTGCTGCTTAGTTAGAAGATGTAATGTTTTTTCTGAAATTAGAAAAGATTAAATTCACTTTGAGGGGGTCTGTGAAAAAGTTCTATTCGAAATGGGGACCTTTCTTATCATATTTTGGGAGTCTTAAGGAATTACCTACTAGTTGAGAGCATTTGATTGTACTTGGGAAATTGTCTCCCATCTAACACGCTTATAATTTACCTCACAGGGTGATTGATGAATTGTAATTATGAGTGTATTTTGGATCAACTGACATGTTGCAGATGCGTGTGAGCCATCGGCTTGAAGTAGTGTGAGGGTATGGTTGTGAAATGTCCGTACTTGTATTTGTGAATTGTTGTGTTGTAAATATATTAGCTGCCACGATATGTTCGGGGAGGATGGGTGGGGGGAGGTTTGTTTTGGGGGTACGATATAAAAGCAAAATGGAGGAAAATGTGATCCATTATATATTCTGTATTGTGTCATTCCTTCAATAAAAAAAAAATTAAAAAGTGAACTTGCTTAAAAGATAGCAAGAAAAGACACACAAGTGAGTTCAAAGATTGAATGGGAATTTAAGAGAATACAAAAACAGGGGCTACATCATGTTATAGTATACAGGGCAACAGGGGTCCCTGAGTGTGAATGGAAACACAGAATGCAGTGAATTGAAGGGTGAACAAAAACAGAAGCCTTGGTGAGTGAGAGAGAGAACAAGCACAGGGAAATAGTATGTCAGAGGGAGATTGGAAACAGGGAAATGGTGTTAGAGGGAAAATGAGAACACAGAAGTGGTGAGTCAGAGGAACGAGAACAGGGAAATAGTGTGTCAGAGGGAAAACAGGAACAGGGATATAGTGTGTCAGAGGGAGAACAGGAACAGGGATATGGTGTGGCAGAGAGAAAACAGGAACAGGGATATAGTGTGTCAGAAGGAGAACAGGAACAGGGATATGGTGTGACAGAGGGAAAACAGGAACAGGGATATGGTGTGGCAGAGGGAAAATGAGAATGGGTTATCACACTTACTGTAACAGTCTGTTCTACCCGCAAGTTAAAGACCTACTGCACTCCAGGAAAAGAAAATCAGGAGAACACACACCAGTCCTCATCAAGGGATCAGCAGGAGAAAGGGTGAACAACTTCAAGTTCCTGTGTGTCGACCTCTCTGGGAACCTAGCCTGGGTCCAACATATTGATGCAATTATGAACAAGACATGACAGCAGCTAGGTTTCATTTGGAGTGTGAGGAGATTTAGTATGTCGTAAAGATTCTAGCAAATTTCTACAGGTGTACTGTGGAGAACATTCTAGCAGGTAGCATCACCGTCTGTTACAGAGGGGCCACTGCACAGGATCAGAAAGAGTTGCTGAAAGTTGTAAACTCAGCCAGCTCCATCACAGGCACTAGTCTCCCTAGCACTGAGGACAACTTCAAAAAGTGATGCCTCAAAAAGATGGCATCCATGAATAAGGATCCCCATCACCTAGGACATCCCCTCTTTTCATTGTTACCATCAAGGTGGTCGTACAGGGGCCGGAAGACCTATACTCAGCAATTCAGGAGCAGTTTCTTCCATCAGATTTCTGAACAGTGCATGAACCCATGAATACTACTTTACTTTTCCTTTTTCATTGAACGAATTAATTAATTCTGCAAATGACATTAACTTGCACTATACTGCTGCTGCAAAATAACAAATTTCATGACCTACCTGAGCAAAATTGATTGTATTTGACTCAGTAAATGGTGCATTTCAAAAACTATTCTTGGTTTAAAGCGCTGTGATGTTTGGAATGTGACAATGCACCAGATCAATAAGTATGCACTTGTCAGAAAACAACCACTTCCAGGGATTCAGATGAAACTTATCACTGATAGGTTTGGTGATCTCAGCTGCAATGGGCAATCTCTGCAACTTCTGCTGTTTCTCTACCATTTAATATACTGATTCAAAAATACTGCTGGAGCTGGAGCATTTGTCACTGAAGTCATAGCAATGAGCTATAAATTTATGTTTACTATGAACTCCAGTTTGCATTGCCCAAGGTTTCAGTTGCCTCTGGTGGATTGGAGGGGTTGCAGCTTTGGTGCCATCACTAGCCTCTGGTCATTTTGCAGCGGACTAGGCATGCAGACCCCAAACAATGCAAAACGTGGCATATGGCAACTAAAACCCGCCCGCAAAGGAAGGTTCCCAAGAGCTTTACCATATGCATCGTTGCACTTCGAGTGGCCAAGGGACAACGGCCATTACCCCTTCTGCACCCGCCGCCCACTTTAAGTAAGGTTGCGTCCACTAAAACCACCCACATTAAGTAAGATTGCACCAACTTTAAGCAAAATTGCAGTCAAGTTTGATCCCAATTTGCCAAATGTTCCCTGTTGTAGTCGCCACCCTTCCAAGAGCCCTCTCGGGGATAGGTACCACACTCTACAACTTGTTCACACTTGCTGTATTTACAGCAATTTATTCTCCCCGGTTTGCATTGAATATGATGCACTAGGTGCACCGCACTTTTCTGCCCCCACCCCGCTGGGCTCGGTTAGGGGAGCACACGCAACGCAGTGCGATCACAAGAGCACGCACACCTTAACGAGGAGGGAGCGAGAACGGCCCAGCAGCGATGGTGGGGAGATTGTACTCAAGGCGCCTGCGGAGCACTCGCTTCTTTCTCTGCCCTGAGGCAATGCCCACCCGCCTTCGAAACGCGCGCCGCGGGAAGCGGAATCACGCGAGGGCGACGGCAGAGCGCGCGGCGCGGCGCGGCGGTTGGAGCTGGGGCGAAGCAGACGCGAGACGGTTCGCGCGGCGCGTGTTCCCTAATATCTCCCCACCTCCCGCCAAAACCACATCACCCACCTATATCAGCTCTTCAACTTGAAATGGGGGAAATGTCATTAAGACTTAGAAGAATAAAGCTAATGCTAAATTACTGGGTTAACATCATGGGGCATGACTACTCACATCCAGCTAAAGCTATATTAAAAGACTGCTGGGAACATAATAAGTCAAGTCACATAGAACACATAGAATAGTTCAGCACAGTACAGGCACTTCGGCCCACAATGTTGTGCCGACCCTCAAACCCTGCCTCCCATATAACCCCCCACCTTAAATTCCTCCATATACCTGTCTAGTAGTCTCCTAAACTTCACCAGGGTATCTGCCTCCACCACTGACTCAGGCAGTGCATTCCACGCACCAACCACTCTCTGAGTAAAAAACCTTCCTCTAATATCCCCCTTGAACTTCCCACCCCTTACCTTAAAGCCATGTCCTCTTGTACTGAGCAGTGGTGCCCTGGGGAAGAGGCACTGGCTATCCACTCTATCTATTCCTCTTATTATCTTGTACACCTCTATCATGTTATAATAGCTTTGGATGGATTGGGGATGCAGCAGCACAAAAATATGGTTAATTAATGGCAATATTGAGTGCATTATCTTGGATAGAAGAAAATAATAACAAAAAGGCTGTAATCTGTTCAGACAGTTTATCTGCATTAACCTCGATCAAATCAAGAAAATCAGAAAGTAGACAGGAAATTTTATTGGAGATTTTATGCAAATTATATACTGTCACGCAGGTGAGCAACTGCTAGAAAGTTCAGCAGTCTAATGAGCAAGGAGGCAATTAAAGGAGAGAGTATGGCGCTAGCTGAGACACGAGCTGGGAAGTCACCATGGTAACAGTTCAGAGCGGTTGAGCTAACGGATGCTGGAATTTTGGATGGATTATAAAATGTTGATCCTTCTGTCTGATAACTGCAGAGGAGGCACGACACGAGCGAACTGGGGAAGCTACCCGAGAAACCACTGGTGGAGTTTAAGACCACCACAAGTGTGGAGGCGACGGACCGATTAATTTTAACCTGTGATTACCAGTGCGGGTAAGAGCTTGCCTGTGGGGGTCTGCTGGTGGTGAATCCATGCCGTGGGTTAGTAGACCATTCCCTAGAAGGGGCTCTGTCCATCTGTGTCTGTGTGGGGGTCACACCAAGTGACTCTGAAGACTTCGGAAGCAAGAACAACTAAAGCTGCCAACTTGAACATCAACTCAATTAACTCTCTCTCCATCAATTCAACTCAACGCAACACAAAGTGACCTGAACTGCTTAAACTTACCTGACACCGTAAGACTGATATCTACCTCCCGGACTATTATTTTTTGTATCCACACACAGATTTACAGATATATATATAATAGTTTATAACCTGTATTGTATTGCTCGGTTTAATGATATTAATTTGTAGTAGTAATAAATATAATCTTAATTTATATTAAACCAGACTCCAGGTGTGTTCCATTTCTGCTGGTCCTTTTCAACCTGTCACGGGGTTTGTGACAATACACTGAACAAAAATGGGGTAGAAGTCCTTTCTTTGGGTTCCTGCTCATTGTGGAGTGGAGGGTAACGAAAAGGTGGATAGTACAGCTAAACAATTGCTCAAATCATCTATAATAGAGGTCCAGTTCCCTCTTAGCAAAGCGGAAGTCAAGAGCATTATTAAAACACGTATTGAGGAGACATAGCATAAGCATTGGGATGAGAGTGAAACAGGGAGACAACTGTACAAAATACAGAGGCAAGTCAGATACAAAAGATTGTCAAGTGGATATAGAAAGACAGAAGTGATCATCAGTTGTTTGAGAATTGGACACTCTAATCTTAATTACACATTACGCAGAATAGGGAAACATCCAGCTGGGTTGTGTGAATACTGTAATCAACCAGAAACAGTTGAAAATGTATTGATAAAATGTAAGAAGTATCAAAAAGAAAGAGTGAAGATGATAGGAGCGCTTAAGATAAACAAAAAAACTGATGTGGGTATAGAAGATATTTTAAGTGGGAAATCAAGAGAAATACAGATCCATATCATGAAGTATCTGAAAGACAGGTTTATTATATAGAAAAAGGTTGAACAAGTTGGGTCTTTATTCTTTGCAGTGTAGAAGGTTGAGGGGGGACTTGATAGAAGTATTTAAAATTATGAGGAGGATAGATAGAGTTGGCATGGATAGGCTTTTTCCATTGGGAGTAGGGGAGATTCAAACAAGAGGACATGAGAGTTAAAGGGCAAAATTTTAGGGGTAACATGAGGGGGAACTTCTTTACTCAGAGAGTGGTAGTTGTGTGGAACGAGCTTCCAGCAGAAGTGGTTGAGGCAGGTTCGATGTTGTCATATAAAGTTAAATTGGATAGCTATATGGACAGGAAAGGAGTGGAGGGTTATGGGCTGAGTGCAGGTCAGTGGGACTAGGTGAGAGTAAGAGTTCGGCATGGACTAGAAGGGCCGAGATGGCCTGTTCCCGTGCTGTAATTGTTATATGGTTAATACAGGGAATGCAATTCTTTTCCCTTCTCCTGTTTATCCAACAATCAACACTCCAGTCTAGCAGGTGGCGGTAATGCACCTTAAAGCTGGGGGGGGGGGAAGAGGAGGAGGAGGATGATGATGATCACCCAGTCTTCCATAACCAGGCCACCTCCTCCCCTCCCTCCATAACCAGATCACCCCTCCCTCCATAACCAGGCCACTCCCCTCCATAACCAGATCATTCCTTCCTCCATAGCCAGATCAGCTCCTCTATCCAAAACCAGATCACCCCTCCCTCCATAACCAGGTCACCTCCTCCTCCTTCCATAGCTAGGTCACACCTTCCCTTCAAAACCAGGACACCCCTCCATCAAAACCAGATCATTGCTTCCCTCAAAAACCAGGTCACCTCCTCCCTCCATAACCAGGTTAATCCTTCTTCCATAACCAGGTCAACCCCTCTATCCAAAACCAAGTCACTCCCTCCCTCCAAAGCCAAGTCACTCCCTCCCTTCAAAACCAGATGACTCCTCCTTCCGAAACCAGATCTCTCCCTCACTCCTAAACCAGATAAGCCCCTCTCTCCAAAATCAGTTCACTCCCTCTTTCCAAAACCATATCACTCCTTCCCTCCCTCCACAACCAGATCCTTCCTACCCTCCAAAGCCAGATCACTCCCTCCATCTAAAACAACATCACTCCCTCCTCCATAACCAGATTCTTCCCTCCCTCCCTCCCTCCAAAACCAGATCACTCACTCCACCAAAGCCACATCACTCACTCCTGCCAAAGCCAGATTGCTCTCACATCTAAAACCAATTCACTGCCCTTTCGCCAACCACATCACCACTCCGTCCAAAACATGATCACTCTCTTCTTCCGAGACAAGATCACTCCCTCCTTCATAACCACATTACACCCTCCCACCAAAACCAGATCTCTTTTTCCTTCAAAACTAGATCATTGACTATCATTCAGTAGCAATTACATCCATTGTGATGAGGTGCTTTGAGAGGTTGGTGATGAAACACATCAACACCTTCCCGAGAAGCAACTTGGATCCATTCCATAACCTGTCCTCCATAAACAAATCACTCCTTCCTTCCAAAGCCAGATCACTTCCTTCTTCCAAAACCAGATCACTCAGTCCTTCAAAACCAGATCACTCCCAACCAGCTCATACCAACCTCCAAAACCAGATTACTCCCCTCAAAACAGATCACTCCCTCCCTACAAACCAGATCATTCCATTCTTCCAAAATCAGATCACTCCATCTTCAAAAACCAGATCACTGTCCCTCCAAGACAAGATCACTCCCTCCTCCATAACCACATCACCCCTCCTTCCAAAATCAAATCGCTCTCTCTCTCCAAAACCAGATCACTCCTTCCCTCCAAAACCTGACCACTTCTTCTCTCCTAAAGCACACCATTCCATCTTTCCAAAAGCACATCACTCCTTCTTTCCAAAACTGCATAACTCCCTCCCTCTAAAAGCAAATGACTCCCTTTCTACAAAACCAGATCACCCACCCCCTCCAAAACCAGATCTCTCCCTCCCTTCCAAACCAGATCACTCCCTCCCACCAAAGCCAGAACACTACCTCCTCCAGGTAGGGATATGAAGGGCTATGGTCCCGATACAAATCCATAAGAGCATAAGACATAGGAGCAGAATTAGGCTATTTGGCCCATTGAATCTGCTCCACCATTCCATCATGGCTGATCCCGGATCCCACTCAACCCATACACCTGCCTTCTCACCATATCCTTTGATGCCCTGACTGAGCAGAAATGATTAACTTCCACCTTAAATATACCCAGGACTTGGCCTCTACTGCAGTGTGTGGCAGAGCATTCCACAGATTCAGTACCCTAGCTAAAAGAAAATTCCTCCTTACCTGTGTTCTAAAGGGTCACCCCTCAATTTTGAGGCTGTGCCCTCTAGTTCTAGATACCCTCACCATAGGAAACACCCTCTCCATAGCCACCCTATCTAATCCTTGCAAAATTCAGTAGGTTTCAATGAGATCTCTCTGCATTCTTCTAAATTCCAGTGAGTACAGGCCCAAAGCTGCCAAACTCTTGGTGTCCTGTTACACTCACCTCAATAATAAGTAAATGCTTTGAGAGGCTGGTCAAGCACTATATCTGCAACATGGTACCACCCACACTGGACCCCCTACATTTTGCCTACCGACAGAACCGATCAACAGATAACGCAATAGCCCGAGCTCTACACTGTCCTTACACACCTGGAGAAAAGGGATGCTTCTTGGACTACAGTTCAGCATTCAGCACCATAATTTCCTCCAGACTTGACAAGAAGCTCAGAGACCTCATCCTTCACCCTGCCTTGTGCAACTAGATCCTGTACTTCCTGTCAGATTGCCGGCAGGTGGTAAGGGTGGGCATCCTCACCTCTGCCCCTCAACACAGGAGACCCCCAGGGCTGTGTCCTAAGCCCCCTGCTTACTCTCTGTATACCCATGACTGTGTCACCACCCACAGCTCCAATCTGCTAATTAAATTTACCAAATGATACTACATTGGTTGGCCTTATCTCAAATAATAACAAGGCAGCCTACAGAGAAGAAGTCACCCTATCTAGTGTTACGTGACCACGGATTTTGTTTACCGTGGGCGTCACTTTAAACACCTGGACAAGGCGGGAGTATGACGTCAGTACCACAGAATGCGGGCAGACTGCTGGGACATTCAGGAGTGAGAGGGAGAGTGAAGACTTCGGACTGTGAGCTAGAGCTCGCTACAGTAATGGGTGAAGTTTGATACTTCCCCATGCCCAAAGGATTGGGTGAATGAGCAACACACAGTGCATATTGGATATACAACTGTCACTTCTTATGATCCATACATGGATTTTTGGAGTATTTTGTGGTGACCACTTACGTTAATCCTTACATGGAATCGGGTGTGTTATGTGGTGACCACTTGTGCTAAGGAATATTCCGTGACTATCACCTTGTAATATCTCTACGTGGATTTCGGAATACAACTCAACGGCTGAGATCTTCTGTGACTGTCACTTCGTTTTCCCAGCGTGGAACCTATGGAATTCTTCGTGATCGCCCCCTTGTTGCATTTTAGTGTGGATTTACAAGTTTCTCCCCGCACCTGTTCCGTGGATCACTGGAGCTTTTCAGCTTGCCATTTTAAAACTTTAAGAACTGTTCCTAAGCTTGATAGTTGGGAGCTACAACGCATAACACTGTTAACTTCTGTTTAGAAGAGTAATTTGTTTAATTTTCTTTATTTTGAGTGGATACTAATAAATATAGTGGTTTAACATTAAACCCTAACTCAGTTAATGGTCTATGGCTGCTGGTACGTAACACTAGTCCTTTCAACATTAGATCCCCACACATTCTTCTAAATTCCAGTGAGTACAGGCCCAAAGCTGCCAAACACTCCTCATAAGTTAGCACCGTCACTCCCAGAATCATCCTTGTGAACCACCTCTGGACCCTCTCCAACCTTCTCTGGATCCTTTGAGATTTTGGGCTCAAAACTGTTGACAATACTCCAAGTGCAGCCTGACTACTGTCTTATAAAGCCTCAGCATTATCTCCTTGCTTTTATATTCTATTTCCCTTTGAAATAACTGTCAACATTGCATTTGCCTTCTTTACCACAGACTCAACCTGTAAATTAATCTTCTGGGAGTCTTGCACAAGGACTCCTAAGTCCCTTTGCACCTCTAATATTTGAACTTTCTCCCCATTTAGTTAATTGTCTGCACTATTATTCCTTTTACCAAAATGCACTATCGTACATTTCCCAACACTGTTTTCCATCTGCCACTTTTTTCACATTCTTCCAATTTGTCTAAACCCTGTTGCAATTGCTTTGCTTCCTCAGCACTACCTACCCCTCCACCTATCTTTGTACCATATGCAAACTTTGCCACAGAGCCATCAATTCCATTATCCAAATCATGAACAAACAATGTGAATATTAGCGGTCCCAATACTGACCTCTGAGGAATACCACTAGTCATTGGCAGCCATACCAAGAGGGGCCTTTTTATTCCCACACACTGCCTTCTACCTGTCAGCCATTCCTCTATCTATGCTAGTATCTATCCTGTAACACCATTGCACTTCATCTTGCTAAGCAGCCTCATGTGTGGCACATTATCAAATGCCTTCTGAAAATCCAAATAAATGACATCCACTGCCTCTTCTTTGTCTGTCATGCTTGTTACTTCCTTGAAGAACTCTAACAGATTTACATAGAACATAGAATAGTACAGCACAGTACAGGCCCTTCAGCCCACAATGTTGTGCTGGCCCTTAATCCCTGCCTCCCGTATAACCTCCCACCTTAAATTCCTCCATATACCTGTCTAGTAGTCTCTTAAATTTCACCAGTGTATCTGCCTCCACCACTGACTCAGGCAGTGCATTCCACACACCAACCACTCTCTGAGTGAAAAACCTTCCTCTAATATCCCCCTTGAACTTCCCACCCCTTACCTTAAAGTCATGTCCACTTGTATTGAGCAGTGGTGCCCTGGGGAAGAGGCACTGGCTGTCCATTCTATCTTTTCCTCTTAATATCTTGTATACCTCTATCATGTCTCCTCTCATCCTCCTTCTCTCCAGAGAGTAAAGCCCTAGCTCCCTTAATCTCTGATGATTGGTCAGAAATCATGCTGACTTTGAGGTACCCTGAAATCTCATCCTTAATAACACTTTCCCCACCACTGAGGTGAGGCTAACTGGCCTATAATTTCCTTTCTTTTGCCTTCCTCCCTTCTTAGAGTGGAGTGATATTTGCTATCTTCTAGTCCTCCGGGACCATGCCAGAATCAGATTGATGGGAGTAGGCATTTGAAATGGTTCAGCACTGATTAGATGGGCCAAAGGGCATGATTCTGTGCTGTACTTTTCTATGACTCTATGAATCTAATACTTTTGCATATAGCTGTGGAGAGTATTATGTCTGGTTGCATCACAGCCTGGTATGGAAACACTAATGCCCCTGAAAGGAAAATCCTCCAAAAAGTAGTGGATACACTCCAACCCTTTACAGGTAAAGCCCTCCCCACCACTGTGCACATGTGCACAGAGCGCTGGTGCAGAAAAGCAGTATCCATCATCAGGGATCCCTACCTTCCAGGTTATGCTTTCTTCTTGCTGCTGTGAGAAGAAGGTACAGGAGCCTCAGGACTCACACCACCAGGTTCAGGAACTGTTATTATCCCTCAACCATCAGGCTCTTGAACCAGTGGGGATAACATTATTCAACATCACTTGCCCCATCACTGAACTGCTCCCCCAACCTATGGGCTCATTTTCAAGGACTCTTCACCTCACATTCTTGACATGTATCGCTTATTTATTTATTAGTATTACTTCTCTTTTTTTCCTTTTGCAAATACAATTTGCTGTCTTTTGCACATTGGTTGCTTGTCTGTCCTGTTGAGTGTGTCCTTTCATTGATTCTATTGTGGTTCTTGGATTTATTGAGCATGCCCACAAGAAAATGAATCTCAGGGTTGCATATGGTGACATAATGTGCTCTGATAATAAATTTGAACTTTGAACTCTACAAATAGCCTTCTGTAGGTTGTGCCTGGAATTCTTGTATAGTTTTGGATCACCGGTCTTGAATGCCGCAGAACTAGCCCTCAGCCTGATGCTAATTGCTCAAACTTTTGTTGGATCATTTTGGATTTGCCACATCTAAAGGATTTAATGGAGTTCACTGAGGCGCTGAAAGATAAATTATGTGCTCAGCAAGGGAAGACATTCATGGTTTGGAAATCTAAAGTACTATTCTGTTGTGATTTATAAATGTTTACTTATCAAAATAATATCTTAGAACAAATATGAAATGCCACAGATAAATTATGAGAACAGCCCTAAGAATATTGGTTTCATGGAGGAAATAGATGGCAGACTATTTGCAGTTCATACAGGCAGAATAGACAGCAGTAAGCATATTTTCTGAAAAAATACCCAAGACACATCCATTAGATACACCAGACCTTAACACTTTATTTACTTTTCGATTACAGTACCATAAATGAATGAATAAATATGATGAAGCTGGAATAAGACAGTGAAAGCATACTTTTCCTTTGGGTGGGTGTGTTTGTTCACACAATCTTTATAATATGTTAACTTAGGAAAAATGTATAAGCTGATCAAAAAGATGAGAACGCTCAAACTGAATAGATAAAGTCGTTTTGCTTGTGTTTAGTTCATAATCTAATGGCTACAAAATGTAAGATAGTAATTGACAATTTCAAAATAAAATGCTCAGAAGATGGTGCAATTCATCTCCATATTAAAAAGTTGAAGTAAATTGTGGAGCAGTAAATCATGAACATGATTTTCTGCAAATGCTGGAAATCAAGAGCAACACACACAAGATGCTGGAGGAAATCAGCAGGTCAGGCTGCATCTATGGAAATGAATAAAGAGTCAACGTTTTGAGCCAAGACCCTTCAGGATTGGAAAGAAGAAGCCAGAATAAAAAGGTGGGAGAAGTGAAAGGAGTACACACTGGCAGGAGATAGGTGAAACCAGGTGAGGGGAGAAGGTGGGTGGGTGGGGAAAGTAAGTAAAAAGCTAGGAGGTGATAGCTGGAAAAGGAAAAAGGGCTGAAGAAGAAGGAATCTGATAAGAGAGGACAGAGGACCAAGAAAGAAAGGGAAGGAAGAGGAGAACCTAAGATTGGTGATGGTCAGTTGAGGGGAAGTGATGGGTTAGAGGGGAATCCTAATGGAGAATTAAAAAAGAGAGAAGAGGGAGGAGGAAGAAGTTACCTGAAGTTAGAGAAATTAAGAACATAAGAAATAGGAGCAGGAGTAGGCCATCCGGCCCATTGAGCCTGCCCTGCCATTCAACAAGATCATGGCTGATCTGTCCGTAAACTCAGCTCCATCTACCTGCCTTTTCCCTATAACCCTTAATTCCCCTACTATGTAAAAACCTATCTGTTTCTTAAATATACTTTTTTTTTAGATTATGAAGACACTCTTTTATTGTCATTTAGTAATGCATGTATTAAGAAATGATACAATATTTCCTTCGATGTGATATCACAAAACACAGGACAAACCAAGAGTAAAAAAATTGACAGAACCACATAATCATAACATATAGTTACAACAGTGCAACAATACCATAACTTGATGAAGTCCATGAGCGCAGTAAAAAGTTCAAAGTCTCTCAAATGTCCCACATCTCACGCAGATGGGAGAAGGAAGAAAAACTCTTCCTGCCATACCCGACCATGGTCCAACTCTGAGTCATCTGAAAACTTCGAGCTCTGATCAGCTCTCCGACACCGAGTACTGAGCGCCATCTCTATCTGAACAATTCAACTTCCATCTCGGTCGCCAACAGCAGGCAAAGCCGGGGATTTTGAGGCCTTCCCTCCGAAGATTCCCGATCACGCAGTAACAACAGCAGCGAACTGGTGTTTCAGAAATTTTTCCAGATGTTTCTCTGTGCTTTCACGTCCGTCTCCATCAAATCAGAATTGTCCACGGCCCCTGTTTAACGGATACGGTATCATTTTTAACCGGAGGGCTGCGCATGCGCAGCGCGCTGCTCCCTCTCCTGCCGCCGATTAGTGAAGAAGCCTCAACTGCTTCCCTGGGCAGAGAATTCCACAAATTCACCACTCTCTGGGAAAACAGTTTCTCCTCACCTCTATCCTAAATCTTCTCCCCTGAATCTTGAGGCAATGTCCCCTAGTTCTAGTCTCACCTACCAATGGAAACAACTTTCCTATTTCTATCTTATCTATCCCTTTCAAAATTTTGTATGTTTCTATAAGATCCCCTCTCATTCTTCTGAACTCCAGTGAGTATAGTCCCAGGCAATTCAATCTCTCCTCATAGGTTAACCCCTTATCCCTGGAATCAACCTGGTGAATTCCTCTGCACTGCCTCCAAAGCCAGTATATCCTTCCTCAAGTATGGAGACCAGAACTGCACACAGTACTCCAGGTACGGCCTCACCAGTACCCAGTACAGTTGCAGCATAACCTTCCTGCTTTTGAATTCAATCCCTCTAGCAATGTAGGCCAACATTCCATTTGCCTTCTTAATAACCTGTTGCACCTGCAAGCCAACTTTTTGCAATTCAAACACAAGCACTCCTAAGTCCCTCTGCACAACGGCATGTTGCAATTTTTCACCATTTAAATAATAATCTGCTCTTCTATTATTCCTTCCAAAGCGGATGATCTCGCATTTACCAATGTTATATTCAATCTGCCAGACCTTGGCCCACTCATTTAACTTATCTATATCCCTCTGCAGACTTTCCACAAAATAGTCATTCAATGCTTCAGCCATTTCCTTATCACCCAATATCAATTTCCACTTCTCGTCTTCCAAGGGACCTACATTGACTTCAGCCACCCTCCTCCGCTTTATATATTTATAAAAACTTCTGCTATCTGTTTTTATATTTTGTGCTAATTTACTTTCATATTCTATGTTCCCTTTCCTTATTTCTTGTTTAGTTGTTCTTTGTTGCTTTTTAAAGTTTTCCCAATCCTCCAGTCTCCCACTACTGTTTGCGACTTTGTACACATGAGCTTTTAATTTGATACTATCTTTTATTTCCTTAGTTATCCAAGGCTGGCTCTCTCCACACTTACTGTCCTTAATTTTGACTGGAATATACTTTTGTTGAGCACTTTGAAATATCTCTTTGAAAGTATTCCACTGTTCCTCAACTGTCCTACCAATAGCCTGTGCTCCCGATCCACATTAGCCAACTCCTCCCTCATCGCATTGTAGTCTCCCTTGTTCCAGCATAATACACCAGTTTTAGATCTAACTATTTCATCCTCCATCTGTATGCAAAATTCAGTCATACTATAATCACTCTTTCCAAGAGGATCCCTGACTACAAATTGATGCTTATGCCTTAAAATGGAAACTACCCACATAGGACATGAGGTGTTGCTCTTCCAAACTGAGTGTTGCCTGGACATGGCAGTAAAGGAGGCCATGGACCAGCATGTTGAAATACCCTCATTTTGTGGTGGAAGGTGCTTGACAAAGAAGTGTCCCAGTCTACATACCCAATTCCCAATTGTGGATCTTAGGGAGAAAGGAGTAGATTATACTTTTAGAGTTATATGAAATAGGTGAGAGGAATTGCTTATGAAAAAGGCATAAAAGATAAACCTATAGGCCAAATTGTCAATCTATATCTGATGGTCCTATAGCACTCAGAAGAGAAATGAATTGCTCAGAAGTAGCAATGTATAGTTCAATACTTGGAAGTAACTCAAGTGGACTATAATGACGGGGTGCAGATATGTCTCTACCAAAGGAGGTGTAAGTTGCTCCTTCCTCCGCAAGACTGCATGTTATCCTTGGGCAAGGTGTGGCACCTGCTTAGCCCCCAATCAGGGTTACGTGAAACCACAGGAGCAGGTAGTGGGTGGTCGTACGAGCAGCTGGTCCGTATCACAAGTCCTGATTATGCGACTGCTGACGCCAGGCAGATAATCTCTGAAGAGTACTGATGATGGCTAGGGTCACCCACCTGGTAAAGACACTACCCAAAGAAGGCAATGGCAAACCACTTCTGTAGAAAAAATTGCCAAGAACAATAATGGTCCTGGATAGAGACAGATGGGAAACCATGATTGCCTACGTCGTATGACACAGCACATAATGATGATGATGATAGATATATAATTCTTAACAGTTAATGATGCAGGTATGCTAAGGCTTTTATCAGCTGACTGAACACCTCCAACTTTATTCCTTCCCAAGAACTTAAGTTAAACTCTGGTAGATAGTGTATGTATTTCTGAACACCAAATTATATTAAAGATGAGTAACTGGCAAAGAGATACAGAAGAGATTTACAAGGATATTACCAGAACAAGATTATTGTAGCTATAAAAGAAGATTGGGCAGACAGTTTTGTTTCGAGTACTGACAGCTGACAAGAGATTAAATCAACATAAAATAAAACAAAAACATGCTATAGATGCTGCGCAGGTTAGTCAGGTTTGTTTGAGAAACGGATAGCGTTTCAGATTGATAGTCCTTTACTGATATGGTCATGTACCTCAAATGTTAATCCTGCTTCTCATTCCATTCCAAATATTTCTGGTACATTGTTTTTAGTTCAGATTTCCTGTCTCGACAATGTTTGGTTTAGGAGAAGTAATGGAAGATGTCAAAAAGATGAAATCTATCATGACGGGCCTCATCACCCTGGACATCAGGGAGAAGATGCAGCAGCCTGAGGACACACACTGATTGTTTTAGGAACGGCTTCTTCCCCTCCACCATCAGATTTCTGAAAGAACAATTAACCCACCCATGAAAATGACCTCACTATTTCTTGTTGTGTTTTTGCATTACCTAATTCCTTTAAGTTTAAAAACTGTATGTTTCTTATTGTAATTTATATATTGCACTGTACTGCTGCTGCAAAGCCAGAAATTTCATGACATATGCCAGTGATATTAAACCTGATCCTGATTCTAATTCTGGAAGTGTTGATGATCAAGAGGGACTGAGACAAAATCAAAAGGAAAGATCTATTTTTCTTTGCAGAGAACTATAATGCAAAAATATGACAGTTTTTTGAAACCCAATAGCAATGAATGACTGGAAGTCACTTCCTAAAATGGTGATTGAGACAGAAGTCGTTGTCTCCTTAAATCTGCCTTTGAAGGTCTATGACATGGAAAGTTGTGGAGCTGAAAGCTAGAATGTGAGATCAGGCTGGTAGCTCTCCACTGACTGACACAGACACAGTAGATTAAGTGTGCTGATTCTGTGCCATAAATTCCAAATGCTGTATGATTCATTATTACTGAAGCCAGAGAATGTAGAAGAAAAAGAATCTTAATTTTCCTGCCAACCACATAAAACTAACTAGCAATGCCTCTACTACACCCGTAATAAAAAAAAACTTGTTTAGATCACAGAAGCATTTGCTGTGGCAACAACTGTGCCATACCGAACATGAGGCTTACTTTGTCCTTCTGGCATCTTATTAGACAATATTGACTAGCAAATATGGGTTACTATAGAGATCTGTTACTATAGTGACATGTTTGTGTATGAGTAGCATTTGTTTCAGATGCAGGTAGGCTAACCCATCTAGACATGCAACAGGCAAACAGGATTATTAGTTATTCAAAACATGATTAGAAATGTCTAAATTTTTGAAGTCATTTTTGCAAGGGTCAATTGGAAATCAGAATGCTTCTTCCAAGAGCCTTTAACTTAGTCAGAAAATGTGTAAAGATTCAAGATTGTTTCTCATCGCTACAGGTACAGGAGCCTTAAGGCACTCACTCAATGATTCAGGAACAGCTTCTACCCTCTGCCATCCCATGAACACTACCTCACTACTTTTTTCTCTTTTTGCACTAATTATTTATAACCATATAACAATTACAGCACGGAAACAGGCCATCTCAGCCCTTCTAGTCCATGCCGAACTCTTGCCCTATCCTATTCCCACTGACCTGCACTCAGCCCATAACCCTCCATTCCTTTCCTGTCCATATATCTATCCAATTTAACTTTAAATGACAACATAAAACCTGCCTCAACCACTTCTGTTGTAAGCTTATTCCACACAGCTACCACTCTCTGAGTAAAGAAGTTCCCCCTCATGTTACCCCTGAACTTTTGTCCTCTAATTCTCAACCCATGCCCTCTTGTTTGAATCTTCCCCACTCTCAATGGAAAAAGTCTAACCACGTCAACTTTATCAATCCCCCTCATAATTTTAAACACCTCTATCAAGTCTCCCCTCAACCTTCTACTGTCATGGTCCGGTCCGTGAAGTCCGTATTCCGGTTCACGGTCCGGTCCATCGACCTTTGCTCCAGGTTTTCCTGTCTACCCTGTTTCTGTTCTTGTTGAGCTCTAATTGAGGCAGCTGATGCTCGTTGGGGCTGGCTGCATAAATACCTTCAGAGACCAGAGCATGGGGGCTGTATTTTTCTTGTCCTTACTCCTTGTATCCCTTCCTCTGCCTTCTGTTTCCTCGCCTGAAGCCTTGTCGGTAACTATCGCCTCACCTGAAGTTCTCATTTCGCCTTGCAATGCCTGAAGCCCTGCCTTGTCTTGCCGGTAACTCTCGCCTCACCTGAAGTTCTGTCTTGCCTTGCATTGCCTGAAACCTCGCCTTGTCTTTCTGTCTTGTCTTGGAGCCACCCTGTACCTAGCTCCCTTCCTGTCCCTTGCCTCCATCGGGCAAGCCAGGCTGTCTTGCTGTTACCTGCAGTTGGTTCTGTCCCTTCTTGTCCCTTGCTTCCATTGGGTAAGCCAGGCTGTCTTGCCGTTACCTGCGGTTGGTTCTGTCCCTTCCTGTCCCCTGCCTCCGTCGGGTAAGGCAGGCCATATTGCCATTACCTATGGTTGGTTTTGTCCCTTGCCTCCGTTGGGTGGAGTACCGCACCCTGCCCAGGAGGAGCTTCTAGTCTCCTGCCTCCAGCCTCCAGCCTTGCCTCGCCTCAAGTCTCCTGCCTCTAGCCTCCTGCCAAGCCTCACCTCAAGTCTCCTGCCTCCAGCCTCCTGCCAAGCCTCGCCTCAAGTCTCCTGCCTCCAGCCTCCTGCCAAGCCTCACCTCAAGTCTCCTGCCTCCAGCCTCCTGCCGAGCCTCACCTCGTCTCCTGCCTCTAGCCTCCTGCCAAGCCTCACCTCAAGTCTCCTGCCTCCAGCCTCCTGCCGTGCCTCCCCTCAAGTCTCCTGCCTCTAGCCTCCTGCCGTGCCTCCCCTCAAGTCTCCTGCCTCTAGCCTCCTGCCAAGCCTCCCCTCAAGTCTCCTGCCTCCAACCTCCTGCCGAGCCTCACCTTGTCTCCTGCCTCTAGCCTCCTGCCAAGCCTCACCTCAAGTCTCCTGCCTCCAGCCTCCTGCCTAGCCTCGCCTCAAGTCTCCTGCCTCCAGCCTCCTGCCAAGCCTCGCCTCAAGTCTCCTGCCTCCAGCCTCCTGCCAAGCCTCACCTCAAGTCTCCTGCCGAGCCTCACCTCGTCTCCTGCCTCTAGCCTCCTGCCAAGCCTCACCTCAAGTCTCCTGCCTCCAGCCTCCTGCCGTGCCTCCCCTCAAGTCTCCTGCCTCCAGCCTCCTGCCGAGCCTCCCCTTGTCTCCTGCCTCCAGCCTCCTGCCAAGCCTCACCTCAAGTCTCCTGCCTCTAGCCTCCTGCCAAGCCTCACCTCAAGTCTCCTGCCTCTAGCCTCCTGCCAAGCCTCGCCTCAAGTCTCCTGCCTCTAGCCTCCTGCCGTGCCTCCCCTCAAGTCTCCTGCCTCCAACCTCCTGCCGAGCCTCACCTTGTCTCCTGCCTCTAGCCTCCTGCCAAGCCTCACCTCAAGTCTCCTGCCTCCAGCCTCCTGCCTAGCCTTGCCTCAAGTCTCCTGCCTCCAGCCTCCTGCCAAGCCTCGCCTCGTTTCCTGCCTCCAGCCTCCTGCCGAGCCTCACCTCAAGTCTCCTGCCTCCAGCCTCCTGCCAAGCCTCACCTCGTCTCCTGCCTCCAGCCTCCTGCCAAGCCTCGCCTTGTCTGCCTCCAGCCTCCTGCCAAGCCTCGCCTCGTCTCCTGCCTCCAGCCTCCTGCCAAGCCTCGCCTCAAGTCTCCAGCCTCCTGCCAAGTCTCGCTTCATCTCAAGTCTCCTGCCTCCAGCCTCCTGCCAAGCCTCGCCTCAAGTCTCCTGCCTCCAGCCTCCTGCCGTGCCTCCCCTCAAGTCTCCTGCCTCCAGCCTCCTGCCGAGCCTCCCCTTGTCTCCTGCCTCCAGCCTCCTGCCAAGCCTCACCTCAAGTCTCCTGCCTCCAGCCTCCTGCCAAGCCTCGCCTCAAGTCTCCTGCCTCCAGCCTCCTGCCGTGCCTCCCCTCAAGTCTCCTGCCTCCAGCCTCCTGCCAAGCCTCCCCTTGTCTCCTGCCTCCAGCCTCCTGCCGAGCCTCCCCTTGTCTCCTGCCTCCAGCCTCCTGCCAAGCCTCACCTCAAGTCTCCTGCCTCCAACCTCCTGCTGAGCCTCCCCTTGTCTCCTGCCTCCAGCCTCCTGCCGAGCCTCGCCTCAAGTTTCCTGCCTCCAGCCTCCTGCCAAGCCTCATCTCGTCTCCTGCCTCCAGCCTCCTGCCAAGCCTCGCCTCGTCTCCAGCCTCCTGCCAAGCCTCGCCTCAAGTCTCAAGTCTCCAGCCTCCTGCCAAGTCTCGCCTCGTCTCAAGTCTCCAGCCTCCTGCCAAGCCTCGCCTCAAGTCTCCTGCCTCCAGCCTCCTGCCAAGCCTCGCCTCAAGTCTCAAGTCTCCAGCCTCCTGCCAAGCCTCGCCTCAAGTCTCCTGCCTCCAGCCTCCTGCCAAGCCTTGCCTCAAGTCTCCTGCCTCCAGCCTCCTGCCAAGCCTCGCCTCAAGTCTCTGGCCTCTAGCTTCAAGCCTGAGGACTCCAGCCTCCTGCCTCGCCTCACCTCTAGCCTCAAGCCTGAAGACTCCAGCCTCGACCTGCCTGCCTGCCTGCCAAGCCTCTTCCTTGCCTAGTTCTGGGGTCCGAACCAGAGGCAAGACCCAGGTACTGGGTCCTTGTCCAGTCTCTGGCTCGGAGTCCAAGCCCGGGCTCCTAGCTCTCTTGTCCAGTCCTGTTTCGGGTTCCTGGCTTTCATGTCCATGCCCTCGCCCTCAGCCTGTATCCTAGTTCTGTCCCTAGTACTTCAGTGTCTGTGCCTTGCACTTGGGTCCGTTCCCAGCCACCTCCTTATGACATCTACATTCCAAAGAATAAAGACCTAACTTGTTCAGCCTTTCTCTGTAACTTAGGAGATGAAACCCAGGCAACATTTTAGTAAATCTCTTCTGTACTCTCTCAATTTTATTGACATCTTTCCTATAATTCGGTGACCAGAACTGTACACAATACTCCAAATTTGGCCTTACCAATGCCTTATACAAATCCAACATTACATCCCAACTCCTATACTCAATGCTCTGATTAATAAAGGCCAGCAAACCAAAAGCTTTCTTCACCACCCTATCCACATGAGATTCCATCTTCAGGGAACTATGCACCATTATTCCTAAATCTCTCTGTTCTAAAGCATTCTTTAATGCCCTACCATTTACCATGTATGTCCTATTTTGATTAGTTCTGCCAAAATGTAGCACCGCACATTTTTCAGCAGTAAAATCTTTCGGCCCACGCTTCTAACTGTCCTAAATCTCTCTGCAAGTTTTGAAAACCTACCTCATCATCCACAACACCACCTATGTTAGTATCATCTGCATACTTACTAATCCAATTTACCACCCCATCATCCAGATCATTAATATATATTACAAACAACATTGGACCCAGTATAGATCCCTGAGGCACACCGCTACACATCGTCCTCCAATCTGACACACAGTTATCCACCACTACCGTCTGGCGTCTCCCATCCAGCCGCTGCTGAATCCATTTTACTACTTCCATATTAATGCCTAACGATTGAACCTTCCTAACCAACCTTCCATGTGGAACCTTATCAAAGGCCTTACTGAAGTCCATATAGACAATATCCACCGTTTTACCCTCGTCAACTTTCTTAGTAACCTCATCAAAAAATTCAATAAGATTTGTCAAACATGACCTTCCACGCACAAATCCATGTTGACTGTTCCTAATCAGATCCTGTCTATCCAGAAAATTATATATACCATCTCTAAGAATACTTTCCATCAATTTACCCACCACTGACGTCAAACTCAATATCAACTTATCCATTTTTATATTCCTTAAAAGTGTCAGTACTTCCTCTTCTTTAATTGTCATACTTTTCATAACTACCCTACTTGTTTCCTTTACCTTACACAATTCAATATCCTACTCCTTTAGCGAATACCGAAGAAAAAAAAATTGTTCAAAATCTCCCCCATCTCTTTTGGCTCTGCACATAGCCGTCCACTCTGATTCTCCAAGGGACCAATTTTATCCCTCACTATCCTTTTGCCACTTATTTAACTTATTTAATTTAAAAATATATAAATACCTCTTACTGCAATTTACAGTTTTTTATTATTATGTATTGCAACGTCCTGCTGCTGCAGGGCAACAAATTTCATGACATATGCCAGGGATATTAAACCTGTTTCTGATTCTGATTTTGATACACTGTGAAGCAGGCCCTTCCGGCCCTTTGAGCCATGCCGTCCCAGCAACTCCACAATCTCGTTTTAACCCTAGCCTAATCACAGGACAATTTACATTGATCAACCGGTATGTCTTTGGATTGTGGAAGAAAACCAGAGCATCCAGGGAAACCCATGCATTCCATGGGGGGGGATGTACGGAGACCCCTTGCAGAATGGCACCGGAATTGTACTCTGAACTCTGGAGAGCGATGAGCTGTAATAGCGTCGCACTAAATTCTAAGCTACATGGTGCCCAGTACAATGACAAGAATTGTCTATTTTCAGTATAAAGAAAAACAAAATGATTACTTTACTCCAGGTCCAATGTGGCATAAGAACACAATTAAAAATACAATAAATACAAATACATAAGATTAGCTTGTATATTTAGAGTGGTTGTTTGTATATAGAATGACACTAGGTGGAGGAGTGTCTGTACATAAGTTGACTGACAGGAAATGATAGAGTAAGTGTGTTGACTGGGTGGGGGTGAGTATAGTGGGTGGAGGTGTTGAGCAGCCTGATGTCTTGGTGGAGATAACTTCTTGAAGAATTACAATCAGAATCAAGCTTATTATCACTGACATATGCTGTGAAATTTGTTGTTTTATGGCAGCAGTACAGTGCATTTCATAAAATATTTCTATAAGTTACTATAAGGAATAGTAAATAAGGAATCCAAAAATTGAAGTAGTGTTCATGGACCATTCAGAAATCTGATGGCAAAGGGGAAGAGGCTGTTTCTAAAACATTGATTGTGGGGTTTCAGGCTCTTGTACCTCCTGTCTGATGTGGTAATGAGAAGAGGGCAAGTCCTGGATGGCGAGAGCCATAATGATGGATGCCACTTCGTCTTGGAGAGGAAGCTGGTGCCCAACTAGATGGAAAGCAGATGACTTGGGTATTTCATCATGAAACATGCTTGCCAGAGTGAAGCAGGGATGATGGAAAAAAAGGCTCGGAGAAATTTAACCCATCGGGTCCCACTTACATTTGATCATTGACTGAGCAAGATTCTAGTAGGGGAGATAGATGCCCCCTGCAGCATTGATTCTTACCACAGCCAGGGATCACTCCTCTGTGCAAAATATCCCTTGAGCAAGGAAAAGTGTGGAAGTAATCTCCCGCATCACTGGTGGCCACTTATATTGTGCCCAGGATCAAGAAAGAAGGAAAACTGTTAGGCACTGCATTTGCACAGTTTTGAAAATATGCCTGCAATTCCTGAATAATGTGATCATAATCTACATAATCTAGACTGGAAAATTTTCTTTCCAATATTTTTATTAATTTATGTATAAGAATACAGAGGACAGGAAAAATATTTATATGTCAATATACTAAACTAAATTGCATATAAAGACTCCTTACCCTATATTCGTACAAATCAATTAGTTCATAACATTGAAAAATAAAAATTTTTTATATTAAAAAAACCTAACCCACTACCAAGACCGAAGCTGATTAATAGGAAAAAAAAGAAAAAAGATTGTTAGTCATCATCTGTGCTTTAAGAGCAAATAAAAGGTTTTGAAAATAGTTCAGAAAGGGTCCCCACAATGTTTGAAAGTCTTGATTAGATTTAAAGATTGAACATCGAATCTTCTCTAAATTTAAACATGACATCACATCACATAGCCATTGGGCGTGAATAGGAGGGGGCACATCTTTCCATTTAAGCAAAAGCGTCCTTCTGGCGATAAGAGACATAAAAGCCAAAATGTACAAATCAGATGGCTCCAAAATAGTATCCTTGTGTACTGAAAAATTTAAGGTTTTCATATTTGTTGATGGTGGGGTGTACTGACTAGAGATTAGAGGAGCACAAAAGGAAGATAATGCTTGCTTCAATGACTCTACAGGAACACTGTAATTCACATTCTTACTTATGGCCAGTTAGCCTAACCTCAGTAGTTGGGGAAGTGTTGGAGTCTATTATTAAGGATGAGATTTCAGGGTATTTGGAGAGTAACAATAAAATAAGTCAACATCAGCATGGTTTCTGTAAAGGGAAATCTTGCCTGACAAATTTGTTAGAGTTCTTTGAGGAAGTAACAAGTGGGGTAGACAAAGGAGAGGCAGTGGATGTCATTTACTTGGATTTTCAGAAGGCGTTTGATAAGGTGTCACACATGAGGCTGCTTAACAAGATGAAATCCTATGGTGTTACATGAAAAATACTGGCATGGATAGCAGAATGGCTGAAAGGCAGGGGGCAGTGAGTGGGAATAAAGGGGGCCTTTTCTGGTTGGCTGCCAGTAACTAGTGGTGTTCCTCAGGGGTCAGTATTGGGACTACGACTTTTCACATCATTTGTCAATGATTTAGACAATGGAATTGATAGCTTTGTGACAAAGTTTGCAGATGATCCCAAGGTAGGTAGTGTTGAGGAAGCAATGCGATTGCAGCAGGGCTTAGACAAATTGGAAGAATGTGAAAAAGATGGCAGATGCAATACAGTGTCTGGAAATGTATGATCATGGTTTTTGGTAAAAGGAACAATAGTGTGGACTATTATCTAAATGGGGAGAAGGTTCAAACTTCAGAGGTGCAGAGGGACTTAGGAGTCCTCGTGCAAGACTCCCAGAAGATTAATTTATAGGTAGAGTCTGTGGTAAAGAAGGCAAATGCAATATTTGCATTTATTTCAAGGGGAATAGAAAATAAAAGCGAGGAGATAATGCTGAGCCTTTAAAAGACACTAGTCAGGCCGCACTTGGAATATTGTCAACAGTTTTGGGCACCATATCTCAGAAAGGGTGGATTGTCATTGGAGGGGGTCCAGAGGAGGTCCATGAGGATGATTTTGGAAATGAAGGGGTTAACATATGAAGAGCGTTTGGCTGCTTTGGCCTGTACTCACTGGAATTTAGAAGAGTGTGTGGGGATCTCTTTGAAGTCTACGAAATGTTGAAAGGGTAGGTTGAATGTGGAGAGGATGCTTCCTATATTGGGAGTATCCAGAACTAGAGGGCGCAGCCTCGAATTTGAGGCTACCCTTTAGAACAGAAGTAAGGAGGAATTTTTTTTTAGCCAGAGAGTAATAAACGCCAGAGAGAATGCTCTGCCACAGCTGTGGTGGAGGCCAAGTCCGTGTATATATATAAGGTGGAGGTTTAAGGCCATCAAAGGATATGGCGAGAAGGCAGGTGTATGGGGTTGAGTGGGATCTGGGATCACCATGATGGAATGGCAGAGCAGACTTGATGGGCTGAATGGCCTAATTCTGCTCCTATATCTTATGTCCTTATTTATTTATTTGTTTAATAAATAATTAGTAATACTAATACTACTAATAATAATAAATAATTAGTGGCTACGCCCCATTCCATGGTGGGAAAAGCCCTTCCCACCATTGAGCACATCTACATGAAATGTTGTTGCAGGAAAGCAACATAAAATCAACAAGGACCCCCACCACCCAGGTCATGCTCTCTTCTCACTTCTCCCAACAGGAAGAAGGTACAGGCATCTCAGGACCCACACCACCAGGTTCATTAACCCTTAACCTTCAGGCTCGTGAACCAGAGGGGATAACTTCACTCAACTTCATTCATCATTGATTATGGACTCACTTTCAAGGATTCTTCATCTCATGTTCTCGATATGTATTGCTTATTTATTTATTATTGTTATTTATTCATGTTTGTGTTTGCACAGCTTGTTGTCTTCTGCACACTGGTTGAATGCCCATGTTGGTGTGGTCTTCCATTGATTCTATTATGGTTAGTATTCTATTGTGTATTTATTGACAATGCCTGCAAGAAAATGAATCTCAGAATTGTATATGGTGACATTTACGTACTCAGATAATAAATTTACTTTGAACTTTATTTATTTAATATTTAAATTTACATAAATTATCTTCTTTTACACACTGGTTCTTTGTTTTTGTGTAGCTTTTGTAAAACTCTGCATTTCTTTTATTCCTGCAAATGCCTTCAAGAAAATGAATCTCAAGATAGTATGTGATGACATACACACTTTGAATGTATTGGTGTAAGAGGACAGAGTGTCTTGATTGATCTCTTTCACTATTGCAACTATATTCGGGAAGCTAAGATCCTTTCATTCATCTCTACAGATAGCTCTTACCATTGTTTTCCAGAGAACAGGATTTTTTTCCTGAGCAACACACACAAAATGCTGGAGGAACTCAGCAGGTCAGGCAGCATCTATGGAACTGAATAAACCATTGATGTTTCAGGCCTAATCACTTTGTCAGGACTGGAAAGAAAGGGGGAAGATGCTGGAATAAGAAGGGGGAGGAGAAGGAGGACAAGCTAAAAGGTGAAAGGTGAAACCAAGTGGGTGGGGGAAGGGGAAATGAAATAAGAAGCTGGGAGGTGATAGGTGGAAAAGGCAGAGAGTTGGAGAAGAGGGAATCTGATAGGAGGGGAAATTGCACCATGGGAGAAAGGGAAGGAGGCTGGGGACCAGGAGGAGGTGGTAGGCAGGTGAGGAGAAGAGGTAAGAGGACAGAGTGAAGAATAGAAGAAGAGGGAAAGAAAGTGGGGGGGAGGGAGTTACTTGAAATTGGAGAAATTGATAAATTGATGTTCTTGCCATCAGGTTGGAAGCACCAAGACAGAATATGAGAAGTTGCTCCTGCAACCTGAGAGTGGCCTCATTATTGCAAAAGAGAAGGCCATGGACCAACATGTCAGAATGGGAACAGGGATAGAAATTAAAATGGTTGGCCACTAGGAAATTCCACCTTTTGAGGACTGAGCAGTAGTGCTCAACAAAGCGGTCCTTCAATTTATCTTGGGTCTCACCATTGTAGAGGAGGCTGCATCAGGAGCACTGGATACAGTAAATGACCCCAACATATTCGCAGGTGAAGTGTTATCTCATCTGGAAGTACTATTTGGGGCCCTGAATGGAGCTGAGGGAGATGGTGAATGGGCAGGTGTAGCATTTCTGTCATCTGCGGGAATATGTGCCAGGAGGGAGGAATGAACAAGAGGATTATGGAATGAGCAATACCTGCAGAAAGCAGGGAGTGGGTGGGGAGGGGGAGGTAAAGATATGTTTAGTGGCAGGATCCCTTTCATGATGGTGGAAGTTGTAGAGAATTATGTGTTGGATGTAGAACTCATGAGGTAGTAGGCAAGAACAAGAGGAACTCTATCCCTGGCAGGAAGATGGGGTGAGTTCACATGTCTGAGAAATGGAGGGAGTGCGGGTTAGGGTAGCAACAACAGTGGAGCAAGGAAAACCCCTTTCTTTGAAAAAGGAGGACATTTCTGATGTTCTGGAAGGAAAGCCTCAACCAAGAAATGGATGTGATGGAGAAGAAGGAACTGAGAAAAAGGAAGAGGTATAATCAGCATAGCCTTGGAAGAGAGGGTTCTGTTGGTCAAGGTCAACCATGGATGTTGCATCCTAGTTGTCATGATAAGCAAGCCAGGGTGGTACAATATGGAAAGCAATCGGTTGTCCACGCTGCAGGCTCCTCTTCATCTTGCAGCTGATGAATCCAAAAGAACAGCAGACTGATACAATTTGGCACCAGCGGCGTTGCAGGAGTTGCCAGTCAGCATTGCACTCAAGCCTTTGGGATTCCAGCTCCGCATTTTTCTTAGGGGTTTACTTATGAAGCCTTATCTATGAGTGGGTATAGCTGCAAGGCTGTGGAGGTTTGAGATCGGAGTTTTCCTTCTCCGAGATGAGCTGCCAACCACAGCTAACAAGACCCATCTGTCCAAAGTGACTGGTTTTAGGGCAGCAGTAACCCGCCGTTGACTTTTCTCCTGTCAGTAGAAACGGGTCTATTGGTCTTAGTAGCTAAGCTACAAGAGAAGGCCAGGAACTGGACCTGGTTGTCAGAGGCTGTGTGAGATGCACGTCATTGGGAGTATTTAATAGGTAGTGGGAGCCTATCCCCATTACCCCGCTCCCCCTGTAAAAACCTTAAGGAACCATAGAAATCAGTAGATTTATAAAAGATATCAGAAATTTTCTTTTCTTGCTGGCAGTTTGATGTTTATTTTTAGAAGCTTTTTGTATGGCGCATGGCTTCGGGGTTGTACACCTAATGGGTTCTCTTTTTTTTCTCTTACTTTTCTGCTTAGTAGGTTTTTTTTGTTATCACAAAATTTTGTTTTCAATCTTTAAAATGATGGGTTTTTTGGGGGCATTGTAAGTTTTGTTACTTCGATGTACTCATGTTATTTTTCCTATATATATATACAATAAAAAGATTTGAAAAGAAAAAAAAAGAAAAGATATCAGAAATGGACCAAGTGAATTTAAGGGCAAGGTAGAAGTTGAAGTTGATGAAGGTGATGAGCTCAACTGAAGACTTCCACAATTACATCAGAGAACCTGAGTGGGCAAGTTGCATTCACCCTTTACAGGTTGTTAGGAGTTATTAGACGTAACCAGAATCATTATTATTTCAAATTCTGGATCAGTGAAATGACTGTGTTTCAATTATTCTGAGTAGCAATTTCATCTGATCTCTGTAACAGTATGAGCAGGTGATCTGAGTCCTCTACTTCCCTGTTTTCAAAGTGCATCAATTTCCAGAACCTAGATTTATCTGAGTATTACATGAGCACTTAGTGACAATCAATGGAGGAGTTATGTGGTGAAGTCAGATACAAGTTATTTCACAAATATTTACTATTGAGATACAATGCAGAATAAGTCCTTCTGGCCGTTTGAGCTCACAGTCCAGCCCAATTTAACCCTAGCCTAATCACGGGACAATTTACAATGACCAATTAACCTACCAACTGGTGCATCTTTGGACTGTGGGAGGAAACCCATGTTGTCTCGGGGAGAATGCACAGACTCCTTATAGGCTGTGGCGGGAATTGAACCTGGAGTCACCTGTACTGTAAAGCACTGTGCTAACCATTACGCTATCGTGCCTTATTCAAGCAAAGTTCAGTCTTTTGTTAACAAATTGATAATAAATTGCAAAATACTGATACTAATAATTGGGGGGGGGGGGTGGGTGGTTCTTTGTTAAAGAGCTTTTTGCAGCCACCTGGGTACATAGATGGGTAGGAGACGTTCAGAGGACGATGGGCCGAATGTGAGCAGGTGGGACTTGCTCGCTGGATAACATAGTTGACATGGATGAGTTGGGCCGAAAGGTTTATTTCCATGCTGAGAGACTATTACCCTATGGCAATCTAACTTTTATTCAGAATTTTAAGAAAATATACTTAAATAGCAACTTCCCTGTTCTTGGAATGTCCTAAATTATTTCACAGTCAATGAACCTACTTAAGATGTACCAAGCTGTGACCACGGTTGAGGTTACGGCTCAGTTTCAGGTTTTTTTTGGGTTAGTGGAGATGGTTTTGGGGACAACGAGAATCAGGTTAGGGCTCTGCTTTGTTGTGTTCTGTGTTATTGTGCCAGGCATTGTGGGAATGCTATGTTGAGCCAGAATGTCTGGCAACACCCTCAGGTGTGTTGGTTGTTTTTGCAAATGATACATTTCGCTGTATGTTTTGATGTGCACCTGATAAGCAATTTTGAATCTTGAATCTTATCTGATTAATGGCGGACCAGTTGATTCACAGAGAGAGAGAGCTTTGCACAGGTTGGGGAGAAGAGTTTAAAAAAGGAGTGCTTTGCGGGGCTCGGCGCATTAGCGACAGACTGATCGATTCACAGATTCTTATTGTCATCACTGAAATTAAATTATTGGTTGTAGAGAATGAATTTGCAGGTATCAAATTTTTACACCTATTTATGATCATGATTGCTCAGGTAGAGGGAGTTTTTTTTTGTCTAGGACACACTGTCACTAGCTGAATCAAAGGTGATGACAAGTCAGAAAGATTCAGAATCCAGCTTCTGGCTAAGTGGTGCCACAACAGCAACCTCGCACTCAATATCAGCAAGGTCAAGGAGCTAATTATTGACTACAGGAGGAGAAAACGAGAGTTGCATGAGTCATTCGTTACTGGGAGATTTGAGATGGAGAGGGTCATCAACTTTAAATTTCTCAGCATTATCATTTCAGAGAATCTGTCCACACCACAGCATGTAACTGCCAATACAAAGAAGACGTGGCAGCCCTCTACTTTGTTAGAGGTTTGTGTGGATTTGGCAAGTTATGTAAAGCTTCTATAAATGCACAGTGGAGAGTAGACCTACTGGTTGTATCAGGAGCTGGTATGGAAACACCAAAGCCCTTCAACGAGAACGCCTGAAAAAGTAGTCGATACGGCCCAACCATCACAGGCAAAGACCTCCCCACCACTCCTCAAGGAGAGACCACAAGACAGAGAAGCTGAATTAGGCCATTTAGCCCACTGACTCTTCTCTACCATTTCATCATGGCTGATCCAATTTTTTTCTCAGCCCCAATGTCCTGCTTTCTCCCTGTATCCCTTACTGCCCTGAACATCCAAGAATCTATCAACATCTGCCTTAAGTACATATAAAGTAGGCTCCCTCACCTCTGCCCCACTGACCCTCTGGGCTATGTCCTAAGCTCCCTCCTTTACTCTCTACATAAACGTGACTGTGTCACCACCCACAGCACCAATCTGCTAATTAAATTTGCTGACGACACTACACAGATTGGCTTAATCTCAAATAATAACGAAGCAGCCTGCAGAGAAAAAGTCATCACCCTGACACAGTGGTGTGAAGAAAACAACCTCTCCATCAATGTCACAAAAACAAAGGAGCTGGTTGTGGACTACAGGAGGAATGGACGCAGGCTAACCCCTATTGACATCAATGGATCTGTGGTTGAGAGGGTGAACAGCTTTAAGTTCCCTGGCATAAACATCACCAAGGAGCTCACGTGGTCTGTACATACTGACTGAGTGGTAAAAAAGGCACAACAGCGCCTCTTTCACCTCAGACAGTAGAAGAGTTTGGTGTGGGCCCCAAATCCTAAGAACTTTCTATAGGGGCACAATTCAGAGCATCCTGACTGGCTGCATCACTGCCTGGTATGGGAACTGTACTTCCCTCAATCGCAGGACTCTGCAGAGAATGGTGTGGACAGCCCAGCGCATCTGTAAATGTGAACTTCCCACTATTCAGGACATTTACAGAGACAGGTGTGTAAAAAGGGCCCAAAGAATCATTGGGGACCTGAGTCACCCCAAACACAAACTGTTCCAGCTGCAACCATCCAGGAAACGGTACCGCAGCGTAAAAGCCAGGACCAACAGGCTCTGGGACAGCTTCTTCCATCAGGACATCAGACTCATTAATTCATTCTGATACAAATTGTATTTCTATGTTATACTGACTATCTTGTTGTACATTCTATTTATTATAAATTACTAAAAATTGCACATTGCACAATTAGACGGAGACTTAACATAAAGATATTTACTCTACATGTATATGAAGGACGTAAAGTCAATTCAATTCAGTAAAGACTTGGCCTCCACAGGTCCCCGTAGCAAAGAATTCCACAGATTCATCACTCTCTGCCTAAAGAAATTCCTCCTCATCTCTGTTCTAAAAGGACACCCTACTATTCTGAGGATGTGTCCTTTGGTCTTAGGCTCTCTCACCATAGGAAACGTCCTCTCCACAGTCACTCTATCTAGGCCTTTCACCATTCAATAGGGGTCACCACTCATTATTCTGAATTCCAGTGAATACAGGCCAAAGAGCTATTGAATGCTGTTCATATAACAAACCATTCAATCCTGGAATTAGGTTTGTGAACCTCCTTTAAACCCTCTCCAGCTTCAGCACATCCTTTTTAAGATAAGAGGCCCAGACCTGCTCACAATGCTCCAAGTGAGGTCTCACCAACACTTTATAAAATCTCAACAATACATCCTAGCTTTTACAAGGGGTGATTGATAAGTTTGTAGCCTCAGGTAGAGGAGTCAGTTTTAGAAAACCTAGCACATTCATTTTTCAACATAGTCCCCTCCTATATTTACACACTTAGTCTAGCATTTGTGGAGCATACGGATCTTGGACCTCCAGAAAGTGTCCACAGCAGGGGTGATTGATAAGTTCGTGGCCTAAGGTAGAAGGAGATGAGGTATACAGCTCTCGTTACACACACATGCAGTTCAACTCTTTGAGTGATTATGCAGAAATTTTGAAGTTAATAACTCATCAGTTAATAACTCATCTGGGGTGATTGATAAGTTCGTGGCCCAAGGTAGAAGGAGATGCCCATTCTTCTAATCTGTATGTCTTTCTGTAGCTTCTCTACTTCCTTAATATTACCTGATCTTCCACCCATTTTCTTAACATTTACAAACTTTGCAACAAAGCCATCAACTCCACCATCCAAACCATTGACATATCATGTAAAAAGAATCAGCCCCAACACAGGCCCCTGTGGAATACCACTTGTCACCAGCAACCAGACAGAAAAGGCTCCCTTCAATCTCACTATTTGCCTCCTGCCAATCAGCCACTGCTTTATCCATGCTAGAATCTTTCCTGTCATACCATGGGCTCATAGCTTGTTAAACAGCCTCATGTGTGGCACTTTGTCAAAGGTCTTCAGAAAATCCAAGTACACAATATCAACAGATTCTCCTTTGTCTATCCTGCTTGTAATTTCTTCAAAGAATTCCAACAGATTTGTTAGGCAAGATTTTCCCTTGAGGAAACCATGCTGACTACAGCTTATTTTATCATGTGCCTCCAAATACCCTGATGCCAAATGTACAGCTTCGCATTCCTTTGGACCACATCCGCGAGGCTGAGAGGGGGATCTTGATGTCCGGGCAGCCCAGGATCTCCATATTCATCGCCCAGGTCTGTGCTCCAGAGAGGTCACTCCGACGGGTGCATCCATTGTCTACTTAGACAGATGGAGCCATTACATTACCAAGTACCCTGAGACTTCATCCTTAATAATTGACTCCAACATCTTCCCAACCACTGAGGTCAGACTAACTGGCCTATAGTTTCTTTTCTTCTGCCTCTCTCCTTCCTTGAAGAGTGGAGTGACATTTGTAATTTTCCAATCTTCTGGAACCATTCCAGAACCTAGTGATACTTGAAAGATCATTAATATTGCCTCCACAATTTCTTCAGCTACCTCTTTCAGAATGCTGGGGTAAACAATATCTGGTCTAGTGACTTATCTACTTCCAGACCTTTCAGTTTTCAGAAGACCATAAGACCATAAGTTATAGGAGCAGGATTAGACACACTTCACGCCTCCTGACTCCTGAAACTTCCACCATACTGCTAGCATCTTTCACAGTGACGACTGATGCAAAATACTTATTCGCTTCATCCACCATTTCATTGTCCCCCATTACTACCTCTCCAGCATCATCTTCCAGTCGTCCGATATCCATTCTCACCTTTCTTTTACACCTTACGTATCTGAAGAAACTTTTGGTAGCCTCTAACATTATTGGCTAGCTTACTTTTGTATTCCATCTTTACCTTGTTAATGGCTTTTTCTTGCCTTCCATTGGTTTTTAAAAGCTCCCCAATCCTTTAACTTTTCACTAATTTTTGCTCTATTATATGCCCTCTCTTTGGTCTTTATGTTAGCTTTGATTTCTCATGTTAGCTATAGTTGTATTAGCTTGCCTTTAGAATACTTAGTCCTCTTTGGGATATCCTGTGCCTTCTGAATTGCTTCCAGAAATTCCAGCTATTGCTGCTCTGCCTTCAATCCTGACAGTGTTGTTTTCCAATCAATTCTGGCCAATTTCTCTCTCATGCCTCTGTAATTCCCTTTACTCCACTTTAATACTGATACAGTACATCTGACTTTAGCTTCTCCTTCTCAAATTTCAGAGTGAGTTTGATAATATTATGATCACTTGAACCTAAGGGCTCTTTTACATTAAGCTCTCTAATCAATTCTGGTTCATTGCACAACACCCAATCCAGAATAGCTGATCCTCCGATGGGCCCAATCATGGACTGCTCTAAAAAGCATCTCACAGGCATAATAATCCAGCACCAACATGATTTTCCCAATCTATCTATATATTGAAGTCCCCCATGACTATTGTAACATTGCCCTTTTGGCAAGTATTTTCTATCTTCCATTGTAATTTGTAGGCCACATCCTTACTGCTCTTTGGGGGTCTGTATACAACTCCCATCAGAGTCTTTTTACCCTTGCAGTTCCTTAACTCTATCCACAATGACCAAGACCTTCCGACCCTATGTCACCTGTTTTTTAGGATTTAATTTCATTTTTTTACAAACAGAGCCACACCACCCCCTCTGCCTTCCTGCCTATCCTTTCGATACAATGCGTATTCTTGGACTTAATCTCCCAGCTATAATCGTTCAGCAATGATCCTGTGATGCCTACAACACCATACCTGCCAATCTGCAACTGTGCTGCAAGTTCATCAGCCTTATTCTGTATACTGTGTGTATTCGGATACAACACCTTCAGTCCTGTATTCACCCTTCTCGATTTTGTCACACCATGCTCAACCTTTTGATTGTTAACTTTGTCTAATGTCTTACCAATATCTGCCTCCACAACCTCTCCACTAACTGTTCTGGCATTCTGGTTGCCACCCCCCTGCAACTCTAATTTAAACCCCACCATGCAGCATTAACAAACATTCCTCCTAGGATATTAGGTCCCTCCAGTTTAGGTGCAAACCATCTCTTCTGCTCGGGTCCCTCCTCTCCTGGAAGAGAGCCCAATAATCCAAAAATCTAATGCCTCCCTCTTAGACCAACCCCTTATCCACATATTAAACTGTATGTTCTCTCTAGTTCTGGCCTCACTAGCACGTGGCACAGGTATCAATCCTGAGATCACAACCCTGAAGGGCCTGCCCTATAACTTAGCACCTAACTCACTGAACTCTCTATGCAGAACCTCGTCACTCGTTTACCTAAGTCATTGGTACCTACATAGACCACAGCTTCTAGCTGTTCACCCTCCCACTTAAAAATGCTGAGGACTTGATCTGAGATGTCCCCGACCCTGGCTCCCAGGAGGCAACATACCATCTGGAAATCTCATTCTCATCCATAGAATGTCCTGTCTGTTTCCCTATCACCACAGCATGTCTCTTCTTCCCCCTTCCCTTCTGAAGACAGACTCGACCACTGTGATTTTTCTCTGTTAGGTCATCCGCCCGACAGTATCCAAAGTGATATGCCTGTTGTTGAGGGGGATGGCCACAGGGGTGCTCTGCACTGGCTCCTTAACCCTTTTCCCATTCCTGACTGTCACCCAGTTTCCTGTGTCCTAACTACCTCTCTATATATCCCATGTCTCACCCTTCACCCTCCTGAATGATCTGGAGTTCATCCAGGTCCAGTTCCAACTCCTTAACACGGTTAGTTAGCAGCTGCAGCTGGATGCACTTCTCGCAGTTGTAGTCATCAGAAACACTGGAGGTCTTCCTGCCTTCCCACATCCCGTAGGAGGAGCATTGCACTATCCTGTCTGGTATCTCTACTGTCCTAGCTGAGCAGATATAAAAAAGGGAAGGAAAAAGAAACTTGACTTGAGCTTTTCTTTCTTTTGCTTTCTCTGACTGAAGCTCCTTTTCGCTGAAGCCTCGAAGAGCTAAAGCCTCAAGATCACCATCTGACTTTGTCCACTCAGACGACGGCCACTGCGTGATGGCATCTGTGCTTGCCCCTGCCTTCTTTTAATTTGCTCTCGCACAGGAAAGCTGCCACAAGAAACAGCATCCATAATCAAGGACCCTACCCATCCAGGCCATGCTCTAGTCTCGCTGCTACCATCAGGAAGCAGGTACAGAAGCCTTAGGACTCACACCACCAGGTTCAGGAACAGTTATTGCCCCTCAACCATGAGGCTGTTGTACCAGAGAGGGTAACTTCACTCAACCCAACAACTGAACTGATTCCACAATCCATGGACTCATTTTCAATAACTCTAAAACAAGAGTTCTCATTTTTTTTTCCTTTTTGTATTTGCACAATTTGCTGTCTTTTGCACACTGGTTGTCTGTCTGTCTTTGTTGTGCGCAGTTTTTCACTGATTGTACTGTGTTTTTTTGTATTTACTGTGAATGCCCGCAAGAAGATAGCATAGTAGTTAGCATGATGCTATGCAGTTCAGGGCATCAGGGTTCAATTCTGGCATCATCTGTAAGGAATCCGTATGTGCTCCCCAAGGAATGCGTGGATCTTCTCTGGGCACTCCAGTTTCCTCCCACAGTCCAAACATGCCCTGGTTCGTAGGTTAGTTGGCCATTGTGAATTGTCCTGTGATTAGGCTAGGATTAGGCTGGGTTGCATGGCTCGAAGGGCTGGAAGGGCCTATTCCCTGCCATATTTCAATAAATAAACAAAGATCATATCAGGGTTGTCTATAGTGACATACGTGTACTTTGATAATAAATTTACTTTCAACTTTGAATTTGAACTGATTCCCACATTCTTAACTTACTGCATTAACTGTGCTTTATTTTTCTATGTTCTATTGATATGGGATCATAAACATCCACCCTCAATAACTGGCCAATTCTTGCTTTGATGCCTTATCCAAGGAATGTTACCTCTCCAATGTTAATATTCCTCCAATTAGTTTATGCTAATTGTGGAGTGGTGTTTTAACCTATGACTTTGTCACGAAAGCCACTGGTAAGTGAAACCGGTATCTGTACATGACACACACATTTTATAACTGCACAGCTTTGAATTTTACTTCTTGCCAAGAGACAATGGATAATTTTGACTTTATATGACAGTGCAAAATCAGCAGACCGTTTTTACATCCCTTGACATTTTTAAAGTCCTTGGAATAAAGCTCAGGAGAGAAATAAACTGGCTGCTGAGTCATTATCATCTACCTTACATCAACTCAGAAAGGCAATTATTCCCCCATGTTCCAGCAACGATGCCACAGCAGAACATGAGCATTAGAGTAGAGTATAAATATTGCAACAGTAATGAAGACAGTATACCAAGGTTACGTTAAATGCAGCAGTGTCAGTATACAAGGAGTACGTTTCTCCCAGGTGGAGGAAAACAAGAGTTCAAATTGCACTGGTGTAATTCTTAAAGCTATGTAGAAATGAAATCAGTTATTAGAATATGGATGTAGTATCTTTAATAAATATAATGGAATATGTTTAAACTGATATATTTTTCATAGTGTATACTTCATATATGTAATCAACTCATTCATTATTATTAATGTACTGTATCTTTTTTAATAATTCCTTTTATTAGAAACACTCACTTACTTACTTAAGCCCATCACCCCTACTGGAGCATGAAGCAACTGCAGCTCGCCAGAGTCCTCTGTCCTGGGCCAGTCTTTCAAGTTGTCCGCATTTGTACCCACCTTCTCCTTCCCCTCCCAAAGATGAGGTCTTTGGAGCTTCCGTTGGTGTTGCTGTAGCTCTGGGTTTTTAAGGGATGGGGCTGCTCACCCGATGCCCAAACTTCCTCCTTTTATAGCCAGGTTTGGGGCCATCTTTGGCAGAGTTTTTTATTAGAAATAACGATGAAGAAGTTATATAAGTAATCGTGGCTTATGTATTTTAGAGGTCCAGCACGACATCATGCCCTTCCGACCTGCGCTAGCCAATTAGACTACTAACGTGTACATCTTTGTAAAGTGGGATCAAACCAGAACACCTGGAGGAAACCCACACGGTCATGGTGAGAATGTACAAACTACTTACAGACGGTGGCGAGAATTGAACCGGTGTCGCTAGAGCTGGAATAGCATTACGCTAACCAATACAGAGAGTAGTGGGTGCACAGAATGCATTGCCAGCAAAGGTGGTAGAGGCGGATACAATAGGGTCTTTTAAGAGACTCTTAGATAGGTACATGGAGCTTAGGAAAATAGAGGGCTATGTGCTAGGGAAATTCTAGGCAGTTTCTAGAGTGGGTTGCATGGTCGGCACAACATTGTGGGCCAAAGGGCCTGTAATGTTCTGTAGATTTCTATGTTCTGTGTTCTATGTTCTAATAAGCTATTGTGTGGCCCTTATGTTGTAGAATAATAGATGCTACAAAATATGTTGCACAAAGGTATCCTATTTTTCATCTGCCTCGCATGGCAACATGGCACTTTAGTGTAGCAGTTAGTGTAACAGTTTAAAGTGCCAGCGACTGGGCTTCAATGCCCACGGAGCTCTGTAAGGAGTTTGTACATTCCCCCTGTGACTGTGTGGGTTTCCTCTGGGAGCACCTGTTTCCCCGCACAGTCCAAAGATGTACAGGTTGGTCTTGGTAAGTTGTGGGTACTGGATGCATTTCAACACTTGTGGGCTGCCCCCAGCACATCCTCTGACTGTGTAGGTTGCTGATGTAAACTGTGCATTTCCCTATATGTTTTGTTGTTTCAGTGTAGAAATATAGAAAACCTACAGCACAATACAGGCTCTTCAGCCCACAAACCTGTGCCAAACATGTCCTTACCTTAGAACTACCTAGGATTACCCATAGCCCTCTATTTTTCTAAGCTCCATGTATCCATCCAGGAGTCTCTTAAAAGACCCTATCGTTTCACCTCCACCACCGCCGCCGGCAGCCCATTCCACACACTCACCACTCTCTGCGTAAAAAACTTACCGCGATATCCCCTCTGTACCTACTTCCAAGCACCTTAAAACTACGCCCTCTCGTACCAGCCATTTCAGTTCTGGGAAAAAGCCTCTGACTAGCCACACGATCAATGCCTCTCATCATCTTATACACCTCTATCAGGTCACCTCTCATCCTCTGTCACTCCAAGGAGAAAAGGCCGAGTTCACTCAACCTGTTCACATAAGGCATGCTCCCCAATCTAGGCAACATCCTTGTAAATCTCCTCTGCACCCTTTCTATGGTTTCCACATCCTTCCTGTAGTGAGGCGACCAGAATTGAGCACAGTACTGCAAGTGGGGTCTGACCAGGGTCCTATATAGCTGCAACTTTACCTCTCGGCTCTTAAATTCAATCCCACAATTAATGAAGGCCGAGGCACTGTATGCCTTTTTAACCATAGAGTCAATCTGCGACAAAAAGCTAATTTCTAATTTTCATCCCTTGGTCATATCTGCTGAAATGGACGTTCATATGGAAAGTTGACAATGTGCAGTTTTACCTCACCGTCACCTCCTGCGCCTCCTCAACTTTTCCTCAGTGACACCCTCCTTTCCCTATTTCCGGTCCTGAAAGAACAAGCATTTCCTCCAACTAACCTTTGAGTCGCTCAAGCAAAGCATTGTCATTAACCCCATAATCTATCTACTGTCTCTATCCCTCTCCCTGGCAATATATCCACTGGGGGATGTCAGAGGCCAGATATCCATGAGTCTACTGGAGACTGAAGGCCCGGAGGCGGCCTGTCTTGGAGTTGGCAGACTGTCTGTATGTGTGGGCAAATGGATGTGTTGGTTGTTAAAGCAAACAACACGTTTCACTGTGTGTTTCAAGGTACACATGACAAATAAATTTGAATCAGAATCTTAAAATTGTTAGCATTATTTTCATCTTTAATCACCACTTCTGAGGAATCTGGGATAATCATCTTTGTCCAGAGCTGGTTAGAACATAAGCCTTGCTATGACGTAGGGTTGATGAGGTGGAGAGCACTAATCCATTTAAAAGAAAACTACTTACTGTAAATATAAAAGGGAGGGAAGCAATAAAGTGAAGAGTAATGGGGAATCCTGTGTAGAACATAATCATTGGATTGATCTATTAGGCAAAAGCAAGGAGGTAAAGTTGAGGCTTTATAAGGCCTCTCTTGGAGTATTGTGAGCAGTTTTGGGCCCCTTCTCTAAGAAAGGATGTGCTGACACTGGAGAATGCTCCAAGGAGGTTCACAAAAGTGATCCCAGGATTGAAAGGCTTGTCACATGAGGAGCTTTTGATGGCTCTGGGCCTCTACTTACCGGAGCTCAGAAAAATGAGGGGGTATCTCATTGAAACCTATTGAATGTTGAAAGGGTGAATGTGGAGAGGATGCTTCCTATGGTGGTGGACTCTGAGACCAGATGACACAGCCCCAGAATAGAGAGACATCCATTTAGAATGGAGATGAGGAGGAATTTCTTTAGCCAGAGTGTAGTAAACCTATGGAATTTGTTGCTACCGGTAGCTGGAGTGGTCAAGTCATTGGGTATATTTAAGGTAGAGTTTGAAAGATTTTTGATTGGTCAGGGCATGAAAGGATGCAGGGAGAAGGCAGGATATTGAGGCTGAGAAGGAAATAGATCAGCAATGATGAAGTAGCAGAACAGACTTGATGGACCAGATAGCTTACTTCTCTTCCTATACCTGATGGTCTAAATGGTCTATTTCTGTACTATTTATATAAGTTATCTCTGTTGCTTTGAATATTATTACTTGGTTACAGGAGACCGTATACTGTGATACAAGTAGCAGTTAGGGTAATTCTTTACAGCAAAAGCTGTAAGATCAGGGTTCGATTCCTGCTGCTATCATTAAGGAGTCTGTACATTCTCCCCGTAATTGCAAGGGTTTACTCCTGGTGCTCCAGATTCCTCCCACCTTCTAAAGATGTATGGGTTAGGGTAAGTGAGTTGTGGGCGTTCCATGTTGCTTTTTTCTCCGAGATCATCACCTTGTCATGGTGGAGAGGCTTGTGAGTTCCTGAGATCCCGAAAGCGATGCTGTCTGGAGCTTAGCTCCTGGTGGGGTCACCCATGGTGGCAAGGTCAAGGGGGAGGTTCCAGACAAAGGTCGATCCAACTGAGACCTCACTGGAGGAGCTGGTGGAAGGTAATGAGTCATCACAATGTCAGTGAAGGGTCCACAGTCGTTTTACATTCCATGCCAATGGATATGTCAAGAATGATCAGCCCCCCCCCCCCCGCCACATTAAACCAAATCGTGCACAGGCATTTTCTATTAAGGGAATTGTGTATTTAATATTTCAAAAATATTTGAGTCATATTCTAAATATATTGTTTGACTTCACATTCTTTGTTGCTTACATAATACATTGCACATTATATGCAAGAGCCTGTGATGGGTTATGACGTCACGTCACCAAATCATATGTGCATGCCTCGCTTAAAGTAAAAATAAAACTACGACATGTTATTCTTGGCTCCACGTTTTTGTTTTCAATTAGTTTAATGCTCTGGAGTTAAACAACATAACAGGAATGACCCCATCATGCTCAGCTCGATTATCGCACTACTATTATGCTGGCTTTGGAAACATGGTTAAGCTTGTGGGCAGCTTAGCACAATCCTCACTGATTTGATGCAAACATATGTCTCAATGTACATGCGAAAAATAAGGCTAATCTTTAATCATTAATCTTTATCTTTGTATGACATTATTATTCACTTTCTCTTAAACAATGATGTAATTCTTCTTTATAAACAAACATTTGATAGCTTCCCTTTCTCCACCATCAACGCTGCCTTCACCCACGTCTCTTCCATTCCAGCACATCTGCGCTCAACCCATCTTCCTAGCACCAGACCAGGGATATGATTCCTCTTATCCTCACCCACCACTCCATTAGCCTCAGCATCCAGCACATAATTCTCCGTAACTTCTGCCATCTCCAATGGGATTCCAGCACCAAGTGCATCTGTCCCTCACCCCACTTTCTGCTTTCCACAGAGATCACTCCCTACGCGACTCATTTGTCCATTCGTCTGTCCCCAGTGACTTCCCTCCTGGCTCTTATCCTTGCATGCGGAACAAATGCTGCAACTGCTCCTCCCTCACTAGCATTCAGGCCCCAAACAGTCCTTCCAGGTGAGGCGATACTTCACCTGTGAGTCTGTTGGGGTCATGTACTGTGTCTGGTGCTCCCAGTGTGGCTTCCTGTATATCGGTGAGACCTGTTAATACAACTGGAAAAAAAAGTCATTTTTTTCTTGTTTTGTATGAGCCTTGATGCGTTCTGGTTTCACAAAATTTATTTTAAGAATCAGTAATGTCAAACAAGGAGCCTTAAAACATATTTCCAGAGGTATTTTCAGTGAGAAAATGTTTATGTAAATAATAATTGCATTCCAGAATTTCCACATTGCACAGAAACCTGATGGTCTGAAGCCACTACTCTCTAATCAGAGAACTATGGTCAAAATAATAAGTGTTCCCAATGGGTATGACAGAAGAATAGTGCTGGGCACCAATTCCTTTAAAGGGTGTTTGCTCACCGCAGAACTATATTTCTGTGTAATTCAGGGTTGGGAGGTTTTCTATCAAAGATGTCAGAAAACAACATTCATTACTTGGATGTCTCAGGGGCAGGTTTGGCTGCTGAGTGTGCCGGGCTTTATATGTTTCAAAAAGTACAGGAAGGGAATTAAAAGAGGTCGGGGCATGGCATTGCTAATCACGGATAGTGTTGCAGCTACAGAAAAGGAGGAAGTCATGGAGGGATTGTCTACTGAGTCAGTGTGGGTGGAAGTCAGAAACAGGAAGGGGGCAATAACTCTACTGGGCATTTTTTTAATAGACCACCCAATAGTAACAGAGACGTTGAAGAGCAGATAGGGAGGCAGATTCTGGAATGGTGAAATAATAATAGGGTTGATGTGATGGGTGATTTTAACTTTCCTAGTATTGATTGGCATCTCCTTAGAGCAAGGGGTTTAGACGGGGTAGAGCTTGTTAGGTGTGTTCAGGAAGGTTTCCTGGCACAATATGTAGATAAGCCGATTAGAGGAGAGGCTGTACTTGATCTAGTATTGAGAAATGAACCTGGTCAGGTGTCAGACCTCTTGGTGGAGGAGCTTTTTGAAGGTAGTGATCACAACTCTATCTCCTTTAGACAGTGCTGGAAGTAGTGATCACAACCCTATCTGCTTTGGAGAGGAATAGAAACAAAGAATTTGGGAAAAAAATTAATTGGGATAGGAGGAAATATGATGCTATTAGGAAGGAACTTGGGAGCAGATATTCTCAGAGAAATGCACGTAAGGAATGTTACAAGTGTTCAGGGAATACTTGCATGGAATTCTGCATAGATATGTTCCACTGAGGCAGGGAAAGGATGGTAGAGTAAAAGATCCATGGTATACAAAGGATGTAGAAAATCTAGTTAAGAAAAAAGAAAAGCTTACAAAAGGTTCAAGAAAATAGATTTGATAGGGTCTAGAAAATTGCAAGGTGCCAGGAAGGAGCTTAAGAATGAAATTAGGAGAGTAGAAGGGACCAGAAGTCCTTGGTGAGCAGGATTAAGGAAAACCTCAAGGTATTCTACAGGTATGTGAAGAGCAAGAGGATGAGCAATGTGACAATAGGATCAATCAGGTGATATAGTGGAAACATGTGCATGGAGCCAGAGGAGGTAGCAGAGGTACTTAATGAATACTATGCTTCAGTATTCATCAAGAAAAATGACCTTGGCAATTGTGGGGATGACTTACAGTGGACTGAAACACTTAAGCATACAGACATTAAGAAAGAGGATGTGCTAAAGATTTTGAAAAGCATCAAGTTAGATAAGCCGCCAGGACCAGACGAGATATACCTCAGGGTACGGTGGGAAGTGAGGGAGGAGATTGCTGAGCCTCTTGTGATGATCTTTGCCTCAACAATAGGGACTGGAGAAATACTGGAGGATTGGAGAGTTGCAAATGCTGTTCCCTTGTTCAAGAAAGAGAATAGAGATAACCCAGGAAATTACAGACCAGTGAGTATTACTTCAATGGTGGGCAAGATGTTGGAGAAGATCCTGAGAGGCAGGATTTATGAGCATTTGGAGAGACATAATCTGACTAGGGTCAGATCGCTTTGTCAAGGGCAGGCCATGCCTTATGAACCTGATTGAATTTTTTGAGGATCTAACAAAACACATTGATGAAGGTAGAGCAGTGGATGTAGTGTATATGGATTTCAGTAAAGCATTTGATAAGGTACCCCTTGCCAGGCTCATTCATAAAGTAAGGAGGCGTCGGATCCAAGGAGACATTGCTCTGTGGATCCAGAACTGGCTTGCCCACAGAAGGCAAAAGGCGGTTGTAGACAGGTCATATTCTGCTTGGAGGTCGGTGACCAGTGGTGTTCCACAGGGTTCTGTTCTGGGACCCCTCCTCTCTGTTATTTTTATAAATCACCTGGATGAAGAAGTAGAAGGTTGGGGGTGTTGTGGATAGTCTGGAAGGTTGTCAGCGATTACACTGGGACATTGATAGGATGCAGAACTGGGTTGAGAAGTGGCTAATGGAGTTCAACCCAGATAAGTGTGAGGTGGTTGATTTTGGTCGGTCAAACGTGAAGACAGAATATAGTATTAATGATAAGACTCTTGGCACTGTGGAGGATCAGAGGGATCTTGGGGTCCGAGTCCATACGACACTCAAAGCTGCTGCGCAGGTTGACAGTGTTGTTAAGAAGACTTATGATGTGTTGGTATTCATCAACCATGGGATTGAGTTCAAGAGCCATGAGGTAATGTTACAGCTACATAAGACTTTGGTCAGACCCCACTTGGATTACTGTGTTCGGTTCTGATCACCTCACTACAGGAAGGATGTGGATACTATAGAGAGAGAGAGCAGAGAAGACTTACAAGGATGTTGCCTGGATTGGGGAGCATGCCTTATGAGAATAGGCTGAGTGAACTCGGCCTTTTCTCCGCGATGGAGGATGAGAGGTGACCTGATGGAGGTGTATATGATGATGAGAGGCATTGATCGTGTGGATAGTCAGAGGCTTTTTCCCAGGGCTGAAATGCCTAACACGAGGGGCATAGTTTTACGGTGCTTGGAAGTAGATACAGAGGAGATGTTGGGGTAAGTGGTGGGTGCATGGAATGGTGGTAGAAGCAGATACAATAGGGTCTTTTAAGAGACTCTTAGATAGGTACACAGAGCTTAGAAAAATAGAGGGCTATGAGGTGGGGAAATTCTAAGCAGTTTCTGGAGTAGGTTACATGGTCGGCACAATATTATGGGCCAAAAAGGCCTGTAATGTGCTCTAGATTTCTATGTTCTATTATTGTATCATAAAATAATGTATTATCAGTGGAAGCATAATATTTTGTGTTATTCCCAGAACAAGTGGTTATTTTGTTTTCTATATTAATAATTCAGGAGTTCAGACTAATCTTGTTTTTGCAACTGCAAATACCATCTGGAATTGCTCCCGCAGTACAAAATCTGTAATCTTTTCTTAAAGCAGATACCTTGAGTGCAACACATTCAGTAGGGCAATGTTTTGCAGTATTTTTCTCCAAAATAGGAGGATGAGAAACAACTTCATAGAGATGTACAAGATGATACAAGGCATAGATTGAGTGGATAGCCAGAGACTTATTCCCAGGGTGGAAATGGCTAATACGAGGGGACATTATTTTAAAGAGATTGGAGGAACATTGTGGGTCTAAGAGCGTGCTGTACTGTTCTATGTTCTAGAATAGCTATAGATATGGCATTTGAAAAAAAGTTGAGTTTTAAATCAATTTACAGAACAACTAGAGACAATGCTAATGGACCATTATAGCATCATATCACTTATTCACATACCAAATAAAATATGGATTTTGGTGCAACAGGATTGGATCTGATTTAGTGTCATGTCTAGAAGTGGAGTATATACAAATAAGATTTGCTCTCATCATCATCATCACCATTATGTGCCATATCGTATGACATACATGGTCATGGTCCTTCCATGACCATGATTGTTCTTGGCAAATTTTTCTACAGAAGTGGCTTGCCACTCCCTTCTTCTGGGCAGTGTTTTACAAGATGGGTGACCCCAGTCATTACCAATACTCTTCAGAGATTGTCTGTCTGGCTTTGCTGGTCGCATCACCAGGCTTTGTGATATGCACCACTTGCTCCCTTGGCTTCATGTGACCCTTACTGGGGGGGCTAAGCAGGTGCTACACCTTGCCCAAGGGTGACCTGCAGGCCAGCAGAGTGAAGAGGCGCCTTACACCTCCTTTGGTTGCTCCTCTCCACACCTTGTGGTGCACCAGGCGGCGATCTTGCCATTCCTTTAACATTTATTTATCACGAGGCTGAGTTGCTAGCTCGACGCTCAAACCAGCATGGATAGATAGTCTGAAAGGAGCTGGCTGGATTCTAAATCTGGGGCCACTGGCCTTGAAGTCCAGTGTGGTGCCACTATATTGCCAGCTGGCCAATTACACCTCTGCTGACAGAGATGTACCTCCCCCATCCCACCCCCACCACCCATTTGCTCACTTAAGTTAGTTAAAACATAGGGTTAATAAGGACATAGCAGACTATTCAGCTCACTTTAATTCATCCTTCCAGAAAGAAATACAGTTTCCCTACTTTATTCATTTTTTTGCTGTGGAATTCAATTTCAAGTTCAAGTTTATTGTCATCTGACGGTACAGTATTCTTCCAGACCATGGTACTCCCTCAATACATATGTCACGTACGTACAGCACATGAAACAAACTTACTTACTTACTGCCCATTTCACCACTGGTGCTTAGGGCGGCAATGAAGGTCCTCCATCTCTGGTGGTGTTCAGGGCTTCCTTCTTCATGTCAGTAGCTTCATCTTGGTTTTCACTATTGTCGGTCACGCAAGTCCTGGGTGTAGACTCAGGAATACCGTCAAACACAGATGTAAAAGGATTGTTCACTGCGATTTCTGTCACAGTTTTGTTTGACCAGTTAGGGTTGTTTGTTCTGAGCTGAACCCCCGAACCTGGAGGACCGGTGGACCACCCAGTCTAGCCTCTACTCTTTGAACTGTTTGGCATGGCTGACCCTACCAAGAGCCAAAGCATAAAACCTTAACTCCAACCAACATAGATCTCAAGGCACACAAGACTTCAAACCACAACAAGGATGTGGTCCTCTTTGAGGTCATAAAACAAAATATTACCACAAGTAAGTTAATAAAATATAATTCAAAATGCATGTAGAGTGCAGCACATGTAAACAGTAAACAGATCAGCATGATGAGACCTCAGTGTTGGCAGGATACTTAATAATCTCACATCCTGAGAGAAGAAGCTGTTACCCAGTCTGGCAGCCCTAGTCCTGATGCTCCTGTACCTCCTCCCTGATGGTAGTGGGTCAAGGTGATTGTGAGATGTGTGGCATTGATTGTCAACAATGCCTCAGGCTCTTCGTCTGCAATGCTTCTGGTAAACGTCACAAATAGTTGATTACAATTAATTACAAGAATTCTGCATTAATGAGACAGCCAAGAAGATAATTTGACATTATAATCCTGTATTTGTTTTTTTTTTCAGGTTATGGGGTGGAGATACATCTCTACCAAAGGAGGTGTAAGGCTCTCTTTCCCTCCGCTAGCCTGTTGGTAACTCTTGGGCAAGGTGTAGCACCTGCTTAGCCCTCCCCCTGTCAATCAGGGTCACGTGAAGCCATGGGAGCAGGTGGTGGATGGTCGTATGAGCAGCTGGTGCATATCACAAGTCCTGGTTATGCGACCACTGACACCAGGCAGACAATCTCTGAAGAGTACTGATAATGGCTGGGGTCACCTGTCTTGTAAAGACACTGCCCAGAAGAAGGTAATGGCAAACCGCTTCTGTACAAAAATTTGCCAAGAACATTATGATCACTCATGTCATACCGCATGGCAAATAATGAATGAAGAATTTGTTTTATATCCACACCTGGACCATAGCCGTACATTCCCCTCCCATCTGTGTATCTATCCAAACTTATCTTAATGTTGCAATTAAACCTCATCCACCATTTTCACTGGCAGCTTGTCCCTGAGTGAAGAAGTTCCCCATCAGTTTCCCCTTAGGTATTTCAACTTTCACCCTTAACCCCCCCATTCTAGTCTCATCCTGAGAAAATTATATAAGCTTTCCATAAATAAGCTTAGCAAGTAGTCAAGTACTCACTGATGCTCTTTCATTCATTTCAAAGTGTCATAGAAACCTTAAGGTTATCATCGCCAGGGGAGGTAGTGAGGTTAAGCTTCCACTGTTAAATGCTCCCAATGGTGTGCATCTCAAATAGCCTCTGACAACCAATTTCAGCTCCTGGACTTCACATGTGGCTTAGCTACTAAGCCCAGTGAACTATTTCTACTAACAGGAGAGGGGGCAAAGTTGGGTTACTGGCTCCATGAAACCAGTCGCTTCAGGCAGATGGGGCTCTTCAGCCTTGGTTGGCAGCTCATCTAGAAGGAAAACTCTGATCTCAAACCTCCGCTGCCATACACACTCATGGGGAAGGCTTCAGGAGTAAACACCAAGGAAAAATTCAGAGCTGGAGTCCCTAAGGCATCCTATGTTGCGTTCAATGCTGACTGGCAACTCCTGCGATGCTGCTGGTGACAAAATGTATCTGCCTCTGCCTTTGAGTTCCTTTGGATTCATCAGTTGGGTGGAGAGAAGAAACCTGCAACATGGGCAACAGCTTGCTCTCCATATCGTACTGCCCTGGCTTGCGTATCATATAGACAGATATCCATGGTCAACGCCGACCAACGGAGGGCCTCATCGAAACCATTTATCACACTAAATGTAGCTGAATACTTTAAGGTGCTGCTTATAATTTTGCCAAACTGATACAGCTCTTTATTAACTCTTTGAGTATTGAACGCTTACTTTTTGTGAAATGTGTAAAACAATGCACATGTATGTTACAAAATGCACAGTGTTGCAGATAGCTTGAAGCTGTCATATGGCAGTTAAAGTTGCAGTGATTGTACATTACATCTCATCAGTCACCTCTTGTACAGCCTAGTGACAACTTATGGACACACAGTCAATCTATGCGTCTAAACTATCTTATAGATTTATACTGATGCTGTGTATTTTTTATTATTATTAGTGCGCTCTTTATCTTATTGTGTTTTTTGTGCTGCTTTGGATCTGGAGTAACAATTATTTTGTTTTCCTTACACCTGTGTATAGAAAATTACATTAAACAATCTTGAATCTTGAGTCAAATTCTCAATGTGTGAGCTGTCCCATTCCTTCTACAGCCAACATTAGGGCAGTGAGTTCCTGCGGTTCTGTTTCGGGTGGGAAATCACCACTTGCAGGCTGAATCTGGGCTGAGAATGGTTTGGGTGGCAGCCATCTGTGCGATCAATGCTGTCATTCTCTGATTCATCCACCTCTTCATCACTATCATATTCCTGCTTCAAGTCCTGGATCCCTGCATGAAGCTCCATCAACTGTTTCACCAAGGACTGATTCTGAGAACGCATTTCCATCTGTGAATTGGGAGAGGCTGATTAGGACTCATTGGAACAGAGAAATTGACTCAAAGAACGCAAGCACTACAGCCTCACAAAAACAAGAGACAGGGTGCAGTCAAACCTGCTGTATATTCAGCGGCTATTTTGTTAATGCAAATATCTAATCAGCCAATCATGTGGCAGCAACTCAATGCATAAAAGTATACCGATATTGTCAACATGTTCAGTTGTTGTTCAGACCAAACATCAGAAAGAAAAAATGTGATCTAAGTGACTTTGACCATAGAATGATTGTTGGTGCCAGGCAGGGTGGTTTGAGTATCTCAGAAACTGCTGATCTCCTGGGATTTTCATGTACAACAGTCTCTAGAGTTTACAGAGAATGGTGTGAAAATCAAAAAAAAAAAATCCAGTGAATGGGATTTCCATGGGTAAACGTGCCTTGTTAAGGAGAGAGGTCAGAAGAGAATGGCCAAGTGTACCTAATAAAGCAGCTACTGAGTGTAGAACACTTGAGTACTGCATCGGACTTTTGGCCTATAATGTTGTGCTGTCCTTTTAACCTCCAATCTAGCCCTTCCCTTTCACACAGCCCTCCGTATTCCTATCATCCATGTGCCAATCTAAGAGAATCTTAAATGTCTCTAATGGTTCTGTCTCTACCAGCATCCCTGGCAGCAAGTTTCATACACCCACCCTCTGTGTGAAAATACTACCTTTGACATCCCCCTTATACTTTCCTGCAAACATCCTAAAGTTATGCCGCCTCATATTAGCCATTTCTATCCTGAGAAGTAGTCTCTGGCTGTCCACTTGATCTATGTCTCTTATTATCTTGTGCACCTCTCTCAAGTCACTGCAAAGAGAAAAACCCTATCTCGCTCAACCTCTCCTCATAAGACACGCTCTGTAATCCTGGTAAAGCTCCTCTGTACCTTCTCTATATCTTCCACATCCTTCCTATGTGGCAGCCAGAACTGAGCACAATACTCCAAGTGTGATCTACCCAGGGTTTTATAGAGCTGTAAGATTACCTCATGGCTCCTGAACTCAATCCCCTAACCAAAGAAGGCCAACACATTTATCTTAAAACGTTTTATGGCTGTTTTGCAGATGAGACAATAAAAGAATCCCTTCTCCATTCCGTCATTAATTATCCTGCAGCATTATATAAAGAGAAACAGAGAAATTCTACCCATTACAGAAATTATTAAACAGGCATCTGTTCATTTTTGCTGTTGTTTTTGTGAAACGAGACTAGAACATAGAACACAGAACAGCACAGGCTCTTAGGCCATTGATGTGATAACAACTTTATAGCCTACTGTAACATCAATCTAACATTTACTCTCTACATAACCCTCCATTTTTATCATCCATGTGCCAATCTATGAGTTTCTGAAATGTCCCTCATGCCTCTACCACCACCCCTGGCACTGCGTAATACTGTGAGTTAGTCAACAGGCTCTGTGCCAAAAAACCTACCTCTTACGTTCCAATTATACTATCATTCAATCAGCTTAAAATTATTCTCTCCCTTCCTCCTTATATTAAATATTTCTACACTCGGAAAAAATCTCTGACCATCCACTCCATCTCTATCAAGTCACCTCCCATCCTCCTCCTCGCCACAGAAAAAAGCCCTAGCTTGCTTAACCTATCCTCATAGTCCAGGCAGCATCCTAGTAAATCTCCTATGTACCCTCTCTAAAGTTTCTACATCCTTTCTGTAATGAGGTGACCAGAACTGAACACACTATTCTAAGTGTGGTCTAGTCAGGGTTTTATAGAGCTGGAACATTACCTCACGGCTCTCGAACTCAGTTCCCCAACTAATGAAAGACACCACATTTATCTTATAACATGTTATGGTGGTTTTTTAGATGAGACAGTAAAAGAATACCATCTACACTCAGGCATTAATAATTCTGCAATATTATATGAAGAACAGAAATCACTAAACAGGCATCTGTTCGTGTTTTTCCCATGAAACCTGACTAGAACATAGAACACTACAGCAGAATACAGGATCTTTGGCTCACAGTGTTATATGATAAGACCATAAGATACAGGAGCAGAATTAGGCCATTTGGCCCATCAAGTCTGCTCCACCATTTCATCATGGCTGATCCAATTTTCCTCTCAGCCCCAGTCTCCTGCCTTCTCCCCATATCACTTCATACCCTGACCAATCAAGAATCTATCAACCTCTGCCTTAAATATACATAAAGACTTGGCCTCCACAGCTGCCCATGGCAATAAATTCCACAGATTCACCACTCTCTGGGTAAAGAAATTCCTCCTCATCTCTAGTATGTGAATTCAAAGTCTCTAATCACTTATCTGCGGCTAATGTACACTGTGTGACTGAAATGTGCTTTGTAGATGGGATGGGGAAATAACGATGTCTGTGCTTCCTTGTTCTAAGGATCATCACATGTCTGCGCTTGGGAAAGCCTGATATACTGTCCTGAGAACTAATACTTAGGAAAATGTATAATTGCTCTAGGACATAGAGTGCAACTTCACTATTCTAACGAGTTGTAGTTGAAGTTCCCTCCTTTTTCTTCAGATTTAAGTGTTTCTTGTCACGTACGCCTGGGGTATAAATAAGAGTGTAATCGGTTGTTAAGCAGCATTCCAAGATCCCGCTTTTAGGTGCTTGGGCTCTCCATGATATCATGTAAACAAAATCCTTCAGTCTGAAACAATTCTCTGAGTTGGCCTGATCTATTCTGTCTGCTGCTCCTGAGATTTATCTGCAACAGAGAGTATGAGTTATAAAGAGAGTTTGGACATCTTGAGTTCCTTTCTCTGGAGCACCAGAGGCTGAGGAGACCTGTTAAAAGTTTATGATTGTGCTTAAGTTTAAGTTTAAGATGTGATAAAAGTTATCTGATTATGAGAGGCGTAGACAGGGTGAAAGTACATAGTCTTTTTTTTCCATGGGGGGAAAAAGCAACAAGGCATTAGTTTAAGATCTGAGGTGAGGGATTTAAAAGGGAGATCGGGGCAGTTTCTTCACACCGAGGGTGGTGCATATCTGGAATGAGCTGTCAGAAATAGTGGTTGAGGTGGGGACATTATCAACAGTTAAAAGCCATCTGGATAAGTATATGGACAGTAGAGGTTTAGAGGGCTAGGGGCCAAGTGGGACCAACTCACTGGGCAGTTAGTCAGAATGAGTTGGCCTGTTTCTATACTGAATGACTCTATAAATTCAAGTTGAGAGGGGGAAGGTTTAAAGTAGATGCAGGGGGTAAGTTTTTTGACACAGAGAGTGGCAGGTGCCTTCTCCCCATACTAAATATGATTCAGGACTTGTACTCCACCATGTTCTGGGGCAAGGAATCCCACAGGGTCTTGACCTAAAGTAACTCCTGCTTACCTCTGCTGTAAAGGAACATGCTTTTATCCTGCGGCTGTGCCATCTGGTCCTAGGTTCCCCCACTAATGGAAAAAATGTGATTAAACTAAGAAGTTTGGTTTCTGCAGATTCTGCAGATGCTGGAAACCTTGAGCAACACACACAAAATGCTGGAGGAACTCAACAGGTCCGACAGCATCAATGGAGAGGAATAAACTGTCAGTGATACAGGCGGAGACCCTTCATCAGGACTGGAAAGGAAGGGGGAGGAAGGCAGAATATGGAGGAGGGGTAGGAGTACAAACTGGCAGGTGATAGGTGAGACCAGGTGAGGGGGGAGGTAGAATGAAGTAAGAAGCTAGGTATGATAGCTGGAGCAGGTAAAGGGCTAAAGAAGAATGAATCTGACAGGAGAGGACAGTGGACCATGGGCTAACGAGAAGGAGAACGGGCACCAAAGGGAAATGATGAGCAGTTGAGGAGAGAAAGGGTAAGAGGGGAGCCATTGTGGGAATTTTAAAAAGAGTAGCTGTCTCAGTTTTACATCTATCACACTGACTATCAAGGTTAGGAAATATTTTAGACAGTCTCTCCTTTGTCAAATAGCAATGATGTACAATTTTAAATTGAATTAGAGAGTGACTGGCACAAATCGAAGAAGAGTTAACCAACTTCAAAATTCACAACCAATCCTCTGTTATCAAGGTCATGTTAAGCTCTCTTTCCCAATCTTGCTTAATCTTAAGTAAAGGATAATTATACTGTCGTAATAGTAAATTATAAATTTTCCCAATAAAACCTTTCACTAAAGGATTCATTTTTAAAATAATGTCTAACAGGTCAGAATCTTGTATATATATATATAAAATTACTTAAATATTCTTGTAAGAAATGTCTGACCTGAAGATATTGCAAGAAATGTGAGTGCGAGAGAGAATACTTAGTTATTAATTTCTCAAAAGACATCAATCGACCTTTTTTAAACAGATCCATGAAGGAATAAACTCCTTTATTCCTCCAAAGAAAAAAAGGTAGGATCACTTAGCGAAGGTTTAAATAAATAATTTCGATAAATTAAACTAAAAAGGTTAAATTTTTTAAGCTTAAAAAAATTACGAAACGGGTAGATGTAAAACTGAGACAGCTACATTGACACATACGTTTTGGTCGTGTTCTATATTGAAACAGTTTTGGAAATCTATTTTCTCTATAATTTCTAAAGCTTTAAAAATTAATTAACAACCTAATAAATTGACAGTTTTGTTCGGTATAATTCCTCAATATTTTCACGGTATTTCTATATCAGACCAACATATAATTGCTTTTATCACATTATTGGCCAGAAGGGCTATTTTATTGAAATGGAAAGATGCCTCTGCTCCCACTTTGATACAATGGTTCTCTCAGGTGATGTTATGTATTAGTTTGGAGAAAATTAGGAGTCGAACTTTTGATCCTCGATTTGACTTTGAGAAAAGGTGAAGTTCTTCTGCCAGCTACTACCATTTGATTTGAGTTAATTTAGGTGGTCCCCTTCTGATTCTTGTGTAAATGGATTTGGTTGGCGGATCCTTTATGGAAGCTTTTTATGGCGTATAGCTCCGGGTTTGTGCTCCCAATGGGTTATTTTTTCTCGATTTTTTTCAGTTAGTAGATTTTTTTTGTTTTAGTTAGTAGGGGTTCTTTTTACCTTCTTTCTTTTATCCAAAAAAATAATAGTTTTAATATTTTGTTTTTTCTTATTATTGTTGGTATACTGTTTAACTTTTTGGTTAATCAGTTATTTGATAGTTTATTTCTTATTGTATATGTTGATATGTTGATTTGACTATTTTAATGTATTATTTTTGTTGATTTTCAATAATAATTAATAAAAAGATTTAAAAATGAAATAAAAAGAGTAGAAATTATCAGAGGGGAGAAAGGGGGAAGAAATTATCAGGAGGAGAAAGAGGAGAGAAGTGGGGATGGAAAAGTTACCAGGGGGAGAAAGGGGGGGGAGAAATTACAGGGGGTGGGTGGGGAAACATTAACCGGGGAAAAGGAGCGGAAATTGCCAGTGGGAGAAGTTGGTGGGGGAGTAATGGGGTAATGGCAAGTGAGGGGGGGGAAGCAGGGGGTGAGAAATATTATTCTGAATTCTTGTCCTTTGCCTAATACCGGAAACATCCCAATTATATTAAGATATTTAGTTAATTAGCCATAGTATTGGGTGCAGCCACCGAGGGTTCCTAGGTTGTATGTTTCCACCGCTGGTCAATTCTCATCCCTGAGTCAGGCCATACCCCATTGAGCCGAGTGTTTTCGCCTTCCACAAAGCCCCACACAGTTACCTATCGCCGTGCCTCTCTCACCAGTTCCGATTTCAGCCGGTCCAGGGCCTTCTCCAAGTCCACCTCCTGCCCCTTGTCGTGCGGCTCCCAGCCGATGTCGGGACAGCTCTGCCGCTTACACAGTCCGGACTGACCGCCCCTCCCGTCCCAATCCGCGAACCGGGTGGGTTTGCAGGAGAAGTCCCTCAGCCCGCTCAGCACCAGGTCCATATCGGAGCTTGCCAGCCCCTTTGGAGATGCCGGGGCCGGGAGAAGATTTTGCCTTTCTTCCGCCAGCGCACCGTCTGCGGATCTCGGAGACGGAGACACGGTTTGAAGTCTGTCAGCGGGACGCTGTTCTCTGTCTCGCTGCCAAGTCCATTGCTAGTCTAAGAACGTGCCAACAGAGGCACAGCATTTAAAGGTGCATTGAGAACCTCTACCCCATGCGTCGGGAGCGCGCAGAAGCCCCACGTAAACAGCAGTGGAAACGCAGCACCTCCCAAAATATCCACCTGTTCCCAGCATCCAAGGGTCTGCAGGTCCCACATTCGCTTCACAGTCGCCTCAGAGTCCGCGTAATCGGATTCAAGATCGGAGGAACTGCCCATGAAGAGGATTTAAAGCTAATTTGTCCTAACCAACCTTCTGGGCAGATTCAGATTTACTTATTCACGTGTACTTGGAGACATCCAGTGAAATGAGTCGTTTGAGTCAACAACCAACACAACGCGAGGATGTGCTGGGGTCAGCTCACAAGTGTCACCACACATTCCGGTGCCAACGGAGTGTGGCCTCAACGTTCAGCAAAACAACACAAGCAACAACAAGGGCAACACGACAATAAAGCAACAACTCCCAAACAAGTCCCTCTCCTTCATCCCACTCACCCGCTGACGCACACAGACAGGTCTCCAAGCCCTGCACCGGCTGCCTCCGGGCTCTCAGTCCTTGGTAATTGACCCCAGGAATTGTCGATGATGAGACCCTGAACTGCATGTCTCAAACTCTGACTCGGTGACCTAGGAGGGGGGTCAACGACCCTCATGCCTCCTACTGCCACGGACCTATGATCCTGTCCATGAAGGAGAAGATTATCTTCCCTGGATTTAAAGGTGAATTGTCCCAACCAACCTTAATTGTATCCGTCAGTTATTAGAACTTCCTAATAAATGTGAAGTGTTGCCCTTCAGAAAGCCAAATGAGAAGAGACAGTTCACTGTTAATAGCAAAACCCTTGGAAACCAAATCCATAGCTGCTTGAAACTGGCTACACAGATTGACAGGGTAGTGAAGAAGGCCAATAGCAAGCTCACCTATATTAGTCAGGGAACTGAGATCAAGAGTCAGGAAGTTGTGTTGCAACTTTTATAAATTGTTCACAATAGATGTTTTGAGCCAAGATCTTTTATCCGGACTGGAAAGGAAATGGGCTGAATCCAACTTCTGACTCCTTCCTTACAGGGATGTTTCTGGGACTTGAGGATCTGAGTTAGAGGGGAAGATCAAATAGGTTAGGACTTTATTTGCTGGAGCATAAAAGAATGAGGGAATGTTTGAGAGAAGTATACAAATTTATGAGAGGTATGTGGTGGTTGTCCATCATGTCTGACGATGACAGGAAACCTGTGCAGGAAGTTTTAAAAGTGAAAAAGCTGTTACACCAGGGCAGTTCCACTCTCTGGACCTCAGGAGTCTAGATCCAGTGGTACATACAAGTATCGCAAATTGGGGTCTTCCATGGTTGCAGTGGATGATCATGACATATCCTACGCCTTGTCGTGCCCTTCACTCTCCACAGAGCATTGCAGTACCACCTTCACAGCCATGGGATCTCATCCGTACAGTCCACCAGAGCTAACTTCGTATGCTCAGGCATGTCCCTATCTCCCCAGGGTATGAGGCCACTGACTACCCTCACTTGGTTTAGCCCACCTGTTGAAGTGGTGTGGCCACTTACGGGTATAGACAGGGTAAATGTAAGCAGGTTTTTCCCACTGAGATTGGGTGAGACTAGAACCAGAGATTATGGGTTAAGGGTGAAAGGTGAAATATTTAAGGGGTATGTGGTGGTTGTCCATCATGTCTGACGATGACAGGAAACCTGTGCAGGAAGTTTTTAAAGTGAAAAAGCTGTTACACCAGGGCGGGGGGGGAGGGGATCTTGTTCAATCAGAGGGTGGTACGAGTGTGGAATGAGCAGCCAGTGCAGGCGATGGATGCAGGTTCAGTTGCAACATTTAAGATTAGTTTGGATAAGTGCGTGGATGGGAGGGGTGTGGAGAGCTATGGTCCAAGAGCGGGTTGATGGGGCTAAGCCGAATAACAGTTCAGCACACACGAGATGAGCCGAAGATACTTAATGTGACCTGAAATGAACTGCTTAAGATGACATAGGGAGACACCTGTGTTGTTTTCTTGCATAACTTCTGGGAAGAATAAAAGATCAATATCTTCTGAAGAGGCAAGTGACTGATAAATATTGGTTGCATTGAGAGTTTCATCATGGGAGAGGATGCATCAATGATTTGAGGTTGTTGCCTAGGTTAGAGAAAATTATGTTTGAAGATAGATTTCAAATCTAGAGCTTTTCTTTCGAGATAACAAGCCATTCTGGCCAAACAAGCCGGCACTGCCTGTTACACCCATGTGACCAATTAACCTACTAACCTGTACGCCTTTGGAATGTGAGAGGAGACAGGAGCACTCAGAGGAAGCCGAGGCAGTCAGGAGGAGAGGGTACAAACTCCTTACAGAGAGGAGAGGGTACAAACTCCTTACAGACAGCAGTGGGATTGAACCCGGGTCGTTGGCACTGTGATCGCATTTCGCGAACCGCTCCTCTACCTGTCACCTGTTCCAGCTGTTGCCTCAAACATTGTCAACTACAGAAAAAGATAACCAGCGTGCATAAAGTTATGAGGTGCATAGATAGAGTAGAATGTAGGCTTCCCTTAGTAAGGGGGGACAAAATCTGAGACAGTGGGGAGGGAGGGGGGATTCTTTTAAGGTAATTGATAGAAAGATTAGAGGTGAGCTAAAGATTTAATTTCCTTGACCTCATTGAAACCTACCAGATATTGAAAGACTTAGAGAGAGTGGATATGGACATTATGTTTCCTGTAGTGGGGGAGTCTAGGACCAGGGGACACAGCATCAGAATAGAGGATTGTCCCTTTAGAACAGAGATGAGGAGAAATTACTTCAGCCAGAGGGTGGAGAATCTGTGGAATTCATTGCTGCAGATCGCTGTGGAGGACATTGAGAATATTTAAAGCAGAGGTTGATAGTTTCCTGATTAGTCAGGGCATGCTTGGCATATTGTGTGCAGTTTTGGGCTCCTTATTTTAGAAAGGATATACTGACATTGGAGGGGGTTCAGAGAAGATTCATGAGTATGATTCTAGGAATGAAAGGGTTACCGTATGAGGAACGTCTGGCAGCTCTTGGGCTGTATTCCCTGGAGTTTAGGAGAATGAGGAGGAATCTTATAGAGACATTATGAATGTTAAAAGGCCTGAACAGATTAGATATGGCAAAGTTACTTCCTATGGTAGGGGATTCTAGGACAAGAGGGCACAACTTCAGGATTGAAGGATATCTATTTAGAAAAGAGATGCGGAGAAATTACATCAGTCAGAGGGAGGTAATTTTGTGAAATTTGTTGCCACAAGCAGCTGTGGAGGCCAAGTCATTGGGTGAAATTAAGCCAGAGATAGATATGTTCTTGATTAGCCAGGGCATCAAAGGGTATGGGGAGAAGGCAGGGGAGTGAGGATGACTGGAAGAATTGGATCAGCCCATGATTGAATGGCAGAGCAAACTCAATGGGCTGAATAGCCTCCTTCTGCCCCTATGCCTTATGGTCTTATGGCTTCAAAGGTTATGGGGAAAAGACAGGAGAATGAGGTTGAGAGGGATAATAAATTACCCATGATGGAAAGGCAGAGCAGATTCCTTGGGCAGAATGGCATAATTCTCCCCTATGTCTCCCCTATGACAAGAAACCTGTGTGGGAGAGTTTTTAAAGTGGAAAAGCTGCTGCGCTGGGACAGTTCCACTCTCTGGACCTTGGAAGTTCGGTTCCAGTGGTACGAGTAGTCATCACAACTGGGGACTTTCCTGGTTGCAATGGATGACTATGTCTTGTTCTGTGCCTTGCCATGCCCTTTACTTTCCACAAAGCCTTGCAGAACCGCCTTCCGGCCATTGGATCTCGCTATTGATCTCATCTGCCCAGTCCACCAGAAGCTGACTTTGCAGGCTAGGACAGGCTTGTCCATATCTCACTGGGGTATGAGGCCTGCCGGCTACCTTCATCTCCTTTAGCCTGCCTGTCAAAGTGGTATATGGGGGATGTGGTTGCTGTCACATGCAAACAGTTACTTAGTGAGAGCTGAGTATCCAGTGGGGACCAAAGGTGATTGACTGCCCAGAGTGGACATGACAAGCCCCTTCACCAGAGGTGCTACCCCTCCCTCAACACCCCATTACTATTTGTCATTTATATCAATGACTTTGAATGTTCAGAGTTTAAAATTCAAAGTAAGTTTATTGTCAATGTATGCATATGTCACTGATATTCATTTTTTTGCAGGCATTCATAGTAGAACAAAGAAATACAATACAATCAATGAAACACTACACACAAAGGTACATACATATATACATACTGAGAACAGAAGTTATAGAACTTTTGAAAGTGAATCCATATGTTGTGGAATCAGTTCAGAGTTGAGTGAGGTTATCCTCACTGGTTCAGGAGCCAGATGGTTGAAGTGTAATAACTGTTCCTGAATCTGGTCATGTGGGACCTAAGGCTTCTGTACCTTCTTCCTGATGGCATCAATGTAAAGGGAGCATGATCTGGATGGTGGAAGTCCTTGATGATGGATGCTGTTTACTTGGTAATAAATGTGAAGATGACACTAATATCGGTGGTATCATTAATGGAGAAGATGTTTAGGCATCTTTATCAGCTGGGTAAGTGGGCCGAGGAATGGCATAGGGATTAGAGGGCATAGGTTAAAGGTGAGAGGGAAAAGATTAAATGAAAACCTGACGGGCAACCATTCCTCTGGAATGAGCTGCCAGAGGAAGTGTTTGAGCTGGGTACAATGATACTATTTAAAATGTATTTGATGTTGATGCCAGATGTAAAGGAAGAGAAGTGAGTGCAGTTACTATAACAAGGGAGAAGTTGCTCAAAAGGCTGAAAGACCTAAAGGTACATAAGTCACCCAGACCAGACGAACTGCACCCTAGGGTTCTGAAAGAGATAGTGTTATAGATAGTGGTGGCATTAAAAATGTACTTGCAAAAATCATTGGACTCTGGCATGGTGCCAGAGGACTGGAAAATTGCAAATGTCACTCCACTCTTTAAGAAAGGAGGAAAGCAGCAGAAAGGAAATTATAGACCAGTTACCCTGACCTCAGTGGTTGGGAAGATGTTAGAGTCAAATGTTAAGGATGAGTTGATGGAGTACTTGGTGACACAGGACAAGGTAGTACAGTCATCATGGTTTCCTTCAAGGAAAATCCTGCCTGACGAACCTGTTGGAATTCTTTGAGGAGATTACAAGTAGGATAGATAAAGGGGATGCAGTGGATGTTGTATATTTGGACTTTCAGAAGGCCTTTGACAAAGTGCCACACATGAGGCTGCTTACTAAGTCAAGAGCCCATGGTATTACAGGAAAGTTACTAACATGATTGGAAGAAGGCAGCGAGTGGGAATAAAAGGATCCTTGTCTGGTTGGCTGCCAGTGACTAGTGGTGTTCCGCAGGGGTTGGTGTTGGGACCACTTCTTTTTATGCTGTAGATCAATGATTTAGATGATGGAATAGATGGCTTATTGCCAAGTTTGCAGATGAAGGAGGGATCTCATTGAAACCTTTTGAATATTGAAAGGCCTAGACAGAGTAGATATGGAAAAGATGGTGGCAGAGTCTAGGACGAGAGGACACAGCCTCAGGATACAGGGGCACCCTTTCGAAACAGAGAAGTGGAGAAATTTCTTTATCCTGAGGGTGGTGAATTTGTGGAATTTGTTTCCATGTGCAGCTGTGGAGGCCATGTTGTTGGGAGTATTTAAGGCAGAGATTGATAGGTTCTTGATTGGACATGGCATCAAAGGTTACAGGGAGAAGGTTGGAAAATAGAGTTGAGGAGGAGATAAAAAAGGATCAACCATGATTGTACAGTGGAGTAGACTCAATGGGCCAAATGGTCTAATTCTGTTCCTATGTCTTATGGTCTTATGGTCATATGGTATTTGGACAGGAAAGGTGTCAAAGGTTAAAGGGAGAAGGAAGGAGAATGAGTTTGGGAACGGTAATAATTCAGCCATGATGACTTGATGCACAGAATGGCCTAATTCTGCTCTTTGTCTTATTGTCCCATGTGTTGAGCACAGGTCCCCAAAATTTTATGCCGTTAACCGAGGAGTCCATGGACCCCAGGTTGGGAACCCCTGATTTAGAGGGATTTTGGCAAAATCCAGGCAAATGGGGCACGATTAGTTTGGTTACCATGGGCCAGCTAGGCCAAAGGGCCTGTTTTCATGCTGCATGGTTCTGTGACTCTAGGTGGGCTCCATTTTGTACTGAGATGAGGAAGACTTTCTTTTCAGAAGGTTGTGAATCTTTGAAACTTTGCCACAGACAGTTTATGGGGGCAGAGTCCCTGAGTAAATGTAATCTGAGGTGGATAGAGTCCTCATTAGTGAGGAAATCTAGGGTAAAATACAATACTCAAAGTGATAACTCTCAGTTCACGGAGTATAAGAAATAAGGTGGACAATTTTATTGCACTATTACAGATGGTCAGGTATGATGTTGTGGTCATCACTGAATCGTGGCTGAAGGATCACTGTAGCCGGGAGCTGAATGTTCAAGGTTACACGTTGTATCAGAGGGATAGGAAGGTAGGCAGAAGGGGTGGTGTGGCTCTGCTGGTAAAGAATGGCATCAAATCAGTAGAAAGATATGACATAGGATCAGAAGATGTGGAATCCTTGTGAGTTGAATTAAGAAACTGCAAGGGTAAAGGGTCCCCGATGGACAACCTCCCAACAATAGCTAAGTTGTGGACCACAGACTGCAACAGGAACTAGAAAAGGGGAGTCAAAGGCGCAATGTTATGATAGACACGGGAGATTTTAACATGCAGGTAGATTGGAAAAATTAAGGTGGTAATGGATCTCAAGAGAGTGAGTTTGTTGAATGCCTACGAGATAGCTTTTTAGAGCAGTTTGTCATTGAGCCTACTAGGGCATCAGCTATACTGGATTGTATGTTATTTATTGAACAGGAGGCAATTAGGGAACTTAAGGTAAAGGAACCCTTAGAAAACAGTGATCACAATATGATTGGTTTCAACTTGAACTTTGATAGGGAGAAAGTGAAGACTGATGTAGCAGTATTTCCATGGAGTAAAGGAAAGCACAGTGCTATGAGAGAGGAGTTGGCCAAAGTAAACAGGAAGGAGCTGCTGGCAGGGATAACATCAGAGCAGCAATGGCATGAGTTTCTGGGAAAAACGAGGAAGGTGCAGGAAAGATGTATTCCAAAAACAAATAAATACTCAAATGATAAAATAGTACGACTGTGGCTGACAAGGGAAGTCAAAGTGAGGGAGTTAAGGACAAGAGGGCACAACCTCAGGATAGACGGACATCCATTTAAAACAGAGATGCAGAGAAATTTCTTTAACCAGAGGATGGTGAATTTGTTACCACAGGCAGCTGTGGAGACCAGCTTTATTTAAGGCAGAGATTGATAGATTCTTGATTGGCCATGGCATCAAAAGTTATGGGGAGAAGGCCAGGGAGTGGGGCTGAGGAGGGGAAATAAAGGAACAGTCATGATTGAATGGCAGAGCAGTCTCGATGGGCCAAATGGCCTAATCCTACTCCTATGTCTTATGGTCTTGTGGTCAAATGGGGAAAGGGCAGGAAAGTGGAGTTGAGAAATGTGAGCAAAATGCTAGAGGAACTCAGCAGGCCAGGCGTCATCAAAGGAAAAGGGTACAGTTGACGTCTGGGGCCGAGACCTATGATCAGGACTGGAGAGAAAAAGATGAGGAGTCAGAGTGAGAAGATGGGGGGAGGGAAGAGGAAACATAATATCATGGGTGAAACCGGGAGGGGGAGGGGGGAAGTAAAGAGCTGGGAAGTCGATTGGTGAAAGAGGTGCAGGACTGGAGAAGGGGGAATCTAATAGGTAAGGGCAGAAGGACATGGAAGAAAGAAAGGGGATAGAGCACCAGTGGGAGGTGATGGGCAGGTAAGGAGATAAGGTGAGAGAGGGAATAGGAGATAGGGAATGGTGAAGGAGTGGGGGCATTACCAGAAGTTTCAGAAATTGATGTTCATGCCATCAAGTTGGAGGCTACCCAGATGGAATATAAACTGTTGCTCCTCGAACCTGAGAGTGGCCTCATCAAGACAGTAGATGTGCTGTGGACTGACATGTTGGAATGGGAATGGGAAATGGAATTAAAGTGTGCTGCCACTGGGAAATCCCACTTTTCCTGGCAGTCGGAGTGTAGGTGCTCAGTGAAGCGGTCTCCTAATCTACGTCAGGTCTCATCAATATATAGGAGGCCACGCTGGGAGCACTGGGCATAGTACATGACCCCAACAGACTCATAGGTGAAATGTCGCCTCACATGGAAGGACTGTTTAGGACGCTGGATGGTTGTGAGGGAGGGAGGAGGTATAAGGGCAGGTGTAGCACTTGTTCCACTTGCAAGGATAAGTGCCAGGAGGGAGATCAGTGGGGAGGGATGAATAGACAAGGGAGTCGCATAGGGAGTGATCCCTGCGGAAATCAGGAAGTGTGGGGGGAGAAGCTTCCTTCTGGAAAATACTATAGAGCTATTAAAATAAAAGCCATGCCATTTTGAAAGTTTCTTCCCCCCAGTCAGTTAATCTGATCAACTCTTTTGGTTAGGCTCCCCCCACCCCTCTATCTATTATTTCAGTCCCTATATGGCATTGTAAACATTTTAAGCCTCTTTTTATAATGTATTTATATTGTAAATACATGATGGTGTTTATGTATTCATGTGCATTTTATTTCATATCCATCCTTTAGCCTTTATAAACAAGAGAAAATCTGCAGATGCTGGCAACACACACAAAATGCTGGAGGAACTCACCGGGCCAAACAGCATCTATGGAAAAGAGTAAACAGTCGACGTTTCAGCATGAAACCATTCAGACTGTACTCGTTCCCATAGATGCTGCCTGGCCTGCTGAGTTCCTCCAGTATCTTGTGTGTGGGCTGTTTAGCCTTTATAATTCTTTAGTCTTATAATTATTGTTGAATGTTCTTTTTTTGTTGCCTTCACACCAACACACCATGGTAAGTTGCTAATACGAACTACCAGCAGAAGTGGTGTATGCGCATTTCATTGCAACATTTAAGAGAAATTTGGATAAGTACGTAGAAGGGAGGGACATGGAAGGCTATTGTCTGGGTGCAGGTCAATGGGACTAGGCGGATTAATAGTTCGGCACAGATTAGATGGGCCAAAGGGCTGATTCTGTGCTGTAGTGTTCAATAGCTTTATGATTCTATGTAAATGTATATGGTGAATAAAATTCATCCTTTGTCCTTGAGAAATGTTAGTTCAGCTATGATCCCATTGAATGGTGGAACAGATTCAATGGGCTGAATGGCTTTTTTCTCCAGCCATAATGACAGAATTGCATTGAACATAGGCAGACGTATTTTACCCCAGAATCAGGACTACACCAAGAGAGCACTCACACAGTTCATAACGTCATCTAAAACTGCTCCACTTCACTTTGAGAAGCATTACTCACTCCTTATATGCTCATGCAATGTTAGACAAGCTTCTGGAAAAATCTAAACAAGTTATTGCTGACTATAAGTAAGACATTGCACAGTGTTGTGGGTCCTTTTAATGTTGGTCATTTAGTTCCTTTTAAGTGTGCACTAAGCTGTGTATAATATAGATCATAGCTCAGCAATGGCATCAGATTCTCCTTCTAGATGTTCAGTCATCTTGCTTTTATGGACTTAAACTGCCCTGTCTTTCCTTTTATGAAGGTAACTCTTACAGGTGTAACAATGAATCAAAATCACAATCAGAACCAGGTTTAATATCATTGGCATTTGTGGTGAAAGTTGCTGTTTTGCAGCAGTGGTACATTGTAATACATAATAAAAAATATATTACAGTTATACATATATGTACACACAGTATATATAACATACAAAATTAGGGAGAGCAAAGAATATTGCGATTTATGGTAGTGCACAAAGATGTTGCACATAGTGTACAATGTGGAAATGTATTGAATGCACGAGAGATTTTGCAGGTGCTGGAGATCTGGATCAGTACACACAAAATGCTGGAGGAACTCAGCAGGTCAGGCAGCATCTATGGAGAGTCACAGTTTTTGGCTGAGACCCTTCATCAGGACTGAACCAACTACTCACGGTTTTCATAGATAAAGTATATTTATTCAATCACTCTTATAGTAACTGTTGTTATCACCATTAACGTAATGATAAGTGTTGAAAAGCTTTATTCCATATTAAAGGCAAACATGCACACCCACAGCAATAGTCACATTCTCAGAACATTGAGCATTACAGCTCATTTCAGGCCCTTCAGCCCACAATGTTGTGCTGACCTTTTAACCTACACTAAGATCAATTTAATGCTTCCATCCTACATAGCCCTCCATTTTCCTACCATCCAAGTACCTAAGAGGAGTCTTTTAAATGTTTCTAATATATCTGACTCCACTACCACCCTTAGCAGGGTGTTCCACACACCCACCACCCTCTGTGTCAAATACCTACCACTGCCATCGCCCCAATACTTTCTTCCAATCACTTGAAAATTATAAATGACACACACAAAGTGCTGGAGGAACTCAGCAGGTCAGGCAGCATCTACGGAAGTGAATAAACAGTTCAATATTTCAGGCCAACACTCTACTTCAGGATTGGAAAGGCAGGAGGAGGATGCAGAATAAAAAGGTGGGGGGAGGGGAAGGAGGACAGCTAGAAGGTGATAGGTCATTCCAGGTGGGTGGGAGAGGTAAAGGGCTGGAGAGGAAGGAATCTGATAGGAGGGGAGAATGGAGCATAGGAGAAAGGGAAGCAGGAGGGAACCGGGGGTGGAAAGAGGCAGCTGAAAAGAAGTAAGAGGCTAGGGTGGGGAAAAGAGGAAGAGGGGAAGGGGAATGAAAATGTTTTATTAATGGAAGGTGAAATCAATATTCATGCTATCAGATTGGAGGCTTAAAATTATACCTCCTTAATTAGTCATTTCCATCCTTGATAAGAGTCTCTGGCTACCCACACATGATGCTGGAGGAACTCAGCAAGCCAGGCAGCACCTGTGGAAAAAGGTACAGTCCTGCTGAAGGGTCTCAGCCTGAATGGTTGACTCTGTGGTTAAGGTACGTTGGCCTTCATCAATCGTGGGATTGAATTTAAGAGCTGAAGAGTAATGTTGCAGCTATATAGGACCCTGGTCAGACCCCACTTGGAGTACTGTGCTCAGTTCAGAACTTGGCCTTTTCTCCTTGGAGCGACGGAGGATGAGAGGTGACCCGATGGAGGTGTATATGATGATGAGAGGCATTGATCGTGTAGATAGTCAGAGGCTTTTTCCCAGGGCTGAAATGGCTAGCATGAGAGGGCACAGTTTTAAGGTGCTTGGAAGTAGGTACAGAGGTGATGTCAGGGGTAAGTTTTTTACGCAGAGAGTGGTGAGTGCGTGGAATGGGCTGCTGGTGACGGTGGTGGAGGCAGATGTGATAGGGTCTTTTGAGAGATTCCTGTATAGGTACATGGAGCTTAGAAAAATAGAGGGCTATGGGTAACCCTAGGTAATTTCTCGGGTAAGGACATGTTCAGCATGGCATTGTGGGCCGAAGGGCCTGTATTATGCTGTAGGTTTTCTATGTTTCTATGAAATGTCGACTGCGCTCTTTTCCATAGCTTCTGCCTGGCCTATTGAGTTCCTTCACCATTTTGTGTGTGTTGCCTGGATTTCCAGCATCTGCTGATTTTCAGAATCAGAATCAGGTTTATTATCACTGGCATGTGTCGTGAAATTTGTTAACTTAGCAGCAGCAGTTCAATGCAATACATAATATAGAAGAAGAAGAAAAAAAATAATAAAATAATAATAAATAAGTAAATCAATTACAGTATACATATATTGAATAGATTAAAATGGTGCAAAAACTCAAATAATATATACAGTATTAAAAAACGAGGTAGTGTTGACTGGTTCAAAGTCCATTTAGGAATCAGATGGCAGAGGGGAAGAAGCTGTTCCTGAATTGCTGAGTGTGTGCCTTCAGGCTTCTGTACCTCCTGCCTGATGGTAACAGTGAGAAAAGGGCATGCCCTGGGTGCTGGAGGTCCTTAATAATGGACACTGCCTTTCTGAAGATGTCCTGGGTACTTTGTAGGCTAGTACCCAAGATGGGGCTGACTAGATTTACAACCCTCTGCAGCTCCTTTTGGTCCTGTGCAGTAGACCCCCCATACCAGACAGTGATGCAGCCTGTCAGAATGCTCTCCATTGTACATCTATAGAAGTTTTTGAGTGCATTTGTTGACATACCAAATCTCTTCAAACTCCTAATGAAGTACAGTTGCTGTCTTATCTTCTTTATAACTGCATCGATATGTTGGGACCAGGTTAGGTCCTCAGATACCTTGACACCCAGGAACTTGAAACTGCTCACTCTCTCCACTTCTGATCCCTCTATGAGGTTTGGTATGTGTTCCTTCGTCTTACCCTTCCTGAAGCGCACAGTTAGCTCTTTTGTCTTACTGATGTTGAGTGCCAGGTTGTTGCTGTGACACCACTCCACTAGTTGGCATATCTCACTCCTGTTTGTCCTCTTGTTACCACCTGAGATTCTACCAACAATGGTTATATCATCAGCAAATTTATAGATGGTATTTGAGCAATGCCTAGCCACATAGTCATGTGTATATAGAGAGTAGAGCAGTGGGCTAAGCACACACCCCTGTGGTGCACCAGTGTTGTTTGTCAGGAGGAGGAGATGTTATCGCCAATCCGCACAGATTGTGGTCTTCCAGTTAGGAAGTCGAGGATCTAATTGCAGAGGGAGGTACAGAGGCCCCAGTTCTGTAACTTCTCAATCAGGGTTGTGGGAATGATGGTATTAAATGCTTTTTGTGAAGAGTCTCTGGCTGTCCACTCCACCTATGCCTCTTATCTTACATATCTGTAGTTAAGACCTTTCTCCTCACATCTCCACGATCTCTGACATACTTTCCTCCCATCACCTCAAAATTATGTCCTCATGTATTTCATTCACTTCATTTGACAACACAACAACTTTTAGCTTTAATCAGTGCATCACTCTCCACTGATAATGCTGCCTAAAATGACCTGATAAAGTTAATCGAAGACTTTTATTTAAATACTGGGTAGCAGGGTGGAGATAAGTTTCTACCAATAAAGGGGTAAGGTGCTGCTCCCCTCAGCTAGCCTGCAGGTCACCCTTGGGCAAGGTGTAGCACCTGCTCAGCCCCTGATCAGGGTCACATGAAGCCATGGGAGCAGCTGGTGGATGGTCGTGCGAGCAGTTGGTGCAGATCACAAGTCCTGGTTATGTGACCACTGACGCCAGGCAGACAATCCCTGAAGAGTATTGATAATGACTGGGGTCACCCGTCTTGTAAAGACACTGCCCAGAAGAAGGCAATGGCAAATCACTTCTGTAGAAAAATTTGCCAAGAGCAACATTGTCATGGAAAGACCATGATCGCCCATGTCATACAACACGGCACATAATGATGATGATGACGCTGCCTAGAATGACCTGATCCGAGTAGAGTTTAATTCAAATATTGAAGTTCACTGATTCATATTACTTATATCAGAATATGGATTACCACAGGCTGCACAGTAGAGCAGTGGTTAGTGCAATGATATACAGTGGCAGCGATAACTTGGTGATTCAATTCCTGTCGCTATCTATAAGGAGTTTCCATGTTCTCCCTGTGACTGTGTGGGCTTCCTCTGGGTGCTCCGGTTTGCTCTCACATTCCAAGGATGTACGGTTAGGATTAGTAAGTTGTGGGCATGCTGTGTTGGTGCTAGAAGTAAGGTGACACTTAGCGGAGCAGAGGGTCTCCAACCTGACCATCGCTCATCCGTCAATCAACATTGTTGAAACATCTTTATTGGTTATTCATCTCATTTTTGTTTGTAATTCCTTGCTCTTTGCAATTTGTCTTCTGTGTATTTCATAGGCTATAAACCATTTTGGCCTAAACGTGTGGTAATACAATTTAAGTGAACATTTGAAAGTTAGTAGACCTATTTCTTATAGAAATAAAAGTTGCACACCCACCATGAGCACATCCACATGAAACGCTGTTGCAGGAAAGCAGCATTCATCATCAGAGACCACCCACCACCCAGGACATGCTCTCTTCTCACTGCTGCCATCAGGAAGGAGGTACAGGAGCCTTGGGACCCACACTACCAGGTTCCTACAACCATCCTACAACCATCAGGCTCTTGAACCAGAGGGCATAGCTTCACTCAAATTCACTTGCTCATCACTGAAATATTCCCACAACCTATGGACTAACTTTGAAGGACACTTCATCTCATGTTCTATATAAGAAGAAAGAAGAAGAAATTAGATTAGGTTATTAGATTATGAGGACACGCAGACTTCTTTTATTGTCATTTAGTAATGCATGCACTAAGAAATGATACAATGTTCCTCCGGTGTGATATCACAGAAACACAGGACAGACCAAGACTGAAAAATTAACAAAAACCACATGATTACGACATATAGTTACAATAGTGCAACAATACCATAACTTGAAGAAGAACAGGCCATGGGCACAGAAAAAAAGTTCAAAGTCTCTTGAAAGTCCCACATCTCACGCAGACGGGAGAAGGAAGAAAACTCTCTCTGCCATGCCCGACCACAGTCCGACTCTGAGTCGTCCGAAAACTTCGAGCTCCGATCAGCCCTCTGACACCGAGTACTGAGCACCATCTCTGCCGAACGCTTCAACCACAGCCTCAGTCGCCAGCGGCAGCGAACCGGGCATTTCAGAAATTTCTCCAGATGTTCTTCTGCTTCTCACGTCTGTCTCCATCAAATCAGAATTGTGCACGGCATCCTACTTACAAATACGATATCATTTCACCGGAGAGCTGTGCGCACTGCGTCGTGCCACCATCTTCTCCTCCTGCCTTTAAACTCACGAAAGAGCATAGGCCATCAACTTTTTGCTGTTGATGTTTCTGTAGCAGGCAATTTCTACAGGTTGAGTTGCTAGATCGATGCTCAACCCAGCATGGATGGAAAGCGTGCACGGGAGCCAGTTGGATTCGAACTCAGGACCTTCCGCCCCAAAATCCAGCCGGCTCATGTCCTATATACTTATTGCTATTTATCCCAGCCATCGAGGAGAAAAGGCTGAAGAAATAAGAAGCAGGTCAGGAACACAGACATTCGGTGCTAGACCAGTCAAATCACAAATGCAACTGATGTGGGAGACAGTGCCGATCCAATGCTGGTCTTGTGGCCCATAAACGTGTTTGCAGAGACTAAACTCTCAGCACAGTCAACATCAAAATCAATGGACAGCCGAAGAGAAGAAGATCGCTATTTATCTATATTTGTATTTGCACAGTTTGTTGTCTTCAGCACTCTGGTTGATCTTTCATTGATCCTGTTATAGTTACTATTCTATAGATTTGCTGAGTATGCTCACAGGAAAATGAATCACAGGATTGTATGTTGTGACATATATGTACTATGATAATAAAATTTACTTTTGAAATTTGATCTTTGAGATAAAGATCTAAAACCAGTGGAGTGGTGAGTTCAATTGCTTTAAAGCATGAGTCAACGATCACCATTCAGGCTTCAATTCCCACCAATGCCAATGAGAAGTTTGTAAATATTCTTCCTGTGTCTGTGTTAGTTTCCTCCAGCTGCTCCACTCTGCTCCCAATGCCGTCTGGAGCTATGCTCCTGGTAGGGTCACCCATGGCGGTAAGGTCGAGGGTGAGGTCCCTGACAAAGAACAATCCAACCAAGACCTCAACGCTGGAACAGGCGGATGAAGTTACTTCGAACTCAATGGCTGTGAAGGCGGATGAAGGCTGCAACAAATCCATCAGCTCCAATCGTTGTGGTTTCCACGCCATTGGAATCAGTTGGTTGATTTGTGAAGTATCGTGTGCTTCTTGGAGTGCAACATCAAGTACACGTTAAACAAATACATGCACAGGTGTCTTCAGAACGAAGACCATGATCCTTGACCTCGAGGGGTAGCCACGACGACGACGACAACTTCGATCCCACATTTCAAAGACGTGTATGGGTTAGGGTTAGTGAGTTGTGGGCATGCTATGTTGGTGCTGGAAGCATGGTGACACTTGTGGGCTGCCCCCAGCATGTCCTTGGACTGTGTTGGTTGTTAACAAAAACAGCACACTTCATTGTATGTTTCGACGTACATGTGACAAATAATGCTCCCTCAGTACAGTAAAACCTTGGTGATCCACTTGTTCAGAAATACAGATGGTTCCATATATGACTCACTTATGGAAAGTGAGCTGCATGAACAGGTTTCTGCTCAAGAAAGGGATCAGGCTACTGGTGGGCTGCCCAGCACCATCCTCACTGATATGATTTGGTGCAAAATAATGCATTTCACTGTATGCTTTCATGTATATGTGACAAATAAATATAATCTTATCTTTTCTTTAAGTATAACAGAACCTTTGCTTTCAATGTCACAGAATCTCAATGTCAGCTAGTTTATGACTGAACCAAAACATTGGCACCAGAATGTGCGATGAAACTTGTGGGCTGCCCCCAACACATCCTTAGCCTGTACTAGTTGTCAATGCAAACAATGCATTTCACTATGTCTTTCAATATTGTTCCTCTCCGCGCCTTGTTCAGCATCGGGTGGCAACCTGGCCATTTCTTTAGCTTTTGACTGTTTTTTATGAGGCCGAGTTGCTAGTTCGATGCTCAATCCAGCACGGATGGAAAGCGTGGAAGGGCTGGCCGGATTCGAACCCGGGACCATTCACCTCGAAGACCAGTGCTGATGCCACTACACCACTGACTGGCATATTTCAATATACATGTGGCAAAGGAATCCGAACCTGAACTTGAGTCGGGTGTTACAAGCTATGGGACAAATACAGGCAGATGAGACTAGCTTGGACAGACATCTTGGTTGACATGAATGAGCTTGGCCGTAGGACAATTTTTTTCCAATATCTCAGGCTTATCTGCACTTTGATAATAAATTTACTATGAACTAGGTAGGGCTTACTCTGTGCTGTACAGTTCTATGACTCTATAACTCTAATCCCTCCGTACCTGCAAACCTCTTAGAAATAAGGTCTTTTGTGGGTCTTCACTTCCCTTCACCCCCACGCATGTGGCTGTGCCTTAGGGTTATAAACCCTACAGCACAGCAACTGGCTCTTCAGCCTCACTAATCCATGCCGAACTGTTATTCAAAGTTCAAAGTAAACGTTTATCTAAGTACTTGTATGTCTCCATATACTACCCTGAGATTCATTTTCTGTAGAGCAAAGAAATACCATAGAATAAATGAAAAGCTGCTCAAAGACTAACAAGCAGTCGATGTACAAAAGAAGACAATCTGTGCAAATACAATAAATAATCAAACAAACAAGTAAATAATACTGAGAACATGAGTTGTAGAGTTGTTGACAGTGAGTCCATAATTTGTGTTCAGTGACTAGTTGAGTGCAGTTATTCTGCCTTGCCCCATAGACCTGCACCGGGTCCATAGCCTTCCACCCCCGGCATCCATGTACCCATACTAACTTCTTTTAAAGGCTTCAGCTCTTTAATTCTCTCTGTACGTGTCCTCTCCTCTTTCTCCTTCTAACCGACCTCTTTTATACTATTTTAATTTATTTATTTACTGAGATACAGTGTGGAAGAGGCCCCTCTGGCCCTTTAAGCCACGTTGCCTGGCAACCCCCAGTTTAGTCTGAGTCTAATCACAGGACAATTTACAAGGACCAACCAACTGGTACGTCTTTGGAATGTGGGAGGAAACCGGAGCACCCGGAGGAAACGTGGTCACAGGGAGAATGTTCAAGCTCCTTACAGGCGGCGTCGGGAATTGAACCTGGGTCGCTGATGCTGTAAAGCGTTGTGCTAACTACTGTGCTACCATGCTGCCCCAAACAGCCAGCACATGCAAAGACTGTGATTATCAGTGTAACCATCGCAAGTAATGCAATAACTGTGTGTTAAGACACATTTATATTGCATTAACTGCATTCAGTCTGATAGGTTTCAGTTCATTGAGACGTGCAGCCGCAGTCTGGTTCAGTTCCATTCAGTGCAGCTGTCAGGTTAGACGATTACACTGATATTTTACAGTTGGTGAATTGATATAATTGGTAGCACATAGTTAGCTACATATTAATCGACAGGCCTTTGTAATCAGGATATACACTCAGTGGTCACCTCATTAGGTACATCTGTACACCTGCTTGTTAATGCAAATATCCAATCAGCCAATCATGTGGCAGCAGCTCGATGCATAAAAGCATGCAGACATGGTCAAGAGGTTCAGTTGTTGTTCAGAATGGGGCAGAAATATGGTCTAAGTGACTTTGACTGCAGAAAGATTGTTGGTGGTGTTTTGAGTATTTCACAAACCGCTGATCTCCTGGGATTTTCATGAGTATACAGAGAATAGTGCGATTAACAAAAAAACACCCAGTGAGTGGCAGTTCTGTGGGTGAAAATGCCCTGTTAATGAGAGAGGTCAGAGGAGAATGGCCAGACTGGTTCAAGCTGACAGGAAGGCGACAGTAACTCAAATAACCACGCGTTACAGCATCTCTGAATACACAACACATCAAGCCTTGAAGTAGGTGGGCTACAGCAGCAGTAGGCTGTGGACATACACTGAGTGGCCACTTGATTAAGTGCACTGGGTATGTAATAAAGTTGCTGCTGATTGTAGCTGCTCAATATAATATCAGGCTCTTTGGAGGCTTGGTCTTCCCTCCTCTGTCTGTCTGTCTCTGTCTGCATATTATCCTCTCTGTGACATTAAGCTCATGTGTGCAGTTGCCTTTCATTCCAGTTTCATTAGTGTCTATTCCATTCTATTTAACAGTTACTCTGTATTTCAAGAACATGCACTCCTAGATTAACCTGTCATAATAATTGTTAGCTCTCTCTAAGATGAACTGAGAGAATTTGACAGCTTTATTTGCATAAATATCTTTCTTTTCCTGAATATATTTCCTGCTTTCTTCACTTCTATTCCAGTCTCCACTTCGCAATAACTACAAGCTGCACATACTAATCAATATTAGATTAATTCTTCACTTAACAGTATCAAAACCAATTTATCAAAAAAGTTAAAAAAAAAAAAAGCAATTCTTGATTTTTTTTGGGAGGGGACCTTTAAACTCAACTTCTTTCAAAATTAACAAAATTGAAAAATTGGTATGGCAGTATCAATGCCCTTGAATTGAAAATCCTACAAAAATTAGTGGATATAGCTCAGTCCATCACAGGTAAAGCCCTTTCCACCCCTGAGCTCATCTAAACAGTGTTGTCACGGGGAAGCAGCAACCATAATCAGGGACCCCCACCACCCAGGCCATGCTCTCTTCTCACTGCTGCCATCAGGAAGAAGGTGCAGGAACCTCAGGATTCACACCACCAGGTTCAGGAACAGTTATTAACCCTCAACCATCAGGCTCTTGAATGAAAGGGGATAACTTCACTCAGTTTCACTTGCTTCATCTCAGAAATGTTCCCACAGACTATGGACTCACTTTCAAGGACTGTTCATCTAACGTTCTTGATATTTATTGCTTGCTTGCTTGCTTATTTATTTATTTATTTATTTAATCTATCTATCAATCATTCAATTAATTATTCTTTCTTTCTGTTTTTATTTCCAAAGCTTGTTGTCTTTTGCACACAGGTCGAATCCACAGTTGATGTGGTCTTTCATTGATTTTATTATGGATGTATTGAGTATGCCCACAATAAAGTGAACCTCGAGATAGTAAATGGTGAAATATATATATTTTGACAATAAATTCACTTTAATCTTTGAAATCTCTCAAGGAATGAAAGAAAACAGATGGAATACAGTGTTGGGAAATGTATGGTCATGCACTTTGGTAGAAGGAATAAAAAGGTATTTCTAAAAGGGGAGAAATTTTAAAAATCTGAGGTGCAAAAGGATTTCGGAGTTCTCTTCCAGGATTCCCTAGGGGTTAATTTTCAGTCTGAGTGGGTGATAAGGAAGGCAAACGCAAATTTTGCATTCATTTTAAGAGGACTAGAATGTAAAAGCGGGGATGTAATGCTGAGGTTTTATAGGGCACTGGTGGGGCTTCACTTGGAATATTGTGAGCAGCTTTGAGCTTGTTATCTAAGAAAAGATGTGCTGAAATAGGAATGGGTTGAAGCGAGGCTCATGTTTCCGAAAATGAAAGGCTTATCATATGAGGAGCGTTTGATGGCTCTGGGCCTGTACTCACTGGAATTTTAGAAGAAGGAAAGAATCTTATTGAAATCTATCAGATGTTGAAAGGCCTAGGTAGAGTGGATGTGGAGAGCATGTTTCCTATAGTGGGGGGGAGTCTAGGACCAGAGGACACAACCTCGGAGTAGAGGGACACCCATTTAGAATGGAAATAAGGAGGAATTTCTTAAGCCAGAGAGTGGTGAGTGAGTGAATTTGTTGCCACAGGTGGCTGCGGAGGCCAGGTCAGTGAGTGTATTTCAGGCAAAGAGAGATGGAGTCTTGATAAACATAAAAAGAAATGGTCCCAACATTAACCCCTACAAAACACCGCTAGTTACTGCAGCCAGTCAGAAAAGGCTCCCTTTACTCCCACTCTTTGCCTCCTGCTCTATCTTGCTAGTATCTTTCCTATAATACCATGGGCTCTTAACTTGTTAAGCTGCCTCATGTGTGGCACCTTGTCAAAGGCATTCTGAAAATCAAAGTATAAAACATCCATCGATTCTCCTTTATCTATCCTGCCTGTTATTTCCTCAAAGAATTCCAACAGATTTGTCAGGCAAGATTTTCCCTTAAGGAAATCATGCTGAGTTTGGCCTATTTTAGGATGTGCCTCCAAGTACCTTGAGACCTCTTTCTTGATAATTGACTCCAGTATCTTCCCAACCACTGAGGTCAGGCTAACTGGCCTATAATTTCCTTTCTTCTGCCTCCCTTCCTTCTTGAAGAGTGGAGTCGTCGTCATTAGGTCACATCTGGAATTTCCAGTTGATGGACGATTTCCCTCCACGCCGCTCTGTCCCGACACTTGTCCACAACATCCCCAGTCTTGTCCAGCTTGGTCCAATCCTTGATGTTATCCAGCCATGTTGTTCTTTGCTTTCCTCTTCCTTTCCTTCCCTCTACCTTTCCATATAGCAAGTCCGACAAGATGTTATCTCTCTGCATAACGTGTCCACAATAAACAACCTTTAACTTCATAATCTTCTCCAGCAATATCTGTGGTCTATCAGCTTCGGACAAAACTCTCTCATTTGAAACTTCCTCTACCCAGCTGACCTTCAACATTCATTGATAGCACCACACTTCAAAAGCATTAATTCGTTTCATGTCATCCTTCTTCAGGGTCCATGTTTCTGATCCATACCTCAGCACTGACCATACGTAACACTCGAGGAAGCGGATTCTACTTTGGATGTCTACCTTCCAATTGCATAGTAGATCTTTTAGCTTCATGAACTGGGTCTTAGCCATACCTCCTTCTGATCTCAACTTCACATCTCCTGTCATCTGTCAGACAACTGCCAAGATAATCAAACTTTCACACCTGTTCAATGTCTTGTCCATTCACTTGTAACAATACCATCATGAATGAGTCTTTAGTGTTTGTTTTGCTTACCACCATCGATTTTGTTTTCTTAGGGTTGATTTTAAGTCTGTAGTCAAGGCTTTTCTCATTCACTTTATTCAACATAATTTGCAGTTCACATTCGCTGTCAGCTAACAACTCGGTGTCGTACGCATACCTAATATTATCCACCCTCCGGCCTCCAATTGGAATACCTGTCTCCTGATGGTCGCATTCCTGAAAAATCCATTCTCCGTAGAGGTTGAACAAATCTGGCGATCCAACACAGCCTTGCCTTATGCCTCGTTTAATACATGCCCATGGCGATGTCTCATTTTCTACCCAGACCGCCACTTTCCAGATCGTACTTGTTCAGTACCTCTATTACTTTCTCATGTCTTACTTTATCAAAAGCCTTTTCATAGTCAACAAAGCTTAAGTCGATGTTTTTTTGTGCCTCAATGCATCCCTCCATGATGTTTCTTATCGCAAATATTCCTTCCCTTGTTCCTGAGCCTTTATGAAAACCAAACTATGTTTCTCCAATTTCATTGCTGATTGTACCTTTCATTCTGCGGAACACTATTTTCAACAGTAGGCTGACGCAGTGAGACATTATGCTTATTGTCCTGTGTTCGTTGCATTTTATCGTCCTTGGCTTATTTGGTAAGGTGATAAATACCGATTTGAGAAAGTCCTCCGGAAGATTTCTGTCATATAACTGTTGTTTAATATCGCTAAAAGGTTCGTTTTTCCCTTCGGACCAAGTGGTTTCAGAATTCCAGTGGAAATCTTATCTTCAGCGGCCGTCTTTCTGACTTTTAGACTCCAAATCACACTTTCCATCTCTGACATCAATATTTTAGGTTGATTAGTCATTTGATTTAATTCTGGTAAATCCTTAATCCTGCTGTCTTCAAATAATTCCGAGATGTACTCAACCCATCTGTCCATGATCTCTTCTTTTCCATACCATGGATTACCACTACTGTCTTCGATACACCCAGTTGATGGCACAGTCCCCTTTAATTTAGTCATATCCTTTACCTTTTGGTGAAGGCCTCTATAATCATGTTAGGATCGCTACGTGGAATATTAGATCTCTTCTTATATGAGGTAAACTAGAAAATGTGGTTATGGAAATGAAAAGATTGAAGATAAACGTACTCCGACGATGTGAAACGAGATGGACAGAGGGGGGATGGCTCAAAAGGGATGATGGATACCAACTGATCTGTTCAGGAGGAAGTGAATGTAAGCACAGAGTTGGGATTTTGGTAGACAAGGAAACAGCGAGAACTATCAAAGGCAGCGTATCCATTAACAAAAGATTGATGATTAAAATCTTGGCTAAACCATTTGACATTAACGTCATACAGGCCTATATGCCAACCACGGACTATGACGATGATGAAGTCGATATGGTCTACAGAGAAGTTGAAAAGCTAATGAAAATTACTAGAAAACAATGAAGCAACTGTGATTCTTGGTGATTTTAATGCCAAAGTTGGCTGCGCAAGAGAAGTTTTGACTGTAGGACCCTTCGGGCTTGGGGAAAGACACGACCACAGAGAAAGACTGGTTGAATTTACAAAAGCTAACAAACTAATGATTGCGAACACCTGGTAGTCTGCCAAAACAGAGACTGTACACATGGACCAGTCCTGATAGTTCAGTAAAAAACCAAATTGACTATATTTCAGTACCCAATCGATACAGGAATGGAGTGAATCAGCTGAAAACGTGCCCTGGTGCTGACTGTTATACAGATCACAACCCTGTGGTATCGAACATCAGTGTGCATTTGAAGAAGATGAGAAAGGCTAAACCATCAAATAATTTTACTCATTACAGATGAAGCAAAAAAGATTGAACATTTGGTCAAAACGGAGAATAGATTTTCGGTCTTAGATGACAAGGGTAGCAACATGGCAGTGGAGAACATCTGGAAAGAGCTTAAAACAACAGTGACAGAAGTTGCGGAAAAAACTTTGGGTTTTTGGAAAAAGAGCAAAAGACATAACCCTTGGTTCACCGATGAGTTGAGCAAGTTAACTGAAGAAAGAAGAAAGGTAAAATATCGGGATAATGAATGATACAAAGCCCTACACCGCTTGATTCAAAGAAAATGCAAGGAAGCAAAAGAGAATTGGATGAATGAACAGTGCGAAGAAATTGAGCAGTATGAACGAAGTTATGATTATAGAGGCCTTATAGAAGAGTGGAGTGACATTTTCAATTCTCCAGTCCTTTGCATCCATTCCAGAATCTAGTGATTCTTGAAAGATCATTACTAATGCCTCCACAATCTCTTCAGCTACCTCTTTCAGAAGCTAGGGGTGTAAACCATCTAGTCCAGTTAACTTATCTACCTTCACACCTTAAACCTAGTAATTGCAACTGTACTCGCTCATGTCCCCTGATACTCTTGATCTTCTTACATACTGCTACAGTATTTCATCGTGAAAACTGATGCAAAATACTTATTCAGTTTGTCAGCCATTTCCTTGTCCGCATTACTACCACTCCAGTGACATTTTCCGTAATACAATATATACTCTCGTCTTCCTTTTACTCTTTATATATCTGAATAAAATGATATTCTTTTTGACATTGTTGGCTAGCTTACCTACTTATTTCATCATTTCCCTCCTTTTGGCTTTTTAAAAGTTTCCCAATCCTCTAACTTCCCATTAATTATTGCTCTATTATATGCCCTCTCTTTTGCTTTTATGTTGGCTTTGACTACCCTTGTCAGCCACAGTTGCATCATCATGCCTTTTGCTTGATATTCTATCAAATTCTATCATATTATGATCACAGCCTCCTAAGGGTTCCTTTACCTTAAGCTCACTAATCAAATCTGGTTCATTACAGAACACCCAATCCAGAATTGCCTTTCCCCTCATGGGCTTAACCACAAGCTGCTCTAAAAAGCCATTTTGTAGGCATACCACAAGTTCTCTCTCTCAGGGTCCAGCAGAAACCTGAGCACAACAGCTGCCTCACAGCATAGCATGACCTCCCCTCAGATGGCATGTGTACATCATCCTCAATCCCAAGGCATGGTCTAAAAAGAGAAAATGACAATGAACAGCCAGTATCTGTTCCTTCAACCATAAACACCATTCTGTAGTTGCAAGGGTCCTTTCATATTCAGACCAGATTAATTTATTTATCACATCCACATCAAAACATGCTGTGAAATGCATCGTTTGTGTTAACAACCAACACAAACTAAGAATGTGCTGGAGGCAGCCTGTAAGTATTGCAATACGTTTCTGCACCAACATAGCATGTCCACAACATTCACCAGAACAACACAGAACACAATAAAACAAACCAACAACAGTAAAACAAGCCCCTTTCCTCCTTCCCTCCTTCCCCTACTCACACATATAAACAGGCCTCCAACCTCAGAATCTGTCCTGGACCTGCAGATCTGTAGATATTTGGCCTCCAACTACCAGACACACCAACCCAGGTGGTTTTGACCATTGGGCCTTGACTTCCAGACTCTCTGACTTCTGACTTTCACCTTTGGCATTGACCCCACGATTTGCTGATCACAAGACTTTGAAACTTGGTCCTTGAACTCTGGGCTTGCATGGGCCTCCAACCTCATGACTTACCAACCTGTGGGATCATCCCTGGCCCACTTGCAGACGTAAAGACATCAGGCCTATGTGGTTGATTCTCACACTTCCAAAATAAAAACCCATTTCCTTGATCAAGTATGAAGCTCTAAACTTCCTAGCTTCTCCCTCCTTATCTCACTGTTTCTCCATCTCTCAATCTGTATGGCTCTCCCTCTGTATACAGCATTGCTATTCTCATATCCCATCCTCTAAGTTCCATGATTCAGTCTTTGTTATTGTTACTGTACCTTAGTATATGTAACAATAAACCAATTTATAAACTTAATTTACCAATATTTTCAAGAATTATCATGACACAGATGTCCATTTTGACCCAACAAATCCTCACCAGCTTGTAGTAGAGCAGTACTGTCCTTTCCATTCCTTCCTTCCCTTTTCCATTATTTTATTTCGTGGGGGCACCATGGCAACGTGAAAGTGTGATGCAATTACAGCTGGAATTCAGAGTTCCGTTCCGGCGTCCTCTGTAAGAAAGTTTGTACGTTCTCTCAGTGACCGTGTGGGACTCCTCTGGGTGCTGCGGTTTCCTCCCACGGTCCAAAGGGTTAAATTGGTGCGTTGCTGGGTGGTGCAACTCATTGGGCTGGAAGGGCCTGTTCCACGTTGTATCTCTAAATAAAATAAAAATAAAATACTCTACTCTTTCTTCAGAGATACAGCACAGTAACAGGTTCTTCTGGCCCAAAAAGCCCATGCTGCCCAATATACCTATATGACCAATTAACCTACCAACCCATACATGTTTGGAACGTGGGAGGAAACAAGAGCACCCAGAAGAAACCCGTGCGGTCTCAGGGAGAACGCACCAACTCCTTACAAACAGCGGCAGGAACTGAGCCTAGGTCTCTGGCATTACACTAACCGCTACAACTATTTTCTCTCAAATGTTCCCGTTTGAACCTTTTGTTTTATTCTGTTTGGATCTCCATTAAAGGCAGTGAATTTCTGACATACTTACTCTCTGAGTCAAAAAGGATCTTGCTCACATATTCCCTAAGTTCTCAAAATTTAAAAACCATGCATTGCCCCTGGTCCTTGAATGTGAATTGTACAGTACATCACTATCAGATATCATCACAATCTTCTTGGAGAACTCCAGATTTTCTTGTTGAATCCTTTTGCTGAAATTCATCACCACTGGAAGTATTCCAGTAAATCTTTTTTTCTGCTTCGTCCAGGACCTTCAAATACTCCCTGAAGTGTGCTGACCGAAGTTAAACACAATACTTTTGTGTGTCATAATCAGTATTCTGCACAGGTTCACCGTAACCTGCCTGAATTTATACTCTATACATCAGTTTTTGCTCTTGAACCAGAGAGGATAACTTCAGTCAACCTCACTTGCCCCATCATTGAAATGTTCCTACAACCAATGGACTCACTTTCAAGTACTCTTCATCTCATGGTCTCAATATTTATTGCTGATTTATTTATTATTCCTCCAAGAGGAACAGAATGTTGTCACGAACACAAGATACTCTGCAGATGCTGGGGTCAAAGCAACACTCACAACACGCTGGAGGAACTCAGCAGGTCAGGCAGCATCTGTGGAAACGAACAGTCAACGTTTCGGGCCAGAACCCTTTGTCAGGACTGAAGAGGGAGGGGGCAGAGGCCCTATAAAGAAGGTGGGGGGAGGGTGGGAAGGAGAAGGCTGGTAGGTTCCAGGTGAAAAACCAGTAAGGGGAAAGATAAAGGGGTGGGGGAGGGGAAGCAGGGAGGGGTTAGGCAGGAAAGGTGAAGAAGGAATAGGGGAAAGCACAATGGGTAGTAGAAGGAGGCAGAACCATGAGGGAGGTGATAGACAGCTGGAGGAGGGAGCAGAGTGAAAGTGGGATGGGGGAAGAGAGGGGGAGGGGACTACAGGGACAGAGTTCCCCTTGTCCTCACCTACCACCCCACCAGCCTCCGGATCTAGCACATTATCCTCCGCAACTTCCATCACCTTCAACAGGACCCCACCACTAAGCACATCTTTCCCTCTCCACCCCTCTCCGCTTTCCGCAGGGATCGGTCCCTCCATGACTCCCTGGTCCACACGTCCCTCCCCACGGATCTCCCACCCGGCACTTACCCCTGTAAGCGTAAGTGCTACACCTGTCCCTACACCTCCTCTCTTGCCACCATTCAGGGCCCCAAACAGTCCTTCCAAGTGAGGCAACACTTCACTTGTGAGTCTGTAGGGGTCACCTACTGCATCTGGTGCTCACAGTGCGGCCTCCTCTACATCGGTGAAACCTGACGCAGATTGGGGGACTGCTTCATCGAGCACCTCCGCTCCGTCTGCCACAACAGACAGGATCTCCCGGTTGCCAACCACTTCAACTCTGCTTCACATTCCCAATCTGATATGTCCATACTGGCCTCCTCTACTGCCATGATGAGGCTAAACTCAGGTTGGAGGAGCAACACCTCATATACCATCTGGGATGTCTCCAGCCCCTTGGTATGAACATTGAATTCTCCAACTTCCAGTAGTCCCCTCCCCCTCCCTTCCCCCATCCCACTTCCACTCCGCCCCCTCCCCCAGCTGCCTACTACCTTCCTCATGGTTCCGCCTCCTTCTACTACCCATTGTGTTTTCCCCTATTCCTTCTTCACCTTTCCTGCCTATCACCTCCCTGCTTCCCCTCCCCCACCCCTTTATCTTTCCCCTTTCTGGTTTTTCACCTGGAACCTACCAGCCTTCTCCTTCCCACCCTCCCCCCACCTTCTTTATAGGGCCTCTGCCCCCTCCCTCTTCAGTCCTGGCGAAGGGTTCCAGCCCAAAACATTGACTGATCGTTTCCACGGCTGCTGTCCGACCTGCTGAGTTCCTCCAGGGTGTTGAGAATGTTGTCGTGGTTTGCAGGCTTGTGTGCCTCAATGTCCTGGTGAGCTACGTTGGCTGGAGTCAGGGTTTTATGCTTTGGCTCTTGGTCGGGTCACCCATGCCAAACAGGTCAAAGGGGAAAGGCCAGACTAAGAATGGTTTGGAAGTTCAGCTCACAGCTAACAACCCTGACTGGTAAAACAAAATTGTTATGGAAACAGCAATGAAGAACCCTTCTACATCTGAGTGTGATGGCATTTCTGAGTTTCCACCCAGGACTTCCATGACTGATAGTAATGAAAACCAAGAGGAACCTACTGACACGATGAAGGAAGCTCTGAACGCCACTAGAGATGGAGGATCTTCACTGCTGCCCTAAATGTCAGCAGCATAACAGGCAGTAAGTTAATATTTATTACTATTATTCCTTCTTCTGGTATTTGCACAGTTAATTGTCTTCCAGATGGACAGTCTTTCACTGATTCTGTTATTATTATTATTCTATAGATTTACTAAGTATGCCAACATGAAAATGAACCTCAGGGTTGTATATAGAGACTTATATGTAGTTTGATAATAAGATTTACTTTGAACTTTGAGTTAATGAGTCCTGGAATCCCAACTGCTTTCCCAACCACTATCGCAACATGTCCTGCCACTCTGAAGAATGTTTGCACATGTTCATTCAGATCCCTTTGTTCCTGCACACTCACCAGAACTGTGCCATCTAATCTTTATCATTTGCCCTTCAACACAAGAGATTCTGTGGATGCTGCAAACCTAGAGTAACACACACACACAAAATGCTGGAGGAACTCATTTTCGAGTATCTTTCCAGTAGTGAGTTGCAAGCAATTTCTCCTGCATGGTGTTTGCCGTGTCCAATAGTAGTGCAATTTACGAGAGTATAATGTTCTCCTGAGGGAGGGGTTCTTAACCTGGGGTCCACAGACCCTCGGGGGTCTATGGATTGATTCCAGGGTGTCCATGAACTTGGATGGGAAAAAATTTACATCTTTATTTTCACTAACCTCCAACTGAAATTTAGCATTTCCATCAATTATGAATGTAGGCAACAAACCACAGTAGTATTAGCAGTACCTGTGACATCAGTAAAAATCACAGATATTTTCATGTCACAATACAGTTGTTTACAAATATCACAGATAGAACATAGAAACATAGAAAACCTACAGAACAATACAGGCCCTTTGACCCACAAGGCTGTTCCAAACATGTCCTTACCTTAGAAATTACCTAGGATTACCCATAGCTCTCTATTTTTCTGAGCTCCATGTACCTCTCCAGGAGTCTCTTAAAAGACTCTATCATATCCGCCTCTACCACCGTTGCTGGCAGCCCATTCCACGCACTCACCGCTCTCTGCGTAAAAAAACTTACCCCTGACAACTCCTCTGTACCTGCTTCCAAGCATCTTAAGACTGTGCCATCTCATGCTAGCCATTTCAACCGTGGGAAAAAGCCTCTGACTATCCATATGGTCAATGCCTCTCATCATCTTATTTATGGCACATGCCCATCACTACTTTGAAATTATGGCAGTTATTAGACCTGCCACTAGATCAAATGTGATCGCAGTCATCCTGTCTGCAGACGCTTGTGCAACGAAGCTGGCCAACTGTCGGGCAGCCATGTGCCTAGTAGTTGTTCAGCCACCAGATGGTGGTCTTGTGTTCTCATGTGACTCAGACACATTGCTTTCCATTATTCCCAATCTACAATTGCTTGTTGATCAATGTGTCTAAGGAGGTGAGTGCTTTTTTTAAAAGATTTTTAAAGTTTTGCAAAACTGGACGATTCAAATGAGAATTCTTAACTCTCCATAAGCCCATGCAGCCTTTTGTAATACCACACGACTCCATGCACAACATAGCCAAATTCCAGGAAGGACATGATGCCTGAACTACTGCAGTAATCCTTGCAGCTATCCAAGTATCTAAAAGCCGTTTAAAGTGTTAAATCTTTGGATAAGTAGTAAAACCTGCCTTAGTTTACTTACTTGGTATACAAATTTCTTAAATATCTTACACTTCACTTAATTAACATTGAGATTACTTACTTCTTTGCAGACTTACCAAATTACTTAAAAACTCATACAAAAATATTGCATTAATGGACATGACGGGACACAAAAAGCCACAGTTCATTTTTGTTCAGAATAATTCTTGCAAATGGAAGTATAAAGCCAGCAAAACTGAAAGAGCACCTCATGTCTGTCCATTCTGAAAATGCATCTAAAGATGTGAAGCTTTTTCCTGCGAAGAAAGCTCAATTCAACACTTCCAAAACTTGGATTTGCCATTTCACAAAACCTTTTCTTGAACCATCCTATCAAATTGCTTACTGGATTGCCAAACAAAAGAAGCCCCACACTGTTGGAAGGAGTTAAGAAAAGCCATGTGCACTGGAAATGGTTGAGTTGGTTGTGGACTGGAACAGAGGAAATAACTGGAAGTGGTTCCATTATCAAGTGATGTGGTATGTTCAAGAATAGCTGATTTTTTTTACATTTTGAAGCAGATCTTTGAGGAATTGACAGCCTCGCAATTCCAATTCAGTATGCAACTGGATGAAACTACAGATATCTCTCAGTGTAGTCAGATTCTTGTTTTTGTTTGTTATGCACATGTTGATGCCATTGAAGAAGAATCCTTATTTTGTTTGTCCCTTTTGGAAACTACAAAGGCCATCAACGTTTTGGAAATGGTAAAAAGTTTTTTTTTGCCAAACAAAACTTTGACTGGAAAGAAAAACTTTACCCTCTTTGCACAGATGGAGCTCCTGCAATGCTTGGTAATACATAAGGTTTTGCTACTTTAGTGAAAAGGAAGCTCCTCATGTCATCTTCACTCATTGTTTTTACTGTGACACCAAGCAAAGCTATTGGACGATTGATGCTAATGACAGAGATAAGAAAGACAATGGAGAAACATTCAAAATGCTAATAAGAAAGAAGAGAGGGATTAACGGAAAAGAAACACAATTCAGAATATTGACAGCTTTGAACCTGAACTGTTTGAAGTTTGATGGACAGGAGATACCCCAGCAGGGGGATAAAAAGAGCAGGCTTGCTAAGGCATGCAACACACCACGAGACCATGAGACCCTGGAAAGAGCAGCGTACCCCCACAAGTGGTGGGAGTTTGGAGGTTCGGTTCACGGGAACCACTCAGAGGCTCACAGGGTGTAAAGGTACGATCGGTGGGAACTTGGGGTGTGTGCCCGCCCTTGCCTGGGTGCCGGGTTCACCGCAAAAGAACGATCATATCCGGAACGACCACAGCAGGGATTAGAAGACATAAAAGGGTCTGCCCGAAACCAACTGCGAAGACATCAAAGGTCTGCCTGAACCAAATTGCATCTCTCTCTCTCTCTCTCTCTCTCTCCAACGGTACAACAACAGCGATTACTGTGAACTGCACTAAACTGAACTGAACTCTGCTTCACTTAAGACTGATTGTTTTACCCCTAGACTGCAATAGAGCTTGGTTGATTCCTATTACCCTATTTCTGTGTATATGTGTGTATTATCATTGCTAACCTGTTACATTGATATCCTTACGATTAGAGTACTGTATTACTTATGTCTGTAATAAAACTTTATTAGTCCCTGGTAATCCAGACTCCAACGAGCGTTCCATTTCTGCTGGTTTGGCAACCCAGTTACGGGGTACGTAACATTACACAGACATACACAAGCAACAAAGACTCTTCCAACAACCTTGAAAGAAGTTTTGTCAACAGCCATAAAAGTCATCAACTTTATTAGGTCTTTATCAGGTCTCTGAATAATCACATTTTTAAAAGACTTTGTCAAGAAATGGGTGTAGAATATGAAGCGCTTCTCTACTAAACATAAGTTCACTAGCTTTCTAGAGGACAAGTATTGAAGTGCTTGTTCGAACTAAGGACAGAAGTTTCACTCTTTCTGAAGGAAAAAGAAAACACACTCTTGTAGCAGTTTGAAAAAAAAAGGATTGCATCCATGGGTTGGCTTACCTGGCAGATATTTTAAACTACATGAATGCAATAAATCTTTCAACTGAAGGTCCAGAAGTCACCATTATTGATGCTACTGAAAAATTACAAGTTTTCTTGGTTAAACATGGAAGAAGAGAGTAGAGGCCGACATCTTTTCAAACACTGGAGGAAGTGCTTCGCCAAAATGGAGTTGAAATACAAAATTCTCTGTCAACTTCTTTGAAGAGAGACATCTGCAAACACCTGCTAACAATTCAGAACTCTTTCAGAAGTTATTTCCATCTTCATGACATTAAAGTTGAACTATGGATCTGCAGTCCTTTTCCTTTTGATATAAACTGTATCAAAGATGTTGATCGAGCCAAAGATGAACTCATTGATCTTAGAACGGAAAACTTAATACAACTGGAGCTCAACTCAAAAAGCTTTGGAAAATTCTGGTGCTCCTTGAGAGAAGCCCATCCCTTCCTTGTAAAGCAAACTGTTTCATTTGGCTATATTCAATGAGAATGTTGAATGATAATTGATTTTCCCTGGGGACTTATGAGGGGGTTCTACAAAGGAAGGCGGGTCATTTGCCGAGGGGAATAATTTGATAACAATGGCTGTATTGTTTTAGGGGGTGGGAGGTGGGAGGACGTATCTGTACTGACCATTTGATACCTTCATGAGGTGTTTGCAGGCGTCGCATTAGGCCGTATTTGGAATGACGAGGGGGTTAAATTCTGGGGTTAGAGTGACATATCTGCAGTGTCGATGTGTGGGTGTGAGTGTGAGTGTATGTGTGAGGGGGAATCAGGGTCTATCTGCATGTGCTGTCGCTGTATGGCGGGGGGGGGGGGGGGTTGCGTGCCAGCAATCCCCATGGTGCGTCTGTGACTGCGAAGAGGAACTCAAAGGCACGTCAGAACAAATCAGCCCGAACTCACAGCGAGACACGGGAAAGCCCACGGAGGGAGTACGAGAGCCTGCACGCTGAATAAAGCGTCAAGGCACAGCACGCAAACTCCGGCCGAGGTGTAAGGGGAGGGAGCTACAGAGGACGTGAAATGTTCCGAACAATCCCCCGGGACTTTACGCCGTTCGCTCCATCTTCTGAGAACCTTATCGCGAACCCCAGTGGCCGAGGAGTCGGCGCCGCGCACTGGAGGATGTCGTCGGGAGACTCAGAAAGGTTAAAGGATAATCGTGGGGGAGAGGTACCACCGGAGCACGAGTCAGCAGATCGCTTCTAAATGTGATTTGCGGGCTGACAGCGCCCGGCTTCCAACAGAGCCTAGACGGGCTGCCAGTTACCGAAATCGACATCTTGTGAGAACCCGTGTCTGAGTGCAGCGATCACGTTTAGAGGTAAGTTAACTGAACGGAATTAAGTTGCCGCGAATATTGCTGCCGGTTCCGGAAATATGCCGCTCTCCGAGGCAGCAATTGCTCACGGTTGGGAATGAGCGGTCGGGAGGGAAAGCTTTAAACCGCCGAGGGTTGTTCAGGGAGGGGACTCCGACTCCGACTCCGGGAGATCTAGTTGCAGATGTCACCGCCCCAACAACAGAGAAATGGCCTGAATCCAGGCAAGCCCTTTCTCACTGCCGGTGACTGACGCCATTGTCCTCCCCCCACCTCTTTATTTATTTATCCCCACCCTCCCTCTCCATGTCCCCCTCTCTCCCTCCCCAACGCTCTTCCCCTCTTTCCCTCTCCCCTTCCCTCTCTCTCTCTACCTCCTATTCTCTCTTCCTCTTTCCCTCTCCCTCCCGCTCCCACTCTCTCTCCATCTCCCTGCCAATCTCCCCCCCCCCCCTTCCCACCCGCAGCGCGCCCCTGGACCCGCAACGTTAATTTGCAACAGCCAGCAAATGGACACGCTCAAAGACATTTATCTATCGGCCAGATTCCCTGAGATCTCGCCAACATTTTTCTGCGGACGGTGTCTTTGATGGAACAGCGGAAAGCGAGAAACTTTGTGCGTTTATGTATTCGGCCGAGTGGGGGGATGAAAATGCGTGCAGGACAAAGGGGAGGATTCGGGTCACGGCGGGTGTGGTGTGTGCAATCGGCAATTCACTTGCACCGGTCCGAGAGCTCTTGTCCCTTCCCCATCAGTCATGGTCCTGATCTTGCCATGTTTAACTCCTGAAGGGTCCCTGCCCCTTTGTTCAATGGTCTGGGAGTATCGTTGGGTCCCGCTGATCCGACGCAAACGGGCACTAAATGAGGTGATGAGGCTGTCAGGGAATGGAAGAGAGGCTGCTTTTCGCTGTAGGATGAAGCGGTTTTATTGTGAAGTGAAAACTGTTTGAGAGGCAAGGGGTTAAAAAGACAGAGACAGGTAACCCAGCGTCGAGACCTCCCTGCAGGCAAGGGTATGCCGCCCGCACATCCCGGGTAGGAGACTGCATACGTGTTTCAGCGCCTCCCCCGGGTTTAACTTTACCAAGGCGTCAGATCAGCTGATGGGACCCGTCCCCTCTGAATGGCGATAATATTTTCAAAAGAAAAGAGGTTTTGAAGGGTGTTAAGCTCCACAAATCACGGGACTAAGATCGCTGTGTGTTGGTAGGTGTCTCTCGAAACGGGTGTTGATAAGCAGGTACCCCCTTCCCAAGTGCATCTTTACAGTCTTTAGTGCCAAGGGTTTATGGACGACGTTCGGGGTCGATGAGATCGGCAGTCTTGGGTAAACCGTGTCCCCTCATGTAACTGGAAGGACGTGTCACCGGTCTCTTTTCTTGTCTTCAGCTACAGGGTGACTGTTAAGTGTCGCTGGGATGTACACGGCAAGCGATTTCCAATGGCGTCCGCGGAATGCTATCACCCTCTGGAAGTGAGCGACAGCGACCTCGAGCTCACCGACCATGGCTGCCGGCCCCAGCTGACGGCCAACGGGGCCATAGGCGTGCCCTGCTCCCCCAACCTTTCAGCACCAAGGACAGATCCGCCGCCCAACGGGGACCAAGAGCAGGAGACCTCCTTCACCTTCCGGGTTGACCAGCTGAGCGCCAACCCCTGCAGTCTCTCGGCCGCAAGCAGGTGCCCGGGCGGGCCTGAGGTGGTGCCCAGCCAGTGCAGCCGGGACAGAGCCCACGAAACGTCACCTCGCTCTGAGGAGGAGCCCGAAGCCGAGACGAATGGACAGTCTGTTGACTATGGCTTCATGGTGGCGCTGGTTTTCCTGGTGGCCGGCATCACCCTGGTGGTTATCGCCTACGCTATTCCGAGAGAGTCCCGAGTGGATCCGGACACGGTCACAGCTCGGGAGATGGAGAGGCTGGAGTTACATTATGCCCTTTTGGGCTCTCACTTGGACAAATGTATTATCGCTGGCCTGGGTCTCCTCACTCTGGGAGGCATGCTTCTCTCCCTGCTGCTCATGGTTTCCATCTGTAAAGGTGACCTCTATGGACGGAGGAGCTTCATAGTGACTGGCAGGTCTAGGAAGACCTACGGGTCCATCAACCTGAGATTGAAGCCATTGGACAGCGAAGGTCACCAGTCATTGGTAGAGTCGGAGGTAGTCCAGGTGTCTGAGAATTTTGGCTATACTGGATCCTAAAGGAACATGTTGCTCACCTACCCCCTACCTCCTCCCTTAGTCCCTTCACAACTAGGCATTTACATGGCCTCCCTAATTAAGAGAGTATTTAAATGCATGTATTTATTATACATTTTTTGTGCGATGCCGTACAACATAACATACTCGGGTCTTTCCCAGTGAACCATGCAGCAAAGCTCCAACATTCACCAAATGATGAATTTCGTCACCAGTCCAAGGGATGCGGTCCTCCATCAGGGAGAGATCGGTGCAAAATTCATACAATCTCTCGTGAACAGTAATCAGCAAGGGAGTGGGAGAGGAGTCGGTGGTTGGGTGAGAACAATCCTTGCAGATTAGAGTGTTCCGTGCAGATCTCAGTGCGTCTACTGCAAAAAAAAAGTCACCTACTAGGCCCCAAACGTATTCATAGAATTGTTAGCACATTAGAGACTGTCAAGACTATGGAGACCAGGCCAGTACTTTTGTACAGGATGGTTACCAAAAGGATTTGATCCTGCACTAGTTTAAACCCATACAGATTGATCACAGACCCTCAAGTCAAAGGCAGTTTGCAGCTCATACCCTAACCCTAATTTTGATCACAGAAATATAAATACATATAAAGCCTCTCATGACTTCAGGATGGCTCCAAGATTTTTACAAATAAACAATTCCTGAACTGTCCTAACTATTACAGCATTAAGAAGACCCAAATGTAATGTGAGCTCCCATAGACAATGAAGTGATCATGATTACTGCTTACCCAAGGGATAGACATTGTCCAAGTTACCAGGAATCAATCCCTTATCATTCATGAGACTGAAAGCATAGAACTTAGATCAGTACAGACTTTTCAGTTCATGAGGTCATGCCAACCCTTTAACCTTCTCTAAGATCAATCTAACCCTTCTTTCCCACATAGCCCTCCATTTTGCTTTCTTCCATGTGCCTGTCAAGAGTTTCTTTGAAGGTCCTTAATGTATCTGCCTCTACCACCACCCCTGACAGCATCTGTGTGGCTGCCACTGGAGTATCGCAGTTAGCGTGACACTATTATAGCTTGGGCTAGAGTTCAGAGTTCAACTCTGTGAATGTCTGTAAGATGTTTGTACATCCTCCCTGTGAGTGCATGGGTTTCCTCCGGGTGCTTGGTTTAGTCTCACAGTCTAAAGATATATCAGTTGCTAGGTTAATTGGTCACTGTAACTTGCCCTGTGATTAGGCTAGGGTTAAATAGCGGGTTTCTGGGTGGCACGAGTCGTTGGGCTGGAAGGGCCAGTTCTGCACTGAATCTCTAAATAAATAATTAAAAATAAATTTACATACAACTTAGAACAGTACATGGTGTTTTGCAATCTTTTAATCTATTCCAAGATCAATCTAATCATTCCATTCTGCATAGCTCTTGATTTTTCTGTCTTTCATGCACATATTTGTAAGAGTTTGTTAAATGTCCTTGACGTGTCTGTCTCTACTACCAACACTGACACCATATTGCATGCACCAAACACCCCCTCTGTGAAAAAACTTACTCTGATATCTGGGGGGCGATAGGTGGATGAGGTAAAGGGTGGAAGAAGCAGGAATATGATAGGAGATAAGAGTGGACCATGGAAGAAAGGGAAGGAGGAAGGGCACGATAGGGAGGTGGTGGGCAGGTGAGGAGAAAAGAAGGGGTAAAAGGGGAGCCGGAAAGGAGAAAGGAAAAAGAGAGAACATAGAACGGTACAGCACATTACAGGCTCTTCGGCCCACAATGTTGTGCCGACCCTCAAACCCTGCCTCCCATATAACCTCCCAGCTTAAATTCCTCCATATCCCTGTCTAGTAGTCTCTTAAACTTCACTAGTGTATCTGCCTCCACCACTGACTCAGACAGTGCATTCCACGCACCAACCACTTTCTGAGTAAAAAACCTTCCTCTAATATCCCCCTTGAACTTCCCACCCCTTACCTTAAAGCCATGTGCTCTTGTATTGAGCAGTGGTGCCCTGGGGAAGAGGCACTGGCTATCCACTCTATCTATTCCTCTTAATATCTTGTACACCTCTATCATGTCTCCTCTCATCCTCCTTCTCTCCAAAGAGTAAAGACCTAGCTCCCTTAACCTCTGATCATAATCCATACTCTCTAAACCAAGCAGCATCCTGGTGAATCTCCTCTGTACCCTTTCCAATGCTTCCACATCCTTCCTATATTGAGGCGACCAGAACTGGACACAGTACTCCAAGTGTGGCCTAACCAGAGTTTTATAGAGCTGCAACTTAACATCGCGACTCTTAAACTCTATCCCTCGACTTATGAAAGCCAACACTCCAAAAGCTTTCTTAACTACCCTATTTACCTGTGATGCAACTTTCAGGGATCTGTGAACATGTACCCCCATCCCTCTGCTCCTCCACAATACCAAGTATCCTGCCATTTACTTTGTACTCTGCTTTGGAGAAGGGGGAATGGGGGAGAAATTACTGGAAATTGGAGAAATCACTGATCATGCCTCAGGTTGGAGACTACCCAAATAGATTACGAGGTGTATCTGGATCTGATAAAAACTGAAACAACTACTTTCCCAGGACTTCAGTAAAATGTTGCTGTTGGCCAAAGTGAGAATATGTTTGAGTATATTCTTGAAAAATCTGATTTAGAGATATAGCACAATAACAGGCTGATCTGGCCCGATGAACCTGTGCTGGCTAATTACACTCATATGGCCAACTAACTTTCCATCCAACACCTTGTGGTCTGGAGTACCCAGAGAAAACCCACGGTGGGGCGGGGGGGGGGGGTGGTCATACAAACTCCTTATAGACAGCGGTGGGAATTTTAACCGAGGTAGCTGGTCTGCTAACCACTACTCTACCTTGTCACACCCTTGTTACAGTATTATACTACAGCGCATTATTTGATACACATAATTCAAAGTTAAATAATCAACATTCTAACCCCAGTACCTCGATTTAGCAGCTATGGGGTTAAGCAGATTTTTGTAGTCTTTTATATGGAACTGGGACAACAACAACATTTCATTTTGCAGTATTTTTAAGGACAACCTTTCAGCATTGGGAACTCAAAAATGAAAAAAGAAATGTGAACTCTGGTACTAAAACAAAGGTTGGTTTCTTTGGGAGTTCTCTGAGTCTAATGTAACAGGGAGAGTAACAAGAGGTTCTGCAGATGCTAGAAATCCAGAGCAACAAACACAAAATGCTGGAGGAACCGAGCAGGTCAGGCAGCATCTATGGAAGGGAATAAACAGTCGATGGTTCAGAACAAGACCCCTCATCAGAACAGGGAGAGTAATAGGGTAAAAGGGTACTTAGGGTTCCTCACAAAATGCTGGAGGAACTCAGCAAGTCAGGTATGGAGAGGAATAAACAGTTGACATTTCAGGCTGACACCCTTCGTCATAGGGGTTCCCAACATGCGGTCCACAGACTCCTTGCTTAATAATATTGGTCCATGGCATAAAAAAGATTGAGAACCCCTGCTTCATCAGGATGCTGATGCAGGGTCTCAGCACAAAATTCATTTCCGTAGAGTGCTACAAGGCCCGACCTGCTGGGTTCCTCCTGCATTCTGTGTGTGTTACTCTGCATTTTAAGCATCTGCAGAAGCTCTTGATTAACCTTTAGGTTCACTGTGGTGGTCAGAGTAATCGGGTCTTTATGTTCGGAATAATAGACCCTTTTAGAGTCTCATAAACCACAGGAATATTGCATTTACGGACTAATTGGCTTCTCTGAAGTGAGGACCACAGTGGAAATTCAACCCCATTCTGTTCAGGTTTAATTCCAAGTCTCCCTGCTGTTGGAAGTAATCCAGAAGTGTTCTGCTGTCAGTTTTATTGCTTGTCCCTACTCGCCCTTGGGGAAGCTGGTGGTGAAATGCCTCTGGAGGCCGCTGCAGCTTTGCAGGAGGGAAGACACTGCAGGGTTTGAGAAAGGGAGGAAGGGCCATCTGGTGCAGCCTCGCATGTGCTCTGGAAAATTCTTACCGTCCACCGGCCATCAAAGTCTGAACCTTTTGTCTTTGTGATGAGTCATGGAGTCCATTTTGTGTGTTAAAAAGCAGTTCGTGTGAATTTCACCGATTTAAAGTGGACCAACCCAGAGTCAGAGTCAGGTTTATTATCACTGATGTATGTCATGAAATTTGTTGTTTTGTGGCAGCAGTACAGTGTAATACAAACAAAATTACTAAAAATTACAATAAGAAATATAAAAAGATAAATAAGTAGTGTATAAACAGTTTAAAGTGGTGAGGGTTCACTGTCTGTTCATAAATCTGGCGGCAGAGGGGACGAAACGAGTGTGCGTCCTCAGGCTCCTGTTACTTTTCCTGGATGGTAATAATGAGAAGAGAGCATGTCCTGGATGGTAATAATGAGGAGAGAGCATGTCCTGGATGGTGAAGATTCTTCATGATGGATGCCGTCTTCTTGAGGCATTACCGATTGACGTTGTCCTCAATGGTGGGGAGGCGAGTACCCATGGCAGAGCCGGGTGAGTTTACAAACCCTCGGCAGTACTTTCCGACCCCGTGCAGTGGCCCTTCATACTGGGCGGTGCGGTCTGACCTTACGTCCATATCTATAGAATGGTGCTTCATTTACTTCCACTGTACTTCCACTGAAATATGCAGGACCATATTTCAGGCATCTCATTGATTAGACCTCTGCTCACAGTTTTAGGACATAGAACACAGTTTTGCACAGAAACAGAAACAGGCCATTTGGCTCACAATGTTGTACTGAACCGATTAATTTAGTCATCAAAAGGCCAACTAAATTTAGAGAGGACAATTTACTTTCTTCTTTAAGTTCAAGTTCAAGTTTAATTGTCATTCAGTTGAATAGCCATGAACAGAGCCAGCCAAAACAGCGTTCCTCTGGAGCCAGGGTGGAAAACACAATGCCAGCAGTCATTCACAGCACAAGCCACACATAAGACAGCAAGTAAACATACAGTCCCACAAAAGTATATATAGCCCAAGATCCTGAGTGACATGTCCTGTAAATTGATGGTGCAGGGATGTTATTACAGGACCAAGCAATTAATCTCTTCTGCGTACACAATGTATTTTCAAGGTATCATCCATTTTCATCACATTCATGTGCCTAGCTGAACATCCCTAATGTATCTCCCTCCACCACCATTCGAGGCACTCACCGCTCTCTGAGTAAAAAGCTTGGCCCTCACACCACCTTTAAACTTAACTCCTCTCACCTTAAATGTATTAGACATTTCAACCCTGGGAAAAAGATACTGTCTGTCTACTCTATCAATGATAATCTTATAAACCTCTATCAGATCTCCACTCAGTCTTTCCTTTGTCTCTTTCCTGTTGGGTGCCTGGCCTTTTCAAGTTCAAATTTATTGTCATCTGACCGTACATATATAGTAAACAGTAAACAGCTCTCTGTCCTAGTGACGAGACCTTGGTGGTGGCAGGATATTCATTAGTCTCACAGCCTGGTGAAGGAAACTTACCCAGTCTGGCAGTCCCAGTCCTGATGCTCCTGTACCTTCTCCCTGACGGTAGTGGGTCAGAGAGATTGTGGGATTTGTCCCAGTCCTGATGCTCCTGTACCTCCTCCCTGACGGTAGTGGGTCAAAGAGATTGTGGGATGGGTGGTAAGGATCCTCAACAATGCTTCGGGCCCTTTTTCTACAACGTTCTCAGTAAATGTCACCGATAATGGGGAGAGATATCGCGGTGATCCTCTCCACCAGTTTTACTGCCCTCTGTAGGGTAGAACTGCATGGGATGATTTCCCTTTCTTTTGGGTAAGGAAGGGAGGCAAAAGAAAATCTAATAACTCTCTCAGGAAATCCTAACCAAAAGGACAGTTCTAGAGCCAGCACTCCTTGCCTTACACATAAGAAGCAGTCCTTACAACCAGCAGTTTACACTCCAGAAAGGAGAGAGGAAATTCAGGTAACTGAGAATAAGACTGGCAGCATATAACCAGGAAAGTCTTGAATAAAATTTACAGCACCTCAGAAGGTCAAAATATCTCAAAAGGAACACTGTACATATTTTAGCTTTAATATGTTCATAAACCTTTGGGTCAGAATCTATATAATATATTGTCTCTAACTTAGGCAATTAGTCTGAGCCTCTTGCTGTTATAAGAGTTTCACTGTATTCTGGACATTACATGAACTTAATGCTGTACCTTATGGTCCATTGCATATATATTGTATAAATCCAACTGACTGTTAGCAGGTAGGAGATTCAGTTCTTTTTTTAAACTTTTTTAAAGATGCAATTTTTCAGATGTGTAAATTAATTTCTCAAGCACACTTTGCTGGCAGGATATGTCACGTTCTCTTCTCAGAAGAACCAGCAAACTTGAGACAAAACACTACCACACCTGTACTGTTGATTTTATTATGGTGCTTGAAAAATTGATGAGATGTTTCAAAATTTATTCATATGTTTGGTGGCAATCACTTTTTAATCATAATGTAATCAGTGTTCTGCTATGCCTATGAAGGTCACAAAATAATAAAACCATGAATGAAGGAATCCTTGGATGTAACTTCCTTCTCTCTCTCTCCTGCTTTTTCAGTGTGTAAAGTGGTATTGCAGGGAGCTTAATGCTCCCACGTTGTACTTTTGTTATGCGTCGTGTAGGGTGACGTGGGCAATCATGATCGTGACCGTTATTGTTTTTGGTATATTTATTCTAAGAAGTGGTTTGCAATTTACTTCCTCTGGGCAGTGTCTTTACAAGACAGGTGACCCCAGCCATTATCAATACCCTTCAGAGATTGTCTGCCTGGCGTCAGTGGTTACATAACCAGGACTTGTGATCTGCACCAGCTGTTCATACGACCATCCATCACCTGCGCCCATGGCTTCATGGTCTAAGGAGGTGCTACACCTTGTCCAAGGGTGACCTGCTGGCTAGCGGAGGGAAGGAGCGTCTTACACCTCCTTTGATGGAGATGTATCTCCACCCCACCACCCATTTACTTATTTGTTTTGAGATACAACACAGAACAGGCCCTTCGGGCCCAAGCCTAATCACAGGACAATTTAAAATAACCAATCAACCTACGAACCAGTACGTCTTAGGACTGTGGGAGGAAACCCACGTGGTCACGGGGAGAACATACAAACTCATTACAGATAGTGCTGGAATTGAACTCTCAACTCCAAGCTGTAATAGTGTTGCCTTAATTGCTATGCTACCGTGATGCTCTGATGTTTCTGGTTAGCATTCTGTACTTTGGAATGCAGAGGAATCATGGTTTCAGTAGAAAAGAGGGAAAGGGGAATTGTTGCCAACACCACATGAGCCAGGATCTTACTGAGACACAGAGCAGATCCCAGGGATCTACTGCTCATAGGTCTTATGTTCGAAGTAACAATGGCTCAACACTGCGTCATTATTTGCTCATGGGGGGGGGGGATTGATGTTCTTGTTGTTGTTTGTGCAATTTGTTTTTTTGCTCATTGGGGGGTTGATGTTCTTGCTGCTGTTTGTGTGATTTGTGTTTTTTTGCTCATGGGGGTTTGATGTTCTTGCTGCTGTTTGTGTAATTTGTGTTTTTTTACTCATGGGGGGTTTGATGTTCTTGCTGCTGTTTGTGTGATTTGTGTTTTTTTGCTCATGGGGGGTTGATGTTCTTGTTGCTGTTTGCACAATTTATTTATTTTCTATGTTTCTATGTTTCTATTTTTGTCATGGGGAGAACAGACAGCGATGGATTTGAACCCGGGTTTCTGACACTGTAATAGCATTTTTCTAACCTCTACACTACTGTATTGGCCTACTCCAGGGTAATCTGAGGTACTCGTCTGTTGCAATATGCTCCCTATTTTCTATCCATACCCAATACGTGCTAATGTCTAGTAGAGAAAAAGGAAGCATGCAGTTCTTCTCTTCATCCTGGCTCCTTTCATCATCTCCATCTTTCCTAATCTGAGAAGTTCTTTCTGAGTCCGGTTGGTAAGGATTTCTACACAACATTTGCCTCCAGCACTTCTGTGGATCTTAACAAATTCCTTTGCTTTTTTGCATGTAGGTCTGGGTGACCACAGGTAGTGAAATTTGTTCTTAACTTTGAATTCTTCCTTGAGGTGTCAAAGCCCGATGGGAACTGCTTCTATCCACTTTGAACGCGCATCCAGCCATGATCTTCAGAAGCAGATCTGCAAAATCTTTAACTGCACTGAGGGCCAAGTGTTGCGAGAAGCTACCAGTAGGTTCTTGTGAAGAAGGCATTCTTTCCACAGTGTCAAAGCTCGAAGTTCAAAGAAAATTTATTATCAAAGTACCTGTATGTTTCCACATATAACCTTGGGATTCATTTTCTTGCAGGCATTTACAGTAAAGTAAAGAAATACAAGAGAATTTATGAAAAACTATAAACAAAGAAAGACTGACAACCAAAGTGCAAAAGAAGACAAATCCCGATCAAAGGAGGCAAAATAAAATTCACTGCACGTCCTCATCAAGTTAGCTTATGCACAATTTCCTCTTCTCTGCCTCAGCAGGGCACTTTGTGAAAGAATGAAGTGGCACTTAAAAAGCACCATTTTCAACCTCACAGAAACCTGTGAAGTTTCATGGCCAACAAGTTATTGTTTCAAACACGTTAGGTACGAAAGGGAACGATAGACGTGAGGATGCTACAGGATAGTGGTGCTGTGGAAGGAGCCCAACCATAGTCTGACTGAATGGCAGATCAGGTATAAAGGGCCAAATATCCTCTTCTTGTTCCTGTACCCTCTGTCCATATGTCCAAATGTCTAAATGCACAATGTAGGAAAAATAAATCAAATGTTCACACAGAAAAAATCCACAAAAATAGTTAGGATGAATAACCCAGTTGTTGGTTTTGTGGTGTTGGCTAAGGATTAATAATTTCCCTACCTCCCAGTTTCTCATTGAATTCTGCTTCCCTCTTCCACTCACCTATCACCTACCAACCTGTACTTCTTTCTGTCCCCCAACATTTTTATTCTGGCTTCTTCCCGCTTCCTTTTCTAGTCCTGACAGTCATGGCCCAAACTGTTGGCTGTTTATTCCTCTCCACAGATGCTGCCTGACCTGCTGAGTTCCTCCCGCATTTTGTGTGTGTTGCTCTGGACTTCCAGCATCTGCAGAATCTCTTGTGTTTATGATTCCCCACCCCCTTAGCAGATTAAGTTCTATTTCAACTAAGGACGGAACATGGAACATTGATTATCCCACACACTATATCCTGAATCTCAATCCTTGATGCAGAGTTTTGACCTGAAATGTCGACAGTTCCTTTCCTGCACACAGATGCTGCTCGATCTGCTGAGTTCTTCCAGCAGACTGCTTGTTGCTCCTAATGCTTGAGTTCAGTTCCATTCACACCTTCTCAGCTAATGAAGTAATCCATGGTGTGTGCGTGCAGAATGATCAGGCATGGGCCTCGAGCTTGCAAGCTCACTGGAGCCTGGAGGCCCGCAGGTGGCCTGTCCTTGGTTGGTCTGGAGGGGTGGGTGTGTGTGTGTGTGTGTGTGTGTGTGTGTGTGTGTGTGTGTGTGTGTGTGTGTGAGTGAGAGAGGGAGGCATCGACATCTCCACCACAGAAAGCCAAAATGTAAAATTGTGACAATGCCACAGAGAGATGTCCCTCCCTCCCCACTTTACATCGGCGGCATGGCAAGCAGCTTCAAACTCCTGGGAGTGCACATCTCACACAACCTGTCATGGTCTCAAAACACATCCTACACAGTGAAGAAAGCTCACCAACTCCTCTGCTTTCTGAAGAGGCTGAAGGGAGCTGGACTTCACACATCATTCTACCGCTGTGCAGTAGAGAGCATCCCAACAAGCTGCATCACGGTATGGTATGGAAACTGCACTGCAGCGGACAGCAAGGCTCTACAATGAATAGTCAAAACTGCCCATCGTCGGCACCGGTCTACCTACCATCAAGAACATAAATACACAATATACAGGAAAAGGGCCAATTCCATCATGAAGGATCCCAGCCATCTGCTCACGGACTGTTTGTCCCACTCCCATCAGGGAGGAGGCTACGTAGCATCCACGCCAGGACTACCAGACTCAAAAACATTTCCTTTCCCCAAGCAGTAAAGCTGATCAACACCTCCACCCACTAACCCACCTCTCCACACCCCCAACCATCACTACTCCATCATTTTCTGTTAGAGTCACCTTATGTACAACCCAGCATCACTTTATGGACATACAATCAATCTGTGTTTATAAGCTTTTGTATAGATTCATTTAAGTGTGCTTTATTATTATTTTGTTCTTCATCTTATCTTGTATTTTTTGGTGCTGCATTGGATCCAGAGTAAACAATTATTTCATTCTCATTTTCATTTGTGTACTGGAAAGGACACCAAACAATCTTCATTCTTGAGTTGTTTTGAAAGAGCTGTTGGGATTGTCAATTGTTTTCACTGACTGATGCTGCCATGAAAACTGGGGACACAAAATGCTGATGGAACTCAGCAGGTAAAGTGCATCTATGCAGAGAAATTAACAGTCGATGCCTGCCTAGTCCCATCGACCCACACCTGGACCTTAGCTCTCCATACCCCTCCCATCCATGTACCTATCCAAACTTCTCCCTGGTCCCATCAATCCACACCCAGACCATAACCCTACATATCCCTCCCATCCACGTACCTATCCAAACTTCTCCCTGGTCCCATCGACCTACACCCAGACCATAACCCTACATATCCCTCCCATCCATGTACCTATCCAAACTTCTCCCTAGTCCCATCGATCTGCACTCAGACCATTGCCCTCCATACCTCTCCCATCCATGTTTCTATCCAAACTTAGATTAGATTATGAGGATACTCAGTCCTCGTTTATTGTCATTTAGAAATGCATGCATTAAAAAATGATACAACGTTCCTCCAGAATGATATCACAAGAAAACACAGGACAAACCAAGACCAAAACTGACAAAACCACATAATTATAACATATAGTTACAACAGTGCAAAGCAATACCATAATTTGACAAAGAACAGACCATGGGCACGGCAAAAAGAAGTCTCAAAGTCCCAATAGACTCATCATCTCATGCAGGCGGCAGAAGGGAGAAACTCTCCCTGCCATGAACCTCCAAGCGCTGCCAACTTGCCGATGCAGCACCATTGGAAGCACCCGACTGCAGCGGACTCTGAGTCCGTCCAAAAACTTCGAGCCTCCGACCAGCCCCTCCAAGCACCATCCTCTGCCGAGCGCTTTGACCTCGCCCTGGCCACCGAGCAACAAGCAAAGCCGAGGACTCGGAGCCTTCGCCTCCGGAGATTCTGGACCACACAGTAGCAGCAGCAGCGAAGCAGGCATTTCAGAAGTTTCACCAGATGTTCCTCCGTGCTCTCATGTCCGTCTCCATCAAATCAGGATTGTGCACGGCACTCTACTTGACAAATAACAGACATCACCACTGGAGTGGTCTCTGTGAACTGCGTCGCGCCGCCATCTTCTCCTCCCGCCGTAAATTTCTCTAAAATGTTGCAATTGAACCCACATCCACCATTTCTTCTGGCAGCTCATTCCACACTATCACCACCCTCTGAGTGAAGAAATCATCTCTCAGGTTCCCCATAAACACTTCACCTTTCACCCTTAACCCATGACCTCTAGTTCTAGACTCACCCAATCTCAGTGGAAAAAACCTGCTTGCATTTACCCTATAACTTTTACCCCTCATAACTTTGTATACCTCCATCAAATCTCCTCTCAATCTTTTATGTTCTGAGGAGTAAAGTCCTAACCTACTCAACCTCTCCCTATAACTCAGATCCTCCAAGCCAACAACATCCTTGTAATTTTTCTCTACACTCTTTCCTGTAGGTAGGTGACCAGAACTGCACACAATACCTCAAATTAGGCCTCACCAATGTCTTGTACAATATCAAAATGACACCTCAACTCCTGTACTGACTACTTTGAGTTATGAAGGCCAAAGTGCCAAAAATTCTCTTTATGAATCTATCTACTTATGTCATCACTTTCAAGGAATTATGGATCTGCCTTCCTAGATCCCTTTGTCCTACCAGTCTCTTGCAGACAACAATCTCAGCAGCCAAGAGTGAATTTGTTAATATCTGTTTTATCCCCTCATCAGATTAACATTTCCGGAATTCAGATCCTTGCATTATCGGTCTTACAAATATCTCTCCCCACAGATGGACTTCTAATCAATAACAGTCTATTTGGGAGAGATGAGTTCCAGGGACTGCAATTCATGAGATTACAATGTTATCACACGACGAATGATTAGATGCGAGTCAGTGGAGCTGACAGCATAATGGTTCTTTCTACCTGTGCAGAGTGAGGGAGTGCCACACAGCGATGTCAAACCAACCCAGGCCCTCTCTGCACCTGACACACATCTACACTTCAGAAATAGTCAGAGTATTTTACAACAAATTAGAACTTTGTCTCTGGAAGCAGCATCTATCATCAAGAGCTCCCACTATCCAGACCATGCTCCTGCTGGTTGCTGTCACCACCAGGTTTGGGAACAGTTACTACCCTTCAACCATCAGTCTCATGAACCAGTATGGGTAACTTCACTCTTTTAACTCTGAACTCATACCGCAACCTACAGACTCACTTTCAAGGACTATACAACTCAGTTTCTCAGTATTTATTTATTTACTTTTTTTTAAATTATCTGCACTATTTGCCTTCTTTTGCACATTGATTGTTTGTCAGTCTTTGTTATTTATAGTTTTTTTCATAAGTTTTATCATATTTATTCACTTTACCATAAATCTGTGAACGTGGATCTCAGGGTTGTATATGGTGACATATCATACTCTGATAATACATTTACTTTGAATTTGAACTTTAAAGACCCCTAAACACATGAAAGTCTGCGGATTCTGGAAACCCAGAGTAACACACATAAAATGCTGAGGGAACCCAGCAGGTCAGGCAGCATCTATGGAAATGAGTACAGTCGTCATTTCGAGCTGAGAGCCTCCTTCAGGACTGAAAGAAAGGGGGAAGATGCCAATAAGTAAGAGGAGGTGTCGGAGAGTTGGTGCCTGGCCTCTAATGCAGACTACTCTCCGCCAGACGACTACAGCAACCCCCCCCCCCCCCCCCCCGTATCAGTGTGTTTGACGGTGAGGTTGGGATTAGTGCGGAGAGAGTGGAGACCAGAGAAGAATATTATTTGCCCATCATCCCAACCCAAATGGCTGATGAAGATCTGTCCAATCATTTCCAATTTCCTTGGTCTTTCCATTGACTGTTAAATTCCTTCCCTTTTGAATATTTAATCCAATTTTATTTAAAAAGTTACCTTTGAAACTGCTTCAGTCATCTTTTCAAGCAGAGGATTCCAGCCAGCAAAGACTCTATGGGTGAACAAAAAAAAGTAATGTAATTTCTTTATTTTCTTAATCATATTCAGCAACTGCTACCCAAGAGAAGATCCCAAAGTATTCTCCTCACTTCCCTCTGGTGCCCCTCCTTCTTCCCCTCTCCCTTGGTCCTCTGTCCTATCCTATTAGATTTCTTCTTTGTCAGCTCTTTACTTCTTCCAACTATCCCCTCCCAGCTTCTCACTTCATCCTTCCTCCCCCACCCACCTGCCTCCTCACCTATCACCTGCCAGTTTGAACCCCTTCCCCTGCTTCTTATTCAAAGGAGTTCCTGATGAAGGGTCTCGGCCTGAAATATTGGATTTTTACTCCCATCCGTAGATGCTGCCTCTTTTTTTGCTGTTCTTCCAAGATCTCCAGTGGCTGCAGAAACTCCTGTGTTTAACATGATGGTGAACCTTTTCTGCACCCTTTCCAAAGCCTTCACATTCTTCCCTTAACGTAGAACCAGATCGGCACGCAATACTCCGAATGCAGCCTATTCAAACTTCTATACAACAGCTCATGACCTCCCAACTAATGAAGAAAGGGTACCACCCCATGCACTTAGGGAGCTGTGGGCTTCCACCCCACCGTCCCTCTGTACCTCAGTGCTCTGAAGTGGCCTGCAATTTAACTTTTTCCTCTTGCATTTGAACTGCCAAAATACACCATCTCATATCTATTCTGTCAGGCTTCAATATGGCTGCAGATTCTTTAGCTGAGCTCCAACGTAGGCTTATGAAGTGATTATTTTAGCAAAAGTAAGGGAAGTGTGGAAAAGGGGGAAAAAAGGAAAGGGAAAATACTACAAAAAGGAGTGGATATGGCCCAGTGATCATGGTTAAAGCTCTTCCCACCACTGAGCACATCGACATGGACCGTTGTAGCAGGAAAGCAGCATCCATCATCAAGGACCCCCAACACCCAAGGCATGCTCTCTTCTCACTGCTGCCATCAGGAAGAAAGGACAGTAGCCTCAGCACCCACAGGACCCACACCACAGATTCAGGAACAGTTATTACCCTTGAAACATCAGGGTCGTGAACCAATGCGGATAACTTCACTTAGCTCACGTACCCCAACACTGAATTGGACTCACTTTCAAAGACTCTTCATCTCATGTTCTCAATATTTATTGCTTATTTATTTATTATTATTTCTTTCTTTTTGTATTTGCACATTTTTTGACTTCTGTACTCTGGTTGTACCCCCAGCTGGTGCGGTCTTTCATTGATTCTATTATGGTTATTGGATTTATTGAGTGCAAGAAAATGAATCTCAGGGTTGCATGTGGTGGCATATAAATTCTTTGGTAATCAATTTACTTTGAACTGTGAAGTGCGGGAGAAAAGACACTGAGAGAGGTCAAGGCAAGTTATTTGAATACAAAGTTACCTAATGATAAGCTGTTGGAATGTTTATCAGCCACTGGTAAAAAGTGATAAAAATCGTGAATAAGAAAACAGAGAAATGTTCAGGTGACAGCAACTGCAATTCTGGTTTGATTTTAATCAAATATTAAGTATTTATTTTTGTATTATATGATCACACGTGGTTCTGATGATCTGAGTAGTTTTACCAATGTTCCATTGGAGATGGTTTCAGTGTTTTGGAATGTGAGCTAAAAATATCAACAAGCTGCAGTTGTAAATCTCCAGAGGTTTCAGGGATTCTAAACACTAAACTAAAAGCATCCTTTAAAAAATATAATATTTCTAATTAGTCATGGAAGTTACAGTGTAGGATAATGTAATGGGTAACAGGTGACACACATTATTCCAAATAGAAACTGTCCTACATAATTCACAAACACTCTCATTGAGTTGTAGTTTTCACTTTAAAAGACTGTGTCTGACGTAATAACATTAAGGTGACTGCTTTTGGTTAGTTGGTAAAGGAAGTAAAGGGGCTGTGGCTTTTGTTAAACACATCAAATGACTCTCGCATGTTTTATTCACAAAATCCTACAAAAGAAACTGCTGGTGACCAATCATCTCTGTGAGTGGTTCACCTATCATTTAGATCATGACGGATCTGTATATTTATCCTCCTTGACTGCATGACACATAACCACTGGGCACATTAGCACTTTGCTTGCACCCTTGTGTAGCGGTTAGCTCAACGCTAGCTTGGCCGTCTGATTTTGAGCTTCCAGCATTTTGTGTGGTCGCTTGGAGTCTGGAATTCCGGGAAGGGTAAGTTGGTAAATTGTCCTGTGATTAAGCTAAGGTTAAATCAGTGAGTTGCTGAGCGGCGTGGTGAAGGGCTGGAAGGTCCTGCTCCCTGCTATCTCTAAATAAATAAAAATTAAAATTTGCAAAGGCTAGGCTTGAGCTAATGACCCAGAGATCAAACCTCACCACTTCAGCTGAGGGGCTTACATTCAATTAATCAGGAATAATAAACTGTGAACGTGGATTCAGTCTTTTGAGTTCAATTAAATGTAAATCCAGAAACAGACTAGAAGTGGAACATTCGGATGATCGAATGAGGATTAAGATTTATCTTTCATTTGGCTGTGAAATGAATCTGGACAGTGTTTATAGACAATTGATGTATAATAAAGACAGTTGCGAAAAAGTCCACACAACATGAAAGATTTTGTTTGTTGTTCTGTATTTCATTATACCCTTCAATTAATAAATATTAAGATATGAGATTTTCAATTTTCATTCTAAATACTCATAGCGGGCATACTACAAACAAAACATTTAAAGTGCCGTGCAGTTTTCAGGCCGTGTAAATATTTTCTGCGTTGATCCGCACAGCTGTAGAACAAAAATTAGAGGGAATGTTGGACTCACGACGAAATCCAACACAGAAGGCAGGAGTAGGTTCTTCACCTAGAGAGGTGAACACATTGAACTTTCTCCTACAGAGAGGGATTCACAAGTATTTAAGTGGAAAGTATATAAAGACAAGTGAGAAAGGAACAAATAGGTGGGTGAGATGAAGTGGGGCAAGAGAAGGGCTAGCTGGAGTATTAATGCCAAAATTCAAAATTCAAAAGTTTAGAGTAAATTTATTATTAAAGAATATGTCACCATATACACCATAGAACCATAGAACCATAGAAACTACAGCACAGAAACAGGCCCTTTGGCCCTTCTTGGCTGTGCCGAACCATTTTCTACCTAGTCCAACTGACCTGCACATGGACCATATCCCTCCATATACCTCCCATCCATGTATCTGTCCAACTTATTCTTAAATGTTAAAAAAGAACCCGCATTTATCACCTTGTCTGGCAGCTCATTCCATACTCCCACCACTCTCTGTGTGAAGAAGCCCCCCCCCCAATGTTCCCTTTAAACTTTCCCCCCCTCACCCTTAACCCATGTCCTCTGGTTTTTTTCTCCCCTTGCCTCAGTGGAAAAAGCCTGCTTGCATTCACTCTATCTATACCTATCATAATTTTATATACCTTTATCAAATCTCCCCTCATTCTTCTACACTCCAGGGAATAAAGTCCTAACCTATTCAACCTTTCTCTGTAACTGAGTTTCTCAAGTCCCGGCAACATCCTTGTAAACCTTCTCTGCACTCTTTCAACCTTATTTATATCCTTCCTGTAATTTGGTGACCAAAACTGAACACAGTACTCCAGATTCGGCCTCACCAATACCTTATACAACCTCATCATAACATTCCAGCTCTTATACTCAATACTTCGATTAATAAAGGCCAATGTACCAAAGGCTCTCTTTACGACCCTATCTGCCTGTGATGCCACTTTTAGGGAATTTTGTATCTGTATTCCCAGATCCCTCTGCTCCACTGCACTCCTCAGTGCCTTACCATTAACCCTGTATGTTCTACATTGGTTTGTCCTTCCAACGTGCAATACCTCACACTTGTCAGTATTAAACTCCATCTGCCATTTTTCAGCCCATTTTTTCAGCTGGTCCAAGTCCCTCTGCAGGATCTGAAAACCTTCCTCACTGTCTACTACACCTCCAATCTTTGTATCATCAGCAAACTTGCTGATCCAATTTACCACATTATCATCCAGATCATTGATATAGGTGACAAATAACAATGGACCCAGCACTGATCCCTGTGACACACCACTAGTCACTCACAGGCCTCCACTCAGAGAAGCAATTCTCTACCACCACTCTCTGGCTTCTTCCATCAAGCCAATGTCTAATCCAATTTACCACCTCTCCATGTATACCTAGCGACTGAATTTTCCTAACTAACCTCCCATGCGGGACCTTGTCAAAGGCCTTACTGAAGTCCATGTAGACAATATCCACTGCCTTCCCTTCATCCACTTTCCTGGTAACCTCCTCGAAAAACTCCAACAGATTGGTCAAACATGACCTACCACGCACAAAGCCATGTTGACTCTCCCTAATAAGCCCCTGTCTATCCAAATGCTTGTAGATTCTGTCTCTTAGTACTCCCTCCAATAATTTACCTACTACTGACGTCAAACTCACCGGCCTATAATTTCCCGGATTACTTTTCGATCCTTTTTTAAACAATGGAACAACATGAGCCACTCTCCAATCCTCCGGCACTTCACCCGTAGACAGCGACATTTTAAATATTTCTGCCAGGGCCCCCGCAATTTCAACACTAGTCTCCTTCAAGGTCTGAGGCAACACTCTGTCAGGTCCCGGGGATTTATCCACTTTAATTTTCCTCAAGACAGCAAGCACCTCCTCCTTTTCAATCTGTACAGTTTCCATGGTCTCACTACTTGATTCCCTCAACTCCATAGATTTCATGCCAGCTTCCTTAGTAAATACAGACGCAAAAAACCTATTTAAGATCTCCCCTATTTCCTTTGGTTCCGCACAAAGCCGACCACTCTGATCTTCAAGAGGACCAATTTTATCCCTTACAATCCTTTTGCTCTTAATATACTTGTAAAAGCTCTTTGGATTATCCTTCACTTTGACTGCCAAGGCAACCTCATGTCTTCTTTTTGCCCTCCTGATTTCTTTCTTAAGTATTTTCTTGCACTTCTTATACTCCTCAAGCACCTGATTTACCCCCTGTTTCCTATACATTTCATACAACTCCCTCTTCTTCTTTATCAGAGTTGCAATATCCCTTGAGAACCAAGGTTCCTTATTCCTATTCAATTTGCCTTTAATCCTGACAGGAACACACAAACTCTGCACTCTCAAAATTTCCCCTTTGAAGGCTTCCCACCTACCAATCACATCTTTGCCAGAGAACAACCTGTCCCAATCCACGCTTTTTAGATCCTTTCTCATTTCTTCAAATTTGGCCTTCTTCCAGTTCAGAACTTCAACCCTAGGACCAGATCTATCCTTGTCCATGATCAAGTTGAAACTAATGGTGTTATGATCACTGGAACCAAAGTGCTCCCCTACACAGACTTCTGTCACTTGCCCTAATTCGTTTCCTAACAGGAGATCCAATATTGCATCCCCTCTAGTTGGTCCCTCTATATACTGATTTAGAAAACTTTCCTGAACACATTTTACAAACTCTAAACCATCTAGACCCCTAACAGTATGGGAGTCCCAATCAATGTATGGAAAATTAAAATCCCCTACCACCACAACTTTATGTTTCCTGCAGTTGCCTGCTATCTCTCTGCAGATTTGCTCTTCCAAGTCTCGTTGACAATTGGGTGGTCTGTAATACGATCCCACTAATGTGGCCATACCTTTCCTGTTTCTCAGCTCCGCCCATAAGGACTCAGTAGACAAGCCCTCTAATCTGTCCTGCCTGAGCACTGCTGTAATATTTTCCCTAACAAGCAATGCTACTCCCCGCCTTTCGTTCCTCTGCCTTGATCACATCTGAAACATCGGAACCCTGGAATATTAAGCTGCCAGTCCTGCCCCTCCTGTAGCCAAGTTTCACTAATTGCTACAACATCATAATTCCACGTGTCAATCCACGCCCTCAACTCATCCGCCTTCCCCGCAATACTCCTTGGGACTTATTTTTCTGCAGACATTCACAGGAAAACAAAAAAAAACAATAAAGTCAATGAAATGCTACACACAAAGACTGACAAACAACTAATGTGCAAGAGAAGACATCATCATCATCATTACGTGCCGTGTCACATGATGTGCGCAATCGTGATCTTTCCATTATTGTTCTCGGCAAATGTTTCTACAGAAGTGGTTTGCCATTGCCTTCTTCTGGGTAGTGTCTTTACAAGCCGGGTGACCCCAGTCATTATCAATACTCTTCAGAGATTGTCTGCCTGGCATCAGTGGTCACATAACCAGGACTTGTGATGTGCACCAGCTGACCATCCACTACCTGCTTCCATGGTTCCATGGACCCTGATTGAAGGGCTAAGCAGGGGCTACACCTTCTCCAAGGTGGAGGAGCGCCTTATGCCTCCCTTGGTAGAGACAAATCTCCATCCCGTCACCCATTCAAAAGACAAACTGTACAAATACATGAAAATAAATAAATAAATAATACTGAGAACATAAGCTGTAGCTTTCTAGAAAGTGAGTCCATGGTTTGTGGAATCGGTTCAGAGTTGAAGTCAGTGAAGATAACCATGCTGGTTCAGAAACCTGATGGTTGTAGGGTAATAACTGTTCCTGAACCTGCTGGTGTGGCACCTAAGACTCCTGTAGCTCCTTCCCGATGGCAGCAGTGAGAAGAGAGCATGGCTAGACAATGGGTGTGATGGATGCTGCTTTCTTGTGGCAGTATTCCTTGTGGATGTGATCAACGGAGGACTAATTAAATTGGATAGGCAATGGTAGATACATCAGAAAAGCTCTTCCCAGCTGAAATGCTAACCATCTGTTCGATTGAACTAGTTAACAAATTCTTTCCTAATCAACCTGTTAATCTGACATTAAGTAGACTCAGTTACACTAGGTATATTGACAAACTGTCTGGAATACTTATTTCCTAGGTTAAGTTACCAGCAACTACCTATTGGGAGAAGATTCAGCATTGATTAATGTCGTTTCCAGTACTCAAGTGTAAAGGAGAATGAAATAGTTGTTATTCTGGATGTGATGCAACACCAAAAAACACAATAAGATAAAGAACACAATAATAATAAAAAGCACAATAAGTATAAACACAGAAGATAGATCATATACATAATCGATCATGATATATAAGCACAAGAGATTCTGCAGATCCAGAGAAGGGAGAGAGGGTAGATAGAACAAAGGAGTGGTCTATGATAGGATGGTGAGCAAAATGGCTGCCTCTTGGCCTATTTTTATTCCCAGTGGGTGCAATGTTCTCAGTCCTGAATCAGAAAATTAGTCTTTGTTCCATAGTCTAGATCAGGGGTCTATGGCCCCCTCGGTTAATGGTAGGAGTCCATGGCATAAAAAAGATTGGGAACCCCTGATATAGACAGATCTGGGTAAATGGACACCATTGGATTGTCTCTAAATACTGGAGGTCACTAGTAGGACTCAGTTTTCCTAGTCAGTGACCCAACCATTCCATGGCTGACTCTTTGAATCATTGAATTTGCAAGGTCAGCATTTTGAGAAGTGGACAATATAAAGTCATAGAAAAGCACAGCACAGAAACAGGCCCTTTGGCCCATCTAGTCCATGCTGAACCATTTAAACAACCTACTCCCATCGACCTGCACTGGGACTATAGCCCTCCATACCCCTACCATCCAAGTACCTATCCAAACTTCATTTAAACGTTGAGATTGAGCTCACATGCATCACTTGTGCTGGCAGCTCGTTCCACACTCTCACGCCCAACTGAATGAAGAAATTGCCCCTTGTAAAGTGAGCAAAGTCACTGGAGAGAGACTGAAGCTACTGTATGTAGAAGTGTTTTATTCAACAAAATGAAACACTCTTGGAAGAAGTTCAACCCAATATTACATGATATATTATATGCTAGAGATCAAAGATAGCAGCAGGAAAATTCAATAGTTACAATGATTTACATTTGTTTTTCACGCACCACCTTCTCCGCACCCATACTCCAGACACCCAAAATGAATGTTAATCAGCACTGTCTGGTTTTCAAACAACTGGTGTCTACAGCTCCAGGAAAACTATTGTTCAGGTCTGCATTTAAAATGTAATCTATAATCCACATACTAATCTGGAGAATGGCCACTGTTGAACTTAATATTTGTTATATACCCTAACTCTAGTATACGCCCTAACACCCATAATGTTCCCCTTAGGTCTTTTCACCTTTCACCCTTAACCCATGGCCTCTAGTTGTAGTCCAACCCAATCTCAGTGGAAAAAGCCTGCTTGCACTTATCCTATCAACACCTGTCATAATTTTGTATATCTCTATCAAATCTCCTCTCAATCTTCTACATTCCAAGGAATAAAGCACTAAGCTATATAATCTTTCCCAAGAACTCAGTGCTATACTAGGCTCAACACAGATTTCAATAAAAGAAAATAAAAAAGCAGTTTTACCACAAAGAAGTAAGGAGGGATAACCTTTAATTACAAGGTAGCCAGATTCAATTATAACAATGATGAATTACCTCACAATGTTATCAGTGACCCCAGCCTGAGAGGATGGTTCAGTCCTATGCTGAACCGTATAAGTACTGGAAGAAGTGAGGAATTCATTAACCCTGGGACAAACAATTAGTGCACATCTATTATTTCACTGATTCCTCTTCTAAATGATTTTTGTGCAAAGCTTCTTAAAACACATTTAGTGCAGAAACTCAGAACTAATGGTATGGTCTTAAGTGAACTTCACACCTGTTGAGGTCATCACCCAGAAATTTTTTTTGACTTGTTAATCCAAAATTCTGTGACTGATAACCTTTTAGGGAGAGTCTAGAAATGGCTGTTTAAGCCAAGTCATTGGGTATATTTAAAGAAGAGTTTGATAGATTCTTGATTAGTACGGGTTTAAAATGATCCAGGGAGAAGGGACTGGGGCTGAGGGGGATAATAAATCAGCCATGATGGAATGGTTGAGCAAACTCGATGGGCAAAATAGCCTAATTCTGCCTCTTTGTCTTATGGTCTTATAGTTTGATAGCAATGGCATAGAGGGGGATTGGCCAACATTATGGACCAGGATGATGTGTGTTTCTGCTGCTATTAATGGTTCAAGAAGGCTTTTTAGAGCAGCTTGTGCTTGAGCTTACTCAGGGAAAGGCTGTCTTACATTGGATGTTGTGTAATAACCCAGATCTTATTAGGGAGCTTAATGTAAAGGAACCCTTAGGAGGCAGTGATCATAATATGGTTGAATTCATACTGCAATTTGAGAGGAAGAAGCATAAATCACATGTATCAATATCACAATGGAATAAAGGGAATTACAGAGGCATGAGAGAGGAGCTTGCCCAGGTGGATTGGAGGAGGATACTAGTGGGGATAATGGCAGAGAAGAGATGGCTGAAGTTTCTGGGAGTAATTCACAAAGCACAGGATAGATTTGTCCCACAGAATAAGTTCTCAAATGGCAGGGATGGGCAACCATAGCTGACAGGGGAAGTTAAGGACTGCATAAAAGCCAAGGAAAGGAAATATAAGGTAGCAAAAGTGAGTGGGAAGTTGGATGATTGGGAAGTTTTTAAAATCCAACAAAAGGCAACTGAAAAAGGCTATAAGAAGGAAAAAGATGAATTGCGAGGGCAAACTAGCCAATAATATAAAGCAGGATACTAAAATTTTTTCAATTATATGAAGAGTAGAAAGGAGGTGAGAGTTGATATTGGACCTCTGGAAATTGATGCTGGTGAGGTAGTAATGTGGGACAAAGGAATGGCAGATGAACTTACTGGGTACTTTCCATCAGTCTTCTTCGTGAAAGACGCTAGCAGTGTACCAGACATCTGTGGGTGTCAGGGAGAAGGAGTGAGTGCATTGCTATTACAAAGGAAAAAGTGCTAGGCAAACTCAAAGGTCTTAAGGTGGGTAAGTCACCCAGGCCAGGTGGACTACATGCTGAAGAGATAACGGATGCATTGGTCATGATCTTTCAAGAATCACTTGATTCTGGTATGGTGTCAGAGGAATGGAAGATTGCAAATGTCACTCCATTCTTTAAAAAGGGAGGAAGGGGACAGAAAGGAAATTAGCCTAACCTCAGTGGTTGACAAAGTGTTGGAGTCTATTATTAAGGATGAGGTTTCAAGATACTTAGAGACTAATGATAAAATAAGTAAAAGTCAGCATAGTTTCTATGAAGGGAAATCTTGCTTGACAAATCTGTGGAGTTCTTTGAGAAAGTAACAAGCAGGGTGGACAAAGGAGAGGCAGTGGATGTCATTTACTTGGATTTTCAGAAGGCATTTGATAAGGTGCCACACATGAGGCTGCTTAACAAGATAAAATCCTATGGCATTACAGGAAAGATACTGGCATGGATAGAGGAATGTGTGACAGGCAGGAGGCAGTGAGTGGGAATAAAAGGGCCTTTGCTGGTTGGCTGCCAGTGATTAGCAGTATTTCTCAGGGGTCAGTACTGCGACCTCTGCTTTTCACATTGTTTTTCAATGATTTGGATCATGGCTTTGTGGCAAAGTTTGCAGGCGTTACAAAGATAGGTGGAAACGTAGGCAGTGCTGAGGAAGCAATGTGATTGCAGCAGGGCTTACACAAATTAGAAGAAAGTGTCAAATAAGTGGCAGATAGAATGCAGTGTCGGGAAATGTATGATAATGCATTTTGGTAAAGGAACAATAGTGCGGACTATTATCTAAATGGAGAGAAACTTCAAACATCAGAGGCGCAGAGGGACTTGGGAATCCTCGTGCAAGTCTCCCAGAAGGTTAATTTACTGGTTGAATCTGTGGTAAAGAAGGCAAATGCAATGTTAGCATTTATTTCAAGGGGAAGCGAATATAAAAGCAAAGAGATAATGCTGAGGCTTTATAAGATGCTAGTCAGGCCACACTTGGAGTATTGTCAACAGCTTTGGGCCCCATATCTCAGAAAGGATGCATTGTCATTGGAGAGAGTCCAGAGGAGGTTCACGAGGATGATTTTGGGAATGAAGTGGTTAACATATGAGGAGTGTTTGGCAGCTTTGGGCCTGTACTCACTGGAATTCAGAAGAATGCGGAGGGATCTCATTGAAAACTTCTGAATGTTGAAAGGACTAGATAGGGTGGATGTGGAGTGGATGCTTCCTATGGTGGGGATATCCAGAACTGGAAGGCACATCTCCAGAATTGAGGGGAGGCACTTTATCCAGAGAGTGGTGAATCCATGGAACGCTCTGCCACAAACTGTGGTGGAGGCCAAGTCCATGGGTATATTTAAGGTGGAATTTGATCGTTTCCTGAACAGTCAGGGTATCAAAGGATATGGCAAAAAGCATAGGCGGCCTTAAGCATCTGGGGGCCCATTTTAAGAGTTAATGTGGAGCCCTACTCCCGCTTTCCCAAAAAAGAGAAAGAAAAAAAGCAAATATTCAAGTTGGTTTGCATCAATAATGGTATAATTTTGGACTTAAATGTTGATGCATTATATGCACTTTCAGTATAAAGGACAGACAGCTCAACATAATCTAAACAATTCTCTTAATTAAAAACTGAAACAATGACATTTTTTGCTTTGGAGTGAGAAGCCTCGCCCTTTTCAGCATCTAGTCTGCATTGAATGGCACTATGTGTTAGGTATCAGCTCACATAAGAACAGCTTAAACAATTTCCCTCTAATTAAATTAGTAACAAAATCAATGTCATATTTAATGAAAATTCACACTTTATTTATTCAAGGAACATGGTCTGAAAGTTAACTACTGGAAGTTTACAACAAACTGCGCCTCGCGCTCTTTCAGCACCACGGACAGCTCATGTAAGGCCTGGAGAGCGAACAGGAGAGTAAGAGAGAGAGGGGACCCAAGCGGGAGAGAGAAATTACGATTTGTGGAAACACCACCTAATCGCCTGTACACATTTTGAGTGAAATATGTGGTTTATTTTATTATTGTAATTATAAACTTTATTTCTGCTAAAAATGCATTAAAAGACTTACCACTAGAACTTCACCACCCTCCTGTGCTTGAGTGCTGAGAATGCTTTAATGAGCTCATCTTTGACCAGCGATTTTGTTATTTCATGCTCAATTGATATCTGAGCCAGAGCTGACAGATGCTCCTGAAGCATGGTTGTCCTCAGATGCGTTTTGATGAGCTTTAGCCTCAAGAAACTTCTCTCTCCACTCACTACAGTCATAGGCACTGTCAGCATGAGTCTTAGAGCAATGGTGAGGTTAGGATACATTCAACCAGATTGTTGCTGTAAATGTAGCTCAGAATCTGCAGGCCAGTGGTTTCTTTTGCAGGCACGGCACTGACAGCAGCCGACACCTGGCGCAAAATGTCCTCAGCATCCACATCACCAAGCGTCCTCTCCATGTTTCGCAGCTGTCTTTCAGTGTGCCACTTAGGGTGGCTTTTTTCATTCCCTCTCTTCCATAAATGAAGCCAAACAGACCGCAAAATGACTCCATCAGCTTGAAGCGCTCACTAATGCCTGTGATGGCAGAGTCCACTAGTGGAAGGAAAACTTCTTTCTTGTACTGTTCCTCGGGTGCCATTGTCAGGGAAGGATCTGCACTCTGGGACTCGTACTGGAACTGGTGTTTTGGTTTTCTGATTCGTGCAGTAGGAAAGACCATTGGCATCCCTATCTCTTCAGCTATGTCTCTGGCATCTGTTTGGGTGGATGAAAGGCCATTCTCTCTGTATTCCTTGAGAAATTTCAGAATATATTCCACCTCGCACTGTAGCACATCGATTCCCACTTGTAGGCTCTGGAGCAGCTTGCTGACATGATTCACCTCATGTAAAACGTTATACCAGATGATAACAGTCAGCAGGAATTTCCATGACATGATCTCCTGTTCTAGGCCTCTGGCTGCAGATGTGGTTTCACTGTCAGCTTTTTGTGTGGCATGTTCATTCAGTGACAGGAGCGCATTGCCAACATCGGGAAGCTGGTAGCTGAGGACTTTCACACTTTCCACGCGGCACTCCCATCGCGTGTTGGGTATGGCCTTGAGGGTCATCTGTGGCATGTTCTCTTTGAAAAGCTCCCATCTCTGTGTCGATGAGCTGAATAGTGAATATAGATGTTGCAGCACCCCAAAGAAGCTCACAGACTCCACTGTTGATTTTGCAGCATCGACAATGACTAGGTTTAGGCTGTATCTGGCCAATGGCATGAACAGTGCTTTTTTGTATATCTAGTACCCTCTTCTGCACCCTGCTATTTTCCTCCCGCATATTGCTCCCATTATCATATGCCTGCCCCCTGCATTTTGAGATATCTAATCCTAACTTCTCCATATGCGTTAAGAAAACGTCGGTAGGCCTGCACCTGTTGTGTCAAGCGCTGGTAGGAAACCGACAAGGTGCTCATTAACAGTAGCTCCGACATTGACTTGGCCTGTGACAATGCGCAGTGTCGCAGAGAGCTGCTCTACGTGTGCAGCGTCAGGGGTGCAGTCCATTATCACCGAGTAGTAACGTGATTGTTTTACTCTCTCTGTTATCGCTTCCGGTGTCTTGTCTCCAATAAGTGTGATTAACTCATCTTGTATGGTTTTCCCCATGTAGTGGTCAGCAATCTCTTTTTTCTCTGCTGGTCTGACATGTTCGCTCATCACCGCGTCGAACTCGACAAGCAGCTCCACCAGACCTAGAGAGTTCCCATTATTTGGTTCATGTAGGGTGGAATTGTGGCCACGGAAAGCAAGGTTTCATTCTGCAAGGTGACAGACTATGGCAATGAACCTCTTCATGACATCATTCCAGTGTTTTTTTCCAACATTTGCATTTCTTGGTACATGCTGTCAATGGCACTGTGCGTTCTTAAGCGCGTTTCCAGCTCGCGCCAGCTATCCATGTTGGAATGGTGTGCATTTGACTTCTCATGATCCTGGAGTGTGAGAGTCAGTCACTCCCACACTCTGAAACCTCCACAAGTGAGACTGTGATTTCGCTTACCAAATAGGATACAGCAGAAACAGAAGATTGAATCAGATGATTCTGAGTACACTAACCATGACCTACGAATAGTTTCGCAATTTTTCATCTTCATAAGATATCTGTCCTTGGTAAAACAACGGCATGATCGGCTCTGTGGAAAGTTAATGCCCTCTAACTGAACGGGACCTTTCCTAACAATGTCGATCCTTTAGTCACTGGTAATATGCGTTGGTCAACGTGCCGCATCGGTCTCTGTGAACGTTAGTGGGGCTTTCTCTCTGTCTGGTGTGCTGGCAGCATCATCTCCCTCACCTGTCTCAGTTGTAGGACTTTCATCATGCTTTGTTGCTTGTTCATCAAACAAAGTTTGGTCATCATTATCACCATCTGTTTGAGTAGCATTGTTCTTCTCATTTTCATCGCTCTGATTATCAACATCTCCTGTACCGCTTACACTGTCACTTGGCACTGCAGCCCCATGCTGTAACGATGGTACAGCAGTAACTGCAGTCGGCGGGCCTTTTACAGATGCTGGACCAAAGAAAGATGTAACTTTTGGGAGACTATTTAGACGTTTTGTTTTGTTGTCTAATATCTTCCGTTTTTCAGCACCACTAGGATAGGAGCGTTTCATTTTCCTCTCATTGAAAGGTAGCCTTCTTTGCTAAAGCAATGTTTACAAGTGAAGTAAATATTTTAATGTATTTTCTCAGATGTCAGTCAGCGAGCACCCACTGGTGGTTCGGCTAGCAATAGCAGGAGAATATTGTGGCATCTGGGAGCTATGCATTAAATTTTTGCATGTCAGTCGGGGGCCCCTGGGAGGGCAGGGCCTGTTTCAGTTGAAGCGGGTGAAACATAGCTAAGGCCGCCTATGGCAAGAAGGCAGGCGTATGGGGTTGTGTGGGATTTGGGATCAGCCATGATGGAATGGCGGAGCAGACTCTATGGGCTGAGTGGCCTAATTCTGCTCCTATGTTTTATGGCCATATGATCTTAAGATTCAAGATTGTTTATATTCAATCTTCAGTACACAAATGTAAAGGAGAATGAAATGATCAGTACTCCAAATCCAATGCAGCATTTAAAACACAATGAGTATAAAGAGCATAATTAAAAACACACTAAATATAAATACATAAGATAGCTTATATACATAGATTGATTGTATGTCCACAGAGTGATGTTGGGGACAGGAATATATGTACATAAGGTGACTCTGACAGGAAATGATACAGTAGTGGGGGCTGGGGGTGTGGAGGGGTGGGTCAGTGGGTGAAGGCGTTGATCAGGCTTACTGCTTGGGGAAAGTCACTGTTTATGAGTCCAGAGGTCCTGGTGTGGATGCCTCATAGGCTCCTCCCTGATGGAAGTGGGATAAACAATCCGTGAGCAGGGTGGGTGGGATGTTCCTGGCCATTTTCTGGTACACTTCTGTATAAATGTTGATGGCTGGTAGGCTGTGGTCAGTGATGCGCTGGGCAATTTTAGCTACCATTGTAGAGCTCTTCTGTCTGCTGCAGTGTGGTTTCTATACAGTTGTTTTACCAGAGCAGCTGAACAAATACAGTACTATTTGTGAAAGGTTTCAAACATTCATCCAGCTTTAATTGACCCATAACTCCAATTTGATATGATTGACCCAAACCCTTCCCACCTGAAGCCTAATTAAACCATCACAATAGCAATCTTCCTTCAATTTTAAAATATAGCTAGATGGCAAAGATTAAAAACCGTAGTGCAGTTTCTCACCTCCCTGGGGCCTGTTAATACACATCTCATTGTGAAGGCCTGGTTCACTTCTAGTACATCATAAATTACTAACAAGAACTTCATGCAATGAAATAGTCACAGCATTATTAAGTCCGAAAGGGCCCTACTGCTGGCTCCTCCACCTACTGAAAAGTCAGATGATGCTCCAAACTCTCATTAAAATTATGAATATTTAACAACCAGAAGCAGGAAATTAATCATTGAAGTAATAATTCGGAAGGCAACATGTTAAATGCAGACAACAGCATTTACATCAGTGGATAAAGAAGTGAAGAATAATGAGAGGCAGACTGAGGCTGAGATTTAAAATTGTTACAAATTTAAAGATTAAACGTTCTGCTCAGAGGATTGCTTTTGGAACTTGCAATATTTTGCCTTGGGGAGCAGTCAAGGCAGCAGTTGTTTTAAGTGTTAATATCAGCGACTATGAGAGGGGTAATTGGCCAGAGTTTCTCAATGCCAGGGTAGAGAGCTGGCACAGACAGAATGGATTAGATGGCCATAAGAGATTCTGCAGATGCTGAAGTTCCAGAGAAACACACTCAAATTGCAGGAGGAACTCAGCAGGTCAGGCAGCATCTATGGAGAGCCCCTTTACTCCAACCTCAACTGGCAGAATTTCTCAGTGAGCAATCATTTTAATCCTACTCCCCATTCCCATCACGACATATTGGTTCATCAGTTCCTCTACTGCCACGATGAGGCCATTCTCAGGTTGAAGGAGCAACATCTCATATTTTGTCTGGGGAGCCTCCAACCTGATGGCATGAACATTGATTTCTCTAACTTCAGGAAAATTCTCCCTTTCCCTCTTCTCTCTTTTTCCATTCCCCATTCTGGCTCCCTTCTTACCCCTCTCTTCTCCTTACCAGCCCATCACCACCTTCTGGTCTCCCTCTTCCTTCCCTTTCTCCCATGGTCCACTGTCCTCTCCTATCAGGTTCCTTCCTCTTCAGCCCTTTACCTTTTCCACCTATTTCCACTCCCAGTTTCCCATTTTGTAACCCTCCCCCAACCCCAGCATCCTATTCTGGCTTCTTCCTCCTTCCTTTCCAATCCTGATGAAGAGTCTCAGTCCAAAACATCAACTGCTGATTCCCCTCCATAGCTGCTGCCTGACCTGCTGAGTTTCACCAGCATTTTGTATGTGCATTAGATGGCCTTCTTCAATCCTATAGGTTTCACTGTTCAATGTGCTCATTTTGTTATCAAGACCAGATGTTTTTAGAGTCATAGAGCAATACAACATCAATACAGGCCCCTCGGCCCAACTAGACTACGCTGGCCACTACGTCCACCCAGCTGATCCCAATTTCCTGCATTTGGTCCATGTCCCTCCATGAACAATCCAAGTGCTTCTTAAATGATACAACTGTACCTGCCTGAACCACTTCCACTGGCAGTTCACTCCATATACTGACCACCCTTTTGGTGAAAAGGCTGCCCTTCAGGTCTATTTTGAATCTTTCCCCTCTCTTCCTAGACCTATGCCCCCTATATTTGGACTCTCCTACCCAGGAGAATAGACTCTTACCATTCATCTTAACTATGGCTTTCATTATTTTAAACATTTCCATGTGGTCACCCCTCACTCTCCTACGTTCCAGGGAATAAAGCCCTAGCCTGGCAATGTCATGTCCTCTCATGTTCTGGCAATATCATTCTCTGCATGTTCATGATCATTTCCGTAAGAACAACGCCACTTATATTTTATATCTATTATTAGACAACGTTGATTCCCACAATTATCATTTTTGTAACTATGCAATTTTGAAAGCCCAAGGTATTACAGAAAAGATTCTAGCATGGATAGAGCATTGGCTGATTGGCAGGGGGCAGCAAGTGGGAATAAAATGAGTCTTTTCTGGCTGGCTTCTGGTGACTAGTGGTGTTCCATAGGGGTCTGTGTTGGGACCAATTCTTTTTACATTATATGTCAATGATTTGGATCATTGAATTGATGGCTTTGTGGCCAAGTTTGCAGACAATATGAAGACAGGTGTAGAGGCATGTAGATCTGAGGCAGCTGGAAGGCTACAGAATGACTTAGACAGATTAGGAGAATGGGCAAAGAGGTGTCAGATGGAATACAATATTGAGGAGTGTATGGTCATGCACTTTGGTAGAAGAGGGCCTTGGAGGGGGTTCAGAGGAGGTTCACAAGAATGATTCCAAGTATGAGGTATTCAACATTTCAGAAACGGTTGGTGTCTCTGAGTCTGTACTTGCTGGAGTTCAGAAGGATGAAGGGAGATACATTGAAGCTTACTTGATACTGAAATGCCTAGAAAAAGTGGATATGGAGAGGATGTTTTCATTAGCTGGAGAGTCTACAATCCATGGATACAGCCTCAGAATAGAGGCATGTCCATTTAGAATGGAGATGAGGAGAAATTTCTTTATCCAGAGGGTGGTGAATCTATGGAGTTCATTTCCACATGCAGTGGTGGAAGAAAAGTCATTGGGTGGTATTTAAGGCAGAGGTTGATATGTCCATGATTGGTGAGGGGCTAAGGATTACAGGGAGAATTTTGATTTATTATTGTCATATGTACTAAGGTATCATAAAAAAACTTTGTTTTGTCTACTACCTGACAGATTTTTCATTATGGAGTTGTGCTTTGAGTTTAGTACAAGGGAAAAGCAATACTGTAACAGAATGCAGAATAAACTGTTTCAGTTGTAGAGAAAGTGCAGTGCAGGCAGACATTCAGGCGCAAGGTCATAACAAGGTAGACTGACCAAGAATCCATTTATTATACTAGGGACCATTCAATAGTCATATAGGTATGCTAATGCTCCAGAGGCAGAACATTGACCTCACTGCTGAAAAGCAGCATCTCTGGCTGTGATCCCTTGTTTTACACTGCTTACACCTCAATGATCTGTTCCAGTGTCTGGAATGAGGCTGAAACCCAGCGCCTCTTGTCTCACAGGCAAGGTGATGAACACTGATCGCAAGACCATTGGACAACCGTTCCTGTGTCCGGCAGTGGCGAGGTGGAGAAAGGTCTCTATCGAGGAAGGTGTGAGGTGCTCCTTCCCTCCACAGGTCACCCTTGGGCAAGGTGTAGCACCAGCTTACACCACGTCCCCCCCCCCCCCACCGATCAGGGTCACGTGAAGCCATGGGAGCAGGTGGTGGATGGTCGTACGAGCAGCTAGTGCATATCACAAGTCCTGGTTATGTGACCACTGACCCCAGGCAGACAATCTCTGATAAGTAGTCATAATGGCTGGGGTCACCCGTCTTGTAAAGACACTGCCCAGAAGAAGGCAATGGCAAATTGTTTCTGTGGTAAAATTTGCCAAGAACAATCATGATTGCCCACATCATATGCCATGGCACATAATGATGGTGATGTTTGGCAGTTAGCTGAAAGATATTAGAGCATAAGATAGGAGCAGAATTAGGCCATTTGGTCTACCGCACCACTCAAACAAGGCTGATTTATTATCGCTCTCAACCCCATTTTCCTGTCTTCCTGTACCTTTGTTGCCCTTACTAATCAAGAAACTATCAGCCTCCACTTTAAACATACCCAATGACTTGGCCTCCATTGTGGCAATGAATCCCATAGGTTAGATATGGCCCTTGTGGCTACGGGGGTCAGGGGGTATGGAGGGAAGGCTGGGGCGGGGTTCTGAGTTGGATGATCAGCCATGATCATAATAAATGGCGGTGCAGGCTCGAAGGGCCGAATGGCCTACTCCTGCACCTATTTTCTATGTTTCTATGTTTACCACCCTCTAGCTAAAGAAATTCTTCATCCCCTCCATTTTAAATGGACATCACTGTATGCTTTCTGGTCCTAGACCCTCCCACTATAAGAAATATCCTCTCCATGTCCACTGTATCTAGACCTTTCAATATTTACAAATGTATCTTAGATTAGACTATGAGAACGCTCAGTCCTCTTTTATTGTCATTTAGAAATGCATACATGCATTAAGAAATAATACAATGTTTCTCCAGAGTGATATCACAGAAAACAGGACAGACCAAAGACTAACACTGACAGAACCACATAATTATAACATATAGTTACAGCAGTGAAAAGCAATACCATAATTTGATAAAGAACAGACCATGGGCACAGTAAAAAAAAATCTCAAAGTCCCGAGTCGATTGACTCCCGAGTCCCCGACAGCAGGCGACAAAAGGGAGAAACTCCCTGCCATAAACCTCCAGGCACTGTCAACTTGTCGATACCTTGGAAGCAGCTGACCCCAGGCGACACTGAGTCCATCCATCCAAAAACTTCGAGCTTCCGACCAGCATCTGCGATACAGCCTCCTGAGCACCATCCTCTGCCGAGTGCCTTCGACCTCTCCTCGGCCACTGAAACATGCAAAGCCGAGGATTTCGGGGTCTTCAGCTCCGGAGATTCCGGTTACCACACAGTAGTAGCGGCATTTCTGAAGTTTTCCAGAATTGCTCTCACGTCCGTCTCAATCAAATCAGAATTGTGCACAGTCCCCTACTTGACAGATAACAGATATTCATCACTGAGGTGGCCGTGCGCGCTGCCGTCGTGCCACCATCTTCCCCCCCTCCCAGGAGGATTTTTGATGGGTTTCAATAAGATCCCCTCTCATGAATCTCCAGTGAATACAGACCCAGAGACATCAAACACTCCTCGTATGCTCATCTTTCTCATACCTCAAGTGTACAGTGAAATCTCAGAATAGACTTGTCCAAACATATTTTCCCAGTCAGTGAATTTTTTGACTGTATTGATATTACAGTGGTGTTATTAGCGATAAAAATATCTGCACTCTCATCGCCAGTGTCAAGTACATTGAAATGAACAGCGGATGGCTGATAAATTATCAGCACCAGCTAAGGGTCATTACTCTGATGCCTAAGTGTGCATGGAATTCATAAACATAAAAACTTTAAATGTCAATTATGCTCAATATCCATTTAGTGAACTGAAAAGTGAATCAAAAAATACTGACTTTAAAAGAGATATTAATTAAAGAATATTGTGATTTATATCAATGGGATCAAGGATACTCTTAAATTATATTTGAATTCAAATACACACAGTTGAAAGATTAAACGTGCATTGGCTAACACCTCAGTAATAAATCAGCTCTAAAATCCTAATTACTGCATGGATTGTGACGCCTGATCTACAGTACATTGTTTTGAAGGCTAATATTCTATTGGTTACTGCAGCCGTGAGCTACACAGAACAAACATCTGTGGAAGAACTACCAAGCTTCCATTGCCATGGAGATATCATCCCAAGAGAACTACCTTCAAATTTTAATAACCATGATACCCTTAGGAGGGCACAGCAAGTGCTCTCAAAGGACAAATAAATATAACGGATACCGAGAATACCCAAAATGTCCGACAGTATCTGTAGAGAAAGAAATTGGGCTCACTTTTCAATTCAAGGACTTGTTTTCAGAAATGGAAGGGATTCAAATTTCAAAGTAAATTTATTATCCCTTTCAGTTCGGATTGGGAACAACATCTCCACAATCTCTGTCGGCACAGGTTCACCACAAGGCTGTGTGCTCAGCCCCCTGCTCTACTCACTTTATACATGACTGTGAGGCTAAGTACATCTTCAATGCCATATTATAAACACAAGAAATGCTGCAGGTGCTGGAATCCGGAGCAACCCACACAAAATGTTGGAGGAACTCAGCAGGCCAGGCAGCATCTAGGGAAATGAATAAACAGTCGATGTTTCGGGCTGAGACCCTTTATCAGGATATAAAGAATCCTGAAGGCAGCTCTCAGCCTGAAACATCAACTGTTTCCATAGATGCTGGCTGACCTGCTGAGTTCCTCTAGCATTTTGTGTGTATTGATCCAATGCCATATTTAAGTTTGCTAACAACACTACTGTTGTAGGCCAAATCAACGGTGGTGATGAATCAGCATATAGGAGGGAGATTAAAAATCTGGCAGAATGGTGCCACATCAACCTCTCACTCAGTGTCAAAACCAACAAACTGATTATCGACTGCAGGAGGAGGAACCTGGGGGTTCATGAGCCAGTCCATGTTAGAGGATTGGAGGTAAAGAGGATCAATAATTTTAAATTCCTTTCCTCATGAGGCCCAGAGCCATCTAATGCTCTTCATATGACAAGCTGTTGAATCTTTGAATCATTTTTGTGAACCTCCCTTGAATCCTATCCAGAGTCAGCAAAACTTTCTAAGATAAGAGGCCCAAAACTGCTCACAATACTCGCCAGTCTACACTGATCCCATTTTTCGACTCATAACCCTGCAGGTGAGACATTTCAAATGTTCATCCTGGTACATTTACCTGCAATGTTCCGGCCTTCCCCACACCCAGACCCTCACACCCAAAATGCTGGAGGAATCTAGCAGATCAGACAGTGTCTAAGGAGAGGAATAAACAGTTTCGGGCCGAGACCCTTCATCAGGACTCATTTTGTGAGCTACCCTAGATTTCTAGTATCTGCAGAATCTCTTGACATAGTCGCTGACCTCCCTGGTAGCCTATTAAGGCCTCTCATAATCTCGCACCAGGGGGTGGCACAATAGCGTAGCAGTAATCACAATCACGTTACTGCATCGGTCATCACCGATCAGGGTTCATTTCCTGCTGATGTCTGTAAGAAGATCATACGTTCTCCCCAAAACCATAGGTTTCCTGTGGATATTCCAGATACCTCCCTCATTCCAAAAATGGACAGCTTAGGGTACGGAAGTTGCAGCCGTTCTATGCTAGTGCCAGAAGCGTGGTGACACTTGTAGGCAGTCTCCAGAACAATCTTCTTTTCATTGTACATTTTGATTACATGTGACAAATTGTGGTAAACTATGTATATATATGTTGTAACTGGGTTACCTGTCTGGACACACCCCTCTGCTGACTGCTCCTGTGGCTCCTCCCACAGACCCCTGAATAAAGGCGATTTCCATTGCTCCACCTCGCAGTCCAGGGCAGATACTCAGCATGGACGAGGTCCCATTTTACTGCTAATAAAAGCCTTTCAGTATTTACTCTACTTCCAGACTTTTGGAGTAATTGATAGTGCATCAATTTTATTAACAGTAATTTTAAAGTATGGAACACGTCCTGAGACCCGACAAGCTAGACCTCGACCTGCAAACACCTGAAGCCGGAAACACTTTCGATCTCTGGCTGGCCTGCTTTGAATCACACCTGGAGGAGATTGAAGCGACCGAGTCCACCGCGAAGCGCAGAGTTCTTCTCTCCAGGGTCAGTCCACGGGTCTACTCAATGATTAGAGACCAGCCGAGCTACGACGGCGCGATAAGTGCCCTCAAAAAACAATATCTGCGGCCAGTAAACACCGTCTATGCGCAACATCGCTTAGCGACGCGGCAGCAGCGGCCCGGAGAGTCGAGCGCTGAGATTGTCCGGGCCCTACAGACACTCATGCGGACCTGTGACTGCCGAGAACTGATGGCTGAACAGCATGCGGAGCTCCTAGTGAGAGACGCCTTCGTCACGGGGACCAGGTCAGTGTATGTGCGCCAGCGGCTGCTGGAACACGCCAATCTTACCTTATGTTTGGCAATTGAGCTGGCCAACACACTGGAGGCCGCTCTGCACAACTCTGATGCTCTCCAGGCACGCGATCTCCCGACAGCCTCATGGACGCCATATACCCCGCAACCCGCCAGCGAATCAACCATGGCTGCTGCCAGTCGCGAGTCCGCGAAGTGCTATTTCTGCGGACTCAAGAAGCACCCCCGGAAGTGCTGCCCAGCCCAAGAAGCTACCTGCTCCAGCTGCGGAAAGAAGGGCCACTTCACCAAGGTCTGTAAGTCCAAACCGCGAGCAGGATTGAGCAGCGCTGCATGTGAGGCATGAGCGTCGCCATCTTGCCTGCACACAGCCACCCAGTGCGAGACATGAGGGCGGCCATCTTGGGTGGTGCCACCTCGCACCGCCTACGACCCACGGCTGCTCACCAGGCACCCCACCGTGCCGGACCAAGACAGCGACTCAACTCTGGCCTCCGTGACTCTCGACCAAAGCGCTCCCCACCAGCTCGCAAGGTCAATGATGGACATCCTGGTGGAGGGACGCAGGACAAGCTGCCTGTTTGACACAGGCAGCACGGAGAGTTTTATCCACCCGGACACAGTGCGGCGTTGCGGACTCGTGATACGGCCAGTAAGCCAGAGGGTCACCATGGCTTCTGGGTCGCATACAACAGACATCCGGCGGGGCTGTGTAGCGACACTAGTGGTGCAGGGCACAGAATATCGGGACTTTACGTTACTGGTTATGCCTCAACTGTGTGCCCCTGTGCTGTTGGGGTTGGACTTCCAGAGCCGCCTGAAAGCATGACAATGGAGTATGATGGGCCCCTCCCACCAATCACTGTCAGAAATCCCCAGTTTTGTAGAGATATGTCACGTATCCCGCTACTGACCACGCACACACACCGACCCGCACATCCCACCCAACACCATGCCAACTGCCGCACTACCGACACCACTTGCGGCCTCTCCACCCTCAGGGTCCCTCCCCCACCGCTGTTCGTCAAGCTGACCCCCGACTGTAAACCTGTGGCAACTGAAAGCAGGAGGTACAGCGTGGGGGACAGAGCTTTCATTAAGTCGGAGGTGCAGCGGCTGCTCAGGGAGGGGGTCATTGAGGCAAGCACAAGTCCTTGGAGGGCGCAGGTGGTGGTTGTTCAGAACGGGGAGAAGAATAGGATGGTTGTGGACTATAGCCAGACCATCAATAGGTTCACGCAGCTCGACGCATACCCTCTACCCCACATCGCAGATATGGTCAATCAGATAGCACAGTACAAGGTGTACCCGACCATAGACCTAAAATCCGCTTACCATCAGCTCCCCATCCGCTGGGAGGACCGCCCTTACACTGCCTTCGAGGCGGTCGGCAGGCTTTATCAATTCCTGTGCGTCCCCTTCGGTGTCACGAATGGTGTATCTGTCTTCCAGAGGGCAATGGACCGGATGGTGGACCAGTGCCAACTGAAGGCCACGTTCCCATATCTGGATAACATCACCATCTGTGGTCACGACCGGCAGGATCACGACAACAATTTCCAAAAATTTCTCCAAGCGGCCAAAGCTTTCAATCTCACCTATAACAAAGACAAGTGTGTGTTCGGAACCACCCGACTTGCTATCCTTGGGTGTGTCGTGGAGAATGGAGTCATTGGCCCTGACCCCGACCGTATGTGCCCCCTGTTGGAACTCCCTCTTCCCAACACCCTCAGAGCCCTCAAAAGGTGCCTGGGCTTCTTTTCATATTTCCCCCAATGGGTCTCTAACTACACAGACAAGGCCCGCCCCCTGGTCAAGTCCACCACATTCCCCCTCTCAGCCGAGGCCCGCGTGGCCTTCAGCCGCATAAAAGGGGACATTATCAAAGCAGCAATGCATGTGGTGGACGAGGCCATTCCCTTCCAAGTAGAGAGTGACACCTCCGACTTTGCACTGGCTGCTACCCTCAACCAGGTGGGAAGACCAGTGGCGTTCTTCTCCCGTACCCTTCAAGGCCCTGAAATTCGGCACTCCGCGGTAGAGAAAGAGGCCCAGGCCATAGGGGAAGCTATTAGGCACTGGAGGCACTATCTCGCCGGCAAAAAGTTCACCCTGCTGACTGACCAGCGCTCAGTCGCATTCATGTTTAATAATCAGCAGCGGAGCAAAATCAAAAATGATAAAATTCTGAGGTGGAGAATCGAACTGTCCACCTACAACTATGACATCATGTACAGGCCTGGGAAGCTCAATGAGCCCTCCGATGCCCTATCCCGGGGAACATGCGCCAGCGCGCAGATCGACCGGCTATACGCCCTACATGTAGATCTTTGCCACCTGAGGGTCACCCGGCTTTTTCACTTCGTGAAAGCCCGGAACCTGCCTTACTCCCTTGAGAAGATCAGGACGATGGCCAGGGACTGCCAAGTCTGCGCAGAGTGCAAACCGCACTTCTGCCGACCCAAAAACGCACAACTAATCAAGGGCACCCACCCTTTGAGCGACTGAGTGTTGACTTTAAGGGCCCCCTTCCCTCCACCGACCGCAATGTGTACTTTCTTAATGTTATCAACAAGTACTCGCGGTTCCCCTTCACCATCCCCTGCCCCGACACCACTACCACTTCAGTTATAAAAGCCCTGCGCAGGCTCTTCACTCTGTTCGGATACCCATGCTATATCCACAGTGACAGAGGGTCCTCGTTTATGAGTGAATAGCTGTGCCAATATCTACTGGCTAGGGGGATTGCAACTAGTGGGACCACGAGCTATAATCCCCGGGGGAATGGACAGGTAGAGAAGGAGAATGGCACAGTGTGGAAAGCCACACTCTTAGCCCTCAGGACAAAGGGACTGCCGGTCTCCCGCTGGCAGGAGGTCCTTCCTGAGGCACTCCACTCCATCCGCTCCCTGTTATGCACGGCCACCAATGCCACCCCTCATGAGCGACTCCTTTCTTTTCCCAGAAAGCCGACCACTGGGACCACCCTACCAACTTGGCTGATGTCCCCAGGGCCAGTGCTGCTCCGGAAACATGCGAGGAGCAATAAATACTCCCCGATGGTCGCCAGAGTTCACTTACTTCATGCGAACCCCCAGTTTGCCTATGTGGTTTTACCTGATGGGCGGGAGGACACGGTCTCCATCCGCGACTTGGCGCCTGCAGGAGCACCGGGCCCCTACCCTGAACACTCCGTGGTGACTATTGACCCCGTACCCACTGATATATATACCCACGAGACACCGCACACTCCAAGCCCTACACAGACACCACATGACACTCCCATACCAGTTGCGACGCACACGCACAAGGGATTACCGACGCCTAACGTGCTGACACCTCAGTCAGGCCGGAGCCAGCACAACCACCATCGCCGGTGCAATCACCGCCGGTGTTACGTAGGTCACAGCGACGGACTCGACCGCCTGATAGACTTAACCTGTAAATATACTTGTTTTAAATATTGTCAGTCACTTCACCCCTGTCTGGACACGCCCCTTTGCTGACTGCTCCTGTGGCTCCTCCCACAGACTCTGAACAAAGGCGATTGTGTCATTGCTCCTCCTCTCAGTCCAGGGCAGATACTCAGCGTGGTCGAGGTCACATTTTACTGCTGATAAAATCCTTTCAGTATTTACTGTACTTCCAGTCTTTTGGAGTAATTAACAGTGCATCACAAATAAAGCTAATCTTTATTTTTACTCACCAATTAAATCTTCCCTCCGGCGCCTTCATTGCAAAGACAACAATACCCGACAAGGTCTGCCCTACATATTGTACATTTCTAACACACTTCCCTGCTTTTGTATTCTAAGTTTTGGCCAATAATGACAACTGCCCTGTGTGCCTTTTTTAACCACCTTATTTACCTGACCTGCTTTCTTAAAGGAATCACAATGAAAGGAGATCATTTGGCCTATCAAAACCTTGTCAGTTATTTGCAAAAATGACTTTGTTGGTCCCACTCTCCTACCCTCTCCCCAAAGCCCTCCAATTTTCTTCCTCTTCAAGTTGTTACGTAACCGGCAACAATGAATATTAATCGAGACAAGTTTTACGAAAACAACCAAACATGTATTAAGCACATATAAACGATAAGGGAAAAAAAAAACAGAGGAAAACTTTAACCGGAGGTTAAACAGGTACGCAGCCGTTCATCAACTCCACTCGGCTCTGGTTCTTAAAGCGTTAAATGCAAAAACAGTTCTTAAAGCGATACAACAGGAATTCTGCAGATGCAATACAGTCAGATATAGTTCTTAAAGTGATAACTTCGAAAGTCCAACAGTTTTACGCATTCAATCGGGAGAGACTTCTCTGGAGAAGGATTTCTTCACTGACGCACCTTTACTGCCGGTTCTGTCCACAGGATTCCCAATGCCGAAAATAAACAGTTTAAATCGAATGACCTTAAATTCCTTTAGAGAGAGAGAACCTTTTTGCATAAACTCATTACGCTATTGCAAGAGTTATCTCAATGCAGATTCTCTTCAACGAAGACTCAATAAGGTCGATCCTTTATTAAACTGCCAAACAATGCCGACTTCTCTCGATCCTTCACTTCGATGAATTCTTCACTCTCCCTTCAAAACTGTTGGAATTGAGTAAATTGGCACATCCAACCATAAATTTCCAGTCCAAATGCAATATCTTGTAAGAGAACTCACCTTTCGTTTTAAAAATGAAACTGTGTCACAAAAACAAACACGCAACAGAAGCGGAGGCACAACACGTTCTACCTGGAAATATACAAACTTAAAAAACCTACTGCGTCACCTGAGTCGACCCTTATACAGTCATGGGGCACATGTCATCACGTGACGTCACATCAGTGGGAAAATCACATCAGGTGACCTCCAAAAGACCATTACATCATTCTCACAAAAAAAAACAGATCTCCTTGAGCATGTAACACCTCCCTCCAGAAAAAAATTTTTGGTCTCTTGAAGAACAAAAATTTAACAATTTATACAAAAAAAGGTATAAAATTTACAAAATACACAATATATACAATCTTATCTTTCAGCCCTTTGCAAACTAATGTACAGTAGGAGTGTTACAAATGATAAAATATTACTCCAAAAAAGGCAAATTTTCATTGTACATTTAATATCTAGACAAACAGTCAGCAATCACATTATCTTTTCCCTTGATATGAGTGATCAAAATATTGTACTCCTGTAACATTAAACTGGATTATTAAATTGGAGTTTAATTTCCTTAACCTTTTTCCTTAACAGTCACAGTAGCAACCTTTCTCTCATAATACGGTTTATATGACACAACTGTGTTGTCTTTCTCCTATCTGGGGTTTTTACCACATAATCCACCTCATTTACTTTAGATTTAATCTCATAAGGACCATGGAATTTGGCTTGTAATGGGTTTGTTTGCACTGGAAAAAGAACCAATACCTTATCTCTAGGCTTAAATGACCTCATCCTAGCTTCCTTATCATACCACATCTTCATTGTCTCTTGAGCTAACTTTAAATTTTCCTTGGCCAAACTACAAGCTTTGTACAATCTGTCTTTAAATTTCAAAACATAATCTAACAAACTAGTGTGTACTTCTTTATTAATCCACTGTTCCTTCAACAAAGCCAAAGGTCCTCGAACTCTATGCCCAAACACAAGTTCAAAAGGACTAAAACCTAATGATTCCTGTACTGCCTCCCTGACTGCAAAAAGTAATAAATGTATACCTTCATCCCAATCCTTTTCATTTTCTACACAAAAAGTCCTAATCATAGTTTTTAGTGTAGAATGGAATCTCTCCAAGGCTCCTTGTGATTCTGGATGATAGGCTGAGGAAATAATCTGCTTTGCTCCCAGTTTATAAACTATCTGCTGAAAAAAACCCAGACATAAAATTACTTCCTTGATCTGATTGTATTTCCTTAGGCAACCCAAAATAAGTGAAGAATTTTATAAGAGCTTTTGTCACAGTTTTGGCTGTTATATTCCTAAGAGATACTGCCTCCGGAAACCTAGACGCTGTGCACATAATAGTTAATAAATATTGATGTCCAGTTTTAGTTTTTGGCAAAGGACCTACACAGTCTACAATGATTTTTGAAAACAGCTCACCAAATACAGGAATTGGTCGCAGTGGGGCCACTGGAGTAACCTGATTAGGTTTACCAACAATTTGACATGTATGACACGTTCTACAAAATGTTGCCACATCTTGTCTTAAACTAGGCCAATAAAAATGTTTAGAAACTTTGTTCATAGTTTTCTTTACCCCTAAATGACCACCCAAAGGAATACTATGAGCCATAGTCAAAATCTCACTTCGGTAAATTTTAGGAACAACAACCTGATGATTAACTTCCCATTCGTCACTAGCAAGAATTGTAGATGATCTCCATTTTCTCATTAATACCCCCTTTTCAAAATAATATCTAACTGGTACTTTTCCAATTTCATTATCTGGAAGAGCTTGTTCTTTTAATTTAACTATCTTGGGATCCCTACCCTGCTCTGCTATCACCTCCTTCAGATAAAAACAAATCTTCCTGACCAGACTGACCATCAAAATCCTGATCAAATAAGGTAGGTAAGGAAGTTTCTGATACATCCTCAAAATTCAAATCTTGATTTGAACTGTCACGGGTAACAACCACATCCTTTACATCAGTCTTTTTAGCCATAGCTCTTGTTACAACACAGGAAGAATCTGTGTTAGAATCCCTCTGTGGTTCCTCAGAACTTGAATTTATTTTCAAATGCACTTCAGGAAAAACTTGTCCACCTGCTAAATCATTCTCTAACAAAAGAGAAACATCATTCACAGGTAAACTGGATTGTAGACCTACTTTAACAACCCCTGTAACTAATCCTGACCTTAAATTTACTCTATGTAAATGTACTGGCGTAAGGGCACTCCCTACTCCTCTTATATAATTTACCTCACCAGTGTCACAGTGTCAGACTCATCACTAAACCTTAACACACTGTCTAATATTAGTGACTGTGAAGCTCCAGTATCTCTAAGTATCCTTATCGGTACTGCATTGGATTCTTCTTTCAAGGATACAAATCCTTCTGTTTTAAATGCCTCATATCCTTTCTTAACTTGGTCAGACTCTGACACATCTTCATTAATATTTTCTAAACCCTGTGGCTTTGCAGGTTTTCCAATATGCTGCACACAAGCATCTGGGGCCACTTCTTTCTCCTTCTGTTTCAATCGGAAGCAATTAGCCACTACATGTCCAGGTTTCTTACAGTAATTACAAATAATACCAAAATGTCTTTCCTTCACAGGTCTCCCTTCATCCTCACTTTTCTCACTAACTTCAAATTTAATGTCTGATTTACCTTGACTCTCTGTGCTAGTTTTCCTTTTAAAAAATTTACCTGGAGAAAATTTATTCTTGTGAATTAAAACATACTCATCAGCCAAATTAGCAATCTCCTGCAATGTAGCAGTGTCCCGTTCATTTAAGTATGTTCTCACTTCAACAGGAATGCTTCTTTTAAATTCCTCCTGCAAAATCAGCTCTTTCAATTTATTATACTCCCCATTCACATTTTTAGAGGAAACCCAATTTTAGAGGAAACCCAACTCAAAACACAGATTTCTCTTAGGCAAATTCCACATAAGCTTTTTCCACCAATTTCTTTAAACTTCTAAATCTTTCTCTATACGCTTCCGGAACCATCTCGTATGCTTTTAATATATTCTCTTTAACAATATCATAATCCAGTGCTTGTTCAGCATTTAAAGCTGTATAAACTTGTTGTGCCTTGCCTTTAATCACACTTCGTAACATCACTGGCCATTGCTGCTTTGGCCACTTTAGACTCAGAGCAACAATTTCGAAATGCTGGAAATATTTGTCCACATCAGCTTCATTAAATGGAGGAGCCAAAACAACCTCACGACTAGCAATAAATTGTTTTGTAGAACCAGAAGACTGATTCCCAGACCTTATTTTCTCCATCTCTAGCTCAAATTTCCTCTGGTTTTCAGCTTCTCTTTCTTTCATTTCCACTTTAAATCTTTCAAACTTTAACTGTTCAAGATGCAATTGCATTTCCAGATTACTCATTGGAAACTTCTCTAACACCTCCTCCTCAAAACATTCCAAATTAATACAATGTTCAGCAATTTTCCTTTGTATGAAAGCCTTGGTAGAATTTCTCGTAATTCCTTTAATATCCAACTTCTTAGCAATCTCCAATACCACAGGTTTTCTCGCAGTCTCTAAAAATCCCGAGTCAGGCATCTTCAAAAACTCGTCAATATCCATTGTTTCTGAATACAACAACACACACACCAATCAAACCAAAAAAAAAATCGGGTATTCCCTTTTACCAAATCAAAGTGGCACTTAAACTCAAAATCGGAACTTATCCCACTAGCTCCCACAAAATTATGTTACGTAACCGGCAATAATGAATATTAATCGAGACAGGTTTTATGAAAACAACCAAACATTTATTAAACACATATAAACGATAAGGGAAAAAAAAAGAAGAAAACTTTAACCGGAGGTTAAACAGGTACGCAGCCGTTCATCAACTCCAGTCGGCTCTGGTTCTTAAAGCGTTAAATGCAAAAACAGTTCTTAAAGCAATCCAGTCAGATATACTTCTTAAAGCGATAACTTCGAAAGTCCAACAGTTTTACGCATTCAATTGGGAGAGACTTCTCTGGAGAAGGATTTCTTCACCGATGCACCTTTACTGCCGGTTCTGTCCACAGGATTCCCGATGCTGAAAGTAAACAGCTTAAATCGACAGACCTTAAATTCCTTTAGAGAGAGAGAGCCTTTTTGCATGAACTCATTGCGCTATTGCAAGAGTTATCTCAATGCAGGTTCTCTTCAACGAATACTCAATAAGGTCGATCCTTTATTAAACTGCCAAACGATGCTGACTTCTCTCAATCCTTCACTTCAAGGAATTCTTCACTCTCCCTTCAAAACTGTCGGAATTGAGTAAATTAGCACTTCCAGCCACAAATTTCCAGTCCAAATGCAATATCTTGTAAGAGAACGCACCTTCCGTTTTAAAAATGAAACTTTGTCACAAAAACAAACACGCAACAGAAACGGAGGCACAACACGTTCTACCTGGAAATCTACAAACTTAAAAAACCTACTGCGTCACCTGGGTTGACCCTTATATAGTCACGGGCCACATGTCATCACGTGACCTCACATCGGTGGGAAAATCACATCAGGTGACCTCTAAAAGACCATTACATCATTCTCACAAAAAAACAGATCTCCTTGAGCATGTAACAAAGTATTTATTCAGTTTCACTGCTTTACCCAGATGCTATGACTGAATCTGCCACCACTCTCTCCATCAATCCATGTCCATTCCACATCCTAACTACTGACTGAAGTTCTTCCCTGTGTCACTTATGGCTCTTTAGCCTGTCAGCTTCACCCGTCGTCTGATTGCCTTTCACCAATCTACCTCCTCTCCAGTACATCTCCTCACAGATTCAAAATCATGTTCTTCGAAACATAGAGTGAAGTGCATCCATTGCCTCAACAACCACCACACCCAGGGGTGTGTTGGGGAAAGCCCACGTCACCATCCATCCTGGCATTAATATTACATGCCCACAATGCTTGGCAGAATAACACAGGATGGAGCCAAGCAGAACATACCAAGCAACTAAGAAACAAGAGCAAAACAAGCCAATTCCTCTCTCCCTCCCACCCACACTCACACACAGTCTTCTCACCCCAGCACAGACCATCGTCATCCTCCAGTCTCCAGCAGACTCAAATTTGCAGATATTGGGTCTTCACCTTCCCCAGTGGATTTGCAGAGATTCGCAGACTTTGGGCTCAGTCATCGGGTCTTGACTTCTTTACTACTGATTGACCTGCAGGCTTTGATCTTCGATATCAATCCAGCAATCACCTATGATAATGAATGAAGTCCCTGGATGAGGACCCAAACTTGAGTTCTTGTTCCAAGAACAAGCACAGCTTCTCCATTCTGTCCAGGTTACTGAAGTCCCTCATACCTGGAGTCATTCTAGTAAAACTTCCCTGCAATCTTCCCAGGGCTGTAACATCTTTTCTCATGCTCTGGGCTGGACACAATACAGAAGAGACAACAGAGATGGCAGATACTGGAACCTGGAGCAACAAACAATCTGCTGGAGGAACTCAGCGGATCAGGCAGCATCAGTGGGAGGAACTGAATTGTTGATATTTAGGTCAGAGTCCTGAATCAGGACCTTACAACCATCAGGCTCCTGAACTGGAGTGTTTAACTTCACTCACCACAACTCTGAACTGATTCCACAACCTACAGACTCACTTTCAAGGACTCTACAACACATGTTGGGGAGGAGCCAAGATGATGCCAGAGGGCAATTTCTTTGAGGTCATCTGCGAAACAGTTTAAATTCCTTCCTTTTTCATTTCCTAGGTGGCTGGGGTTCTGTCAGAGTCCATGATCTACAGCTGCACTCAAACAGCATTTCTTCATGGTGCTGGGAACCTATTCTCAGTGCTCGCCAGCTGGCAGTTTTCGATATCTCCAGGAGCTGCCTGGAAGGTGTGTGCCTTCAGGGTTCAGGGTGCGGCCCCTGTGGACCTGATTTCTCACTAGTGTCGCCAACTGAAGCATCGTGTGTGATTGGAATGTCAAGACAGCAATTGTGGCTGTTGGAGGTCTGTGCACTCAAGTGATCTCTCTCTCTCTCCCCCTCTCCCTCTCTCCTGCCCCCTCAATAGGGGTGGGGGAAGAATCAGCTGGATCTTGAGTTGGGAGAGCTTGAATAGTCTCATTTCAGACTGCAACGTCTTCCCTCTTGCTGTAGAAGGAGCAATCTATTTGTCTCCCCCTTGTTAGTGAGAGAGAGAGCCTGTGGCATGTCAAACTGTTGGGTAAAAATTGGTTTTTGTTATACTACAGATCATCGTATCTTTTTGAGGGCTTTGCTTGGTAGGTGGTGGGTGTTAATGTTTCCTACTGGAACAAGTGAGGGGAGGAGTGGGGAGGGGGCAAGGTTGATGCTATTTTTGCTGCAAAAGTGGGGAGAGGGACTTTGGGGTCCTAATGTTATTCTGTCATTCTTTCTTTGGTGGATTCTCTTCTGTTTTGTGGATGTCTGTGAAGAGTAAGAATTTCAAGTTGTATTTAGTATACATTCTCTGATATCAAATGGAACCATTGAACCAAAGAACCATGTTCTTAGAATTATTTATTGACTGATTTATTGTTATTATTTGTTTTGCTTTTGTATTTTCAGTTTGTCTTTTTTATGCATTGGTTGTCAGTCTTTGTGTATAGTATTTCATTGATTATACTGTATTTCTTTGTTCTACTATGAATGTTTGCAAGAAAATGAATCTCAGGGTAGTATCTGGTGGCAAAACTGTACGTACTTTAATAATAAGTTTACTTTGAACATTGGAATGAACACAATACTCCAGCTGTGCAGTAATTCAGATTAAACATGGGTTACTTGGTTTTGTTGTGTATTTAATATTATGGGTTATATAAATATATGAACTGCATACGTCATCAAACTAGCAAATGATACTTGGTCTGGAATTGGGTGGCATGGTAGCATAGTAGCTAGTACAATACTTCGCACTGCTGCCTGTAAGGAATTTGTATTTTTTCTCTGTGACTGCATGGGTTTCCCCCGGCTGCCACTATTTCCTCCCAAATTTCAAAGGCCTACAGGTTGGTAGGTTAGAAACATAGAAACAGAGAAAACCTACAGCCCAATACAGGCCCTTCGGCCCACAATGCTGTGCTGAACATGTACTTACTTTAGAAATTACCTAGGGTTACCCATAGACCTCTATTTTTCCAAGCTCTACGTAGCTATCCAAGAGTCTCTTAAAAGACCCTATCATATCCGCCTCCACCACCGCCGCCGGCAGCCCATTCCACACACTCACCACTCTCTGCGTAAAAAAAAAACTTACCCCTGACATCTCCTCTGTACCTACTTCCAAGCACCTTAAAACTGTGCCCCCACGTGCTAGCCATTTCAGCCCTGGGGAAAAGCCTCTGACTATCCACACGATCAATGCGTCTCATCATCTTATACACCTCTATCAGGTCACCTCTCACCCTCCATCGCTCCAAGTAGAAAAGGCCAAGTTCACTCAATCTATTCTCATAAGGCATGTTCCCCAATCCAGGCAACATCCTTGTAAATCTCCTCTGCACCCTTTCTATGGTTTCCACATCCTTCCTGTAGTGAGGTGACCGGAATTGAGCACAGTACTCCAAGTGGGGTCTGACCAGGGTCCTATATAGCTGCAACATTACCTCTCAGCACTTAAACTCAATCCCATAGTTGATGAAGGCCAATACACCATATGCCTTCTTAACCACAGAGTCAACCTGCGCAGCAGCTTTGAGTGTCCTATGGACTCGGACCCTAAGATCCCTCTGATCCTCCACACTGCCAAGAGTCTTACCATTAATACTATATTTTGACATCATATTTGATCTACCAAAATGAACCACCTCACACTTATTTGGTCCATCTGCAACTTCTCAGCCTGGTTTTGCATCCTATCGATGTCTCGCTGTAACCTCAGACAGCCCTCCACACTATCCACAACAACCCCACCCTTTGTGTCATCAGCAAATTTACTAACCCGTCCCTCCACTTCCTCAGCCAGGTCTTATAAAAATCACGAAGAGTAGGGGTCCCAGAGGCACACCACTGGTCACCAACCTCCATGCAGAATATGACCTGTCTACAACCACTCTTTGCTTTCTGTGGGCAAGGCAGTTTTGAATCCACAAAACAAGGTCCCTTTGGATCCCATGTCTCCTTACTTTCTCAATAAGCCTTGCAATAGGGCACCTTATCAAATGCCTTGCTGAAATCCATATACACTACATCTACTACTTTACCTTTATCAACGTGTTTGTTACATCCTCAAAAAATTCAATCAGGCTCATAAGGCACGACCTTCCTTTGACAAAGGCATGCTGACTATTCCTAATCATATTATGCCTCTCCAAATGTTCATGAATCCTGCCTCTCAGGATCTTCCCCATCAACTTACCAACCGCTGAAGTAAGACTCACTGGTCTATAATTTCCTGGGCAATTTCTACTCCCTTTCTTTTTTATTATTAAGTGCAATCATGAACAACAGCCAGATCAGAAATGCTGATCAAGTCAACTAGTTCCCAAAGAGAGCTCTGATAGGCCAATCAAATGGTTCACTGCTGCTCAGCACAGATAATAAAATAACAGGCACAAGGGTCACTAGCCCCTGAAACACACCTGAGCAGGGCGGCGGAGGTATGTGCTATGCATGACCTGATCTGAAAGCATCATGTTGACTCATGACAGATCGTGTTCAAGGTGGAACAGTTTAGTCCCAGAATGTGTTATTTCACTTGATGCCGAGAAGGCGTTTGATGGAGTTGAATGGGAATATTTATTTAACTTCCTTGAGGAATTTAATTTTAGCCCAAAATTCATATCTTGGATTAAATTGATATATCATATACCTTTGGCTTCTGTACTTACTAATAATCAGAGATCCCCCTTTTTTAGGCTTTTTCGAAGTACTAGACAGGGCTGTCCTTTAAGCCCTTTACTATTTGATATTGCCTTGGAACGCTTGGCAATCACTCTTAGTGATTCACCCAATATATTTGGCATTATTCGTGGGAATGAGATGCATAAGGTATCATTATATGCAGATGACCGGTTACTATATTCCTCTAATCCAGAGGAATCCATCCCTGCAGTAATATTACTACTTGCTCAGTTCAGTAGTTTTTCTGGTTATAAATTGAATCTTAATAAGAGTGAGCTTTCTCCATTAAATATGCAAGTTCCAATCTATAGACAATTACCATTTAGAAAGGTTACTGATTATTTTACTTATTTGGGTGTTAAAATTACTAAGAAGCATAAGGCTCTATTTAAAGTTAATTTTTTACCCTTAATTGATCATGCTAAACAACTGCTTACTAAATGGTCCCCATTGTCCCTATCATTGATTGGTCGAATCAATGCTACTAAGATGATTATTTTACTTAAATTTCTGTATCTATTTCACGGACGGTACCAATCTTCATCTCTAAATCCTTTTTTGATATTATTGATTCTAAAGTTTCTTCATATGTATGGCAGAATAAAAATCCTAGATTAAGTAAGAAATATTTACAGAAATCAATAAAGGATGGCAATTTGGCTTTGCCGAACTTTAAATTCTATTATTGGGCAATTAATATTCAACACCTAACGTTCTGGACGCAAGATTTGGATGAAATTCAATGTCCACGATGGGTGAACCTTGAGAGTGAGTCTGTACAGGGTTTCTCATTGGCTTCTATTTTAGGGGCTTCTCTTCCCTTTGCCCTTTCTAAACTGAATAAACAAACGATTAATCCAATAATTAAACATACAATATAAATATGGTTTCAATTTTGTAAATTTTTTGGATTGAATAAATTTATCCTATCAAGTCCTATTATATCCAATTTTTTTTCTTCCAACCACCCAGAACTGATCAAGCTTTTCTTTTACAGAAAACGAAGGGAATAATATGCTTTCGTGATTTATTCATGGATAATTGTCTCATGTCCTTTGAACAGTTGTCTAATAAATACAATTTGCCTAGATCACATTTTTTTCAGATACTTACAGATTAGAAACTTTTTGAAGGTTATTTTACCTACTTTTCCGATATCACATCAAACTGAAATTACAGAAATATTTTTAGGTTTAAACCCCTATCAGAAGAGTTTAATAGCAATTGTTTAAGATTTAATTACAAGAATACGTTTAGGTATGTCTGATAAAAATAAGAACGAATGGGAAAGAGAACTTCAGGTATCTTTACCCATAGAGAAATGGGAGAAAATTCTCCAACTAGTTAACACTTCTTCAATGTGTGCTAGACACGCTTTGATACAAGTTAAGGTGGTTCATAGGGCCCATATGTCTAAGGAGAAGTTAGCTCGTTTTTATGGTGATATAAATCCTGTCTGTGACAGATGTAATTCTGAGGTAGCTTCCTTGATGCATATGTTCTGGTCTTGCCCTCTTTTGGAAAAATATTGGAAAGACATTTCTGATATTATTTCAGTAGTTTTACGTATTGATTTACAACCTCATCCTATTACTGCAATTTTTGGATTACCAATGATAGACTTTATTCATTTATCCCCTTCAGCTTGTCATTTGATTGCATTTGTTACATTAATAGCCAGAAGATCCATTTTATTTAAATGGAAAGATTCTAATCCCCCCTACTACATTTCAATGGTTTTCCCAAACTATAAGATGTTTACATTTGGAAAAAATTAGGAGTAGTACCACTGATTCTTTGGTTAAATTTGAAGAAACTTGGAGGCCATTTATTCAACATTTTCATATGATGTAAGTAGACCTTTTCTGAATCCTTCTTAATAACTTTTTGTTTGTATATAGAGGAGCGGAGTTAATGACAAATAATTATTTCAACGGATGAAATATGGCAGCCCAGTTTCTGTTCTGCTCTGTTTGGTTTAGTTTTTTTTAGTGCAGGGGGTAAAAACTTTTTTTGAATCTTTTTCATGTTCAGTTATTAAGAGATTGGGAGGTTTAAATTAAATATGTTACTCGGGAGTCTGTGTCTGTATAGGTTAACCGTTATTAATGTAATCCCGATCTCTTTGTATCATTATCATTGTTAAGTTTATCAATTTGAAACTCAATAAAAAAGATTGAAAAAGTAAGGAACAGCTTAGTCAAGGATGGGGTGATCAGCACAGATGGACAGATGGACAAATTATACTTCCACTACCCCAAAATAAGGGAACAATATCCGCAACTCTCCAATCCTCCAGAACCTCTCCTGTCCCCATTGATGATGCAAAGATCATTGCCAGAGACTTAGGAATCTCCTTCCTCACCTCCCACAGTAGCCGGGGTATATCTCATCTGGTCTCGGTGACTCATCCAACTTGATGCTTTCCAAAAGCTCTAGCGCATCCTTTTTCTTAATATCTATATGCTCAAGCTTTTCAGTGTGCTGTAAGTCATCCCTACAATCTCCAAGATCCTTTTCCATAGTGAATATTGAAGCAAAGTATTCATTAAGTGCCTTCACTATCTCCTCCGGTTCCATGCAAACATTTCCATTGTCACACTTGATTGGTCCTATTCTCTCATGTCTTATCCTCTTGCTCTTCACATACTTGTAGAATGCCTTGGGGTTTTCTTTAATCCTGCTCACCATGGCCTTCCCATGGCCCCTTCTGGCTTTCCTAATTTCATTCTTAAGCTCCTTCCTGCTAGCCTTGTAATTTTCTAGATCTCTGTCATTACCTAGTTTTTTGAAACTGTCATAAGCTTTTTTTCCTTTTTGACAAGATTTTCAACCACCTTTGTACACCAAGGTTCCTGTACCCTACCATCCTTTCCTTGTCTCATTAGAACATACCTATGCAGAACACCATGCAAATATCCCTTGAACATTTGCCACATTTCTGCCGTAAATTTCCCTGAGAACATCTGTTCCCAATTTATGCTTCCAAGTTCCTGCCTGATAGCCTCATATTTCCTCTTACTCCAATTAAACACTTTCCTAACTTGTCTGTTCCTATCCCTCTCCAATGCTATGGCAAAGAAGATAGAATTATGATCACTCTCTCCAAAATGCTCTCCCACTGAGAGACCTCTACAACCCACACCTCCAATCTCATCTCATTGAGTGGAACGCATGACTCCAAATAACTTTTGTAGAAGGCATTACCCCAGAGGTTCACTCACTTGTTCCAATAAATACATTTAATATTGGATAATTTTTCTTAATAAGTAAATGAACAAGTATGCTTTTTTAGATATTTATTTAATTGGGTTCTCTTATCTAGTTTTAGGAGCTATTAGAAGATCTGATCACATTTTTGTTTATATTATAGAGAAAATTGTACAGGACTCACAAACTTCCTAGCATCACTGTATCCCATAAATCGATATATAAATAAATAATCATGCACACCACGCTTAAAGTAAAAACACGGTTAGACTCCCTTTCCCTGCTCTCTGTTTTCCTTTGAATTAGTTTTATGTTTTGAAATTACAAACCGTAACAGCATATGAAGCACAGAATTCAGAACTTTTACCTTGAACCACTTCTTCAATCTTCCCTGCCAATTTCAATGAGTTATGCACATTTACTATGTGATCTCTGCCTGGCAATCTTTTAGAATGAATATTATCTCATTTTCCCTATCAAAATCTCACAATTAGCGTGTTTCTACCTTGGTTAACCTACCCTGTGTAAATCCATTCACATGGCCGGTGAAATAATGTAGAAAAACCAACACGTCCATCATCTTGTTGAGGTCTATTACTGTCCCAGGATCAGAATCAGATTTATTAACACTGACATATAAGACCACAAGACCATAAGATACAGGAGCAGAATTAGGCCATTTGCTCTATCAAGTTTGCTCCATCATTTCACCAATTTCACCACTAATCCAATTTTCCTCTCAGCCCCAATCTCCTGCCTTCTCCCTGTATCCCTTCATGCCCCGACCAATCAAGAACCTATGAACCTTTGCCTTAAATATACATAAAGACTTTGCTTTCACAGCTGCCTGTGGCAAAGAATTCCACAGATTCACCACTCACTGGCTAAAGAAATTCCTCCTCATATCTGTTCTAAAAGGACACCCCTCTATTCTGAGGCTGTGTCCTCTGGTCTTAGACTCTTCCACCATAGGAAACATCCCCTCTATGTCCACTCTGAAGCCTTTTAGCATTTGACAGGTTTCAATGAGGTCACTCTTCATTCTTCTGAATTCTAGTGCATACAGGCCCAGAGCCTTCAGGCACTCTTCATATGATAAGCCATGCAATCCTGGAATCATTTTTGTGAACTTCCTTGCAACCCTCTCCAGTTTCGGAACACCCCTTTCTAAGATAAAGGGCTCAAACCTGCTCACAATACTCCAAGTGAGGCCTCACCAGTGCTTTATATAGTTTCAATATTACCATAAGACCATAACGCACAGGAGCAGAATTAGGCCATCTGGCCCGTTGACTCTGCTCCGCATTCAATCATGGCTGATCCTCTTTTTGTCTCCTCCTCAACCACAGTTCCTGGCCTACTCCCTGTAATCTTTGATGCCATGTCCAATCAAGAATCTACCAATCTCTGCCTTAATATACTCAACAACTTAGCCTCCACAGCTGCATGTGGCAACAAATTCCACAATTTCACCACCCTATGGCTAAAGAAATTTCTCTGCATCTCTGTTTTGAAAGGATGCCCCTCTATCCTGAGGCTGTGCCCTTTTGTCCTAGACTCTCCCACTATGGGAAACATCTTTTCCACATCTACTCTGTCTAGGCCTTTCAATATTCAAAAGGTTTCAATGAGATCCCTCCTTCTGAATTCCAGTGAGTACAGACCCAGAGCCATCAAACATTCCTCGTATGATAACCCTTTCATTCCGGGAAGCATCCTTGTGAACCTCCTCTGGATTCTCTCCAATGCCAGCACATCTTTTCTAAGATGAGGGGCCCAAAACTGTTCACAATACTCAAGGTGAGGCCTCACCAGTGCTTTTGAAGCCTCAGCATCACATCCTTGCTCTTGTCAAGACCTCCTGAAATGAATGCTAACATGGCATTTTCCTTCCTCACCAATAACTCAACTTGCAACTTATCCTTCAGGGTGTTCTGCACAAGGACTCCCAGATTCCTCTGCATCTCAGATTTTTGGATTTTCTTCCTGTTTAGAAAATAGTCCGCACATTTATTTTTACTACCAAAGTTCATGATCGTGCATTTTCCGACCTTGTATTTCATTTGCCACTTTCTTGCCCATTCTCTTAATCTGTCTAAGTCCTTCTGCATCCTACCTGTTTTCTCAACACTACCTGTCCCTCCACCAATCTTCATATCATCTGCAAACTTGGCAACAAAGCCATCTATTCCATCACCTAAATCATTTATGTACAGCATAAAAAGAAGTGGTCCCAACACCAACCCCCGCAGACCACAACCAGTCACTAGTGTTCTTTCCTTACATCCTTGCTTTTATATTCTAGTCCCCTTGAAATGAATTCTAACATTGCATTGCCTTCCTCACCACAGACTGAACCTGCAAATAACCTTTAAGAAATCCTGCACAAGGACTCTCAAGTCCCAAGTCCCTTTGTGCCTCAGTTTTTTGCATTTTCTGTCCATTTAGTAAACAGTCAACCCTTTAATTTTTTCTATCAAAGTGCATGACCATACACTTCCTGACACTGCATTCCATCTGTCATTTCTTTGCCCATTTTCCTAATGTGTTTTGATGTCCTTCTGTAGCCTCTTTACTTCGTCAAAACTACCTGTTCCTCCACCTATCTTCATACCGTCTGCAAACTTTGCAACAAACTCATCAATTCCATTATCCAAATCATTGACATACAAACGTTTGTATAATGAAAAAAAATCGGTCCCAACACCTCTAGTCGCCACAATCAGTCAGAAAATGCTCCCTTTATTGCTTCCTGGCAATCAGCCACTGTTTTATCTATGCTAGAATCTTTCCTTAATACCATGGGTTCATAATTTGTTAAGCAGCCTCATGGGTGGAAATTCTGAAAATCCAAGTACACAACATCAACCAATTCTCCTCTGTCTATCCTGCTTGTTACTTCTTCAAAGTATTCCAACAGATTTGTCAGGAAAGATTTTCCCTTCAGGAAACTATACGGACTATGGCCTATTTTATCATGTACCTCATAGTACCCTGAGACCTCATCCTTAATAATCAACTCCAACATCTTCCCAAACACATAGATCAGACTAACTGGCCTATAGTTTCCTTTCTTCTGCCTCTCTCCCTTCTTGAAGAGTGGAGTGACATTTGCAATTTTCCAGTCTTCCGGAACCATTCCAGAATCTAGTGATTTTTAAAAGATCATTACTGATGCCTCCATGATCTCTTCAGCCACCTCTTTCAGAACTCTGGGGTGTACACCGCCTGGTCCAGGTGACTTATTACCTTCAGACCTCCCGGGTTCCCAAGAACCTTCTCTCTAATTATGGTAACTTTACACACTTCGTGACCCCCGACACCTGCTAGTGTCTTCCATAGTAAAGACTGATGCAAAATACTTATTCAGTTTGTCAGCTATTTCATGGTCCTGCATTACTACTTCTCCAGCATCACTTTCCAGTGCTCTCACATCTACCCTCAAGCTCTTTTACTCTTTACGTATCTGAAGAAACTTTTGGTATTCTCTTTAATAATATTGGCCAGCTTACTTTCGTATTCCACCTTTACTTTCTTAATGACTTTTTTACTTGCTGTCTTTTGGCTTTAATAGCTTCTCAATCCTCTAACTTCTCACTTATTTTTGCTCTATTATATGCCCTCCCTTTGGCTTTTATGTTGGCTTTGACTTCTTTTGTTAGCCACAGTTGTGTCATCTTTCTTTTAGAATACTTCTTCCTCTTTGGGATGTATATATCCTGTGCCTTCCAAATTGCTTCCAGAAATTTTAGCCATTGCTGCTCTGTCATCATCCCTGCCAATGTTCTTTTCCAATCAATTCTGGCCAGCTCCCCTCTCATGCCTCTCTAATACCCTGTACTTCACTGTAATACTGATACATCTGACTTTAGCTTCTCCTTCTCAAATTTCTGGGTGAATTTGATCATAATGTGATAACTTGGCCCTAAGGGTTCTTTTACCTGAAGCTCGCTAATGAATTCTGGTTCATTGCACAACACCAATCCAGAATACCTGACCCCCTAGCTCAACCATGAGCTACTCTAAAAAGCCATCTTGTAGGCACTCTAGAAATTTCCCCTCCTGTAATCCAGCATCAATCTGATTTTCTGATCTACCTGCATATTGAAATATTGTAACTTTGTCCTTTTGGTATGCATTTTCTCTCTCCCATTGTAATTTGTACGCCACATCCTTACTACTGTTTGAGGGTCTGTATACAACTCCCACAGCGTCTTTTTGCCCTTGCAGTTCCTTAGCTCTATCCACAATGATTCAACATCTTCCAACTCCATTTGTTCCTCTTTCTAATAATTTGGTTTCATTTTTTTACCAACAGAGCAATACCATCCCTTCTGACTTCCTGCCTGTCCCTTTGATACAATGTGTATCCTTGGACATTAATCTCCCAGCTATAATCTTCTTTCAGCCATGATTACATGATGCCTACAACATCATACATGCCAATCCGTAACTGTGCTGTGTTCATCTACCTTATTCCATACACTGTGCAGATACACCTTCAGTCCTGTATTCACCCTTTTTGATTTTGTCCATCTTTTATGTTGCAATTCATCATGTCGACTGCAATTTTGCCCTATCAACAGCCTCTCTTCACTACACATTTCTTCGGTAGGTAAACCAGCGGCTTCGTTTTCAGCACGATTATTTGCCTTTCCTATAATACTTCTTGCACTGAAATATATGCAGCTCAGGAGAGCTTCAGCACCATGCTCAAGCCTTTTGATTGTTAACTTTGTCTGATGTCTAACCAATTTCCCTCTGGATCAATAAAGTATGACTATGACTATGACTATGACTATGACTATGACTACCAACATCTGCCTCCACAACCTCTCCAATAACTATTCTGGCACTCAGGTTCCCATTCCCCGACAGCATCCAAAGTGATATACCTGTTGTTGAGGGGGATGGCCATAGGGGTACTCTACACTGGCTCCTTAACCCTTTTCCTGTTCCTGACTGTCACCCATTTTCCTGTGTCCTGCCCCTCGGGTGTAACTACCTCTCTACATGTTGGATCTATCACCCCTTCAGCTTCCTGAATGATCTGGAGTTCATCCAGTTCCAGCTCCAACTCCTCAACATAGTTTGTTAGAAGCTGCAGCTGGATGCACTTCTGTCAAATGTAGTCGTCAGGGACTCTGGAGGCCTTCCCACATCCCACAAGAGGAGTATTTCACTCTCCTGTCTGGCATCATCACTGACCTAGCTGAGCAGATATAAAGAAGAGAATGAAGAAACTTGAGCTTTTCTTTCCTTTGCTTTCTCTGACTGAAGCCTGTCTTTGATGAAGCCTTGAAGAGTTAAAGCCTTAAGATCACCACTCTGACTATGCCCACTCAGATGATGGCTGCTGTGCTTGCCACTACCTTCCTTTAATTTGCTCTTACTAATCAGTTCCAAACGCTGGTCAAAGCACTACTACACTGCCGCAGCCCTTTGTCCTTGAATAGTGGACTTGATTGAAGTTCCCTCCTCTCCAGTTCCCGAAGTCCAGATTGGCCACTGGTCAAAGCTCTGTTACGGTGCTGCAACCTGCTCCTGCTGTTTATCCTCAGACAGTGGACCATATTGAGGTCCCCTCCTTTCCAAGCTTCTGATGTCCGGGTTGGCTGCTGGTCAAGGCTCTATATATCGTGCAATTTGTTGTTTTGCAGCAGCAGTACAGTGCAATACCTAAAAATTACTATAACTTACAATACAAAATATAATAAACAAACAAATAAATAAATAATGCAAAAAGAGAGTAAAATAGTGAAGTTTTCATGGGTTCATGGTCCATTCAGAAAGATGATGGCAGAGGGGAAAAAGCTATTTCTAAATACTGAGCTCCTGAACTAGGGGCCGTGCACAATCCTGATTTGATGGAGACAGCCGTGAGAAGCACGGAGGAACACCTGGAGAAACTTCTGAAATGCCTGCTTCGCTGCCATTGCTACTGTGCGATCGAGAATCTCTGGAGGGGAAGGCCCCAAATCCTTAGCTTTGCCTATTGCCTGTTGCCGGGGCTGGGGTCGAAGCACTCGGCAGAGATGGTGCTCGGTGCTCGGTGTCGGAGAGCTGGTCGGAGGCTCGGCGTTTTCGGATGGACTCGGAGTCGGACTGTGGTCGGATGCTTCCAGGATGCTGCATCGGCAAGTTTGCGGCGCTGGAGGTTCACCGTCTGCGTGAGATGATGGGACTTTCGAGAGACTTTGAGACTTTACCGTGCCCATGGTCTGTTCTTATCAAATTACGGTGTTGCTTTGCACTGTTGTAACTGTACGTTATAATTATGTGGTTTTTGTCAGTTTTTAAGTCGGTTTGTCATGTGTTTCTGTGATATCATTCTGGAAAAACATTGTATCATTTCTTAATGCATGCATTACTAAATGACAATAAAAGAGGACTGCGTGTCCTCATAATCTAATCTAATCCTGTGCCTCCTTGCTGATGGTGGCTATGAAAAGACGGCATTTCCTGGATGATGGAGCTCCTCAATGATTTCTATCTAATTATCTATCCATCTATTTATTTACTTAGCGATACCGTGTGGAGTAGGCTTATTTGGATCTTCAAGCCACGCCACTCCAGCTACCCCACAAACCTGATTAACCTTAACCTAATCATGGGACAATTTACATTGGCAAATTAACCCACCCGGTACACCTTTGGACTGAGGGAGGAAACCAGAGCAGCCGGGGAAAACCCGTGTATTCCACATGGAGGACATACAGAGACTCCTTACAGAACTGCGTGGGAATTGAACTTCCAACTCCGGCGGCTGAAGCAATAATAGTATCACATGATCAGCTATGCCACTGCGGCATCTGATGGGTGCCACCTTTTTGAGGCATCGCCTTTTGAAGATGTCCTCAGTGCTGGGGAGTGTAGTGTCCATGATGGAGCTATCTGAGTTTACAACCCTCTGCAGCTTTTTCCAATCATGTGCTTTGGCCCCTCCGCACCAGATAATGATGCAACCAGTCAGAATGCTCTCCATGGTACATCTATAAAATATGCTAGAGTCTCTGGTGACATGCAAAATCTCCTCAAACTCCTAACAAAGTATAGCCACTGGAGTGCCTTCTTTGTGATTGCATCAATATGTTGGGCCCAGGATAGATCTTCAAAGATGTTGACGCCTATGAATTTCAGCAGGGTGGTATTTTCATCAGGTTTCAGGTTTGTAAGATTGCAACATTTGGAAATGGTGCCCTGTAGACTTATGTCTAAAAATGACGTCCCTAGGTACTGACACTAGGATCCTCCACTGTGTACTCCTTCCAGTCTGAAAAACCTTTCATTACGGCTATTTTGTGTCACTGAGCCTATTTTCAATATATGGGCTTCCAGTCTCTTTTCTACCATGGACTTCAGTCTTGACACCGTTTAGCATCACTTCAAACAACATCTTTTTGAAAATTTGTAGATGCTACATCAACAGGGGAAAAAAAACTGTCAAATTAACTGGCTTCCCTTAATCAATCTCCATGTCTGTCAAAGTGACTGCAAATCCTGCCCCTGTAAATTTCTCCCATGAACAAAGTTCATCTGGCTTACAATGTTGGACTTATCTTTAAACCCAATTTTGAACACTGAAGTAACATCGGTAGATAGCTGGGGATCATTTCCATAATTACATGCTTCAAAGATTACAACCAATTAACTCTGCAATTTCTATCCTTGTTTCCCTAAACTTTCTCTATGAAATCATGTTCTTGGAAAATAAGTTGGGTGTTACGGCAATGTAGTGGCTAGCATAACACTATTACAGTGCCAGTGACCAGGGTTCAATTACTTCATTGTCTAAGGAGTTTGTACATTTTTCCCGTTATGCTGTGATCCTTTGGGTGCTCTGGTTTCCTCCTATATTTCAAAGACATACAGGTTAGAGTTAGAAGGTTTTGGGCATGCTATGATGCCATACTTCACCAGACTCAAAAATAATTACTTTTCTCAAGCAGTCCCCCAAGAAGACCACAACTTTGTCGTAGGGTTTGGAATGCTTGCCTGCTTCAATGACCCAGAGAGCTAGGGTTGGCTAGAGTAAGGGCCTTGTGCTTTGGCTCTTGATAGGTCGCCATGCCAAATAGGTCAAAGGGTAGAGGCCAGACTAAGAGTGGTCCACCAGTCCTCTAGGTTTGGGGGTTCAGCTCAGGGCTAACAACCCTGATTTCAGGCGTGGAAAATGACAGATGCATTGGTGGTAGCGGAAGGCAAGCAGAGCACCACCAAATGCGCTGAGTTCTTTCCCCTTGTCGGGGTTTTTTTCTTATTTTTTAAACCATAAAAGAGAGATAGGGACCAGTGGAGTGGTCATCGTCAAAGTGGAGGCTAGAGTCAGAATGGGAACTTAGAGGTTTTGACTCAAGAGGCTTCAAAGAGAAGAGGCTGAGGCCAAAGAAACAGGTAAAAAGGGTAGGTTTTTCCTTTTGTTATTGCTGATTTGGTCTTGGTTGCCCATTGGACAGTGCAGGCAGGATGGCAGGATGGCAGTGGAATGCTCCTCCTGTAGGATGTGGGAATTCATGGAACCTGATGGTCTCCCTGATGACTACACCTGCGGGTAGTGCAGGCAACCCCAGCTTAGACCGCATTAAGGAGCTGGAGCTGGAGTTGGATGAACTTAGGATCATCCAGCAGGCAGAGCAATTGATAGATATGATGTTTGAGCAGGTGGTTACACCCAGAGTGCAGAATTCAGGGAGGAGATGGGTGAACAGTGAGAGAGGTAAAGGGAGAAGGAAGTCAGTGCAGGGTCTCCCTGTGGCCATTCCCCTCAGCAACAGGTATACCCCTTTGGATACTGCTGTGGGGGATGACCTATCTGGGCAAAGCAGCAGCAGCCACACCAATAGCACTGTGGTCGGCTCTGAGCCTCAGAAGGGTAGGGTGAAGTTAGGCGGAGCAATAGGGAACTCGATAGATAGGGGGACAGACAGGGGATTCTGTGATAGCAAAAGAGATGCCAAGATAGTGTGTTGCCTTCCAGATGCTAGGGGCCCAGATGTCTCTGAGCATTTGCAGAATATTCTCGAAGGGGAGGTGAGCAGTCAGAGGTTGTGGTACATATTGGTATCAATGACAGATGGGAGAGGGGTAGAGGTTCCTGTGCAGTAAGTTTAGGGACTTAGGAAGGAGTTTGAAGAGCAGGATGTGGTAATATCTGGATTACTCCCAGTGCAACGAGCTACGGAAGGTCAGAACAGGAGATAGTACAGATGAATGAGTGGCTGAGGAGACGGTTTAGGGAACAGGGTTTCGAGTTCTTGGATCATTGGAACCTTTTCTGGGGAAGGAGTGATCTTTACTAGTGGGATGGGTTGAACCTGAACTGGAGTGGGACCAAGGTCCTGGGAGGGAGGGAGGTCCTACATGGAGCTTAGAAAAATAGAGGGCTATGTGATAGGGAAATTACAGGCAGTTTCTAGAGTAGGTTACATGGTCGGAACAACATTGTGGGCTGAAGGGCCTGTAATGTGCTGTAGATTTCTATGTTTTATGTTCTATGTTCTATGACTGGACAAAAATGTTACCAAAACAGCAATGAAGAATCCTTTTTTATCTGTGTGCAACGACATGGGCAGACAGAGATGAAGTACCTTCATTGCTACCATAAACGCCAGCGGTGTCACGGGCAATAAATAAGGTTGCTAAGGAGTAAAGCTGATCAACACCTCCACCCACTAACCCACCCTCCACACTGCTAAACAACACTACTTTATCATTTCCTGTCAGTCACCTAATGTACAGACACTCTTGCACCTAGTGTCACTTTGTCATCAATCTAAGTATATAAGCTGTCTTATGTATTGATATTAATTATGTATTTTTATTATTGAGCTCCTTATCTTATTGTTTTATTTTGGGGCTGCATTGGATCTGGAGTAACAATTATTGCATTCTCCTTTACACCTGGGTACTGGAAATGACATTGAACAATCTGGAATCGTAAATGTTGGCTCGGGGAGCATGGCGACACTTGCGAGCTGCCCCCAGCACATTCTCCAACTGTATTGGTCGTTGACACAAATGACACATTTCACTGTGTGATTTGACGTTTCAATGCACATGTGAGAAATAAAGCTAATCTTTATTTATTAATTTAAATATATTCCTGGGCAGCTGCATTTCGGACTTACAGACTGATTGGGCAGCAAAATGGTTCTCAGGATTGGAGCCCTGTTGTAACCGACCCAGATCTGAGCTGTAGGAGTGTGTGACTCATCTTGACGTCAGCCCAACAGTTAAACACTTGCTGCCTGCCCCGGCACATCACTCAGACTGGTGGTTGTTAGCACAAACGATGCATTTCACCGTATGTTTCCATGTACATGTGACCAAGAAAGCTAATCTTTAAATCTATTTTCTTTCATTTATAAATGTAAACACATAATTTATGGAACAAATCAGCACACAAGGCCACTTGCAGTTTGTACTTGTGCATCCTCTCTCTGAGAGCTCCCTGAATCTCCTACTTTTTCAGCAAAACCCTTCTAAGTACACTCACTGGCCATTTTATTAGGTACTGTACCTCCTGTATCTAATAAAGTGGCCACTAGGTGTATGTTCGTGGTCTTCTGCTGCTGTAGCCCATCCACTTCAAGGTTCGATGTGTTGTGCGTTCAGATGCTGATCTGCACACCATTGTACAGTAATGTGGTTACTTGAGTTACTGTCACCTTCCAGTCAGCTTAACCAGTCTGGTCATTCTCCTCTGACCTCTCTCATTCATGAGGCGTTTTCACTCACAGACCTACCGCTCACAGGATGTGACTTTGATTTTCCACCAACCTCTGTGCATGAAAATCCCAGGAGATCCGCAGTTTCTGTGAAACTCAACTATCCCATCTGGCACCAACAATCATTCCATGGTCAAAGTCACTTAGATCACATTTTTCACCATTTTGATGTTTGATCTGAGCAATAATTGAATCTCTTGACCATGTCTGCATGCTTTTATGCATTGAGTTGCTGCCACATTAGATATTTGTATTAACAAACAAGTATACAGGTGTACCTAATGAAGTATACCCACTTGTGTTTCAGAAGTACCAATGAATTTCTTAATTACTCTGCTTTTGTTTTCTAAAAGGTCATCCTCTAAATGGAGGTCCTTCTTTGGTTGGCATTGACCATGGATGTTGTGTCCTTGCTGTATATGCATGCCAGGGCAGTATGATTTTGAGAGCAAGCTGTTACCCGTGCATCTGATGAATCCAAAGCAACGGCAGAAACCAATACAGTTTGGCACCAGCAGCATTGCAGGAGTTGCCACTCGGCATTGAGCTCAATGTAGAACTGACTTAGAGACCCAGCTCCTGATGTCTCCTCGAGATTTACTCCCAAAGTCTTCCCCGTGAGTGGATATAGCTGCAAGGCGGTGGAGATTTGAGATCAGAAATTTTCCTTCTCTTACAGAAAGCGCTAACCACGGCTGATAAGCCCCAACTGCACGAAGCGGCCGGTCTTAAGGTGCCAGTAACCCACCTTTGCTCCTTCGTCAGTCAATAGAAATGATTCCACTAGGGTTAGTAGCTAAACCGCACATGAAGGCCAGGAGCTGGACTTGGTTGTCAGAGGCTATTTGAGATGCATGCCATTGGGCACATTTAACCAAAAGAGGGAGGTTATCCCCATCACCATCCCTGTCTATAACAACCTTAAAGAACCATTCTCTGAACACTAAAACAATTATCCCAGAAATGTGACATGAGATTTATGAAATGTTTTCACTTGTAACCAACAAAAGCAATTTTCTGGTGTTTTGTAGTTAGCGGTGTCCCTGCCAAGATGCAGAGAACCTGCCATTCATGGGCACGTTACTGAAAGAATGCTGCAGTATTCAAATCTTAAATCCAATTAAGCTTGAAGTTAGTTCCGAACTAATCTCAGAATGTTGTACTTATCAATCACTTCCTACTTAATGCCTTAACCAGCCTTTTACTAGGGGCAACATTCAGCCTCCTCTGTATCAGTAAGACTAATAATGATTGGCACCTGATTCGTTCCAGTGGTTTAGACGGGGCAGAGCTTGTTAAGTGTGTCCAGGACGGATTCCTGTCACAGTATGTGGACAGGCCAACTAGGGGGAATGCCATACTAGATCTAGTACTAGGTAATGAACTGGGACAGGTCACAGATTTCTCAGTGAGTGAGCGTCTGGGGGACAGTGACCACCGCTCCCTGGCCTTTAACATTATCATGGAAAAGGATAGAATCAGAGAGGACAGGAAAATTTTTAATTGGGGAAGGGCAAATTATGAGGCTATAAAGCTAGAACTTGCGGGTGTGAATTGGGATGAAGTATTTGCAGCAAAATGTACTATGGACATGTGGTCGATGTTTAGGGATCTCTTTCAGGATGTTAGGGATAAATAATGCATCATTTCTTAATGCATGCATTACTAAATGACAATAAAAAGAGGACTGCGTGTCCTCATAATCTATAATCTAATCTAAATTTATCCTGGTGAGGAAGATAAAGAATGGTAGGGTGAAGGAACCATGGGTGACAAGTGAGGTGGAGAATCTAGTCATGTGGAAGAAAGCATCATACATGAGGTTTAGGAAGCAAGGGTCAGATGGGTCTATTGAGGAATATAGGGTAGCAAGAAAGGAGCTTAAGAAAGGGCTGAGGAGAGCAAGAAGGGGGCATGAGAAGGCCTTGGTGAGTAGGGTAAAGGAAAACCCCAAGGCATTCTTCAATTATGTGAAGAACAAAAGGATGACAGGAGTGAAGGTAGGACCAATTAGAGATAAAGGTGGGAAGATGTGCCTGGAGGCAGTGGAAGTGAGTGAGGTCCTCAATGAATACTTCTGTTCGGTATTCACCAATGAGAGGGAACTTGATGATGGTGAGGACATTATGAGTGAGGTTGATGTTCTGGAGCATGTTGATATTAAGGAAGAGGAGGTATTGGATTTGTTAAAATACATTAGGATGGATAAGTCCCCGGGGCCTGACGGAATATTCCCCAGGCTGCTCCACGAGGTGAGGGAAGAGATTGCTGAGCCTCTGGCTAGGATCCTTATGTCCTCGTTGTCCACAGGAATGGTACCGGAGGATTGGAGGGAGGCGAATATTGTCCCCTTGTTCAAAAAAGTTAGTAGGGATAGTCCGGGTAATTATACACCAGTGAGCCTTGCGTCTGTGGTGGGAAAGCTGTTGGATAAAATTCTTAGAGATAGGATCTATGGGCATTTAGAGAATCGTGTTCTGATGAAGAACAGTCAGCATGGGCAGGTGGGTGAAGGGCAGATCGTGTCTAACAAGCCTGATAGAGTTCTTTGAGGAAGTGACCAGGCATATAGATGAGGGTAGTGCAGTGGATGTGATCTACATGGATTTTAGTAAGGCATTTGACAAGGTTCCACACGGTAGGCTAATTCAGAAAGTCAGAAGGCATGGGATGGAGGAAAGTTTGGCCAGGTGGATTCAGAATTGGCTTGCCTGCAGAAGGCAGAGGGTCGTGGTGGAGGGAGTACATTCGGATTGGAGGGTTGTGACTGGTGGTGTCCCACAAGGATCTGTTCTGGGACCTCTACTTTTCATGATTTTTATTAACGACCTGGATGTGGGGGTAGACGGGTGGGTTGGCAAGTTTGCAGACGACACAAAGGTTGGTGGTGTTGTAGATAGTGTAGAGGATTGTTGAAGATTGCAGAGAGACATTGATAGGATGCAGAAGTGGGCTGAGAAGTGGCAGATGAAGTTCAACCCGGAAAAGTGTGAGGTGGTACACTTTGGAAGGACAAACTCCAGGGCAGAGTACAAAGTAAATGGTAGGATACTTGGAAGTGTGGATGAGCAGAGAGATCTGGGGGTACATGTTTGTCATAGTCTGGTCCGAGAAGTCCGTGTTTTGGTTCACGGTCCAGTCCATGGTTCCTTGTTCCGGGGTTTCTGGTTTTCCCCAGTTTCTGTTGTGGGCACGTTTCTCGTTTTGGGGCTGAGACATAAATACCTCTGCAAACCAGGGATTCCCTGCTGAACTGTTCTGTCCCCCTCCCTGTCTTTTTCCCCCCTTGCCTGACTCTCTGCCTGCTCACCTAGCCTGGATACCCTGCCTGTATTTGTGAGTCTTTCCACGAGAGCTAGACTGGAGCTTTGTTAGGTCAAGGTAAGGAACTGTCTTTTGTTGTGTGGAATTGTCTCTCTGTGTCCATGCCTTTGCTAGGTGGGTCTGGCCATTTGCCACCACCTTGTGTGGAGATCCGTCTCTTCATGTTCAGTGTTCTGTGTATGAGTTCCAGCCCTACGTCCTGTTCCCAAGGAGGAGTCCTGGCTCTGTGTTATGTGTATGAGTTCCGGCCCTATGTCCTGTTCCCAAGGAGGATTCCTGGCTTTGTGTTCCGTGCTCATGTCTCTTCTAGTCCAAGGCTCTGTGCTCTTGAAGGCCCTCGTCCAGTCTGTGCCTAGTCCAGTCCTACCCGAGTCCTGTCCATGTGCCTTTACCTGTCCTTGTGTCTCGCCCTACCCAGGAGTTCCACACCCAAGCCACGTCCAGTCCTGTAGCCTCATCTTGTCCTCGCCTAGTTCTGGAGTCTGAGCCCGAGTCAAGTCCCAGGTTATCGTTCCTTGCCCAGTCTCTGTCTCGGAGTCCATACCCAAGCCTCGAAGTACCCTAGACCCAAGACCAAGACCCCAGCCTGTCTCCAAGCCTCAAGGCTCAAGACCCCAAGCCTGTCTCCAAGCCTCAAGGCTCAAGACCCCAAACCTGTCTCCAAGTCTCAAGCCTCAATACCCCACCTCCAGTCCTGCAGTCATGTCATGTCCATGCCTGGCTCTGGGGCCCAAGCCAGAGACAAGACCCTGGTTCCGGGTCTTTGTCCAGTCTCTGGCTCGGGGTCCAAGCTTTAGTCTGTGTACATGTCCCTGCTCCTTGTCTGTATCCTGTCACGTCCCTACTCTAGTCAAGTCCTGTTCCTTGTACTTCAGTGTCTGTGTCTTGCATTTGGATCCATTCCCAATGCCCTCAGTGTGACAGAACAGCCCTGCCAGACTTGGACCCAGTGACACAGACACTGTCGTTTTACTCTTACCTTCCTGGTTCTCTCCTGTTTGATGCCCCCCGCCCCCTGCATCCGCCCGTTTTTTCCTTAGTCTGGGAAAGCTTTTTGGGTTGTCAAGAGGCTCCCGGGGTGGGGGGGAGGTTGCTGTCATAGTCCGGTCCGTGAAGTCCATGTTCCGGTTCACAGTCCGGTCCATGGTTCCTTGTTTCAGGGTTTCTGGTTTTCCCCAGTTTCTGTTGTGGTCACATGTTTCTCGTTTTGGGGCTGAGACATAAATACCTCTGCAAACCAGGGATTGCCTGCTGGACTGTCCTGTTCCCCCCCTGTCTTCCCTCCCCCCTCAACTGACTCTCTGCCTGGATACCCCGCCTGTATTGCTGAAGTCTTTCCGCCAGAGCTAGACCGGAGCCTTGATAGGTCAAGATTAGGAACTGTCTTTCATTGTGTGGACTTGTCTCTGTGTCCACGCCTTCACTAGATGGGTCTGGCTGTTTGCTGCCACCTAGTGTTGGGATCTGTCTCTGTGTCCTCACCTTCGCAAGGTGGGTCCGGCCATTTGCGTTGCGTTACCTTGTGTTGGGATCTGTCTCTTCATGTTCAGTGTTCTGTGTATGAGTCCCGGCCCTACGTCCTGTTCCCAAGGAGGGGTCCCGGCCCTACATCCTGTTCCCAAGGAGGGGTCCCGGCTCTGTGTTCTGTGCTCCTGTCTCTCCTAGTCCAAGGCTCCGTGCTCCTGAGGGCCCTCGTCCAGTCCTATCCGAGTCCTGTCCATGTGCCTTTACCTGTCCTTGTGTCTCGCCCTACCCAGGAGTTCCACGTCCAAGCCACGTCCAGTCCTGTAGCCTCGTCTTGTCCTCGTCTAGTTCTGGAGTCCGAGCCCGAGTCAAGTCCCAGATTCTGGGTCCTTGCCCAGTCTCTTGCTCGGATTCCATACCCAAGCCTCGAAGTACCCTAGACCCAAGACCAAGACCCCAGCCTGTCTCCAAGCTCAAGCCTCAAGACCAAGACCCCAGTCTGTTTCCAAGTCTCAAGCCTCAAGACCCCAGCCTCCAGTCCTGCAGTCATGTCATGTCCATGCCTGGTTCTGGGGCCCGAGCCCGAGGCAAGACCCAGGTTCTGGGTCCTTGTCCAGACTCTGGCTCGGGGTCCAAGCCCTAGTCTGCGTTCTTGTCCTTGCTCCTTGTCTGTATCCTGTCACATCCCTACTCTAATCAAGTCCTGTTCCTTGTACTTCAGTGTCTGTTCCCAACGCCCTTAGTGTGACAATGTTCACAGATCCCTGAAAGTTGCCTCACAGGTAGATAGGGTAGTTAAGAAAGCTTATGGAGGGTTAGCTTTCATAAGTGGAGGGATAGAGTTTAAGAGTCGTGGGATAATAATGCAGCTCTATAAAACTCTGGTTAAACCACACTTGGAGTACTGTGTCCAGTTCTAGTTGCCTCACTATAGGAAGGATGTGGAAGCATTGGAAAGGGTACAGAGGAGATTTACCAGGATGCTGCCTGGTTTAGAGAGTATGCATTATGATCAGAGATTAAGGGAGTTAGGGCTTTCCTCTCTGGAGAGAAGGAGAATGTGAGGAGACATGATAGAGGTATACAAGATATTAAGAGGCATAGATAGAGTGAACAGCCAGCACCTCTTCCCTAGGGCACCACTGCTCAATACAAGAGCACATGGCTTTAAGATAAGGGGTGAGAAGTTCAAGGGGGATATTAGAGGAAGGTTTTTTTACTCAGAGTGGTTGGTGCATGGAATGCACTGCCTGAGTCAGTGGTGGAGGCAGATACACTAGTGAAATTTAAGGGACTATTAGACAGGTATATGGAGGAATTTAAGGTGGGTGGTTATATGGGAGGCAGGGTTTAAGGGTCAGCACAACATTGTGGGCTGAAGGGCCTGTACTATGCTGTACTGTTCTATGTACCCAATGCAGACTGGTGACCGCTTCGTCAAGCACCTTCAATCTGTCCACCACAGTGGCCACCTATTTCAATTCGACTTTCCATTCCCATTTCAACCTGACAGTCCATTGCTTCCTCAAGTCTTAATGAGGACAACCTAGGTTGGAGAAGCAACACTTCATATTCCATCTGGGTGGTCTCCAGCCTGATGGCATAAACATCACTTCCCCAACTTTCAGCAATTTCTACCACTCCCCTTAAACTCTTTTTCCCATTCTGGTTCCCTCCCTATCCATTCTCCTCACCCGCCTGTCACCTCCCTAGAGTACCCCTCCTTCTTCTTTCTCCTATGGTCAAATCTCTATTATTCTTCCTTTTTAACATAAGATTTAGGAGTAGGAGTAGGCCATCTGTCCCATCAAGCCTGCTCCATCATTCAATAAAATAATGGCTGATCTGGCCATGGACTCATCTCCACCAACCTGCCTTTTCCCCACAACCCTTAATTCTTCTACTCTTCCACCTATTCCCTCCAGCTCCTTACTTCACCCTTCACCCACCAACCTTTCCCTCCCCCACACCATCTTATTCTGGCTTCTTCTCCCTTCCTCGGCCTGAAACATCAACTGTTTATTCCCCCAACATAAATGCTGCCTGACCTGCTGAGTTCCTCCAGCATTTTAGAGACATAGAAAACCTACAGCACAATTATAGGCCCTTCGGCCCACAATGCTGTGCCAAACATGTACTTACTTTAGAAATTACCTAGGATTACCAATAGCCTTCTAATTTTTCTAAGCTCCATGTACCTATCTAGGAGTCTCTTAAAAGACCTTATCATATCCACCTCCACCACTGTCACCGGCAGCTCATTCCACTCACTCACCACACTCTGTGTTTATAATTAATTAATAAATACATACATACATACCCCTGACATCTCCTCTGTACCTACTTCCAAGCACCTTAAACCTGTGCCCTCTCATGTTAGCCATTTCAGCCCTGGGGGAAAAGCCTCTGACTTTCTACACGATCAATGCCTCTCACCATCTTATATACCTCTGTCAGGTCACCTCTCATCCTCCATCACTCCAAGGAGAAAAGGCCGAGTTCACTCAACCTATTCTGATAAAGCATGCTCCCCAATCCAGGCAATATCCTTGTAAATCTCCTCTGCACCCTTTCTATGGTTTCCGCATCCTTTCTGTAGTGAGGTGACCGGAACTGAACGGAGTACTCCAAGTGGGTCTGACCAGGGTCCTATATAGCTGTAACATTACCTCTCGGGTCTTAAACTCAATCCCACGGTTGATGAAGGCCAATGCACCATATGCTTTCTTAACCACAGAGTCAACCTGCGCAGCAACTTTGAATATCCTATGGACTCGGACCCCAAGATCCCTCTGACACTGCCAAGAGTCTTACCATTAATATTATATTCTGCCATCATATTTGACCTACCAAAATGAGCCACCTCACACTTATCTGGGTTAAACTCCATCTGCCACTTCTCAGCCCAGTTTTTCATCCTATCGATGTCCCGCTGTAACCTCTGACAGCTCTCCACACTATCCAAATCACCCACAACCTTTGTGTCATCAGCAAACTTACTAACCCATCACTCCACTTCTTCATCCAGGTCACTTATAAAAATCACAAAGAGAAGGCATCCCAGAACAGATCCTGAGGCACACCACTGATCACTGACCTCGATGCAGAATATGACTCATCTACAACCACTCTTTGCCTTCTGTGGCCAAGCCAGTTCTGGATCCACAAAGCAAGGTCCCCTTGGATCCCATGCCTTCTTACTTTCTCAATAAGCCTTGCATGGGGTATTGTATCAAATGCCCTGCTGAAATCCATATACACTACATCTACTGCTCTACTTTCATCAATGTGTTTAGTCACATCCTCAAAAAATTCAATCAGGCTCATAAGGCACAACCTGCCTTTGACAAAGCCATGCTGACTATTCCTAATCATATTATACCTCTCCAAATGTTCAAAAATCCTGCCTCTCAGGATCTTTTCCATTAACTTCCCAAACACTGAAGTAAGTGTCTTTGTGTGTGTTTAATAAAACAAGTATCAAAATACCTTTTATATTGAAAATTAAATTTAAAAAGCTCAGAGAAATCACACCTCTGAATACCAGGTCAGACTCATCAGGCAGAACCGTCTAATACAGGAAGTCAATTGATTCACTGAATCAATTTAATACAGTGCATTTAACAGTAAAGAAAGAGAAACTGTTTGGCTGTGGCAGGATGGGTCAGCAGCCAGAGGACATCTGTTCATGATAGACAGCAAAAGAAAGTGGAGGAGATGAGCAGAATCTTGATGGGGAACATACTCCTAGAGTCAGTAATCCAGCAGACATGTGCCCTTTTGCCAACCATTACCTACCCAAATACCAGCACTCACAGCAGAATCAGAATCAGGTTTAATATCTCTGGCACATGTCCTGAAATTTGTTGACAATGCAATACATAATAATAGAGAAAAAACTGAATTACAGTAAGTATATATACATGTATATTAAATAATTTAATATAGTAGTGCAAAAACAGAAATAAATAAATGAATGGGTTCATTCAGAAATCCAATGTCAGAGAGGAAGAAGCTATTCCTGAATCGTCGAATGTGTGTCTTCATGTTTCTGTACCTCCTTCCTGATGAACAGGGCATGACCTGGGTGATGAGGGTCTTTATGATGGACACCGCTTTTTTAAGGCATTGCTCCTTGAAGATGTCCTAGATACTGCAAAGGTGAGTGTTCATGATGGAGCTAAGTTTACAACTCTCTGCAGCTTACTTTGATCCGGTGCAGTGACCTCCCCATACGAGACGGCTATAAGAACATAAGAAGTAGGAGCAGAAGTAGGCCATCGAGCCTGCTCTGCCATTCAGTAAGATCATGGCTTATCTGACAATGGACTCATCTCCACCTACCTGCCTTTTCCCCATGACCCGTAATTACCATACTATGCAAAATTCTATCCAGCCTTGTCTTAAATATATTTACTGAGGTAGCCTCCACTGCTTCATTGGGCAGAGAATTCCAGATTCACCACTCTTTGGGAAAAGCAGTTCCTCCTCATCTCCACCCTAAAAGTATTCCCCTGAATCTTGAGCCTATGTCCTTTAGCTCTAGTCTCATTATCAGTGGAAATAACTTTCCTGCCTCTATCTTACCTATCCCTTTCATAATTTTATCTTTCTCTAAGATCTCTCATTCTTCTGAATTCCAGCAAGTACAATCCTAGGTGACTCAATTTCTCCTCATAGTCTAAGCCCTCATTTCTGGAATCAATCTGGTGGACCTCACCTCCACTGCCTCCAAAGCCAGGATATCCTTCCTCAAGCAAGGAGACCAGAACTGCACACAGTACTCCAAGTGCGGCCTCACCTGTACCTTACAGTTGCAGCATAACCTCCCTGATCTTAAATTTAATCCCTCTTGCAATGAAGGCCAACATTTCATTTGCCTTCTTGACAGCCTGCTACACCTGCAAACCAACCTTTTGTGATTCATGCACAAGCATTCCCAACTCCCTCTGCACAGCCGCATGCTGCAATTATTTTTTTACCATTTAAATACTGATCTGCTCTTCCATTTTTTCTTTCAAAGTGGATGAACTGGCATTTACCAACATTGTACTCCATCTGCCAGACCCTTGCCCACTCACTTAACCTATCTATATCTCTCTGCTGACTCTCTGTATCTTCTGCGCATTTGATTTTCCACTCAATTTAGTATCAACAAACTTAGATACAATACACTCAGTCCCTCTTCCGGATCGCTAATGTATATTGTGAACAGTTGCAGGCCCAGCACTGACCCCTGCGGCACACCACTCACCACTGATTGCTAACCCGAGTAATACCCATGTATCCCCAACTCTGTACATCCTTATCTTGTGGATAAGTCTTTTATGCGGCACATTATTGAACGCCTTCTGGAAATCCAAGTAAATAATGTCCATCTGTTCCCTTCTATCCACTGTGTTTGTTATACCCTCAAAGAATGCCAGTAATTTTGTCAAACAAGACCTGCATTTCCTGAATCCATGCTGCATCTGCCTGATGGATCCATTTCTTTCCAGATGCCTCACTATTTCTTCAATGATAGCTTCAAGAATTTTTCCAATTACAGATGTTAAACTAACTGGCTTATAGTTATTCCAATCCACTAGGACCTGCCCAGAGTCCAGAGGATTTTGGTAAATTATCACCAAAGCCGCTACTATGACTTCTGCCATTTCTTTCAGTACCCTATGATGCATTCCATCAGGACCAGGGGACTTATCTATCTTCAGACCCACAAGTTTGCTCAGCACTACCTCCTTGGTGATAGCTATTGTATCAAGGTCCTCACCTCCTATCGCATCCATAACATCTCCTTTTGGTATGTTAGATGTGTCCTCCACTATGAAGACTGACACAAAGTAGTCATTCAAAGCCTCTGCCATTTCTTCATTACCCAATATCAATTCCTCCTTCTCATCCTCCAAGGGAGCTACGTTCATTTTAAGCACCCATTTCCACTTTATATAATTATAAAAACTTTTACTATCTGTTTTTATTTTTGTGTTAGTTTATTTTCATAATCCTGCTTCCCTTTCTTTATTGCTCACTTTGTAGTTCTTTGTTGCTTTTTAAAGTCTTCCCAATCTGCCAGTTTCCCACGACTCTTATGCATCCAGTTAGAATGCTCTCCACAGTACATCTGTAGAAATTTTCTGAGTGTCTTTGGAGACATACCAATCTTCTCAATCTCCTAATGCCTTCTTTGTAGTTGCATCAATATGTCAGATCCAGGTTAGATCCTCAGCGATATTTACACCCAGAAATTTGAAATTTCTCACTCTTTCCACTTCTGATCCCTCTGAAGACTGGTGTGTGTTCCCTCACCTTAACCTTTCTCATGCCCACAATCAGTTCTTTGGTCTTACTGATGTTGACTGCAAGGTTGTTGCTACGACACCACTCAACTAGCTGATATATCTCACTCCTGTACCCCATCTCATCACCATCTGAAGTTTGCCAATAATTCTAAACCACTAAGTTCAGGAACAGTTATTACCCCTCAACCATCATGCTCTTGAACCAGAGGGGATGATTTCACTTGCCCCATCACTGAACCTTTCTCTCAACCAATGGACTCACTTTCAAGGACTCTTATCGCTTTTTATTTATTACTATTACTACTTTTGTATTTGCAGTTGGTTGCCTTTTGCACATTGGTTGGTTGTCCGCCCTGTTGGTGCAGTCTTTTATTGATTCTAATATGGTTCTTGGATTTACTGAGTATGCCCACAAGAAAATAAATCTCAGGGTTGTACAGTATATGGTGACATATGTACTTTTATGATACATTTACTTTGAACTTTAAGTGGGCTGCTAGAGTGGTTAGTGGAGGTAGAATGCACTGCCAGGGCGGTGGTAGAGCTAACATGATAGAGGTGTTAAAAATGCTTTTATTTAGATTGTTGAACATGCAGAGAATGAAGGGATATGGACATTGTGCAGCCAGAGTGGATTAGAACATAGAATATTATAACAAAGCACAGTACAGGCCAGTTGGCCCATGATATTGTGCTGACCTTTTAACCTACACAAAGGTCAATCTAATCCTTCCCTCCCATGTAGCCCCCTTTTTCCTTTCATCCATGTGCCTATCTAAATCCCTTAAATGACCCTAATGTATCTGCCTCTACCATCACCCCTGACAGCATGCTCTGTGCACCCACCAATCTCGGTGTTTAAAAAAAATTTATCTGACACCCCCTAAACTTTCTTCCAATTACTTTAAAAGTATGATCACATTTTAAAGTTGGTACTTCCCCCCACAAGTAACTGTTCCAGCAATCTCAAACTCTGCATAAAGTTAGGCACTTAATTTCTAGTTTAATAAACACAAAATGCTGGAGGAAGTCAGCAGGTCAGGCAGCATCTATGGAGACAAATAAAGAGCCAACATTTCAGGCCAAGACCCTTCATCAGATGAATTCCTCCAGCATTTGTGTGTGTTACTCTGGATGTTCTTTACGTGAGAAATTACAGACAGTTCTCCACAAAATAATCAACACAACAGATTGGACTTACACAGCATTCTTGTTTGTCCAGCAGTTTATTATGTTCAGGATCACTGAAACCCAAATTCTTATGCATTAAACGTCACCTGCCTTTCAAAAGAGAATCACACGCTGACAACTGATGTTTGGGTTGTTTGTAACACATCAGCACCTAAGGGTTTTGGTTGTGCCTAGGAGCTTCACTTGTTCAGTTCATCAGCTACACTGGTTCAGCTGAAGCTGTTGTTCTTTAGAGAGAGACACACATAGAAGAGCAGGTAGCAGATTGTAAAATATTCAATTAACGTTCGCAAAAGCTACAGGATTTCACAAATTGTGATTGACACTAGAGGTTTCCAAATGCATAAAAGGAAAGGTTGAATATCACATGAATAAATCATCGTATCCTGGAGGAGGAAGGTGGTCGGGGTCAGGGCTGAAAGAGAAAAACATTTTGTGATCATTCAAAAATTAGAGAACAAGAACCACACATAATATATCTGAAGACACAAGGACGTGAGGATGGGACTGATGGGATTGATCTATGAAAATAAACAGACTTCATGAGCAAATGGCCTCTTTCTGATTCTGTACGTATTGGATTACCGACCTTTCAAGATTATCCTGGAGACTACAGGCAATAAAATATTAACCACCCGGAGCCAAACAAACATCTCTGGGAGAAAATATAGGGAGGAAATCTCAGAGGCAAGCTTTTTTTTAAACAGAGTGTGGTGCTAGAGGCAGATACATTAAGGACATTTAAGAGACTCAAATTCATTGCCGCAAACAGCTGTGGAGGCCAAGTCAGTGGGTATGTTTAAAGTGGAGGTTGATAGGTTCTTGATTAGAAGGCATGTCAACAGTCATGGAGAGAAGACAGGAGAATGGGTTGACAGAGATAATAAATCAGCCATAATGGAATGGTGGAGAAGAATCGAGGGCCCAAATAATCCAATTCTGCTCCTATCCCTTGTAAAAGAAAAATGGAGGGCTATGTGGGAGAGAAGGGTTAGACTGATCTTGGAATTGGTTAAAAGATCGGCACAAAATCATGGGCCAAAGGGTCTGTACTACATTGCGATGTTCTATGTTTTAATTGTTTTTTTTATTCGAAAATTAAGAAAAAATCTACAGATGCTGGAAATCTAAAATACAAACTGAAGATTCTGTAAATACTCAAGCAGGTCAGGCAGCTTTGGTAGGAAGAGAAACAGAGCCAACATTTCTGGATGAAGACCCTTTACAGAACTAGGAAGGAGACAAAGGAATCTTGCTAAGTTACAGAAGCAGGAGTTTGGCAGGGGACTGTCACTGATGGGGCAGGCAGGAAGGAAGGTTCTACAGCTGGTTAACAAAATTGCCCAATAAATGTGGAAAGCCACACACACTCTTTCTGCTCCCACCTCTGATCTCATTGTTCCCTCTCCCTCTTCATTACCAGATCCTTCCCAGGGTAGAGGAAACAGAGACAATACAGCAATGGAGGGGGCCACGTAACCCACGATGCTGTGCCGATCTCTGTCAATTTATACTAAATGTCCGTCTTGTCTATATCCCTCCATATTCATGTGTCTCTCTAATAAGACCCCGGTAACCCAGTCCAATCACCTGCCACTCTCTGCGGAAAGCTTGACCTTCACATCGTCTTTAAACTTCCCTGTCTAACCTTCAAAGCATCTTCTCCAGTTGGTTGATATTTCTATCCCAGGGAAAAAGATTTGACTGTGTACATTATCTATACTCATAATTTTAAAGACTTCTGTCAGGTCTCCCCTTAGCCTCTGACACTTTAGGGAGAAGCACCAAAATTTGTCCAACTTTCCCTTGTAGCTCATTCCCTCGAATCCAGTCAGCATCCTGATAAACCTAACACTCACAGCACGCTGGAGGAACTCAGCAGGTTGGGCAGCATCAGTGGAAATGATGAGTTGACGTTTCGGGCTGGAACCCTTCGTCAGGACTGAAGAAAGAAGGAGGGGGAAGGATTTGAAGAATGCTTGTAGGTACAGTTGAAAAACCAGTAATTTGAAAGACGAAGGGGTGGGAGAGGGGAAGCAGGGACGTCGTAGGCAGGAAAACAATGGGTAGTAGAAGAAGGAGGCGGAACCATGAGGGAGGTGATAGGCAGCTGGGGGAGGGGGCAGAGTGAAATAGGGATAGAGGAAGGGAGAGGGAGGGAATTACCAGAAGTAGGAGAATTCTATGTTCATACCAAGGGGCTGGAGACTACCTAGATGGTATATGAGGTGTTGCTCCTCCACCCCTCTCTGCTTTCCTCAGGGATCGGTCCCTCCGTGACTCCCTTATCCGCACGTCCATCCCCACGGATCTCCCAACTGGCACTTAACCCTGTAAGCGTAAGTGCTACACCTGTCCCTACACCTCCTCTCTTGCCACCATTCAGCGCCCCAAACAGTCCTTCCAGGTGAGGCAACACTTCACTTGTGAGTCTGTTGGGGTCATCTATTGCATCCGGTGCTCCTGGTATGGCCTCCTCTACATCGGTGAAACCCGACGCAGATTGGGGGACCACTTCGTCGAGCACCTCCACTCCGTCTGCCACAACAGACAGGATCTCCCGGTAGCCACCCACCTCAACTCTGCTTCCCATTCTCATTCAGATATGTCCATACATGGCCTCCTCTACTGCCATGATGAGGCTAAACTCAGGTTGGAGGAGCAACACCTCATATACCGTCTAGGTAGTCTCCAGCCCCTTGGCATGAACATAGAATTCTCCAACTTCCGGTAATTCCCTCCCCCTTCCTTCCTCTATCCCTATTTCACTCTGCCCCTCCCCCAGCTGCCTATAACCTCCCTCATGGTTCTGCTTCCTTCTACTACCCATTGTTTTCCTGCCTATGACGTCCCCGCTTCCCCTCCCCCACCCCTTTGTCTTTCAACTTACTGGTTTTTCAACTGAACCTACAAGCATTCTTCAAATCCTTCCCCCTCCTTCTTTCTTCAGTCCTGACGAAGGGTTCCGACCCGAAACGTCAACTCATCGTTTCCACTGACACTGCCCGACCTGCTGAGTTCCTCCAGCGTGCTGTGAGTGTTGCTTTGATCCCAGCATCTGCAGATTATTTTGTGTATCCTGATAAACCTCTTCTGTGCCCTTTCCATAGTCTCCACATCCTTTCTATAATGGGTCGACCAATAAGAATATACGTGTATTCACAAGAGATTCTGCAAAAGTTGGAAATTCAGATTCATCATCATCATTATGTTGCATGTTGTACGACATAATGATCTTCCTCCATCCCTAATCTGTGAGGGATCGCCACCTGTGGGGAAGAACCCCTCACACTGCCATCCCATTCCTTTCTCTTTCCCTGACCATGATTGTTCTTGGCAAATTTTTCTACAGAAGTGGTGTGCCATTGCTTTCTTCTGGACAATAGACAATAAGTGCAGGAGTAGGCTATTCGGCCCTTCGAGCCAGCACCGCCATTCACTGTGATCATGGCTGATCATCCACAATCAGTACCCCATTCCTGCCCTCTCCCCATATCCCCCGACTCTGCTATCTTTAAGAGCTCTATCTAACTCTTTCTTGAAAGAATCCAGAGAATTGGCCTCCACTGCCCTCCTAGGCAGAGCATTCCACAGATCCACAACCCTGTGTGAAGACGTTTTTCCTCAACTCCGTTCTAAATGGTCTACCTCTTATTCTTAAACTGTGGCCTCTGGTTCTGGACTCCCCTAACACCGGGAACATGTTTCCTGCCTCTAGCGTGTCCAAACCCGTAATAATCTTATATGTTCAATCAGATCCCCTCTCATCCTTCTAAATTCCAGCGTATACAAGCCCAGTTGCTCCAATCTTTCAACATATGACATTCCCGCCATCCCTGGAATTAACCCAGTGAACCTACGTTGCACTCCCTCCATAGCAAGAATGTCCTTCCTCAAATTTGGAGACCAAAACTGCACACGATACTCCAGGTGGGGTCTCACCAGGGCCTTGTACAACCGCAGAAGGACCTCTTTGCTCCTATACTCAACTCCCCTTGTTATGAAGGTCAACATGCCATTAGCTTTCTTCACTGCCTGCTGTACCTGTATGCTACTTTCAGTGGCTGATGAACAAGTACACCCAGATCTCATTGTACTTCCCCTTTTCCTAACTCGACACCATTCAGATAGTAATTTGCCTTCCTGTTCTTGCCACCAAAGTGGATAACCTCACATTTATCCACATTAAACTGCATCTGCCATGCATCTGCCCACTCACCCAACCTGTCCAAGTCACCCTGTATTCTCATAACATCCTCCTCATATTTCACACTGTCACCCAGCTTTGTGTCATCTGCAAATTTGCTAATGTTACTTTTAATCCCTTCATCTAAATCATTAATGTATATTGTAAATAGCTGCGGTCCCAGCACTGAGCCTTGCGGTACCCCACTAGTCACCGCCTGCCATTCTGAAAACGACCTGTTAATCGCTACTCTTTGTCCGCTATTTTTGCCCACTAACCTCCTATGTGGGACCTTATCAAAGGCTTCCTGAAAGTCCAGGTACACTACATCCACTGGCTTTCCCATATCCATTTTCATTTCCGGTGTCTTTACAAGACAGGTGACCCCAGCCATTATCAATACTCTTCAAAGATTGTCTGCCTGGTGTCATGGTCACATAACCAGGACTTGTGACATGCACCAGCTGCTCATACGACCATCCACCACCTGCTCCCATGGCTTCACGTGACCCTGATCGGGGTGGGGGAGGGGCTCAGCAGGTACTACACCTTGCCCAAGCATGACACACAGACTAGCAGAAGGAATGAGCACCTTTAGTGGAGATGTACCTCCACCCTACCACCCAGGAAATTCAGAATAACACACGCAAAATGCTGGAAGAACTCAGGAGATCAGGTAGCATCTATGGAAGGGAATAAATTGTTGATGATCTGGTTGAGACCCTTCGCCAGGACAATATATTTAAGTTTTTTTAAAAACTTCTTATTTTGTTCTTTCTCTATTTATTCTTTCATATTCTGCCTTCACTTTATCTTCCCCTTCTATCTCTCTCTCCTTCAGTTTCCATCTGACCTTCACCTGACTATTCCTTGTGTAATCTTTTGTGCCATGTGATGTTCTGTACCTGGGGAAAAAAAAACACTTTAAAATTATGTATGTGGAAGTGATGAGTGTGATACTGAACTGTGAATATTCCTCAGTGAAGGACACTGATTCAGAAATGAACGTTCCACTGGTGTAGAAGCACCTGTTCAATTAGACAACCATGTGGTAATGTGGCATTTATAAAGCTTCTGCTGAATTTTGATATAAAGCATCAGACATACCCAGCACGGCCACGTCCAATTGGTCCAAACGGATCAAACCTGGCTCCAGGGGGCACGGATCCAGGAGGAAGCTGTCCTGGTATTCCCGATGATGGATCAAAGCCAGATCTTGGCATTCCGGACCTTAAAGGATCTACAATCATCCCACCTCTTCGGTCGCTGGTGAACAAAAGCAGAAAAAGAGAAGCACATTGAGACCACTATTTAAAAACTTCACCTGAAACTCAGTGGAGTGGAGCTGGGAGTAAAGATATTCTACAGTCTGGGAACAGAGACTGATCCAATAATGACTCTACTGAATATATACGCACCCCCAGGAAGTGATATTAGTTTCTTCCAGAAAATTACTAATATTATGGTAACAGAAACAGAAGGTCTCTTGATATGTGGGGGAGACTTAAATTTACAATTACAACCAAAGCTAGACTCTTCCAATAGAAAAACCTATGAAACAAAGTCCTTACATAACAAAGTTAACACTCTTTTTGAGGATGTTGGTCTAACTGATATATGGAGGGACCTTTTCTCCAACAGAAGGGATTACACTCATTATTCTGTCCGCCATTCTGTATATACAAGAACAGACTGTTTTGTAACATTTGGAAAAGATAAAGACAAAATAATCACCTGTGGAATTGGGACAATAGATGTAAGTGGCCATGCACCTATATATTTATTTGCTAATTTTGACCTACAACCAAAGAATACTATATGGAAACTAAATTCAAGTCTGCTCAATGATCCCTATTTTAAGGAACAAATTAAAAAATAGATTGGTCTTTACTTAGAATTCAATGATAATGGGGAGGTTTCACCTCCCATTCTATGGGATACTCTGAAGGCTGTCTTGAGGGAAAATTATAGCGATATCTTTATATAAGAAAAAAAATAAGGAATAAAACATTAGCGGAATTACAAAATAAGCTGAAGAAACTAGATAAAAAACACAAATTGAGTTTGGCACAGGATATATTAGAGGAAATTTTAAAAATTAGGAATGAAATTAATAGTTTGCCTACACAAGAAATCAGGAAAAATTTAACGTTTCTGAAACAGAGGCACTATGAAAGTGGATCTAAATATATGAAAATACTGGCGTGGAAACTGAAAAAAAAAGCAGAAAATACAATTCATAGAAGTAGGGATCCAAGAACAAAAGTGATAAAAAATAAGCTAAGTGAAATTCAAGAAGCTTTTGAAGTGTTTTACAAAACTCTATATTCCAAAGTTCCAGGGGGAAGCACAACCCAAACTGACACCTTCCTGAATTCTCTGGAGTTACCCACTTTAAGTGAAGAACAAAATCAAATGATGACTGCGGACATAACTGAAGCTGAACTAAAAACCACAATTAGTAGGCTTAAATTAAGCAAGTCACCAGGATCAGATGGATATTAAGCAGAGTAGTATAAAGAATTTAAAAATGAGTTAATTCTTGTTTTATTCCCCATGCTGAACTGGGCTGTAAAAAAGGCGCAAGCATGCCACCCAGCTGGAAGGAGGCGATATTCTCAGCTATACCGAAAGAAGGCAAGGATAAAATGGAATGTGAGTCATTTAGACCAATACCTATTCTTAATGTGGATTATAGATCATTTACCTTCATCATGGCCAAACGATTAGAAGAGTTTATACCCACACTGATACACAATGATCAGACAGGTTTTATACAACGACGCCAAACACAAGACAATATACGAAGGACAATTCACATTATAGATTATGTACAAAAAAATAAAATTGAAGCATTAGTGATAAGCGTGGATGCTGAAAAGGCATTTGATTCAGTTAACTGGAATTTTCTTTACAGAGTTTGACATAGATTTGGTTTACATGACACAATTATTAAAACTATACAGGCACTATATGACAATCCTATTGCTAGGATTAAAATCAATGGATATTTATCAAATAGTTTTACCTTAGAAAGGGGCATGAGACGGGGTTGTGCATGGTCACCGCTACTCTTCGCATTATATCTGGAACCATTAGCTCAATACATCAGACAAAATGAAGATATCAGGGGAATTACTATTTAAGGGACAGAGCATAAAGTGGCCTGTTACGCAGATGACATTTTGATCTATCTAGGGCAACCAACATACTCTTTACCTAAATTGATGCAATCCTTTGAACAATATGGTCAATTATCAGGATACAAGATCAACATAGATAAAACCCAATTACTTTCATATAATTATAGCCCACCAAGAGAAATTGAAAGTAGATATCCCTGGGCATGGCAAACAGAGTCCGTCAAATATTTGGGCATCATTATGCCAAAAGATTTGACAAAATTATTAGAATGCAATTATCCATATATAAAAATTAAGGAAGATCTAACAAGATGGAATCTAATTCCTTTTTTAAGTCTCAGTTCAAGGATTGAATCCATTAAAGTGAATATATTGCCCAGAATATTATATCTCTTTCAGACCCTACCAATAGAGATTAACCAAAATCAATTCAATGAATGGAACAAAATGTTATCAAGATATATATGGCAAGATAAAAGACCTAGAGTTCGTCTCAAAACTTTGCAGTTAGCCAAGGAAAGGGGGGGGGGGGTGGGAAGCCTACCTTCTCTTAGAGATGATTATTTTTCAGCACAGTTGAGAGCTGTGATATGCTGGTGCAACCCATCATATGACACTCAATGGAAAAACATTGAAGAGAGGATACTTTCCATCCTCATACAGGCATTTTTGGCTGATAACAACCTACAAAGTTACATAAATACTATTGATAACCCATGGGTGAAATGGACTCTTAAAATATGGAAAACTATTATAAAAGAATATAAACTAGAGGGAGGTATTGTAATTCTTAAATGGTGTGCATATGTCTCAGATTTTATGCTGAATAAACTGGATGCTAGATTTAAGGACTGGACAGCTAAAGGAATAACAGTTCTTTAAAATATAATGAAAGAAGGAATACTGTTCAGTTTTGAAATGCTCAAAGAGAAATACTTATTAAAAAAAACAAGACTTTTATCAGTATTTACAGATGAGACAGTATGTTAATAGGAAGGTTAAAAATGTAACCAAGGCAAGTACATGTTTGATAGAGCTACTTAGAAAAGCATATAATTCAGGTAATGGTAGTAGAATCATTTCAAGCGTGTATAAGGGTTTGTCAAATCTTAAAACACCTTCGACTTCATACATTAAAACAAAATGGGAGAAGGGAGGAGGGATAATTATATCTGAGGAAGAATGGACAATAATATGGAGGTATCAATGGAAGTGTACCCGTTCACAGAAATGGAGGGAATTTGGATGGAAAAACTTGATATTTTATTACACCCGCTCAGAAATCCCATCATGATACTAACCTCCTTGTTTGCTGGAGAAATTGTGGAAAACAAAATTTAAACCATTATATTTTCTGGGATTGCCCCGTTATCAAAGACTATTGGAGTGGGATTCGCAATGCCCTACAAGACATCTTTAAACGTGAAATACCCTTAGAAAGTAAGACCATATATTTTGGGTATATACCTCAAGAATGGTTGAAAGAGATAAATATTTAATGAATATACTGCTGGTGGTCGGTAAATAGACTCTTACCAGGAAGTGGTTATCACAGCAGAGTCCAACTTTAAACGCATGGATGGATATTACAATGGACATTTACAAAATGAAGAAGATAACAGCATCTGTTAATCATCATTTGGAACAATTTGACTCATACTGGGGAAAAATGGTTTAACTATATAACACCTCATAGGCCTGATTTTATTCTCACAAATCAATGATTATGTTGTAAAAAAAAAGAGATCACTCCCTACTTGTACAGTTTTCTTCTTTTGCTTGTTCTTTTTTTCCTCTCTTTTCTATAAGTGTATACCTCAGATAAATATTGTGATTTGTGGCAAATATGAATATATGATATATATGTACAGTATCTGAAATACATCTTATGGAAATGTTTGTTTGATGATGAACTTCAATAAAAAATAAAAGGCATCAGTTAGTCTTGCGAGACCATGGATCTGTGCCTGGAAAGTCTTCACTCTCCAGGGTGCAGACCTGGGCAAGGTTGTATGGAAGACCCATGCTGCAAGTCTCCCCCCTCCACGACACCGATGTTGTCCAAGGGAAGGGCAAGGGCCAATACAGCTTGGCACCAGTGTCGTCACAGAGCAATGTGTGGTTAAGTGCCTTGCTCAAGGACACAACACGCGGCCTCGGCTGGGGCTTAAACTCACAACCTTCAGGTCGCTAGTCGAATGCCTTAACCACTTGGCCACATGCCCACACAATAAAAATTAAATTACAAAAAAAATGCAGGAAGAAAGGTAAACAAGAGAACGTTACTGAGTCTAACCCTGTAAAATCTCCAGACTGTTATGAGCATCTTCACAGGATTATGCACAACTGACAGCTGTGAGCAACAAAACCTCTAAAACAACTGCATCCCAGCAGGTTCATGTAATAGTGTGGAATACCGCACCACTGACAACTCTATCCAGTGGAAGACAATGGGATGGGGAACCCTGTGATTCAATCATACTGCGTTAGTTAGAAAGCAGAGCGAAGATTCTGAAGCAATTTATACTTGCTTTGTTTTTTTGACTAATTAATTGGCATCATGACTGGAAATTTATTTTATTTAGAGATGCAGTCTGGAACAGGAGGAACTGGAGCACCTGGAGGAAACCCATGCACACAAGGGTAGGATTGTACAAACTTGCTTACGGAAGATGCTGGAATTCTAACACGCTGAGCTGCAATAGCATTGTATGAAGTCAACTTCATAACATGGGAAGAATTCTCCTTGTGTGCTGAGGAATTGGAATCAGAATCAGTTGTTCTTTTAGAACAAGGCTGAGGAGGATTTTTTTTAGCCAGAGAGTGATGAATTTATGGAATTCCTTGCCACAGACAGCTGTGGAGGCCTAGTCATTGGGTATATTTAAAGCAGAGTTTGATAGGTTCTTCATTAATCAAGGTGTCGAAGGATGGGGAGAAGGCAGGAGAATGGGGTTGAAAGGGATAATAAAGCAGCCATAATTAAATGGTGAGGGCTCAATGGGCCGAATGGCCTAATGCTGCTCCTATGTCTTATGGTCTTATGTTTTGAAATTTGTTGTTTTGCAGCAACAGTACAGTGCAACACATTAAAAAAAATCCCTTGAAGTTACAATGAGATTACAATACATCCAAACAGTGGCCTATTTTGGCCCAATTAAGCAGCTGCCCCAATTAGCCAAAGTTTCACGAATATAGTTAAAAAGGCATAAAGATGACAAACTACCATTTAACTGAGTAACAAATTATGTATTAAAATGAAATACAGAACAAATTAGAACTCTGTCAATACTATTACAGTACTATAAAACTGTCCATTAGTTCCCAATAGTTATCAGAGGAGGATTTTCCAGTGTACGATGCCTTGTTGTTCTGATTGACTGTAAATGAACAAAATCAGCAGAGACACAGTGTAGATAATGGACTGCCTTCATACAATGCCATCAACAATTGCATCCTCCAAGTCTTCATTGTAATACTCAAGATGATTGTCTCTAGAAACCTTCAAATTCTTCATAGTTCCTAACTTCTTATAGTAGTGAAATCGTTTCATTTTCACTTGCGGCCATTTCTGGCATCTCCAAACCTGAATGCTGGAAACCACAGTGAGCAAAACAGTTCTGAGTTGACTTGATGCTTATTTCTTGCCAACTATCTGTGACAAAAATTACTTCTTTTTGAACGGAAGGACATGTAAATGACACTATTTAAGCACAGTACGGCCACACAAGTAGTCCGACACTAGTAAGAAACTGTTCAGCAATAGTCTCCTGTCCCAATTAAGTGGATTAGTGTCGCAAATAAATAAAGGGAATTCTGGCTATTTTCCCAATTAGCTTTTGTTTTTTTTTTGAAAGGGTTGTCATAAATAAATGGCAGCCCTGATTAACTAATGACCCAGTTAACCGGAATCTACTGTACTGTATGTACTGTAAGTTGTCCAAAAAGTGAGGTGGTGTTCAAGAAAACTCATGGCAGAGGAGAAGCAGCTGTTCAGGCTCCTGCACCTTCTCCCTGATGACAGCAATGAGAAGGTGGTTTGTCCTGCATGGTGCCTTTTAGAAATAGACCAAATTAGGTCATTTGGCCCATTGAGTCTGCTCCATCATTTCATCATGGCTGATCCAATTTTCCTCTCAGCCCAATCTCCTGCCTTCTCCCTGTATCCCTTCATGCCCTGACCAATCAAGAACGTATCAACCACTGTCTTAAATATACATAAAGACATAGCCTGCACAGCTGCCTGTGGCAAAGAATTCCACAGATCCACCACTCTCTGGCTAAAGAAATTCCACCTCAAAGGATGTCCCTCTGGTCTGAGGCCATATCCTCTGGTCTAAGACTCTCCCAACATAGGAAACATCCTCTTCACGTCTACTCTATCAAGGTCATCACACCATTTGATAGGTTTCAATGACCGCTTTTACTGCTGTACCATTGAGAGCATACTCACCAACTGCATCTCAGTGCGGTATGGCAATTGTCCCGTATCGGACTGCAAAGCGCTCCAGCGTGTGGCGAAAACTGCCCAGCAGATTATTGGCACCCAATTGCCCACCATTGAGAACATCTACCATAAATGTTGCCTGGGCAGGGCGAAAACCATTACCAAGGACGCGTGTCACCCTAACCATGGACTTTTTACTCTCCTCCCATTCAGTAGGTGCTACAGGAGCCTCCGCTCCCGCACCAGCAGGCACAGGAAGAGCTTCTTCCCTGAGACTGTGACCCTGCTGAACCTCACATCACAGCGCTAAGCAGTATTGCACCCATATTGTACTGTCTCAGTACGTCTATATTTGTGTGCTGTAGTACTTCTTATTCGCAGTTATTTTGTAAATAACACTATTCTTTGCATTGCTGGTCAGATGCTAACTGCATTTCATTGGCTTTGTATCTGTACTTGGCACAATGACAATAAAGTTGAATCTAATCTAAATGAGGTCACCCCTCATTCTGAATTCTAGTGAATACAGTCCCAGAGCCATCAAACATTCTTAATCTGACAAGCCATTCAATTCTGGAATCATTTTCGTGAACCTCCTTTAAACCATCTCCAGTTTCAGCACATCCTTTCTAAGATAAGAGACCCAAACCTGTTCACGTTACTCCATGTGAGGCCTCACCAGTGCTTTATAACTTTTCAACAATACATCCTTGCTTTTATATTGTAGTCCTCTTGAAATGAATTCTAACATTGCGTTTGCCTTCCTCACCACAACCTGCAAATTAACCTTTAGGGAATCCTGTGCAAGGACTCCCAAGTCCCTTTGCGTCAAGGAAGATAAGAGGTGACTTGATAGTCAACTGTTACATTTCTTCTACCAAAATACATGACCATAAACTTCCTGACTCTGTATTTCATCTGCCATTTTTTTGCCCATTCTCCTAATCTAAGTCCTCTCTACTTCCTCAAAGCTACCTGTCCCTCCAGCTATCCTTATATTGTCTGCAAACTTTACAAAAAAGCCATCAATTCCATCACCCAAATCATTGACACACAACATAAAAAGAATCGGTCCCAACACAGACCCCTGTGGAACACCACTAGTCACCGGTAGCCAACCAAAAAAGCTTAATTCCCACTCTGTGCCTTCTGCCATTCAGCCACTGCTTTATCCATGCTAGAATCTTTCCTGTAATACCATGGGCTTTTAGCTTGTTAAGCAGCTTCATGTGTGGCACCTTGTCAAATGCCTTCTGAAGATCCAAGTGCACAACATCAACTGATTCTCCTTTATCTATCCTGCTTGTTACTTCTTCAATTAATTCCAATAGATTTGTCTGGCAAGATTTTCCCTTGAGGAAACCATGCTGAGTATGGTCTATTTTATCATGTGTCTCCAAGTACCCTCAGACCTCATCCTTAATAATTGACTCCAACAACTTCACAACCACTCAGGTCAGACTAAATGGCCTATAGCTTCCTTTCTTTTGCCTCTCTCCCTTCTTGAAAGTGGAGTGACAGTTGCAATTTTCCAGTCTTCCAGAACCACCTCCAGTTTAAATTCCATGCGGAATATTTTTGAGGATCAAGAACCAAGAACCATTCCAGAATCTAGTGATTATTGAACGATAATTATTAATGCTTCCATGAACCCCTCAGGCACCTCTTTTAGAACTCTGGGGTGTACACCATGTGGTCCAGGTGATTTATCTACCTACAGACCTTTCAGTTTCCCCAAGAATCTCCTATCTAGTTATGGTAACATCACACACTTCATGCCTCCTGACACCAGGAACTTCCACCATACTTCTGGTGTCTTCCACAGTGAAGAATGATGAAAAATACTTTTTCAGTTTGTCCATTAATTCGTTGTTCCCCATTACTACCTCCCCAGCATCATTTTCCAGTGGTCCAATATCCAGTCTCCCCTCTCTTTTACACTTTATGTATCTGAAGAAACTTTTGGTATCCTCTTTAATATTACTGGCTAGCTTACTTTCGTATTCCATCTTTACCTTCTTAATGACTTTTTTAGTTGCCTTCTGTTGGTTTTTAAAAGCTTCCCCATCCTCTAACTTCCCACTAGTCTTTGCTCTATTAGATGCCCTCTCTTTGGCTTTTTTTTTTGGCTTTGACTTCTCTTGTTATCCAAGGTTGTGTCATCTTGCCTTTAGAATACTTCTTCCTCTTTGGGATATATATATCTTGTGCCTTCCGAGTTACTTCCAGGTATTCCAGCCATTGCTGCTCTGCCATCATCCCTGCCGGTGTTCTTTTCCAATGAATCCTAGCCAACTCCTCACTCATGTCTCTATAATTCCTTCTACTCCACTGTAATACTTCAGCTTTTCATTCTCAAATTTCAGGGTGAATTCGATCATATTATGATCACTTTCCCCTAAGGACTCTTTTAACTTAAGTTCTCTAATCAATTCTGGTTCATTGCACATGAAGATGTTCTCAGCGGTGGGGAAGCTACTGCCTATGATGGAACCGTCTGAGTCTTAAAACCAATGCAGCTTTTCCCGATTCTTTGCAGTGGCACCTCCAAATCAGATAGTGATTCAAACAATCAGAATGCTCTCGGTGGTACATCTGTAGAAATCTGCTAGAATCTTTGGTGACATACCAAATCTCAAACTGCTAAGGAAGTATAGCCACTGGTGCCCCTGCTTGTGTTGAATCCTTCAGTACGTTCAGGACTGAGACTGATAGATTTTAGGACCATTGTGAATCATGGAAGTGGAGAAAGGAAGGGGAAGTAAGAGCCAGGAAATTGTTTTGTCTAATGGCACAACTAGATTGAAATTACAATTGGCTTATTGGGACTTCTGGTAAGATGGCGATAGGTTAATCGCTTAAAATTGTCGCTTTGTTTCATTTCTTACCTCTGCACTTCTTATCTTCCTTTTTCTACTCCAGACTGCTAATTTTTTTTTTGTTCTCCTACCTGCCTGCGAATACATCTATCTTACAATGGCTTTCAAACCCTCTAAAGCTGGGAAAAGTCTCTGCGACTGCCTCGGGCTTCTCTGCCGACATTATCGCCATTTTGGATCAGCACCGACAAGAGATTATATCTGAATGTAAGTCTTCCTTCAGGTCGTTGGAGTCAAAATTGGATCAAGTCAGTTCCAAAGTGGAGGAACTTGCCATTCGTCTCTCTCATCTTGCCTCAGAAACCAGAGATTTAAAATGTCACGTTCAGCAGCTGAAAGCTGTCTGTTCTAATTTGAGTGAGAATAACACCAGCGTTATCATCGAAAATAGCTGATCTCAAAGGTCAGAGCAGAAGGCACAACTATGTATCCTCAGTCTGCCAGGGGTTATCGAAAGCAGAGTTCTTGTTGAATTTTTTTCGCTCTTGTACTTTGTGAGATTTTTGGGAAAGATACTCTTCTGAATTTACCTGAGTTAGACAGAGCCCACTGTATACAGGTATTTCGTTCTAAGCCCCGAATTGGGCTCCCAGCCATGCCCAGTTATGGTTTGTTTTCATCGCTATCAGGTGAAAAATCTTCTGATTATGGCAGCTCATTGGAGAGGAAAATTGCATTACCAGGGCCATCCCCATTCGTATTGTTGAAGATAATGCTCAAGTTTTCTGGTTGTGCGCCGAATACAGAGGTGTAATGAAAGAGTTTTACAATTGTGGACTTAGGCCCTTGCTACATTACCCCCCCCATCTTCGAATAACTCTTAGTACTGGGGACAAAAAATAGTTTCAACTCTGTTACAGAGGCCTTAGGAATTCATCGAAAGTCTCCCTGCTGTTAGGACCTATTCAGACTCGATCTGATTATTTAAAATGGGCTGATTACTATTTGGGTTTTTCCTTTTTTTTGTTTTCCTTTTAAATTAAATTTTTAAATGACTGAAAATGGTTTATTTCTGGTACAGAAGTTGTTCAGAAATTTATCGAAGGTCTCCTTGCCATTGTGATTTCTTTAGACTCGATTTGATTACTTAAAATGGCCGATTGCTTTTTTTCTCTGTTTTTTTAATATTTTTTGTTTTCCTTTTAAATTTAATTTTTAATCTGACTGAAAATGGTTTAACTCTGCTATGAAGCAACTCAGAAATTTACTGAAAGTCTCCTTGCTCTGGTGACTCCTTCTTAATTAATTTTTAAATTACTGAAATGTTTTAACTTTGCTATAAATTCTGAAATTTATTGAAAGTCTCCTTGCCATTGTGATTTCTTTAGACTCGATTTGATTATTTAAAATGGCCAATTGCTATTTTTTTCTCTTTTTTTTATATTTCTTGTTTTCCTTTTAAATTTAATTTTAAATTACTGAAAATGGTTTAACTCTGCTGATAAGTTCAGAAATTTACTGAAAGTCTCCTGCTATGGGGACTCCTAAATTAATTTTTAAATTACTGAAAATGGTTTAACTCTTGCTATAAGTTCAGAAATTTTTTCGTAAGTCTCCTTGCTATGGTATCTCCTTCAGACTTGATTTGATTATTTAAATGGGCCGATTAGTACTTTTTTCCCCCGTTTTTCTTTTTAAATTTTAGTTTTTTTAATTACTGTATTTTTTTTCTTTGCGGGTATGGTAATCTGGATTATTATTTCAAGTTAAGTCTAATACTTTTTGATAGCACTGTTTTCTTTTTTTTGTGTACAATTTTTATTCCAAGTGCATAAGCTCTGTTTTTTTTTCAAACTGTTAATTAAATGGAGCTCATGAAGCTACACAGAAACTGGAAGCTGGGGTAGGGGTAGTTTTCTTCTGAAGAGCTTGCCGCTGTTCTTTGGTAGCCTTCTTGCTTTGGGTTCTGGGCGGGGGGGGGGGGGCTTCCTAGTGCCAACACTATTTAAACAACCCTTAGTTATTTTTTGTTATTGAGGACTTTTTTTTGTCCTGATTTTCTCATTATTCACTTCTGCCCCAGAGCTGTTATTAGAATGTTTGTTCATATTTATGCCTACTACTCTATATTTTTTATATATGACAATGGTTAGCCTGTTGAATCCTATAAGCTGGAATGTTAAAGGACTGAACCATCCTGTTAAAAGAAGGAAGGTGTTTTCACATCTCAAGGAGCTCAAAGCTGACATTGTTTTTTTGCAAGAAACACATATTCGTAGTTTTGATAACTCTCGCCTTATGTCTAGGTGGGTGGGACAGCACTTCCATTCTGCTTTTCCGGCTAAAGCTGAGGGGTGGGGGGTGGGGGTTCAATTCTTATTAACCAGAATGTTCCCTTTGAGCTTCACTACAAAATTTCGGATACAAGTGGTCGTTTTATTATTGTCTCTGGGAAATTGTATAATAATAGGGTAGTCTTGGCTCTATGCTCCCAACTGAGATGATGTGGATTTTTTTGACTTTTTTTTTCCCTTTATTGTCTGACTTGAGTTTATATTCCCTCATATTGGGTGGTGATTTTAATTGTTGGTTAGATACCCAGTTACCCTGTCCATAAATTTCCCTGGTTTTCCTCAAATGAACAAACATTGGCGTTTTAATCCGACCTTGTTGTCGGATAATGAGTTTGTAAAGTTTATGAAGGACCAGATAACTTTTTTTTAAAAGTACTAACATGTCATCTGAAATCTCATCCCAGGTTGTCTGGGATGCCATGAAAGCATATTTGAGGGGTCAAATAATTTCATATACTGTGAATCTGAAAAGAAAGACCTACTTACAGCATTTAGACTTGATTGGTCAAATTAAAGCAACAGACCAATTATATGCCCAGACCAAAAATCCCGAATTGTATAAGAAGAGAGTAGAACTTCAAACTAAGTTTGACCTCATCTCCACTCGGCCAGTTGAACGCCAACTTCTTGAAATTAAGAGCCTATTTTGTATTCATGGGGGTAAGTCCGGTTAGCTTTTAGTTAACCAACTAAGGCGCTCTGAAGCTAAACAACAAATCACAAAAATTCAAATGGGAAATGGGAACATTACTTCGAATCATTCTGATATCAATGACACATTTAAGAACTATTATTCTCGACTTTATACTTCTAAATCTTTAAATGAGAATATCTCGGCTGAGCATTTTTTAAATAGTTTAAATATTCCTTCGCTCTCTCCTGACTTTAAAGCAAAACTCAATGAACCATTATCATTAGAGGAAATATCATCTGCCATCTCTGCATTACAGTCGGGTAAATCTCCCGGACCTGATGGCTTTTCTGCAGAATTTTATAAATCATTTTCTTCACTGCTTTCGTCTCAATTATTTTTAGTTCTATCCGATTTGTTTAAGCATGGTAAATTGCCTGCTTCATTTAGCGAGGCATGTATCATTCTTTTAGCCAAAAAAAGTAAAGATCCAACAGAGTGTTCTTCGTATAGGCTGATTTCTTTATTAAATGTCGATGTTAAAATTTTGGCTAGTAGATTAGAAAACATTATACCCTCTATTATTTCTGAAGATCAGAGTGGTTTTATCAAAAATTGTCTTCCCTTTTTTAATATACGGCACTTATTTAATATCCTATATTCACCCTCACCTGGGATTCCTGAATGTGCTATTTCTCTTGATGCGGAAAAAGCGCTCGATCGCGTCGAGTGGAATTACCTTTTTGCGGTTTTAGAAAAATTTGATTTTGGACAAAGTTTTATTACATGGATTAAATTATTATATTCATGTCCCACCACTTGTGTTTTGACCATCTCTCAGCTATCCCAGTCTTTCAGTCTTAAACGCGGCACTCGTCAAGGTTGCCCTTTAAGTCCCTTACTCTTCGATTTGGCTATGGAGACACTTGCTATTGCGCTTCACAGCTGTGCTGAAGTGATGGGGATCTGAAGGGGAAGTGTTGAGCATGAAGTTTCCCTTTATGCTGACGATCTTTTACTTTTTATATCAAACCTGACTACCTCCTTACCCTCAATGTTTTCACTTCTTAATAGATTTAGCCAACTTTCTGGTTATAAACTTAATTTACATAAGAGTGAACCCTTTCCAATTAATAGAGAAGCACAAGCTTTAGTATTCCATGACCTCCCTTTTAAAGTAGTTAACAATCAATTCACCTATCTTGGTATTACAGTAACAAGGAACTTTAAGAATCTTTTTCGAGAAAATCTTACCAATCTTCTAAACTCTACAAAACAGAGTTTGACACAGTGGTCACCCTTGTCTATGCCTCTCGTAGGTCCTATTAATGTTATTAAAATGTATCTCCTTCCTAAATTTTTGTATCTATTTCAGTCTTCTCCAATTTTTATTTCTAAAGCTTTTTTTGATGGGTGATATTCTACGATTTCATCTTATCTATGGAAGGGTAAATGCCCTAGACTTAATAAAGCTCATCTTCAAAAATCTAAAGTAAGGTGGTATGGCCTTGCCTAATTTTCGTTTATATTATTGGGCAGCCAATATTCGTTGTCTTATTTTTTGGTCTTTCTTCCATAATAAGTCTGACTGCCCAAAATGGGTGGCAATGGAGTTGAACTCTACTAAGGATCCTTCAATTTCTGCACTTCTCGGTTCCTCATTTCCTTGTCATTTCCTAGACTTACTGTTAATCCTCTTATCAGACATACTTTAAGAAGATGGGCTCAGTTCAGAAAATTTAACGGTCTTCATTCTCCCTCTAGCCCTATTTTACACAATCATCTTTTCCAACCTTCTATGCTGAATTCAACATTTTACGACTGGCATAGAAAGGGTATTAGGCACTTTGAAGATGTTTTCATAGATAATCGTTTTGCAACTTTTCAACAATTGTCTGTAAAGTTTAGTCTACCTAATACTCATTTCTTTAGATATCTTCAAATTAGACATTTCATTAACCCCTTGATATCAAACTTTCCTGAGACGCCTGAGAAAAATGTTCTGGACTTGTTTCTTTGTACCAATCCATTGGGTAAAGGTTTAATTTCTGCTCTTCGGGATAAGTTAGTGATTTTCAGGCGTGCCCCTTTCGATAAAATGAGAACTGCCTGGGAACAAGATCTAAATATCTCCTTATCTGATGCGGTTTGGGATTTAATTCTTAAGTCAGACTTGTCAACTCAACCTCTCTATGTGCTCGCCACTGCCTTTTGCAGTTTAAGGTTGTACACAGGGCTCATATATCTAAAACTGAAGTATCGCGGTTTTATTAGTCCTATCTGTGATAAGTGTAAAGGGGCTGAGGCTTCCCTTATTCATATGTATCCGACCTGTCCTAGTCTAGAGAAATTCTGGAGAGAAGTTTTTTCAACCCTATCTCATATTCTTAATTGCCATTTAGAACCCAGCCCTCTGGTTGCTCTTTTTCGCACCTTGGGTGATATAAATTTGCACTTATCCAACTAAATGCCAAACATTATCTTTTGCCTCTCTCTTGGCTATACAGTTGGTTCTTCTTAGGTGGAAAGTTGCTGCCCCACCCACTCATGCTCAATGGCTTAGCGATAGTATGGCCTGTTTAGACCTCGAAAAAATTATTCACTTCTTAATTCAAACATAAAGTTTCATAAGGTGTAAGGAACTTTTCTTGAATATTTTCATAATTCTTCTTTAGGGCAAGTTTATCCTTTTTTTGTATGCTACAATCCCTTACTTTCAGCCTTTTTTTTGTAAGTTATACGTTTTTTTTGTTGTGAATTACATTATACTTTTGGTAGTCGGCATTATACTTTCTTTTTTCCTACATATATTTACAGTTCTCTGGGGTTGAATGCTTCGATTGATTTTTTTTTCTTTTATATGCAAATGGTTAGCCTGGGTTTTCCTTTTTCAGAGGGAGGTTGGGGTGGATACCAATTTTAAATAACTCACTTTTTTTCTTATTGTTATGAATTACATATTGGATGCTTGTTTCGTACTGTATAAATCCCCATTTTGTTATTGGGTTTTCTCTCTGTAGTTTCTTGTAGAAAGGCATAAAAAAATTAATAAGAGAATTGGTTTATTATTATCACCTGTATCGAGATAAAGTGAAATGTTTTTGTTTGTGCACCATCCAGACAGATAGTTTCATAGACAGGTGCACAGAGATGGTAACACAGCAAACAGAATGTACAATGTAATGTTACACAGAAAGTGCAAGGAGATTGAGGAGTCATCTGACTCACTCTAAACAGCTTTTGCCCCACCGCTGTCAGATTTCTGAATGGGCAATGAATCCATGAACTCTACCTCACTATATTTGTTCTTTTTTTTTCCTCATTTACATTAAACCTGATTCTGACTCTTTTCACTGCAAAGCAACACACATTTGCAAGGCCATTTTGGGGCCCCATGGTAGAGAAGGAGTTAGCGCAACACTATTACAGCTTGGGACATTGGAGTTTGGGATTTAATTCCGGCATCCTCTGTGAGAAGCTCATATGTCTTTCCTGTGAGTGCATGCAATTCCTCCAGGTGCTCTGGTTTCCTCCCATGGTCCAAAGACATACTGGTTAGTAGGTTAATTAGTCTTGTAAATTGTCCCGTGATTAGGCTAGAGTTAAATCAGTGGGTTGCTGGGCAGAAAGAGCCTGTTTCATGCTGTATCTCTAGATTAAAAAAAAAGTCTGTGCTTTCCTTTATTTTCAGCCGGAGTCTTGCACGTTATGTCCTAGTAAAACAATCTTCTTTAAATGCAGGCGTTTTATGAATTATATTGTTTATGAAGGAATACAAGATTATATAGAACTATCCCTGTGATAACTATAAGATTGTCCCCTCACCACTTCAAATAACTACTCCATGGTATGACATTTCTTGAATCAATTGAGTTTGAAATGAACTATAGAAATCCGTGGATAACTATTGTTAGCAGATATCAACACAACCTTGGGAAACCGAAGAAATTGTTGGGTTCAGGAACTGAAAGAACTGATTGCTTTGAAATGCAATAATGTTCACGGACTGAGATTTCAAACAAGAAATCATAAACACAAGAAATTCTGCAGATGCTGGAAATCCACAACAATACACACAAAATGCTGGAGGAACTCAGCAGATCAAGCAGCATCTACACAGAGGAATAAGCAGAAAATGTTTCAAGCCAAGACCCTTCATCAGGACTGAAAAGGAAGGGTGAAAAAGCCAGAATAAAAAGGTGGAGGGAGGGGAAGGAGTACAAACTAGAAGGTGATAGGTGAGACCAGGTGACAGGGAATGCAGGTCAAACTGTAATAGAATGAAAAGATTGCATAGGTAACTAACATCTATTAATGCATTAACACAGCAGCTAATTGATAATCAACTACTTAATTTTTTAAAAATATTTAAATTTGTTTGTGGGATGTGTAAGGCAGTCTCAATCTGGTGTTTACTGCTCCGGAAATGGAAAATAATTGATAATTAAAATAAAGATTAGTTTTTTCTATCACATGTACGTTTGTAATCAAAATGTACATCAAGTGAAATGCATTGTTTGTGTCAAATCAGATCAGTGAGGATTGTGCTGGGCAGCTCACAAATGTTGCCATGCATCCAGCACTCCCACGACTCTACTCGCCCTAACTCATACATCTTTTTCATGCATGTATGTATGTAGAAGGAAAGTTGGCGCGTGGCCAAGTGGTTAAGGTGTCGGTCTAGTGATCTGAAGGTCACTAGTTCGAGCCTCAGCTGAGGCAGCGTGTTGTGTCCTTGAGCAACAATTTCTTAACCACACATTGCTCTGCGACAACACTGGTGCCAAGCTGTATCAGCCCTAGTGCCCTTCCCTTGGGCAACATCGATGGCGTGGAGAGGGGAGACTTGCAGCATGGGCAACTGCCGGTCTTCCATACAACCTTGCCCAGGCCTGTGCCCTGGAAACCTTCCAAGACTCAGATCCATGGTCTAGCAAGACTAACGGATACCTATTATCTAGGAGGAAACCAGAGCACCTGGAGGAATCCCATGCGATCACAGAGAGAATGTAGAAACTTCTTACAGAGAGCGGCAGGAATTAAATCCTGGTTAGTGATTGCTGGCTCTGTGAAACAACTGTGCTAAACACTATGCCACCGTGTTGCCTTATGCAAATGAATAATCTTCTGCAGTCCACAGTTAAAAGAATCCAGCTGTGATGATCTTGATTAAAAAGGGAGATGATTTATTGCTCTTGACCTTCTTAAATTACTGAAAAGTGATGGATACTTATGACTATACCAGGTCTTACTGCAGTACCACACAGAGGGACTAACGGTGGGAAACTATACCCTCCATCGCACAGCACGTCCTTATTAGAAGCTGCTGTTCATCCAAAAGCTGGCCACAATGCTAAATTGTGGTTTAATCAGGAAACATTTGAAAATGATATAAAACCCAGGGGAAGACATTTCAAGGTGGTGAAATGTCAAGGATAGAGAAGCAGTCTGGGTGCAGCCATCTTAAACTCTGTTACCTTAATAAGAACAGAATCAGCTTTGTTATCGATGTCCGCTATGATGTGAAATTTGTTCTTTTGCAGTAGTATAGTGCAAATACAAAAATTAATATAAATTCCAATATTAATAAGTAGAGTTAAAAAAGGAATAATGAGGTAGTGTTCATGGACCATTGAGAAATCTGATGACAGAGGGGAAGAAATATCTTCTGAATTGCAGAGAGTGGATCTTCAGCCTCCTGTAGTTCCTTCCTGATGGTAGTAATGACAAGAGGGTGTGTCCTGTATAGTTAAAAATCCTCAGTGGTGGATGCAGCCCTCTTGCAATACTGTGCACTGGAGCCTCCATACCAGGCTGTGATGCAATCGTCAGAATACTCTCTATTATACATCTATAAAAATTTGTAACAGTCTTTACAGACATACCAAATCTCAAATTCCTGCGTGGAGCCACAACTCTGCCTTCTTCATATTATAGTTGGAAGGGAAGATTCAAGGAGACACTTGCATCCTATTTCAACAAAACAACTAACACAGCACTGTTCAATACATTTTAAGCAGATTGCACTTGACCTGCAAGACCTATGAACTGATATATGCAAATCCCGATTGCCCTGTCAAACATATAGGTTTTTAACAATCTGAAGGTACTCAGAATCCATGGGGAGAGAGAAAATGTCTGGGTTTTGAGATGAAACCAAGCATCAAGACTAGGAGTGGAGAGGGGAAGATACCAGCCTAAGTTTCAAAGGCTGGAGTTCATAAGAAAATGTCCAGCAATGAATGGACTCTAGTAAAAAAAAAAGTACTGAAAGGCCAAGATAGAATGGACATGAGGGGATGTTTCCTATAGTGGGGGAGTTTAGGGCTAAAGGGCCTCTAAACAGAAGGACATCTCTTTAGAATAGAGATATGGAAGAATTTCTTTAGTCATAGGGTGAAAGAAGGCCATTTGTTGGGAGATTAACATCAAAGGATATACTCTGTATTGAAACAACAGGCAGAAAGGCATAGGCAGTGGTGTGGCTCTGTAGGTAAGAGATGGAATTACATCTTTAGAAAGAGGTGACACTGGGTCAGAGAATGTTGAATCTTAGTGGTTGGAGTTAAGAAACTGCAAGGGTGAAGAAAACATGGGAATCATATAGAGGCCTCCAAATAGTAACCAAGATATGGTGTTGAGTTTGCAGAAGGAGCTGGAAAAGGCATGCAATAAGGGTAGTGATACAATTGTAATGGGGGATTTCAATATGCAAGGGGATTGGGAAAATCGGGTTGATATCAGATCGCAAGAGGGAATTTGTTGAATGCCTACAAGATGGCATTTTAGTGCAACTTGTGCTTGAGCCTACTCAGGGAAAGGCTATCTTAGATTGAGTGTTGTGCAATAACCCAGATCTTATTAGGGAACTTAATGTAAATGAACCCTTAGGAGGCAATGATCATAATGTGATTGAATTCGTACTGCAAATTGAGAAGGAGAAGCATAAGACACATGAATCATATTGGAAAATGGTATTGACAGCTTTATGGTTAAGTCTGTGAATGATAGGAAGATAAGTGGAGGGGTTGGTAGTGCCGAGGAAGCATTGCGATTCAGGTAGGACTTAGACAAGTTGGAAGAATGGGCAAAAAAGTGGCAAATGGAATAGTGTTGGGAAATGTATGCATTTTGGTAAAAAGAATAATAGTGTGGACTATTATCTAAACGGGGAGAAGGTTCAAACATCAGAGGTGCAGTGGAACTTAGTCTTCATGTAAGACTCTGTGGTAAAGGCGGCAAAAGCAATGTTGGCGTTCATTTCAAGGGGAACAGAACATAAAAGCACAGAGATAATGCTGAGCCTTTATAAGACACTACTCAGGCTGCACTTGGAGTATTGTCAACAGTTTTCAATCCCATATCTCAGAAAGGATGTGTTGTCATTGGAGAGAGTCTAGAGGAGGTCCATGAGGATGATTCTGGGAATGAAGGGGTTAACATATGAGGAGCATTTGGCAGCTTTGGACCTGTACTCACTGGAATTCAGAAGAATGTGGGGGGGGGGGGGATCTCACTGAAATGTACTAAAAGGACTATATAAGGTGGATGTGGAGAGGATGTTTCCTGTACTGGGGGTATCCACAACTAGAGGACACAGTCTCAAAACTGAGGAACAACCTTTCAGAATGGAGGTAAGGAGGATTTTTTTTTGCCAGAGAGTGATGAATACATGGAATGCTCTGCCACAGACTGCAGTAGAGGCCAGGGCTATGGGTATATTTAAGGCGGAGGTTGATCATTTCCTGATTGGTCAGGGTATCAAAGGATATGGCAAGGTGGCAGGTGTATGGGTTCAGTGGGATCCGAGATCAGCCATGATGGAATGGCAGCGCATACTTGATGGGCTGAATAGCCTAATTCTGCTCCAATGTCTGATGGTCAAGTCACTGGGTATATTTAAAGTGGAGGTTGATAGGTTCTTAATTAATTAGGGCATCAAAATTTACAGGGAGAAGGGAGGAGAATGGAGTTTAGGGGATAATAAATCAGCCATGACAGAACGGCGAAACAGACTCAATATGCTGAATAGCCTCATTCTACTCCTCTGCCTAATGCACCCTCTCTACTACCTCCTGAGGTGTTACTTAAAACAGCAGCATTGGAAGTATCTTTGTAATCTTGCTTAATTGATAACCTTCAAATTTATGATCTGGTCATTATCACAGTGCTGCATGGGTAGAAAAGCAGGAGGAGCTTAAGAAAGAAATTAGGGCTAGCAGGAAGGAGCTTAAGAAAGAAATTAGGAGAGCCAGAAGGGGCCATGAGAAGGCCTTGGCGGACAGGATTAAGGAAAACTCCAAGGCATTCTACAAGTATGTGAAGAGCAAGAGGATAAGACGTTACAGAACAGGACCAATCAAGTGTTACAGTGGAAAAGTGTGTATGAAACTGGAGGAGATAGCAGAGATACTTACTGAATACGTACTTTGCTTTAGTATTCACTACGGAAAAGGATCTTGGCGATTGTAGGGATGACTTACAGCGGACTGAAAAACTTGAGCATGTAGATATTGAGAAAGAGGATGTGCTGGAGCTTTTGGAAAGCATCAAGTTGGATAAGTCACTGGGACCAGATGAGATGTACCCCAGGTTACTGTGGGAGGTGAGGGAGGAGATTGCTGAGCCACTGGTGATGATCTTTGCATCATCAATGGGGATGGGAAAGGTTCCAGAGGATTGGAGAGTTGCAGATGTTGTTCCATTATTCAAGAAAGGGAGCCCAAGAAATTATAGATCAGTGAGTCTTACTTCAATGGTTGGTAAGTTGATGGAGAAGATCCGGAAAGGCAGGAATTATGAAAATTTGGAGAAGCATATTATGATTAGGAATAGTTAGCATGGCTTCGTCAAAGGCATGTCGTGCCTTACGAGGCTGATTGAATTTTTCGACGCAGATTGGGAGACCGCCTCGCTGAACACCTACACTCCAGGATCTCCAGTGGCCACACATTTTAATGCCACTTCTCATTCCCATTCCGATTGTCAATCCATGGCCTCCTCTACCATCGAGATGAAGTCACACTCAGGTTGGAGGAACAACACCTTATATTCCATCTGGGTAGCCTCCAACCTGGTGGCATGAACATTGATTTCTTTAACTTCTGATATTGCCCCTCCTCCTCTTCTTACCCCAATTTTTATATATATTTTTTTCTCTTTCCCTCTCACAATAACTCCTTGCCTGTTCTCCATATTCCTCTGGTGCTCCCCGCCCCCTTTCTTACTTCCAAGGCCTTCCATTCTATGATACTCCGCCTTCTCCAGCCTTGTATCCCTTTTGCCAATCAACTTCCCAGCTCTTAGCTTCATCCCTGCCCCTCCTGTCTTCTCTTATCATTTTGGGTCTCCCCCTCCCCCTCTCAAATCTCTTTTTTCCATTAGTCCTGACGAATGGTCTCGACCCGAAACATCAACTGTACTTCTTCCTATAGATGCTGCCTAGCCTGCTGCATTCCACCAGCATTTTGTGTGTGTTGCTTGAATTTTTTGAGGATGTGACTAAACACATTGATGAAGGTAGAGCAGTAGATGTTGTGTATATGGATTTCAGCAAGGCATTTGGTAAGGTACCCCACATAAGGCTTCTGGACAGAGTAAGGCGGCAAGGGATCGAAGGGAACATTGCTTTGTGGATCCAGAACTGGCTTGCCCACAGAAGGCAAAAAGTGGTTGTAGACGGGTTATAAATGACCTGGACAAAGAAGTGGAGGAATGGGTTAGTAAATTTGCTGATGACACAAAGGTTGGAGGTGATGTGGATAGTGTGGAGGGCTGTCAGAGGTTACAGCAGGACATTGATAGGACGCAAAACTGGGCTGAGAAGTGACAGATTGAGTTCAACCCAGATAGGTGTGAGATGGTTCATTTTGGTAGGTCAAATATGGTGGCGGAATATAGTATTAACGGTAAGACTCTTGGCAGTGTGGAGGATCAGAGGGATCTTGGGGTCCGAGTACATAGGACACTCAAAGCTGCTGCGCAGGTTGACTCTGTGGTTAAGAAAGCAAACGATGCATTGGCCTTCATCAATCGTGGGATTGAGTTTAGGAGCCGAGAGGTAATGTTGCAGCTATACAGGGCCCTGGTCAGACCCCACTTGGAATACCGTGCTCAGTTCAGGTTGCCTCACTATAGGAAGGATGTGGAAACCATAGAAAGGGTGCAGAAGAGATTTACAAGGATGTTGCCTGGATTGGGGAGCATGCCTTATGAGAATAGATTGACTGAACTCAGTCTTTTTTCCTTGGAGCGACGGAGGATGAGAGGTGAGCTGATAGAGGTGTAGAAGATGATGAGAGGCATTGATCATGTGGATAGTCAGAGGCTTTTTCCCAGAGCTGAAATGGCTAGCACCAGAGGGCACAGTTTTAAGGTGCTTGGAAGTAGGTACAGAGGAGATGTCAGGTGTAAGTTTTTTTACGCAGAGAGTGGTGAGCGCATGGAATGGGCTGCCAGCGATGGTGGTGGAGGCAGATACGATAGGGTCTTTTAAGAGACTCCTGGATAGGTACATGGAGCTCAGAAAAATAGAGGCCTATGGGTAACCCTAGGTAATTTCTAATGCAAGGACATGTTCGGCACAGCTTTGTGGGCCGAAGGGCCTGTATCGTGCCGCAGGTTTTCTATGTTTTTAAATTAGCTGTTATCTTTAACATGTTACACATATTATATACTTCAGGTACCTTTTAAGACATAAAGCATTTATATTAATATATTTTTGTAGTGAAGGAGGATGAGAGCTGACTTGATAGAGGTATACAAGACGAAAAGAGGCAAAGATAGATTGGACAGTTAGAGAATTTTCCCCCAGGTTAAAATGGTTAACATAAAGGGGTATAATTTTAAGGTGATTGGAGGCAAGTATAAGGGGATGTCAGAGGTAGTTTTTTTTTAAAACACAGAGAGTGGTGAGTGCATGGAATGCGCTGCCAGTGTGGTGGTAGAGAATCTTAGATAGGGATGTGGATGAAAGAAAAATGGAGGTCTATGGAGAAGGGAAGGATTAGATTGATCTTAGAACATTGGCACAACATTGTAGACTAATGGACCTGTACTGTGCTGTGGTGTCCAATGTTCTATGGAGAGAAAGTGGTGCTGGCAGACACAGGATGATAACATACAGAGGGAAAAGCCTGCTGTTGAGACAGCTCCACAGGAATACACTTCTGGACTATGAATTAAGTTTTGGAGAAATTAAAGCAAAGCTTTGCTTACCCCTCCTCCCAGGACATAATACATATGAAGCTCTTGGATGCAATCAACCCAAACTGGAACATTTTATTACAGAAATACATTGAATAAGGATCTTTTGTGTTTTATGCATTTGGAGTAAGGTAATGGAGAGGATCAAGTGAAGAAATTTACTCCATACTGGAATATTTCCGGCTAGCTGTTAATGGAAACTGAATGAGACACTGGGACTGCACGGTAGCATAATGGTCAGCACAATGCTTTGCAGTGCAGGCGACCAGGTTCAATTCTCACCACTGCTTGTAAGGAGTTTGTATGTTCTCCTATGACTACGTGGGTTTCCTCCGGGTGCTCAGGTTTCCTCCAAAGACGTACCGGTTGGTGTGTCAATTAGTCATTGTAAATTGTCCCATGATTAGACTAGGATTAAAAATTGGGGATTGCTGTTTCAAAGGGCTAGAATGGCCTATTTCATAATATATGTCAATAAATAAAAAACATTGTGAAACCATTGAACAGAATCAGCATGTTACAGGGTCCCTACAAATCTTGGTATAGAAGCCCCAGTTCTTGTTACATTTTATTTGACTGCAGCACCTATAAAAGTCCTTAGGATATTTTATCATATTAAAGTTGCTGTGTGGAACAAACTACACACACAAAATGCTGGAGGAACTCAGCAAGCCAGGCAGTATCTATGGAAAAGAGTCCAGTCGATCTTTCGGGCAGAGACCCTTGTCAGAGAGAGTGGGATAGGGAGCAAAGTGAAGGTGGTGGGAGGAATGGACTTTTGAAGGTAATAATTAATAGGTGGTCATATGTATGTAGAGGTGTCTGTAGCCAGGTAGTCATACCTCAGGGATGGGTTGTTATTTCTGAATTTATATAGCATTTCTAGCTAATCAAATTGCATAAGCTGCTTCACCAGAAAACAAGCAGGTAAAGTTGCTTCGGGACATAATGGCACAAGTGTTTGGGGGGGGACAGGGGAGAGAGTTGTAGGTGGTGGTAGTGAAGGTTGACCATAATAGAAAGCCGCAAAGAGACAGGGTTTCCAATGTTGGAGTCTGATCAAACTTTAAACATTTGTAATACAAATCTCAAAGTGAATTCAATCAGTTTGAGTTATTAATGAGTTTCTTAAATTTCTATATTATATTTGGCTCCAGAGACCCCTACTGTCAAAAACACATTTGCACAGGACCTGCACAAATTTTCCAACCAATCCTGAAACTGTTGTTTTATGTTTTAACATTAAGAGGTGGAACAGGATATAAACCCCTACCTAAATGGATCGAGATCATCTCCTCCTGTTGCAAATGGTGCCATAGGGTTAGACCTGGAGATTGGGAGGGGTGGGTGGTGGAGAGAAAAGGACATTAGTTATCTTTGCAAAAGATCAAAGTAATACAGAACTTCAATAGTGTCAGCGTCAGTGGATTTGTGAAATGATGGGGTGGCCCTGTTCTTCCAAAGGCACCGAACCCAGATTAATAGTGAGTCATCCAAATGGCCCTCATCAGTGCATGGAGTTTATAATCCAGTGATTGATGGAAGTTTTGAGACCATAAGACATAGGAGTAGAATTACGCCTTTCAGCCCAATAAGTCTGCTCTGCCATTCCATCATGGCTGATTTGTCATTCCTCTCAACCCCATTCTCCTGCCTTCTACCCTGTTAACCTCTGACTTGTTTAATCAGGAACCTATCATGTACTTTAAATATACCCAATGGCTTGGCCTGTATAGTTGTCTATGGCAATGAATTCTACAGATTCACCACCCTCTGGCTAAAGAAGTGCCTCCTCATCTCTGTTCTAAGGGACTCCCTTGTATTCTGAGGTTTAATCCTCTGGTTCTAGACTCACCCACTGAAGGAAACATCCTCTCTAAACCCACTCTATTTAGGCCTTTCAATATTCAGTAATTTTCAATGAGATCTTCCCTTATTCTTCTAAACTCCAATGATTATGGCCCAGAGCCATTGAATGCTCCTTGAATGTTAACCTTTTCATTCCCAGGATCAATCTCATGAACCTGCTCTGGACCCTCTCCAATGCCAGCACATCCTTTCTTAGACAACGGGCCCAAAAATGCTCACAATACTCAAGTGCAGTCTGATGAATGCCTTATAAAAGCCTCAGCATTACAATCTGTGAGTGGTATCACAATGTGGCAAAGACTGGCAAACTCTTGTATCCTACCACCTCCAGAGGCCTCAAGTACAGACATGGATTCAGATCAGGGAAACCTACAGAATTCATACCATAGGTTAATAAATGTTTCACTCGCAGTTTTTCTGATGCCTCCTTGGCTATGGTTCCTCCTTCCACCCTCAGGGAACCTACACTTTAAAATATTCACTTATTTATTTAGAGATACAGCATGGAACAGACCATTCCAGTCCAATGAGCCGCACTACCCAGCAACCCACTGACTTAAACCTAGCCCAATCACATGACAATTTACAATGACCAATCAACCTACTAACTGGCATGTCTGGACTGTGGGGGAAACCCACGCAGTTCACATTTAACAGGATCCTCTTCCTGTTGCAACTAATTGCAACGTGTCACATTAACCCAACGTTCTGGACTCCACCTTTCATCTTAAAATACTCATTCAAAGTCAAAGTAAATTTATTATCAGAGTTTGTATATGTTGCTATGTACCACTTTGAGATTCACTTTCTCGCAGAAAATACAGAGATACACGAAACCCCTTTTTACTGGGTGTCACTAGAGATGCAGCTCGTTAGTCCCTCGTTAACAGCCACTGGACTTGATTGTGAGAAAATCACGTTTCTCAGGCTCCGTATGTCTAGGACAGATATGATATGGGTCCCGCCAAACCCCTAAGGTTGGGATGTCTTGCCCACCCGAACCCTGATTTGTGTGAATGCTGTGTAACTTACTGTTCCCATGCAATTGCCAGGTGGCAGGAAATAACAGACCCTGTTATACAATTATAAAGTATATTAATGTTAACTTAACCAAACATTTATTAAAGAAAGAAAAAAAAACAAGATTTCCCATCATAATTAAACAGTCAAATGCGCACATAAATTGGAGTTCATCTTGAAGTTGTCTTTAACTCACGCTGGACCCTTGGTCTACATGAAACTACACACAACCTTCCAAGTGTCGCTCGAAATCTATCTCGAACAAACAGGCTCTCCCACTGGAGTATTGGTCCTTTCTCCTTGAAGCTATTCGTCTGCACAAAGCACCTTGTGCAACAGGAACGGCATCCTCAGCCATCTTCCTTCTTGTCTTCTCCCAGCTGCCCCCAAAAAGACCTCAACCCACACCAGTGTCCGTCACAAAAACCTCTCCACCCAGCATTCACTAGAACCTTCTCCCAATTCACCTTAACAGGCTGACACAACACACCCGAGTTGAACAACAAAGCCCCTTATCTTAGCTCAAACCCAAACAGGCTGAAAGCAGAACAGACTGCTCTTACAGAACTGCTAAAATGAAATACCTACAGCATAGCAGTAAAAATCTTAATCAGGGCGTTACATACAATAGAATTTATGAAACACTATACAAAAAGAAAGACTGACAAACAGCCAATCTGCAAAAGAGGGCAAAATGTGCAAATAATTAAGAAAATAACACTGAGAACACGAGTTGTGAAGAATACTTGAAAGTAACAGTTTGGTGTGTTACAGAGCTTGGAAATCAATCCAGCAATGTTCTGTAAAGAGTCTCTGAATGTCCTTCCGTTGAATGCATTAACTTTCTTTGGGTCCTCTGGTTTACTCCCACAGTCCAAAGAGGTACCAGGTTAATTAGTCATGGTAAACTGTCCCATGATTAGATTGTCAAAGGTTGCTAGAACGGCGTGGCTTGAAGGGCCGGAAGGGCCGACTCCGCGCTTTATCGCCAAATAAACACATTCCGGGCTGAAACCCTTCATCAGGGCAATTCTGGTGCCACCTGTAAGGAGTTTGAATGTTCCTCCCCATGAATGTGTGTGTTTCTTCTGGGTGTTCTGGTTTCCTCCCACATTCCAAAGACGTACCAATTAGTACGGTAAATGGTCACTGTAAGTTGCCCTGTGATTAAACAGGTGTGCTTCTGGGTGATGTGGCTCATTTGGGCTGGGTGGGCCTGTTCCACATTGTATCTCTAAATAAATAATGTGGACTTGCTGGGCTGAAGGCCTTGTTCCTCTGCTGGATGACACTGTTTGAAAATAATCTCCCATCCCCTTTACTAAAATGTGTATTGAATTTTATTGACTTATTTCATCAGTCTCCATTCAGAGAATGATTGTAGACATCCCACCTCTCCCAGGAGTTCCAGGAGTCTCTCGCATATTAATAGTGGCTCCCTGATGTCCGCAAATTATATACAATGTCCCGGAAATCAATTTTTTTTAAAACAGAGAGAGCATGCGAGAGAGAGAGAGAGAGAGAGAGAGAAAGAAAGAAAGAAAGAAAGAGAATGAACGCATGCCATGGCAGAGTGATCCAAAAAATATATAAAACGTACGTCACCCCAGACTACCCTAAAGTGTACCCCTGCCTAATAGGGGTCAAAAATAATGACAGTGTTGCTCGCTGCACTGTTTGCAACAGTGACTTTTCTATTGCCCATGGTGGGTTAAGACTGCAAAAGACATGTTGAGGTGAGTTTAACAGGTGTCATTCGTTCATTAGCATAGCTAACGCTATTTAAACTAGCTGGCTAGCTGCTAAGGAGCTACTCTATTGCAGACATCCCACCTCTCTCGGAAGTTCCCAGAGTCTCCCGCAAATTGATGGTGCTACCTCCCTGAAGTTAGTTTTTTCAGGGTGGGATGTCTGTGATTGCTAACATTTGAACCACAGTTGCCTGTCAGAAATGTGTTTCAAATTGATAACAGCATTAGTGCCCTCACCCCATCTCCAACCACACACGCTGAAATTCTACACCCGATCTTCTGCAGATTGCTGCTAACAGGTGGATACTAACGGAGACAAAGAGATGTCAGTCTGGCACCAGAAAGAGAAGAATAAAAGAGCAGAAATCTCTCATTGATGCAGAACGTGGCACTGCTACCTGAACCCCAGGCACAGATTTAAGGGGAGATGTAAAATTTACTCATATTGATGAACAAATTGTAGAAACATGGCTCCAGGACAACATCCATGCACCATCAGTCTCCAAGACACGCATCCACTCAGGGACATGCTTATCTTATTTTGTGACAGTATGTGCTACCGTAGCTATGTGTGCCTTGTGCTGTGTGACAGTATTTAATGTGTTTTGTACCTTGGCCCCAGAGGAACACTGTTTTGTTTAGCTGTATATGTGTGTATGGTTGAATGACAATTACACTTGAACGTGGGGGGGTAGAAATCGGTTTTCAGGGCCTGACAGTGGACATCTTTAAAAACAGAGGAGAAATGAGCAGATTTTGCCACAAGGTCATTGTGTCCTGTGAAGTGCTGCCTCAGAATGTGCTGATGGTTGATTCAAGATTGTTTTATGTCATTTCCAGTAGACAAGTGTAAAGGAGAATGAAATAATTTCTACTCCAGATCCGATCCAGCACAAAAAAAATAAGATAAAGAACACAGTAATAAAAAACATAATAAATATAAATACATAAGATAGCTTATTTTCATAGATTGATTGTATGTCCATAAAGTGACTCAATGCATAGGAGTACCTGTCCATAAGAGACTTCCAAAAGGGAGACTGGATTTGAAGGGGGAAAAAGATCTGCAGGGCTGTGAGGAATAAACAAGAGGTGGGTTTAATTAGAACTTTCAAGAAGCCAGCACACACATGAAAGACTGACTGCCTTTTTTCTGTGCTGATTACACAGAGAGATTATTCTCTAGTGCAGTCAGTGTATGATTGCCCAGAGAGATAAATGACGACGCCTTTTTTTATGATTACATTACACGCATCTTTGAGGGGCGCTAAAAAAGAGTAAAATAGATTGAATATCACCCAGTACACATCCTTAGGCTGCCTAATATACACTTGCCCACCTTTCCAGTAAGTGCACGAGAGTAATCGCCTGTTTCAGTTTCAATGACAGTGAGATGATAATCTGCCAAGAATGTTATTCACATCTGACATTTTCAGCCATCTTAAACACAAACATCTTTACAGCATCAAAGCAAAATGATTTTAAAGCTATTTAAGACATTAAATTAGAAGGTATAAACGGTTGCTGAAGAGTACAGTATCAATCTTGTATAAAACAAGACTTGTAATCTGTAAAAACTGGCAATTTGAACACATCTACGTACTACTTCTCTCCAAAGCCTCTAATTATCACATCAATTTTTTAAAGAAAGGATCAGCACTCTTACAAATTCAAAATATTTTGAAGTATTTTGATGGAGTGAAAAGCTACTTTGATTAGCAGGAGAGATGGCAACGAGATGACTGCCAATGGAGACAAGGTGGTTGTGGAGAGTTTACTTTAACGGACATTGTTAAATTGAAAAAGTACATTTCTGATTGATCTGTTGAAGATGTATAAGATATTGGCGAGGCCTAATTTGCAGCACTGTGTGCAGTTCTCGTCACTTACCTACAGGAAAGATATCAATAAGATTGAAAGAGTACAGAGGCAGTTTACAAAGAAGTTGCCAGGACTTGAGGATATGGGTTATTGGGAAAGGTTCATTAGGCCTTCATCCTCTGAGGTGTAAGGAAATGAGTGGAGATTTGCTAGAGACGTACAAAATTATGAGAGGTATATATAGGGTAAATACAGTCTTTTGCCACTGGGGTTGGGTGAGACTAGAGGGTGAAAAGTAAAATATTTAAAGAGAACGTGATGAGGACACTTCACTCAGAGGGTGGTGAGAGTGTGGAACGAACTGCCAGCATTAAGCGGTGGATGTAGGGTCAATTTCAACATTTAAGATAAGTTTCAACAGATACATGGATGGCAGGAGTGTAGATGGCTATGGTCCAGGTGGGACTAGCAGAATAATAGTTCTAGATAGGCCAAAGGGCCTGTTTCTGTGCTGTAGTGCTCTATGACTGTGCCTATATGGCTTTTGAAAGGTGGCTGGATACACTCATACAGCTACAAGAGATGGACAGTGGAATAAACAGGAGAGCATAGTAGGTACAGCTGCTCACAGGTCTAACAACCTGGGTTTAATCCTGGCATCAGGTGCTATCACTGTGGTGTTTGTACACTCTCTTTGAGACTGTGAGGGCTTCTCCCACATTCCCAAAGTTTCTTCCCATATCCCAAACATGTGTAGGTTGACTATTGCAAATGACTTGGACAAGAACAAAGAAATGAAAATTAGACAAGTTGTACAGTAAATAGCAAACAAGACTTTTCCTTATTATCAAAGAATGCACCTGCTTTTAAAACTTGTGACCATCACAAGTAGAACCTTAGGACTGAAGATTTCACATCTCCATCACACACAGAAAAATGTCAGATCCAATTTTCAGTCTACGCTTATCATACACAGGAAAGCTTCACGAATCTAATGAAAGATTAGTACTGACCAGAGGCAAAGGAAAGAAATAACCAGGATTGCTGAGAGCTAGCATAGAGTCAGTGGGCCAAATAGCCTCCTCTTATGTCACAGTAAGGCATGAAATGTAATATGAAAGAGAATCTGAAAAATATACTCTGGTTTGAATATTTAAATATCGATAACAATGACAATGGATAAATTGACAAATTTTTGACATATTTTCTAAATGAATAAACTTAAAGTTCAAAGTAAATTTATTACCTAAGTACATACTATACATGTCACCATATACTACCTTGAGATTCCTTTCTTGCAGGTTCACAGGAAAGTAAAGAGATACAACAGAATTTAAGAAAAATTATAAAGAAAGACAAACAAGCAATATACAAAAGAAATGCAATAATAAAAGTAAATAATAATAGTTCAAGTTATTCTATTAAAAAAACTCTTCCAAAGTTTAAAAGATTGCAACTATATAAAAACTTATAAAGTGCTGCGAAGTATTTAATTTTCACAGAAATTTAACTGTAAGCAGCTTTTAAATGCAATGGGGAAATCAAAGAGTCTCTCACCCCCATTGTGTAGAAAACAATTTCATTTTAGTCTGTTTGCAGAGAAAGAGAAAATAATGATGCTTTTTCAAAGAACATTTCATGGATAGTCAAGATCTGTGAAATGGAAATATGTGAAATCAAATTTATTAAGTAAAAAATGGAAAATGTTCTAGATTAAAAAAACAGACAAAATAGGCAATATGTCAGCCGCCTGTTATGCAGTATATCCTGAAGGTTTTTTGTTTCAATGGCGGTGGGTATAATTGCAGGCAGTTCTCCATTACTTGTGTAAGGGGGTTTCAACTTTTATGTCTGCGGAGGCTAATTAATATAGCGTTATGTTAATCTGCGGAATGCGGCTTTGTTGTGTTAAACGCTGAGAAAGTTTGCGCTAGCAGTTTGTTTATGCTTTAGAGTGTGATAAGAGAGTGCTATCAACCAATTGGGATAGTTGTTATGGTTTTGGTGTATTTGAAGATACTGTATGCGCGGGGTTTTGGGGCAGAAGGCGGGAGAGCGAGACAAAGGATGGACCAGGTGCTGTGATGTCCGCTAACGGCGTCGGACCCCGAGCGGGACGTTCGGCGAGGAGACGGAGACGGACTCGTGTAGAGCGTCTGGTCGACCACCATTGTTGGTCCAAGGCGGCCGGTCGAGGTGGTCCGAGGGGGTCGCAGGATGAAGAAGAAGGTCCTTGAGCTTCAACGGTTTTTGTGCACGAAAAGATTGAACTTTGATAAGTGTGGCACCTTTTATTTTCCATTTATATTTTATTCTCTTTTAATTATATAGTTCCAGTAATATCCATAAACTGTAAATCATTTAATTACATCTGGTGTATTGTCTGTTATTTGGGCTGGGTGGGGTACCTCACACAGCATCCACACAAACGAATTACCCAGTTTGCCAGGGCCGAGGCTGTTTCCCTAGACGACAGCGGTGGCCGGGGGGGCTACACTTGCATTCAGCTGTTTTTAAACACTTAGTCAATTCCAATACTGTATTTAAACCAAGTTAAATAACTCACTAATGTAGTGCATCTTTATTCTGTATGATTACAGAGACATACATAACTTGAACACAGTGATACAGCTGAGCATACCAGGGAAACCAGCCTTCCCTCCATGAACTCTGTCTACACTTCTCACTGCCTTGGTAAAACAACCAACATCAAAGACCTGACTCACCCAAGACATTCTCTCTTCTCCCCTCCCCCATCGGACAGAAGATACAAAATCAATATTGAGCATTCCCAGGGTTGTTCCCTCCATCGTGACTCTGGGCTGCCACAGCAGTGTAGAAGTTCGTAAAATGCTACCACAGCACCAGCAATCACCAACTGGGTCCAATTCTCGCAGCCGTCTGCAAGGAGCTTGTATGTTCTCCTTATAACCATGTGGATTTCCTCCCAATGCTGTTTCCTGCCACATTCCAAACTCATACAAGCCTGGGTTAGAAAATTGAGGGCATGTTATGTTGGAGACAGAAGCATAGTGGTACTTGCGGGCTGCCTCCAGCACATCTCTGACTGCATTGGTTGTTGATGCAAATGATGCATTTCACTGTATTGCAGTATATATGTGACAAATACCGCTCATCTTTATCTAATCTGTTGTTCACCATGGGTGAGCGGAGATTCAACAGCAGGGGAAGGCAGGGTAACAGTCAGGAGAAAGTTTCTATCCCGTGTTTGACCTGATGTCAGGAAACTTCAGTATCTGGACTTAATATTGACGATTCCCAGGGATAATTCCTCCACCTTTTATTACTACTGTCTCTAGTGGTCTGTCTGGAAGACATGATACTGTTTGATTGCTCTCAGATAGAACAACCAAAAGACCCAAACACTAACCACAGCCTCCGCTTACTCTTGCCCACACTGCACCAGAATATGTGGATTCTGGATTGAGCTCTATAGCCACCTGAGGACTCACCAACAGACAACCCCTTAGAACATCGTACTTGAATTGAGTGATTGCACTAACTACTAGTACCGCTGTCATAATGAAGGCACTAGTCCCCAGAAGTTTGTGTGGCAAACTGCATGATCAATTGGGTGCAACCTTGCTGTGTCCAGATTTGGGTGGTTTGTCTGTCTTCATTCTTTTTGCTGTGGTACAGTGGCCATTTGAAATTTAACCACATTAATAGGTCTGAACTCACACAGACTAGAATGTCAGATTTTCTCTACCAAAGGACATCAAGAAACCAATATTTTTAAAAACAATCTTTTTTTGGTGGTCAGCATTATTAAAGACTAGTCTCTCTTCCACTCATCCAAGATATTTATCAGGAGCACTGCATATGCAGGGCCATTAGAATTGTCAAGGATCCCTTCCATCCATCCCACAATCTCTTTAATCCTCTACCATCGAGCAGAGGTACCGTGGCATTAGGACAAGAACTCTCCAAAAGAAAAACTACTTCTTTCCCCCAGGCCTTCAGACGACTGAACTCCCTGCCACCACCCAGGTCTCACCACATATGAAGCATCAGTAGTGCTAAATTGTTTACTTTTAACTTATGTTGTAAATGCACATTATACTAAAGTCAATCTTGGGGAATACAGCACAGTGCAAAAGCCTTGGGCACATAAATAGACCCAAGGTGCCTAAAAGACTTTTGCACAGTACAGTATTTGTCAACGTGAAGCAGAGGGAGAATTTGTAAATCTGGCTGGAGCAAAGGATGTTGGGAATGGTGAGGGTGGAGTGCCACCGGTGCGGGACAGATGGTAGAGAAGGAGTGTCGGGGGGGGGAGGTGGATGGCATGGATGTAGACATATCCAGCCCTGTCACATTAGTTGAGGTCATTTGATTCCAAATGTCTCTCTGCTGCTTCCTGTTTCCTGCCCTCTCCTTTCCTATTTTCCCAACCATGGTTCCCCTCTCCCTGCCCTCTTCCCACTTTTAGTCCACAACAGAGACCCATATTGGAATCAGGCTTATCATCACTCACGTCATGAAATTAGTTTTTTCTTGCGACAGCAATACAGTGCAATACATAAAATTAGTAGGGTGCAAAAGATTTAGGCATCCTAACTACATATATGTGGCGATGACTTTTGCACAGGAATGTAGCAATTTTATTATTCATTAATTTATTTGTGGTAATATTACTTTATGTGCTGAGGTGTGTTGTGCCCCATGGTCCAGAGAAGCATTGTTTTGTTTGGCGAAGTTAGGTTTCTGGATTACTAGGCAACACACACAAAATGCTAGAGGAATTCAGCAGGTCAGGTAGCATCTATGGAAAACAATAAACAGTCAATGTTCCGGGCCAAGATTACTAACCCAGTATCTTAACTTGGGCGCCACCACTATATACATGTGAACACAAAGGAAAGCTTGGAGTTTGAATGGATGCAGTTTTTGGATCATGGGCTTTCTCAAAGCATTTTGCTCTGTGTGAGTGGGTGGGTGGAATGAGAAAGGGGTTTGTTTTGCTGTTGACTTGTTTTGTAGTAGTGGTTATTGTTGTTGCTTGGGTTGTTCTGTGGAATAATGCAGGCATTGCAATGGGTGATGACACCTGCGATCTGCTCCTAGCACATCCTTGGGTGTGCTGGTTGCTAATGCAAATAATGCATTTCACTGTATATTTCAATATACAAGTGATAAATAAATCAATCTGAATCTGCAAGGATTGATAAAATTCTGAAGCATGGTTACTGCAATAGTAGGCTCCCCCGAGGTGAGGCTTGACCTAGATTGGGAGACCACTTCACTCCATCCACCACAATAAGCAGAATATACCAGTGGCCACACATTTAAATTCAACTTCCTATTCCCATTCCAACATGGCCTCCTCTACTGTAATGATGAGGTCGTTCTCAGGTTAGAGGACCAACACCTCTATTCTGTGGGGGTAGCTTTCAACACGATGGCATGAATATCAATTTCTCTACTTCTTGTAATATCTTCCCTTCTCCCCTTTTTCTCTTTTTCCATTCTCCATTCTGACTCCCTTCTCTTCCCCCTCAGCTGCCCATCATCTCTTTGGTTCCCCTCCTCCTTCCCTTTCTCCAATTATCCACTCTCCTTTCCTATCTCTTACTACTGTCTTTAACCCTTTACCTTTTCCATCCATCACTTTCCAGCTTCCTACTTTGTCTCCCCTCCCCCACACACCTTCCCCTTCACCTGCTCTCACCTATCATCTGCCTGTATGTATTCCTTCCTCTCCCTCCACCTTATTCTGGCTTCTACCCCCTTGTTTTCCAGTCCTGATAAAGGGTCTCAGCTCAAAATGTTGAGTGTTTATTCCTTTCCATAGATGCAACCTGACTTGCCGAGTTCCTGCAGTATCTTGTGTGTGTTGCTCAAGATTTCTGCCACCTGCAAAATCTCACGTCCTCTCCAAGTACTCCAGTGTCCACCCAACATGTGCAAACCATCAACAATGCATCGATTCCAGTTGAGGAATTTTTATTTATCACAAGATGTTTTATAATTACCCGAGAGGGGAGACAATATTTCATCCAAAAGATTTCATTTTGTTCTGGGAGAGAATGAGTCTTGACCTCAGGTCCCAAGGGTGGGAATTGAATCTGAAGTTTCCACCAATACCCCCTCAGTCATCTGTATCTCAGCTTCCATTTGGAGAATTTATGGAGCTTGTACAAAAGGAACCTTTGGAGATGGCTTAATATCTAAGTCACAAGATTCAAAATTGCTTGATGTCATTTTCAGTACACAAGTGTAAAGTAGATACAATAAATATAAATACGTAAGATAGCTTACATACATAGATTGATTTTATGTACATAAAGTGATGCTAAGCACTGGAATGTCTGTACATAAAGTGACTGACACAGAATTGAAAATGAGGGTTCAGAAGGACTCTAGAAAGCACGGCTTAAAACATCACACTCCAAAGCAAATTTAAATAAGGATGCTGGCGATAATTTTCAAGTCAAAGCCCAAGGCCAGCTGTGTGTACAATTCATCACAGCAGAGGCCACATGCTAAATACACTTGAGTTTACTCAGTGATTCTAATTAATTAGGTCTGTACATAAACTTACTTTTATTAAACAGCAGAGGCTGAATTGCCAGAGAAATGTTATAGAAGCCTATTAAAAAGAAATCAATTCACCGAAGCACGGTCTGTGGAATTTAAATCACATCAATGCCAATAAAAATGAAAACTGGTTTGTTTAATCTCCATACATTTGATTTAAACACTGAACAAAATACAATTTGCTACCATCCACAAGAATTACATGCTCCCATTAAACTGCCAGCAGCAGGCTCACTAAACCACAGATTAGACCAGACATTAAGCTGCTGGAAAATAACTTGCAAGTTGAGCTATGGTACTCATTGGTGGCCATCATTGAATGAACATTTAAGAGGGTAGTTTATGCATAGCGGCTCACACAGTTCTTCAAATTTACTGGGTGTGATAGATGTGCACTCTGATACATCAGCAAGTGCCCATTCAATCCAACATCAGGCAATCAAGCAACAGACACAATCCAGCATCAGCCTTCATCCAGCATTAGACTTTATAGGACATTGAACATAGAAAGCTACAGCACATTACAGGCCCTTCAGCCCACAATGTTGTGCCAACCATGTGACCTATTCTAGAAACTGTCCAGATTTACCCTACCATATAGCCCTCTATTTTTCTAAGCTCCATGCACCTCTTTGAGCCTCTTAAAAGATGCTTTTGTATCCACCTCTACCACCGTCACTGGCAGTGCATTCCATGCACCCACCACTCAGAACTTACTCCTGACATCCCCTCTGTACCTACTTCCAAGCACCTTAAAACTATGCCTCCTCGTGTTAGCCATTTCAGCCCTGGGAAAAGCCCCTGGCTAGCCACACAATCAATGCCGCTCGTCGTCTTATAGACCTCTATCAGGTCACCTTCTCATCCTCCATTGCTCCAAGGAGAACAGGCCAAGTTCACTCAATCTATTCTCATAAGGCATGCTCCCCAATCCAGGCAACATCCTTGTAAATCTCCTTTGCACTCTCTCTATAGTATTCACATCCTTCATGTAGTGAGGTGACCAGAACTGAACACAGTACTTCAAGTGGAATCTGACCAAGGTCTTGTATAGCTGTAGCATTACCTCACAGCTCTTGAACTCAATCCCACAGTTGATGAATGTCAACACACCTACGCCTTCTTAACAACACTGTCAACCTGTGCAGCAGCTTTGAGTGTCACATGGACATGGACCCCAAGATCTCTCTGATCCTCCACAGTGCCAAGAGTCTTACCATTAATGCAATACTGTCTTCAAATTTGACTTACCAAAATGAACCACTTCACACTTATGTGTTGAACTCTATCTGCCAGTTCTCAGCTCAGTTCTGCAGCCTCTGACAACTCTCCAGACTATCCACAACACCCCCAGCCTTTGTATCATCAGCAAACTTACTAACCCACCCTTCTGCTTCTTCATCCACATCATTTATAAAAATCACAAAGAGGAGGGGTCCCAGAACTGATCCCTGTGGAACACCACTGGTCACTGACTTCCATGCAGAAATCAAACCATCTACAACCACCCTTTGCCTTCTGTGGGCAGTCAATCTGGATCCACAAAGCAAGGTTTTCTTGGATCCCATGCCTCTGAGTGATCCTTGCATGGAGAACCTTATCAAATGCCTTACTGAAATCCATTAACACTACATCCACTGCTCTACCTTCATCAGCATCAGACTTCATCCAGCACCAGCACCCTTCTTTTTGCCTCTGGTTCAGGTTTGTTCAAAGTTCAAAGTCAATTCAATTATCAAAGTTGTTTATGTCACCATATACTACCCTGAGATTCATTTTCCTGTAGGCATTCGTAGGAGAATAAAGAAATACAACAGAATTTACGAATAACTATTCACAACCAATGTGCAAAAGACAAATGTTCAAATAATAAAAAATAGGGAGAACACGAGTCATATAATCCTTGAAAGTGAGTGTGTTTGTTGTAGAATCAGTTCAGAGTTGAAGTCAATAAAATTATCCACACTAGTTTAGGAGCCTCAAACATCCATTCGCCTGTATTAAACTGAATTGACCACATTACTGCCTATCGTCTGACCTTGAGAATCACTCTTTAGAATTTGTGTGTATTACCATTCTATTATAATTCAGATTAATTTATTCATCACACATTGAAGCTTACAGTGAAATGTGCTGTTTGTATTAACAACCAGCACAACCTAAGGATATGCTGGGGGTAATCCGCAGGTGCCGCTACACCTTCCGGTGCCAACAAAGCATGTCCACATCAGAACAACATGGGCAAAAACAACAACGGCAAAACAAACTACTTTCACACTCTCCTCGAACCCACCCACTCCCTCAAAGTCAAAAGTCAAAGTAAATTTATCGAACTACTTATGTGTTACCAGTAAGATGGAGGCCCGCTTGATCGCAGCGGTTTCTATGGGGCCAACCAAAGGCATTATTGTCTTTTTTAAGCATATGATCGCAAGACCCTGCTGGACATTAACAACTTAAAGTACAGCAGATCTACCCCAACAGCGAGTTACTCATTGGTGGAGAAATTGAACGAGCTGATCATGCCTGTGTCAGGAGTTCGCGAAGGTGGTATGCAGTCTAAAAGTGAGTGATCGTCCCAGTCACTTTTCTTGTGATCACAAGACCCTGTTTGGACACTGTTAATGTGGAATGTTGTAAATTTGATTCACTGATTTATTGGCAGATGTGTCAGTGCACTCCACTGGAGCCAGTGTGGTGCGGTGTCCAAATAGGAGTCGATGCTACCCCCCAGTGTTCGCTCAGACAAGCCATATTGTGTGCATGGACTCAGGGTCTTGGACTTAATTTTCTTGTGTGACTGTGTTTCACTGACAACTTGTATGTGCTTGCTGTATTATAAGTGCTATATGGCCTTGTGTGTGTGACTGTTGGTATTGTGCTTTGCACCTTGGCCCTGAAGTATAGCTGTTCCACTTGGTTGTATTCATGGGTATTCATCTATGGTTGAACGACAAACTTGAACTTGAATTTGAGGTTTATTTTCTTGCAGGCACTTACAGGAAAATAAATATAGAATTTATGAAAAACTACACACAAAGAATAAATATAGAATTTATGAAAAACTACACACAAACAACCAACATGCAACACACACCCAACCACCACCCCCCAGGCCTCCAAACCCAGGACAGGTCATCTCCAGAGCTCCAGTCCTTGGCCCCAGACTCACATGCATTAACTTTTTATTTACATTTTGCAACTTTGGCAACCTTGGATACAATGAAGCGCTCACAGCAAGCTGTCACACACACAGCAAAATTACACTGACTGAGAGATATATAACTGTCAGAATAATTCTGCCATTTGCTGGATCATGTTCTTTGGTCTTTGCATTAATCAGTAGATGGTCAAATGTTCAGGTCAACTGAAAGACGGCACCTTCACTGGAATAGCGAACTCGCATTAGATGCTCACATTTCTGGGTCGGGTCTGAGTGTTGCTCTGAAATTCCAGCATCTGCAGAATCTTGTGTTTAAAACTGGTCATTGATGAAGGGACTTGACCAAAAACATCGACTGTTTAGTTCTTTCCAAACATACTGCCTGTTCTGCTGAGTTCCTCCAACATTTTGTGTGCGTTGCTCTGCAGAATCTCATGTTTACCTCATTATTTATGGGTTATTGCCCTGTTTATTTGGTAATTTATAGTAATACTTGCACTGTACTGCTGCTACAGAACAACAAATTTTATGGCATGCAAGTCAGTGATTAAAAAATCTTGCTTCTGATTGTGGAATGTTTAAATCATTTATGATTGGGAACCAACACAGGCTGCGCCACCCCGTGGTAGACACAGGCCATTATAGCTACACTGCAATCCTAATTCCAACAATGCAGGCTGCAATGCACGCACTAGAATTTACTGCAGTAGTCAGAGGGTGACATTAACTTGCCTCCAAGTGATCGTAAAGGAGGTGAAAAACAGAAAGAGACAAATTAATTAATTACATAAGTGTGATAATTAACAAGCTTAAGAATCACTGGATTTTTGCATGAGGCTCTCTTTTGGTCAGGGCTGACCTTGGATGTTACATCCTAGCTGTCTACATGATATGCAAGTCAGGGCAGTACAATATGGAGAGCAAGCTGTCGCCCGTGCAGCAGGCTCTTCCTTTCCACACAGTTGATGAATCCAAAGGAATAGCTAAGACTGATACAGTTTGGCACCAGTGGCATCACAGCAGTTGTTAGTCAGCATTGAACTCAATGTAGGACTGCTTAAGGGAATCCAGCTCCGGATTGTCCCTTGGGGTTTACTCCCGAAGCCTTCCCCATGAGTGGGTATAGCCGCAAAGCTGTGGAGGTTTGAGATCAGAGCTTTCCTTCTCCTATACGAGCTGTCAACCACAGCAGACGAGCTCCAGCTGCCTGAAGTGGCTGGTTTTAAGGCGCCAATAACTCACCTTTGCCCCTTCTGATTTTTGCACTAGTGAAATTCTTACCTTGGCTGCAAAGCTCCCACTCTCTGATCAGATTCCTTCTTCCTTAGCCCTTTATTTCTTCCATCTATCACCTCCCAGTTTCTCACTTCATCCACCCCCCCCCCCGCCCGCCTGCCCACCCACCTGATCTCACCCATCAGCTTGTACTCCTTCCTCTCCTCTACCTTCTTATGCTGGCTTCTTCCCCCTTCTGGGCACCATGGTGGCATAGTGGTTAGCATGACTCTGTTACAGATTGGGGCGTTAAGTTGCTACATCCTCTGTAAGGAGTCTCTGTACATCCTCCCCGTGGAATGTGTGGGTTTCCTCCCACACTCCAAAGATGTAGCAGTTAGTAAGTTAGTCAATGTAAATTGTCCTGTAATTAGGTGAAGTTAAATCGGAGTTGTTGAACGTTGCTAGGGTGGCACGGCTCAAAGGGACGGAAGGGCCTATTCCTCGCAGTATCTCCAAATAAATAATAAATCCCAATGAAGGGTCTCAGCCTGTAACATCAATTGTTTATTTTTCTCCATAGATGCTGCCTGACCTGCTGAGTTCCTCCAGCATGTTGTTTCCAGCATCTGCAGAATCTCTTGTGTTTGCATTCTATTTAGTTGTATAGTTCTATTCAGATACCAGCCATTTAACAGCTAGCTCTCTTAAAAGGCACATAATAAAATATATTCACAATAGAAATTAGAGCACCAGATGCCTGTTCTGCCAGGGGTGTAAAAGTCACACTCAACAGGATTAGTTACAATGCTCAGGATGGAGATTGTGGCCTTAAGAACCTGCTTAAGTGCTGTACTATTCTATGACTATGTCTCATACCTTATTCCACCCTTCCCCTCCTTGACATTTCTTTTCTGTTCAGCCCATACAACACAACTTGTCCGTAAATTGCAGAACAACAAGGTGCTGGAGAAGGCAAGTTTAATATACACGCAAGTACAGCCATCCGAAACAGCATTCCTCTGGGGCCAAGGTGCAAAGACAATACCAACAACCACACATAGCACATATAATTACGATAGCAGAAAACCAGTCACAAAAAATATATGATTAATAATATAGCCCAAGTCCCTGAGTGTCATGATCTATAGATTGACAGCGCATAGAAGCTGTCCTGGAACCTCGTTCTGTAAGAACAAACCCCCACAGAATTCTAATCTCATGCAAGTGCAGCTGTAGACGAGAGCAATTCAGTTTGTCTTCCACCAAGTGAACACTGGAGAGCAGCCCCGACCCCAGCGTGGAATCCACTGGCACACAGCCAGCTTCAGTCTTTCCTTTCCTGGCTTCCGCAAAAAGCAACCCCAAGACATCAAGGCCTTGTCCATGCTACAACCGAGGCAAAGCAGCTCACGTGCAGTCAGTCTCGCCAATAAACCAGGGAATCAGACTTACAGTTTTCAACATTACCAATATCCAACCAGGTCTTGCAATCACCACAAAAATGTCCAAGATAATCACCTCCACCACCCGTTGGACTGCGCTCAGAGGTTTGCAGAAATGTTAAAGAGATAAAGAGGGGTGAAGGGAAGGAAAAAATCACGCTGGTAATTCCTCATCAAGTGAGTGGTGAATCTTCAGAAACTCAGTTGTGAGTTTATTCAAAACAAAGTTTGAAAGATTTCCAGATTTTAAGGGAATCAGGGGATATGATTCAATGCAGGACAGTGGAGCAAGATCTTGGTTAACCTATGACATTTAAAAAAACTCTTAGATAGGTACATGGATGATAGGAAAATGGAGGGCTATGTAGAAGGAAGAGTTAGATTGATCTTAGAGTAGGTTAAAAGGTCGGCACAACATCATAGCCCAAAATGCCTGTACTGTGCTGTAATGTCCTATGTTCAATGAAACTGAGTCAGTGTTAAAGGAGCAAAGGAATTCTGAAGAGCTGTAGGAACACTTCACACACAGTAATCTGCAGGGAAATGGATGGTCAGGAACATGTAAGCATGTAAGAATCAGGAGCAGGAGGAGGTGAACACATCATGCACTGTGCCCATATATGAAATAAACTCAGAATCCAGTCAAAGTGTGGATATAGAAATTTGGCGATGACTGCAAGTGAAAAGGAACATGCACAGAGGGGGAAATGGGGAAAGTTAATACCATTCCAGTTCTGAGCTGAATCTTCAGTACCAAGGGAGTGAATCGCTATTGCAAGAGCTGTATTTTAGGAGAAACTTTAAACTGAACCTCAGTCCCTTTCTCTCAAGGGAATATAAAAGATCACATGATGTTGGCCTGGAGAATCAGGGAGGGTTCTCCTGGTAACATATAACCATATAACAATTACAGCACGGAAACAGGCCATCTCAGCCCTTCTAGTCCGTGCCGAACTCTGAGGCTACATCCACACTACACCGGATAATTTTGAAAACGAAGCTTTTTCTCTTTGTTTTGACCCTCCGTCCACACTGAAACGGCATTTTCATACCCTGAAAACAAAGCTTTTCTAAAACACTCTCTAGAGTGTGTAAATTTGAAAACGATTGTTCAGCGTTGCAGTGTAGACGGGGTAAACAGAGATATCTGAAAACACAACAACAATGCTTTTTCTGCTTGGTACTGCGCAAGCACTGCCGGACGGCTGTTATAACGCGCAGTCGGTGCGAACGGCGTGAGAGTTAAATGGTAAAGTGAGCTTTTTTGACTAGATCCCCTAAATTGATTTGATTGAGTCTATCTTTAAAAATATTAATGTCAGAAGTACTGCATAGGTCTGGCGGCAGAAGATTCCACTCTCTTGTTGATCTTGGGTAGAGGACGGCTTCATGCATGTGTTGTTTACTTTATTGTCTATGTTAATAGTTTGTTTGGAATTAAACATCTCCACTGCTCTGCTGACTTTGTAGTTTTTGTAACTCGCAGAAACAGCTCGACTTCATTGTCTGTCTAAACGAAGAAGTCCGGTCTGATTTTTCCAACCGAGGTTTTCTTTGTATTCCTCGAAGACATTGTTGAAAACTTTCTTTCGCTGTTGTTGTTGGTACTTTAGTTTTTGACCAACGGCAACAGCACAACGCCGCCACGGAAACGTAAATATTATACCATTTCCTCTTTGCTCGTTTTCTGTAGATGTGTCTGCACATGCCCAGTAGGAGTAGATTCGCCCAAATATCCGTTTTAGTGCGGACAGAGATATTTTGAAAAACGCGTAGTGTGGACGCCTGTCATTTTTACTCGAAACCAGCATTTTCAAAATTATCCGGTCTAGTGTGGACGTAGCCTTACTCTCACCTACTGCTGCCGACCTGCACTCAGCCCATAACCCTCCATTCCTTTCCTGTCCATATAGCTATCCAATTTAACTTTAAATGATAACATCGAACCTGCCTCAACCACTTCTGCTGGAATCTCATTCCACACAGCTACCACTCTCTGTGTAAAGAAGTTCCCCTTCGTGTTACCCCTAAACTTTTGCCCTTTAACTCTCAACTCATGTCCTCTTGTTTGAATCTCCCCCACTCTCAATGGAAAAAGCAATGTCTGATGTTGTCCCCTCAGCCAGCATCACAAAAGCAGATTACCTGGTCGTTATCATAGTTGTAGTCCCATGCCTGCCAAATGCAATTGGTTGCTACAGTTCATTCAACAGAGGCTACATTTCTAAACTCTTTCAGTGTAAACGCTTGATGATGGTCTGAGGTGGTGAAAGGGATACAAGAAATGATATCCTTCTGAGACAGCAAATTTTGATTTCAACAAATCTGTAGAAGTATTTAATTATTTAGAGATGCAGCTCTACTAGCCCTACGACCAATTAACCGACTAACTGGTACATCTTTGGAATGTGGGAGGAAACTGAACACCTGGATGAAACCTATGTGCTCACAGGAAGGACGTACAAGCGGGCAGGTTTGCTAGAGCTGTTGGGAGTGATTTAAAATAATATGGCTGGAGATGGGAACCAGTATGACAGAGCTGAGGATGAGACAGCAGGTTTACAAGTAGACAATGTAATATGCAATATGAATAGGTACAACTGCAGACAGAGGAAAGAGTTAAATTGTACCACAGAGGCAAAATTCATAAGGGCGAAGAATACCAGACCTAAGGCGCTGTATTTAAATGCACGTAGCATTCAGAATAAGGTTGACGGAACTTGTGGTGCAGTTAGAGATTGGTTGGTATGTGGGCATCACTGAGTTGTGGCTGAAAGAATGCCATAGTTGGGAGTTTAACATCAAAGGATATATGTTGTATCAAAAGGACAGGCAAGAAGGCATAGGTGCTGTGGCTCTATTGGTAAGAGATGAAACTACACCTTTAGAAAGAACACAGAAATCTACAGCACATTACAGTTTTTTCGGCCACAATATTGTGCCAACCTTGTTACCTACTCTAGAAAATGCCTAGAATTCCCCTAGTGCATAGCCCTCCATTTTTCTAAGTTCCATGTACTTATCTAAGAGTCTCTTAAAAGACCCTAAAGTATCCGCTTGCACCACTGCCACCGGCAGTGCACTCCACGCATCCACCAGTCTGTGTGTGGAAAAACTTACCCCTGACAACCCCTCAGTACCTATTGCCAAGCACCTTAAAACTACGGCCCCTCGTCATTAGCCATTTCAGCCCTGGGAAGAAGTGTCTGGCTATCTACACGATCAATGTCCCTCATCATCTTGTACACCTTTATCAGGTCACCTCTTATCCTCCGTCACTCCAAGGAGAAAAGGCCAAGTGCACTCAACCTATTCTTATACGGTACATCCTCCAATCCAGGCAACATCCTTGTAACTCTCTCTATAGTATCCACATCCTTCCTGTAGTGAGGTGACCAGAACTGAGCAGTACTCCAAGTGGGGTCTGAACAAGGTCCTATATAACATTACCTCATAGCTCTTGAACTGGATCCCATGGTTGATGAATCCCAAAACATCATATGCCTTCTTAACAACACTGTAAACTCAGAAGGAGGTGACATAGGGTCAGAGAATGTCGAATCTTTATGAGTCAAGCTAAGAAACTGCAAGAGTGAAAAAACCATTATGGGAATCATATATAGGCCTCCAAATAGTAACCAAGATGTGGGGTTGAGACTGCAAAGGGAGCTGGAATGTAATAAGGGTAATGTAACAATTGTAATGGGGGAGTTGAAAATTCGAGATTGATCATCACCGAGGAGGATGTTAGAAGGGCCTTCCTGAAGATAAATCCAAGGAAGGCAACAGGCCCAGATGGCGTCTCGGGATGGGTTCTCCTGGCCTGTACAAGCGAGTTAGCTGGAGTGTTTGCTGACATCATCAACTGCTCCTTGCTTCAGTCGAAGATCCCTTCGTGTTTTAAGAAGGTAACGATAATCCCAGTGCCGAAGAAGAACAAGGTGGCATGCCTGAATGACTATTGACCTGTGGCTCTGACATCAATTGCTATGAAGTGCTTCGAGAGATTGGTTATGGCACACATCAACCACAGCCTACCAGACAACTTCGACGCTTTGCAATTCGCCTACCAGAGCAACAGGTCAATGGCAGATGCCATCTCTCTGGCCCTACATTCTTCCTTAGAACATCTGAGAATAAAGATGCATATGTGAGGCTCCTTTTCATTAACTACAGCTCTGCCTTTAATACCATCATTCCAAATAAACTGATTCCTAAGCTCCGGAACCCGGGGCTTAGCACTCAGATCTGCAGCTGGATCTTTAACTTCCTCACAGACAGGACCCAGGCTGTAAGAATAGGGGACAAGCTCTCCTCTACAATCACACTGAGCACCGGTGCCCCACAAGGCTGTGTACTCAGCCCCCTGCTGTACTCACTGTACAGCCATGATTGTGTAGCCAAGTTTCCATTGAACTCAATATATAAGTTTGCTGATGACACCACAATTGTAGGCCATATCTCGGGGAATGATGAGTTTGAGTACAGGGAGGAAATTAAGAACCTGGTGGCATGGTGCGAAGATAATGACCTCTCTCTCAACGTCAGCAAGATGGAAGGAATTGGTTGTTGACTTCAGAAGGAGTAGCGCAAGTGGAACAGGTCAAAAGCTTTAAGTTCCTCCGGGTCAATATTACAAATGACCTGACTTGGTCCAGCCAAGCAGAGTCCACTGCCAAGAAGGCCCACCAGTGCCTTTACTTCCTGAGAAAGCTAAAGAAATTTCGCCTGTCCCCTAAAACCCTCACTAATTTTTATAGATGCACCGTCGAAAGCATTCTTCTAGGGTGCATCACAACCTGGTATGCAAGGTGTCCTGTTCAAGACCAGAAGAAGCTGCAGAAGATCGTGAACACAGCCCAGCACATCACACAAACCAATCTTCCGTCCTTGGACTCACTCTACACTGCACGCTGTCAGAGCAGTGCTGCCAGGATAATCAAGGACTCGACCCACCCAGCCAACACACTTTTCATCCCGCTTCCCTCCGAGAGAAGGCTCAGGAGCTTGAAGACTCGTATGGCCAGATTTGGGAACAGCTTCTTTCCAACTGTGATAAGACCGCTGAACGGATCCTGACCCAGATCTAGGCCGTACCCTCCAAATATCTGGACCTGCCTCTCGGTTTTTTTTTTTTTTTTTTTTTGCGCACTATCTTACTTCCCCTTTTCTATTTTCTATTTATGATTTATAATTTAAATTTTTAATATTTACTACTGATTTGTACTCCAGGGAGCGTGAAGCGCAGAATCAAATATCGCTGTGATGATTGTACGTTTTAGTATCAATTGTTTGGCGACAATAAAGTAAAGTAAAATGCAAGGGGATTGAGAAAATCAGGTTGGTGTCAGACCACAATAGAGAAAACCTGTTGAATGCATACGAGATGGACTTTCAGAACAGTGTTCTCAGGGAAAGGCTACCTTAGATGGGCTGTTGTGTAATAACCCAGATCTTATTAGGGAACTTAATGTAAAAGTGATAATAATATGATTGAATTCATGCTGTAATTTGAGAGGGAGAAGCACAAGTCACATGTATCAGTACTGCAATGGAATAAAGGGGATTACAGAGGCATGAGAGAGGTGCTTCCCCAGGTGGATTGGAGGAGGATACTGGTGGGGATGATGGCAGAACAGAGGTGGCTGAAGTTTCTGGGAATAGTTTCACAAGGCGCAGGATAGATATGTCCCACAGAAGTTCTCAAGTGGCAGAGGTAGGGAGCCGTGGCTGACAAGGGAAGTCAAGGACTGCAAAAAAGCCAAGGAAACGACATATAGAACATAGAATAGTACAGCACAGTACAGGCTCTTTGGCCCACAATGTTGTGCCAACCCTCAAACCCTGGCTCCCATATAACCCCCCACCTTAAATTCCTCCATACATCTGTCTAGTAGTCTCTTAAACTTCACTAGTGTATCTGCCTCCACCACTGACTCAGGCAGTCCATTCCACACACCAACCACTCTGAGTAAAAAAGCTTCCTCTAATATCCCCCTTGAACTTCCCACCCCTTACCTTAAAGCCATGTCCTCTTGTATTGAGCAGTGATGCCCTGCGGAAGAGGTGCTGGCTATCCACTCTATCTATTCCTCTTATTATCTTGTATACCTCTATCATGTCTCCTCTCATCTTCCTTCTCTCCAAAGAGTAAAGCTCTAGCTCCCTTAATTTCTGATCACAATGCATAATCTCTAAACCAGGCAGCATCCTGGTAAATCTCCTCTGTAGCCTTTCCAATGCTTCCACATCCTTCCTATAGTGAGGCAACCAGAACTGGACACAGTACTCCAAGTGTGACCTAACCAGAGTTTTATAGAGCTGCATCATTACATCACGACTCTTAAACTCTAGCCCTCAACTTATGAAAGCCAACACCCCATAAGCTTTTTTAACTACCCTATCCACCTGTGAAGCAACTTTCAGGGATCTGTGGACATGTACCCCGAGATCCCTCTGCTCCTCTACACTACCAAGTATCCTGCCATTTATTTTGTACTCTGCCTTGGAGTTTGTCCTTGCAAAGTGTACCACCTCACACTACTCCAGGCTGAACTCCATCTGCCACTTCTCAGCCCACTTCTGCATCCTATCAATGCCCCTCTGCAATCTTTGACAATCCTCTACACTATCTACAACACCACCAACCTTTGTGTCATCTGCAAACTTGCCAACCCACCCTTCTACCCCCACATCCAGGTCGTTAATAAAAATCACAAAAAGTAGAGGTCCCAGAACAGCTCCTTGTGGGACACCACTAGTCACAACCCTCCAATCCGAATGTCCTCCCTCCACTACGACCCCCTGCTTTCTGCAGGCAAGCCAATTCTGAATCCACCTGGACAAATTTCCCTGGATCCCATGCCTTCTGACTTTCTGAATAAGCCTACTGTGTGGAACCTTTTCAAATGCCTTACTAAAATCCATATAGATCACATCCACTGCACTACCCTCATCTATATGCCTGGTCACCTCCTCAAAGAACCCTATCAGGCTTGTTAGACACGATCTGCCCTTCACAAAGTCATGCTGACTGTCCCTGATCAGACCACTATTCTCTAAATGCCCATAGATCCTATCTCTAAGAATCTTTACCAACAGCTTTCCCAGCACAGACGTAAGGCTCACTGGTCTATAATTACCCGGACTATCCCTACTACCATTTTTGAACAAGGGGACAACATTCGCCTCCCTCCAATCCTCCGGTACCATTCCTGTGGACAACGAGGACACAAAGATCCTAGCCAGAGGCTCAGCAATCTCTTCTCTCGCCTCGTGGAGCACCCTGGGGAATATTCCGTCAGGCCCCGGGAACTTATCCATCCTAATGCATTTTAACAACTCCAACACCTCCTCTCCCTTAATATCAACATGCTCCAGAACATCAACCTCACTCATATTGTCCTCACCATCCTCTCATTGGTGAATACCGAAGAGAAGTATTCATTGAGGACCTCACTCACTTCCACAGCCTCCAGGCACATCTTCCCACCTTTATCTCTAATCGGTCCTACCTTCACTCCTGTCATCCTTTTGTTCTTCACATAATTGAAGAATGCCTTGGGGTTTTCCTTTACCCTACTCTCCACGGCCTTCTCATGCCCCCTTCTTGCTCTCCTCAGCCCCTTCTTAAGCTCCTTTTTTGCTTCCCTATATTTCTCAATAGACCCATCTGATCCTTGCTTCCTAAACCTCAAGTATGCTGCCTTCTTCCACCTGACGAGATTTTCCACCTCACTTGTCACCCTACCATTCTTTATCTTCCTCACTGGGACAAATTTATCCCTAACAACCTGCAAGAGATCTCTGAACATCGACCACATGTCCATAGTACATTTCCCTGCAAAAACATCATCCCAATTCACACCCACAAGTTCTAGCCTTATAGCCTCATAGTTTGCCCTTCCCCAATTAAAAATTTTCCTGTCCTCTCTGATTCTACCCTTTTCCATGATAATGCTAAAGGCCAGGGAGCGGTGGTCACTGTCCCCCAGATGCTCACCCACTGAGAGATCTGTGACCTGACCCGGTTCATTACCTAGTACTAGATCTAGTATGGCATTCCTCCTAGTCGGCCTGTCAACATACTGTGACAGAAATCCATCCTGGACACACTTAAACTCTGCCCCATCTAAACTCTTGGAACTAATCAGGTGCCAATCAATATTAGGGAAGTTAAAGTCACCTATGATAACAACCCCGTTATTTTTGCACCTTTCTAAAATCTGCCTCCCAATCTGCTTCTCGGTATCTCTGCTGCTACCAGGGGGCCTACAGAATACTCCCAATGGAGTAACTGCTCCCTTCCTGTTCCTGACTTCCACCCATACTGACTCAAAAGAGGATCCTGCTACATTACCCACCCTTTCTGTAGCTGTAATAGTATCCCTGACCAGTAATGTCACCCCTCCGCCCCTTTTTCTGCCTTCGCTATCCCTTTTAAAGCACTGAAATCCAGGAATATTGAGAATCCATTCCTGCCCTGGTGCCAGCCCAGTCTCTGTAATGGCCACTACCTCATAATTCCATGTATGTATCCAAGCTCTCAGTTCATCACCTTTGTTCCTGATGCTTCTTGCATTGAGGTACACACACCTCAGCCCTTCCACCTTACTATCTTTACACCGTTTATTCTGCTTCTCTTTCCTCAAAGCCTCTCTATATGTTAGATCTGGCTTTACTCCATGCACTTCTTTCACTGCTCTATCGCTCTGGGTCCCATCCCCCTTGCAACTTAGTTTAAACCCTCCCAAACCATGTTAGCAAACCTACCTGCAAGGATATTGCTCCCCCTTGAATTCAGGTGCAACCCATCCAATCTGTACAGGTCCCACCTTCCCCAGAAGAGATCCCAATGGTCCAAAAATCTAAAACCCTGCTCCCTACACCAACTCCTCAGCCACGCATTCAACTGCCATCTCCTCCAATTCTTACCATCACTGTCACGTAGCACTGGCAGCAATCCTGAGAACGCCACCCTTGAGGTCCTGTTCTTCAGCCTTCTGCCTAGTTCCCCAAACTCACACTTCAGGACCTCATCCCTTTTCCTGCCTATGTCGTTGGTACCAACATGTATCACGACTTCTGGTTGCTTTCCCTCTCGTACCAGGATGTCGTGCACCAAGTCAGAGACATCCTGGACCCTGGCACCCGGGAGGCAACAAACCATGCGGGTGTCCTTCAAATGTCCACAAAAACTCCTGTCTGCTCCCCAACTATAGAGTCTCCCATGACGACAGCTCCTCTCTTCTCCGTCCCACCCTTCTGTACCACAGGGTCAGACTCAGTGCCGGAGGCCCTGCCACCGTGGCTCACACCTGGTCGGTCGTCCCCGTCAACAGTATCCAGGACGGTAAACTTATTATTCAGGGGAATGGCTACAGGGGTGCTCTGCACTACCTGTCTGCTTGCACTACCTGTCTGCTCACCTTCGCTTTCCCTTCTCTGACTGTCACCCAACGACCTGCTTCCGACAGCCTAGGTGTGACTACCTCCCTGTAACTCTCATCTATGACTGTCTCATTCTCCCTTATGAGTTGAAGGTCATCCAGCTGCTGCTCCAGATTCCTTATATGGTCTTCCAGATCGCCCAGCCATATGCACTTCTGGTAGATGTGACTCTGCGGGAGAGGGGCGTTCCCCCAAGACTGCCACATCTCACATGAGAGGCACATCACCGTCTCAGGAGGCATTGTAAAGACTAACTACGAGCAAGCTCGTCCTCCGCCTCTTCTCGTCGAAGCCTCTCGAGTCAAAGCCTCAAAGCTCCACTCCTTCACTGGCCCACTCACTCACTGGCCGCTTTCCACAGCAAACGGGAGCAAAAGTGAGTGGGAAGTTGGATGATTAGGAAGCTTTTAAAATTAACAGAAAGCAACTAAAAAAGCTATAAGGGAAAAGGAAAAGATTAAATATGAAGGCAAACTTGTTGATAATATAAAGCAGGATTCTAAAGGTCTTTTGTTCTATAAAGAATAAAAGGGAGGTGAGAGTTGATATTGGGCTACTGGAAAATGAAGCTGGTGTGGTAGTAACGAGGGACAAAGAAGTGGCAGATGACTTAATAAGTACTTTGCTTCAGCTTTCACTGTGGAAGACACTAGCAGCGTGCCAGAGGTCCGTGAGTGTCAGGGAACAGGAGTGAGTGCCACTGCTATTACAAAGTAAAAAGTGCTGGGCAAGGTGGATAAAGCACCCGACCCAGATGGACTACATCCTGAAAGAGGTTGCTGAAGAGATAATGGATGCATTGATCATGATCTTTCAAGAATCACTTGACTCTGGCATGGTCCCGGAGGACTGGAAAATTGCAAATGTCACTCCTTTCTTTAAGAAGGGAGGAAGACAAAAGAGGAAATTTTTAGGCCACTCAGTGATTGGCAAAGTGTTGGGAGTCTATTTTTCAGGATAAGGTTTCGAGGTACTTGGAGACTAATGATAAAATAAATCAAAGTCAGCATGGTTTCTGTGAAAGGAAATCTTTCATGACAAATTTGTTAGTGTTCTTTGAGGAAGTAACAAGCATGATGGAAAAGGAGAGGCAGTGGATGTCTTCTACTTCGATTTTCAGAAGTTGTTTGTTAAGGTGCCACACATGAGGCTGCCTAACAAGATAAAATCTTATGGTATGACAAGAAATATACTGACAAGGGTAGAGAAATGGCTGACAGACAGAAGGAAGGAAGTGGGAATAAAAGGGGCCCTTTCTGGTTGGCTGCCAGTGACTAGTGGTGCTTCTCAGGGGTCAGTATTGGGACAACTAATTTTCACATTGTTTGTCAATGATTTAGAAAATGGAATTGATGACTTTGTGGCAAAATTTGCAGATAAACTGAAAATAAGTGAAGGGGTAGGTAGTGCTGAGGAAGCAATGCAATTGCAGCAGATGGAATACAGTGTTGGGAAATGAGAATGCACTTTGGTGAAAGGTACAATAGTGCAGACTATTATCTAAATGGGGAGAAGGTTCAAACTTCAGAGGTGCAGAGGGACTTAGGAGTCCTTGTGCAACACTCCCAGAAGATTAATTCACAGGTTGAATCTGTGGTAAAGAAAGCAAATGCAATGTTGGCATTTATTTTAAAGAGAATATAATAGAAAAACAAGGAGATAATGCTGAAGCTTTATAAGACACTAATCAGGCCACACTTGGAGTATTGTTAACAGTTTTGGGCACCTTTATCTCAAACAGGATGTATTGTCATTGGAGGGAGTCCAGAGGAGGATCACGAGGATGATTTTGAGAATGAAGGGGTTAACATATGAGGAGCATTTGGCAGCTTTGGGCCTATATTCACTGGAGTTCATGTGTGGGGATCTCTTTGAAACCTACCAAATGTTGAAAGGACTAGATAAGGTGGAGGTGGAGAGATGTTTCCGGTGGTAGAGGTATCCAGAACTAAAGGGCACAGCCTCAAAGTTGAGGGGTGACTTCTTAAGAACAAAAGTAAGGAAGAATTTTTTTAGCCAAAGGGTAGAATTTTTTTTAGCCAAAGAGTTGTGAATCTGTGGAGTGATCTGCCACGGACTGCAGTGGCGGCCAAGTCCGTGGGTATATTTATAGCAGAAGTTGATGGATTCCTGATTGGTTGGAGAATAAAGGGATATGGTGAGAGGGCTGGTATATGAGGTTGAATGGGATCTCAGTTCAGCCATGATGAAATGACAGAGTGGACTCGATGGGCCTAATTCTGCTCCTATATTTTGTGGTCTTACTTAGCTGATGCTCATCTCAAAGCGTTCTCAAAACTGGATCAGTCTTGTCACTGATGTCCTTGTGTTAATTGTTAACACCCCACATATTTTCACCCACCTAACTTGATTTTGCATCACTAACAGAAACACTGCACCTCCTGCTAGCCGTTCCTTGGCCTGCTGTTTAGATGCCCCAACTCAATCACTCTTTTGTCTCATTAGTGTCTCTGGACACCAAATTTTAATCAAGTCCACAATGAGCCCAACAAGATGTAATGAACTTCTGGTTGGCAGCACAGGATGTGTTCAGCATTGGAGTGAACACCAATGCTGTGGAGCCTTAATTACCAACTCATTGTGTGCTTACGTCAAAAGCAATAGTATTCATCTCTTTCAAAAGAACCAGAAGAAGCATCTTAAGACCATAAAACATATGAGCAGAATTTAGCCATTCAGTCCATTGAGTGCTCTGCCCTTCCATCACTGCTGATTTATTATCCTCCTCAACCCCTTTCCTGCCTTTGGTTTCTCTCCATAACTTTCGACCCCTTTACTAATCAAGCACCAACAAACAAAGAAACATAGAAAATAGGTGCAGGAGTAGGCCATTCGGCCCTTCGAGCCTGCACCGCCATTTATTATGATCATGGCTGATCACTCAACTCAGAACCCCGCCCCAGCCTTCCTTCCATACCCCCTTACCCCCGTAGCCACAAGGGCCATATCTAACTCCCCCTTAAATATAGCCAATGAACTGGCCTCAACTGCTTCCTGTGGCAGAGAATTCCACAGATTCAGCACTCTCTGTGTGAAGAAGTTTTTCCTAATCTCGGTCCTAAAAGGCTTCCCCTCTATCCTCAAACTGTGGCCCCTCGTTCTGGACTTCCCCAACATCGGGAACAACCTTCCTGCATCTAGCCTGTCCAATCCCTTTAGGATCTTATACGTTTCAATCAGATCCCCCCTCAATCTTCTAAATTCCAACGAGTACAAGCCCAGTTCATCCAGTCTTTCTTCATATGAAAGTCCTGCCATCCCAGAAATCAATCTGGTGAACCTTCTTTGTACTCCCTCTATGGCAAGGATGTCTTTCCTCAGATTAGGGGACCAAAACTGCACACAATACTCCAGGTGGGGTCTCACCAAGGCCTTGTACAACTGCAGTAGTACCTTCCTGCTCTTGTACGAGAATCCCCTCGCTATAAATGCCAGTATACCATTCGCCTTTTTCACCGCCTGCTGTACCTGCATGCCCACTTTCAATGACTGGTGTATAATGACACCCAGGTCTCATTGCACCTCCCCTTTTCCTAATCGGCCACCATTCAGATAATAATCTGTTTTCCTATTTTTGCCACCAAAGTGGATAACTTCACATTTATACACATTAAATTGCATCTGCCATGAATTTGCCCACTCACCCAACCTATCCAAGTCACCCTGCATCCTCTTAGCATCCTCCTCACAGCTAACACTGCCCACCAGCTTCGTGTCATCCGCAAACTTGGAGATGCTGCATTTAATTCCCTTATCCAAGTCATTAATATATATTGTAAACAACTGGGGTCCCAGCACTGAGCCTTGTGGTACCCCACTAGTCACCGCCTGCCATTCTGAAAAGGTCCCGTTTATTCCCACTCTTTGCTTCCTGTCTGCTAAACAACTCTCCACCCACACCAATACCTTACCCCCAATACCATGTGCTTTAAGTTTGCACACTAATCTCCTGTGTGGGACCTTGTCAAAAGCCTTTTGAAAATCCAAATATACCACATCCACAGGTTCTCCCCTATCCACTCTACTAGTTACATCCTCAAAAAATTCTATGAGATTCATCAGACATGATTTTCCTTTCACAAATCCATGCTGACTTTGTCCGATCATTTCACCGCTTTCCAAATGTGCTGTTATCACATCCTTGATAACTGACTCCAGCAGTTTCCCCACCACCGATGTTAGGCTAACCGGTCTATAATTCCCTGGTTTCTCTCTCCCTCCTTTTTTAAAAAGTGGAGTTACATTAGCCACCCTCCAATCCTCAGGAACTAGTCCAGAATCTAACGAGTTTTGAAAAATTATCACTAATGCATCCACTATTTCTTGGGCTACTTCCTTAAGCACTCTGGGATGCAGACCATCTGGCCCTGGGGATTTATCTGCCTTCAATCCCTTCAATTTACCTAACACCACTTCCCTACTAACATTTATTTCGCTCAGTTCCTCCATCTCACTGGACCCTCTGTCCCCTACTATTTCTGGAAGATTATTCATGTCCTCCTTAGTGAAAACAGAACCAAAGTAATTATTCAATTGGTCTGCCATGTCCTTGCTCCCCATAATCAATTCACCTGTTTCTGTCTGCAGGGGACCTACATTTGTCTTTACCAGTCTTTTCCTTTTTACATATCTATAAAAGTTTTTACAGTCCGTTTTTATGTTCCCTGCCAGTTTTCTCTCATAATCTTTTTTCCCCTTCCTAATTAAGCCCTTTGTCCTCCTCTGCTGGACTCTGAATTTCTCCCAGTCCTCAGGTGAGCCACTTTCTCTGGCTAATTTGTATGCTTCTTCTTTGGAATTGATACTATCCCTAATTTCTTGTCAGCCACGGGTGCACTACCTTCCTTGATTTATTCTTTTGCCAAACTGGGATGAACAATTGTTGTAGTTCATCCATGCAACCTTTAAATGCTTGCCATTGCATATCCACCGTCAATCCCTTAAGTGTCATTTGCCAGTCTATCTTTGCTAATTCACGTCTCATACCTTCAAAGTTACCCCTCTTTAAGTTCAGAACCTTTGTTTCTGAATTAACTATGTCACTCTCCATCTTAATGAAGAATTCCACCATATTATGGTCACTCTTACCCAAGGGGCCTCTCACGACAAGATTGCTAATTAACCTTTCCTCATCGCTCAAAACCCAGTCCAGAATAGCCTGCTCTCTAGTTGGTTCCTCGACATGTTGGTTCAAAAAACCATCCCGCATACATTCCAAGAAATCCTCTTCCTCAGCACCCTTACCAATTTGGTTCACCCAACCTACATGTAGATTGAAGTCACCCATTATAACTGCTGTTCCTTTATTGCACACATTTCTAATTTCCTGTTTAATACCATCTCCGACCTCACTACTACTGTTAGGTGGCCTGTACACAACTCCCACCAGCGTCTTCTGCCCCTTAGTGTTACGCAGCTCTACCCATATTGATTCCACATCTTCCCGGCTTATGTCCTTCCTTTCTATTGCGTTAATCTCTTCTTTAACCAGCAACGCCACCCCACCTCCCCTTCCTTCATGTCTATCCCTCCTGAATATTGAATATCCCTGAACGTTGAGCTCCCATCCCTGGTCACCCTGGAGCCATGTCTCTGTGATCCCAACTATATCATAATCATTAATAACAATCTGCACTTTCAATTCATCCACCTTATTACGAATGCTCCTTGCATTGACACACAAAGCCTTCAGGCGCTCTTTTACATCTCTCTTAGCCCTTATACAATTATGCTGAAAAGTGGCCCTTTTTAATGCTTGCCCTGGATTTGTCAGCCTGCCACTTTTACTTTTCTCCATAATACTTTTTGCTTCTACCCTCACTTTACACCACTCTGTCTCTCTGCACTGGTTCCCATCCCCCTGTTGTGAACTAACCTCCTCACGCCTAGCCTCTTTAATTTGATTCCCACCCCCCAACCATTCTAGTTTAAAGTCACCTCAGTAGCCCCCGCTAATCTCCCTGCCAGGATATTGGCCCCCCTAGGATTCAAGTGCAACCCGTCCTTTTTGTACAGGTCACGCCTGCGCCAAAAGAGGTCCCAATGATTCAAAAACTTGAATCCCTGCCCCCTGCTCCAATCCCTCAGCCACACATTTATCCTCCACCTCATCGCATTCCTACTCTCACTTTCGCGTGGCACAGGCAGTAATCCCGAGATTACTACCTTTGTGGTCCTTTTTCTCAACTCCCTTCCTAGCTCCCTATATTCTCCTTTCAGGACCTCATCCCTTTTCCTACCTATGTCATTGGTACCTATATGTACCACGACCTCTGGCTCCTCACCCTCCCACTTCAGGATATCTTGGACACGATCAGAAATATCCCGGACCCTGGCACCAGGGAGGCAAACTACCATCCGGGTCTCTGGACTGCGTCCACAGAATCGCCTATCTGACCCCCTTACTATCGAGTCCCCTATCACAACTGCCCTCCTCTTCCTTGCCCTACCCTTCTGAGCTGCAGGGCCGGACTCTGTGCCAGAGGCACAGCCACTGTCGCTTCCCCCGGGTAAGCTGTCCCCCCCAACAGTACTCAAACAGGAGTACCTGTTGTTAAGGGGCACAGCCACCGAGGTACTCCCTATTACCTGACTTTTCCCCTTCCCCCTCCTAACCTTGACCCACTTGTCTGCCTCCCGTGGCCCCGGCGTGACCACCTGCCTGCAACTCCTCTCTATCACCTCCTCACTCTCCCTGACCAGACGAAGGTCATCGAGCTGCAGCTCCAGTTCCGTTACACGGTCCCTTAGGAGCTGCATCTCGATGCACTTGGCGCAGATGTAGACGTCCGGGAGGCTTGGAGACTCCAGGGCCTCCCACATCCAACACCGAGAACAGCAAACTGCCCTCACACTCATACTGCCCCTCTCCTCAAACAACAACAGACAATGAATGCCAAACCTTCCTCGCCTGTTTCCGCCTAAGCTCGTTGAGCCGAAGCCCTTAAGTCTTCACTCTGCTCCCGGCTCACTACGCTGCCCGCTCTATGAGGCTCTGTTCCTTTTAAATCTGCCGCGCTGCACAGCCCGACGTCACACGCCTGCGCAGTCCCGCCTCTCAGAACGCCGTTGGAGAAAAAAAAAATAACGAAAATTTCAAAAATGTCTTTCTCGGCACTCCCACTCAGACTCTCAGACTCCTTCTTCGAATCCCACTCAGACTCCTCCTTCGAATCTGCATTAAATATACCCAATGACTTGGCCTCCACAGCCACCTGTGACAACTAATCCCACAGTGTCACCACTCTGGCTATATAAATTCTTCATCTTTGTTCCAAATGGGTATCCCTCTATTTTGAAGCTGTGCCAAATGGGCTCGAGCACAATAGCATTTATTTCACCATCATATATTCTCCTTTTTGAAATATTGTGGTAACAAGTGTCACAGGTTAAGAATGAATCATGGAGCACTAAACACAAAGAGGCCTTTTGGCCCATCCAGTCTGTGCCAGCCTGGTCTTCTTCCTGGTTCCATCTACACACACCAGGACTATAGCCCTCCATGTATCTATCCAAACTTCTCTCAAACTGCAATTGAACCTGCACCCTCCACTTCCACTGACTGCTCCATCCACATGTTCACAATGCTCTGTGAAGAAGTTCCCACTCAGTAGCTTAAGGGTGAAAAGTGAAATATGTAAATACAAACACAAACATAGAAAACCTACAGCACAATACAGGCCCTTCGGCCCACAATGCTGTGCCAAACATCTACTTATTTTGGAAGTTACCTAGGGTTATCCATAACCCTCTATTTTTCTAAGCTTCATGTACCTATCCAGGAGTCTCTTAAAAGACACTATTGAATTCGCGTCCACCACCGTCGCCGGCAGCCCATTCCACGCACTTACTACATCCCTGCGTAAGAAACTTACCCGACATCTCCTCTGCACTTTCTTCCAAGCACCTTAAAACTGTGCTCCCTCGTGTTAGTCACTTCAGCCCTGGGAAAAAGTGTCTGGCTATCCACACAATCAATGTCCCTCATCATCTTATACACCTCTATCAGATCACCTCTAATCCTCCATCGCTCCAAGAAGAAAAAGCCAAGTTCATGCAACCTACTCTCATATGGTACGCCCCCCCAATCCAGGCAACATCCTTGTAATTCTATAGTATCCACATCTGTAGTGAGGTGACCAGAACTGAGCACAGTGCTCCAAGTGGGGTCTGATCAGGGTAGGATGCTTGTAAATTTTTTCTGTACTCTTTCAATCTTATTGACATCTTTCCTGCAGGTAGGTGATCAGAACTGCACACAATACTCCAAATTCAGCCTCATTAACATCTTATACAACTTCCACATAACATTCCAACTCCGGTATAAATATCCTGATTTATGAAGGCCAATCTGTTCAAAGCTCTCTTTACCACCATATCTATTTCTGACACTCTTACCTTCAATGAATTATAGATCTGTATTCTCAGATCCTTTTGTTCTACTGAAAACCTCAGTGCCCCATCATTCACTGTGTAAATCTTACACTGGTTTGCCTGCCCAAAGTGCAACACCTTGCACATGTCTGCATTAAATTCCATCTGCTATTTTTAAGCCCCTTTTCTCAGCTGGACCAGATCCCACTGCAGGCAATGACAGCCTTTTTCATTGCCCACTACACCCCCAGTCTTGATGTCATCTGCAAATTTGCTGATCCAGTTTACTACATCATCTAAATCATTAGCAAAGATGATAAACAACAATGGACCCAGCACTGATTCATGTGACACACCATATCGTCATAGACTATGTATTACTTCCAGGGTGTATGGGGTGTCCAAGGAAGGGTAACACCTCTGGTGAAAGGGCTTGATGTGCCCATTCTGGTGCAGCTCACTCACCTCTGGTCCCACTGAACACTCAGTTCTCACCTGTGGCTCCAAGAAACTGCATGTGACAGCAGCCACATCATGGTACACCATTTTGACAAGGGGGCTAAACCAGGTGAGGGTAGCCAGTAAGTCTCATACCCCAGTGCTACCATACAAACTCAGTTCCAATGGACTAGGCAGATGAGATCTGCAGTGTGATCCAATGGCCAGGGAGACAGCTCTGCAACACTTTGTGGCAACCAAAGGACATGATTAAGCACAGGCCATGACGTGGTCATATACTGCAACCAAGGAAGACCCCATTTTGCAACGCTTACTGGACCTGAACCTTCAAGGTCGAGAGAGTGGAACTAGCCCAGTGGAACAGGCTTCCCACTTTAAAAACTCTCCCACACAGATTTCCTGCCATCGTCGGACACGATGGACAACCATCACCGTGCAAGAGCCTTATTTTTATCATTCTCTCAGAGGGAGCGGGTCCTGGTGGAAGCCACAACTCAGTGGGCTTCATTAAAAAAACACTGCATTAATGCATTTCCGTTCTTTATCTAACTATATCTTAGTCCAAGACCATGTTTGCCCTATAAATGGAAGGAAAGATCTCACCGCACAATTTGAAGATGTGCAAGGGGTTTATTCCTCAAGGACAAACATACACTACCACAGTGACTGCACTTCAAAGATATTATAGTGTAGTGGTTAGCACAACGCTTTACAGTATCAGCGACCCGGGTTCATTTCCTGCTGCTGCCTGTAAAGCGCTCATACATTCTCCCTGCGACCACATGGGCTTCCTCTGCATGCTCCGTTTTAGTCTCCACAGTCCAAAGACGTACTGGTTGGTAGGTTAATTAGTTATTGTAAATTGTCCCGTGATTAGGCTAGGGTTATTGCTGGGCAGCATGGCTCGAAGGGCCTGTTCTTTACCGTATCTCAACGATATACATAGATAAATAAATATCTAGTTGTCTGTAAGATGCATTGTTATCATGACAAACACTACTAAAAACTCAGTGAAGTGTACTGAAGTTTTGCACCCAACCTCACTTTGTCAGGTAAAAGGATTAAATCAAAGACAGGCACCTTTCAAATACAGTCATGGGCTTGTCACTCACCAAGGAGGTTGCCTCTCTGGGACACGAGAAGGGATGTAGAGTGGGCTGGTGTTTGTGCGCTGTTCAGCACTTGATGCAGGCTGGACTGACTTCTTTTCTCTCTGGGACCCTCCTGCTGTCCTCTGTTTCAACCCAAGTAAAGGTGAAATGATTGTGGATTCAACAAGGTGCCGTAACTCGTCCTTCTTTTTGAAAACTCTGGAGGAACGGTCAGAAAATGCTTGCATTAGAGTTTCAAAAAAAGGGTTCTGGATAAATTAATGTCCTACTACAATCATGAAAACAGCAAAAGAGATGGGTATTTTAGACCACTGTTTGGTGCTGTCATCCAAATAAATTTCTGATCCCTCTCCTTTTCCTCTTAAAGGATTTGTCCAATTCCCTCCAGAATTTGCTTTCATTACCCTTTCATGAAGCACATTAAAAATCAAAGCAACTCATTTTGAAAAATATATTAGACTATAACGCATAGGAGCAGAATCACCCATTTGGCCCATCGAGTCTATTTTGCCATTCCATCATGGATGATTAAGATATAGGAGCATAAGTAGGCCATTCAGCCCATTTATTATACCTCTCAAACCTATTCTACACCTCCTCCCTGTAACTTTTGAGTACCTTACTAATCAAGAATCTATCAGCCTCTGCTTTAAATATACCCAACATCTTGGCTTCTACAGCCACCTATGGCAATGAATTCCACAGATTCGCCACCCTCTAGCTAAAGAAATTCAGCTTCATCTCTGTTCTACAGGGATGTCCCTCTGTTTTGAGACTGTGCCCTCTGGCCCTACTATAGGAAGCATCCTCTCCATGTCCACTTTATCTAGGCCTTTCAAAATTTGTTAGGTTTCAATGAGATCCCCTCAGTACAGGCCTAGCGGCATCAAACGCTTCTTATATGTTAACCCCTTCATTCACGAGATAATTTTCGCGCCTTCTCTAGACCCTCTCCAATGCCGCACAACTTTCTTAGATAAAGGGTTTAATTCTGCTCACCACAATTCCAAGTGCAAAGTGTGGTCTAACCGCCACTTAATAAAGACTTAGCATATAGTATCTTCCTTGTTTTTGTATTCAATACCTGTTTATAGTGCTAATGATTGAATGTGCCTTTGTAACAACCTTTTAGACTCGTATGACAACCTTAAAATATTACACTCTTGTTAAGCATTTTTGTCTTATCAAGAGGAAAGAGACCAATTCTGTGTAACACACACAAAATGCTGAAGGAACTCAGCAGGTCAGGCACCATCTATGGAGTGTAATAAACAGTCGACACTTCAGATCAAGACCTCTCACCAGGATTGAAAAGGAAGGGGGAAGAAGCCAGAATAAGGTGGTGAAGGGGTAGGTGGATGGGAGGGGAAGAAGGGGGTGATGTGCAAGCTGATAGATGGAAGCCATACAGGACTGAAGAAAGAATCAGATAGGAGAGGAGACTGGACTACCAAAGAAAGGGAAGGAGGTGGGGAGCCAGAGGGAGATAACTTTCCTTAGATATCCTTGTATGTCTTATATCATTCTTGTTAATCTTTTCTACAACCTCTGCAACGGCATGTGCTGGCAGCAGCCTGCAAGTGTTGCTTTTCATTGCATATTGCACCAATACACCACAGCAACTTCCTAATACTTGTAAACGTATTTGGGGAATAAAGTTGATCCTTGATCTCCCTACCATCCATTCATTCTTCAAATCTATTGATGTGCTCAAGTACCTGAAGTTAGTCTCCTCAGTATTGACAAACCCTCTCACAGTTTGGTATCATCTGCAAATTAAAGCCAAAAGGTAATCTGCGGAAAAAAGTTTCCTTACACAGCAGACTACCGTGACCTGGAAAGAGGTGCCTGAGAGGAGAATGGTAGCAGGCTCAATGTCAGCTTTCAAAAGGAAACTGGGTCTATACTTAGTAAGGACATATTTTGAGGGATATGTGGTAAGAGCAGTAAACTGGATTAACACACTTCAAATGCTGGAGGAGCTCAGAAGGTGAAGCAGCAACCATGGAGAGGAATAAAGAGTCGAGGACAATCCTGATAAAGGGTCTTGGCCTGTAACATCAACCCTTTATTCCTCTCCATAGATGCTGCTTGACCTGCTGAGTTCCTCCAGCATTTTGTGTGTATTGCTCTGCATTTCCAGCATCTGCAGAACTTCTTGTGTTTGTAATAAATTAATTCTTATGAGCTTACACCAAATGGTTCTCTGTGTTATGATTCAAAATTCAAAGTAAATTTATTATCAAAGTATGTATATGTCACCATATACAACCCTGAGATTCATTTTCTTGCAGCCATTTACAGGAAAAAAAAGAAATACAATAGGATTTAAGAAAAACTATAAATAACAAAGACTGGCAAACAATGTGCAAAAGAAGTCAAATCGTGCAAATAACAGAAAAACAAATAAATAATACTAGGAACATGAGTTATGGAGTCCTTGAGAGTGAGTCTATCAGTTTTGGAGTCAGTTCAGTATTGAGGCAAATGAAATTATCCACGTTGGTTCCAGAGACTCATGATCGCAGTTCTAACACACACAATTAATACCAAATTCTCTGCAGCCACAGATGCAATACCCTAGTGCAAATTCTCATAAACACTATAAGATACTAACTATGTGCTGAGCTTAATAGCTCTGATGCACTGGAGGAACTCATGAGAATAGTCAAGTTGCTTGTTTCCTCAAATGGTTGAATTCCTTCTCAGCTTTTGAAAAACTGGATCAATCCCTTGTCTATTCAAAGGAGACAAGTGTCTTATCTACATATTCCATATCATCAATCAAGACTTTTAGCCAAAAGAGGATATTTTCAGCTGGCTGAAGGTACGGTTGGCAATAGCATTGGTGTGGAAGAAGTGGGGGAGGCAGGGGACACCAAATACAAGAAGCATTTTTTGTCCCCTGTGTTGCCGGTGCTGTAAAAAATGTTGCACTAATTGCTATGCTACTATGCCACCCCTATCAAATTAACTTAGGAGAAAAAAAACTACTTTCAATATCTTTCATTTGTCTATTCCCCAGAGTTTTCAGAAAAACTCTGTTTTGAGTAGTGAAAACAAAAATGTAACTTCATATTGATCAGGTAGATCTCAAACCTTCCTGGCCAGTTGGGTTGTACTGGCATCACAGTGGATTTTATGACACACAAAATGCTGCAGGAACTCAGGTCAGGCAGCATCTATGGAGGGGAATAAACAGTCAACGTTTCAGGCCAAGAACATTCATCAGGATTTAAAAGGAAAAGGGAAGAAGCCAGAATAAGGTGGGGGGAGGGGGAGGACTACAAGCTGGCAAGTGATAGGTGAGACCCGGTGATGTGTGTGGGAGGATGAATTAAGAGAGGAGCACGTGAAAAACTGTGGAAGAGGTAAAGGGCGGAAAAAGGAGGAATCTGATAGGAGAGGAGGATAGGCCATGCACTAGGGAAGGATGAGAACTGCTTGCTATTCCTGTCCCAACTGCCAGAATGAACAGATGAGCACAGGACTGGGTTTCAGTCAAGACACCTCAGCCTACAGTCTAGGCTTGCAATTCAAGGAGTGCCATTTGGGATGAGGTATAAGTGGGAGAGGCTACAGAGATGTAGAACTCAAAGAACAGTCCTTCATCGAGTTTACCCTCTTACATAGCATCCTTTTAAAGCAGTAAACAGTGTGATAAAGCATCACCATATGCACTTACATGTATTAGGAATTTGCTGTTGTGTGCTAGCATGACACGTAACAAAAAACATTCAACAATTAAAAGAACACAGAATTATATAAAATATAAAGTTAGAGGTTAAAGTTCGAATATGGAATCAAATGTGCATAAATATATCACTATTTATTTACAATGTAAACAGCAACATAAAGAGTCTTTAAGTGTTTACCGTACAGTGCAGTGATGGAGGGTGGGGGTAACTAGATGGTTGATCAGGTTAACTGCCTGGGGGAAGAAACTTTTTAGGTGGTGTTAAGTTTTTGTTTTAATAACCCTATAGCGCTTTCTAGAAGGGAGCTTTTGGAAAAGACAGTTTGCTGGCTGGATAGTGTCTACAATGATAATCATGCCAGCATTGTGCCAACAGCTGCCCAGCAGACAGCACTCTCTCCTGAGTCAGGTCTTACTCCAGGAACCAGTTGGAACTACACTTCTTGAATTGGACGGCAGGGTGAAGATACATCTCTACCAAAGGAGGTATAAGGTGCTCCTTCCCTCCACTAGCCTGCAGGTCACCCTTGGGCAAGGTGTAGCACTGCACAGCCCCTTGATCAGGGTCACATGAAGCTATGGGAGTGGGTAGTGGATGGTCATATGAGCAGCTGATGAATATCATAAGTCCTGGTTATGCGTCCACTGACGCCAGGCGGACGGTCTCTGAAGAGTATGAATGGCTGGGGTCACCCGTCTTGTCCTCTCACGGGTGTAAAAGATCTCTAGCTGCACAATTTAAGGCAGGGTAGATCTTCCTGACATCCTCCCAATATTTATTCCCCCAATTCCCCTCTGTCCATCGGTCGAGATGAAGAGTTGGTAGGTCAAAGCAGAATACAGGGTAAATAGTAGGATTCTTAGCAGTGTTGGGGAGTGTAGACTTTGGTGTCCATGTTCATAGATTCCTCAAAGCTGTCAGCAAGTTGATAAGGTTAAGGCATATGGTATTGTAGCCTTCATTGGTCGGGGGATTGAGTTCATGATCTGTGAGGTAATGTTGCAGATCTATAAAACCTTGGTTGGACTACACTTGGAATACTGTACTCAGTTATGGTTGTCTCATTTATAGGATGGATGCAGAAGCTTGAGAGAGGACATGCAGGAGATTTACCAGGATGCTGCCTGGAGTAGAGCGCGTGACTTATAAGGCTGAATGAACTAGGGTCTTTCTCTCCGGAGAGGAGGAAAAAGAGAGGTAACTTGATAGAGGTGTACCAGATGGTAAGAGACACAGATCAAGTAGATAGCCAGACCTTTTCCACAGAGGAAACGGCTATAACAAGGGGGTATAATTTATAATTTTAAGGTGATTGGAGAAAAGTATAGGGTGGATGTCAGAGGTAGCTGTTTTTATATGCATAGCAAGTACGTGGAATGCTCCATCAGGGGTGGTGGTAGAGGCAGATACACAAGGGGCATTTAAGAAACTCTTAGATGGGAACATGGGTGTTAGAAAAATGGAGGGCTGTGTAGGAGGGAAGGGATGGCTTCATCTTAGAGTAGGTTACAAGGCTCATACTTCGTGGGCTGAAGGACTTATACCATGTGGTAATGTTGTATGACTCAGCCCAAAACGTTGACTGTCTATTTCTCTCCATTAATGCTGCCTGATCCACTGAGTTCCTCCAGCTGTTTGGTTTTTGTGTCTCACAATGGTGTGGTTTTCTTTAGTTTAATTGGCATGTTTCCCATATTAAAATAGAAATCACAATTACACCTCATTGACTGTGAAGAATTTTGTTTAATCCCTGGATGGCATGAAAACTGCCAGTCCTTTCTTTAGTTCAGATTACAACTATCTACAGACCGGTAAAAAGTTGAATCACATAGGCGCCATGGTAGCATGGCAGTTAACAAGATGCTATTACAGCTCAGGGCCTTCCAAAGGTCAGAGGTCAATTCCAGCTCTATCTGTAAGGAGTTTGTACATTCTCTCTGTGAACCACATGGGTTTCCTCTGGGTGCTTCAGTTCCCTCCTACAGTCTAAAGATGTACTGGTTGCTAGGCTAATTGATCATTGGAAACTGTCCTGTGATTAGACTACTGTTAAATTGGTGGGCTGCTGGTGGCGTGACTTGTTAGGCAAAAAATTTATTTCCCTTTTGCTGAGTGAATGCCAAAGTCAATATTGATCCTTCCTGAAAAAAAAACAGCATTCTTGGCCTGTTGGGTAATCCGAGCCATAAATGTGGGGTCAGTGTGAAGAAGTCTGGGAGTGGAATTATTCTCACACACAACAGCACTGAATGACTAACAAAACTTGGCTAATTACAGTTACACAGAATAGGTGTAGAGATTTCCTGACGGTACAGCTTTCCCTTCCTGTCTTCCTCAGAAAGTCTTTGACTACAAGTACCTCAGGTCAAGAATGATGAGTTCGGAGAAGGACATAAAGATACAGAAGGCACTGGTGTGTAGGGCTATGAATGACGTGAAGGAAATCTGGAAGTCGAACCTGACCAGAGGGCTTAAAAAGAGGATTTTCATAGCAGTCATAGAGTCCATTCTCACATATGGATGCAAGACATGGACACTCACCAAGACAATGCGAAAGTCTCTAAATGGTTGCTATACATGAATGCTCCAGATGGCTCTTGATGTGAGTTGGCAATAGCACACGACAATCGTTGAACTCTATAACAACCTACCGATGCTCTCCACTAAAATCGAGGAGAGAATACTGAAACTAGCGGGGCACTGTCTACACCACCCCAAGCTAACTGCCAGCATAGTCATCATATGGGAGCCCAAGCACGGGAGGATGAACCCTGGGCGCCCTCCCAAGACTATGGTCAACACTCTCCTAGGATAACAGCGCAGCTAATGTAGATGAACTGAACACACTGATGAGGGAGAGGGAGAAGTGATGAGTCCGTCATCGTGCCCAATGCCGGCTCCCTAGGCCTGAGTCGGAGTCGGAGTACTTCTTCCTCAGAAACTATGAAATCTCCCAAGTTACACCTTCCCAGAGAAGCCCATCCTCCTGGGCTTTAGTTAGTCCTTGCAATGCAGAACGAAGTGCAAACATTTTATAAAAGTTAATTTCTTCAGAATAATAAACCAAGTACTGGAAATATTCAAGTAGTGTTTGCGAGAAAAAAAAGTGTGAGCATTTTAGACCAAAGTTATTTTGACAGAGCTAGGAGAGAGAGAAAATGAATTTAAATGAATTTACAATAAAGGATAAATACAAGAGATTCTGCAGCTGCAGGACATCCAAAGCACACCAACGCACACACGCACAGACAATACTGGAGGAACTCAGCAGGGCAGGCAGCATCTATGGAAAGGCATTTTGAGTCGAGGCCCTTCATCAGGACTCAATGAAGGACCCTCAATCTAAAACATTAATTCTGTTTCTCTTTCCACAGATGCTTGCAGATGTACTGCGAGGTCCATTTTTTGGGGTTTTTTTAAACCGCAGATTTCCAGCTTCTGCAGGTGTTTTGATGTTCCTCACATGCCAGCTAAAATGTACTGAAGATCAAAAAAAAAAAATCGGTCACTGAAATCAGACACCCCAGTTGGTGGGAAGAGGATTAAAACATGTGTGATGATGCTCACACTTTTAAAACAGTTTGACAGACCAACTAGTATAGATTTGCAAAGCCCATTTATATTTACAGATACAGCACAGTAACAGCACCTTTCTGCTTAATGAGCCCGAACTGGCGATTAGACCCTCGTGAACAATAAAACCATTAACCCGTACATCTTTGGAAAGTGGGAGGAAACTGGAGCACCTTAAGGAAAGTCACACTGTCATAGGGAGAGCAAAGAAACTCTTTACAGACAGCAGCAGGGATTGATCCTTGTAACCGGTACTGTAACAGGGTTATACTAACTGTTACGCTATCACGTCACCATAGTAGCATGGAAGTTAACATGATGCTATTACAGCTTGAGTGCCGAAGTTCACAGTTCAATTCCGATGCCGTCCGTAAGAAGTCTGTACGTTCTTCCTGTGAGCTTGTGCCAGGTACTCCGGTTTCCTCGCACAGTCCAAAGATGTACCAGTTCATCGGTTAATTAGTCATTGTAAGTTGTCCCGTCATTAGCCCAGGGTTAAATAAATGGGGTGTTGGGCAGTGCAGTTCACAGGGTCACTAAATGAGAGGTTCCAAACTGGGGTCTACGGACCATCAGTTAATAGTAAGGGTCCATGGCATAAAAAAGGTTGGGGACCCCAGCTCTAAATAAATAAACAAACATGTAATACATTTTAGATTAGCTGCCCCACTGTAGAAAATCTAAACTAATAACTGTACTTTAGGGTAGCAAGCAGCAAAAAGTTATGAGGAAAACTGAGACCCCGGTTCCTATCGACAATTCAACCCACTAATATTTTATATGTTACACTTCATATAGTGTGTAGTACTAGCATCAGAAACAAGCTCTTCTTGTATATTTACCTGTCATATTGCTGCAGGTGCTCTGAGCTGATATAGTCATCTAAATTCACTGTTAAATCTACAACCTGTTCAGACTGGCAATTCTGAAAAGCGAGAAAAAAATTAGCAATAGAATGAATTGATCAACAGACAGTTAGAGATGGATGAGAAAGACCACTTGGTCCAGCTATTCATCCATCCAGCTTTCCAACACATCTAACTGCCTTTATTACATTGGCCAATCTTCAAATGAAGTATTTGTTATGTATCTGCGCAACAACAATGACAACCGAGTAGTAGTATTAAATGTTAGCCACGGTTGTTGAGTCCACATTTTAGCTCGGCAGGCCTGGTTTGGCACTCCCCAACAGTGTGTACCGTGGCCAACATATCTCAGGAAAAATGTATAATACCACTGCTTCGTTATCATTCTTGCTCCACAGATACGTTACCGTATTCATTAGTCCTCTCAGGAAAAACTATTTTCTGGCACCTACTCTATTTCTTTTAATTAATTGCTCCTTTGTATTTACTATGGGCTAACTTGACTGCCATCCTAATTTATTGTTGTTTGGATTGACCATTTCTACACATACAGGTAGCACTAGATCACTCCAGTTGAATATGATGTCCTCCTAAGGGGTTGTCTATTAGTTGGTCTTCGTGTGGCTGCAGAGGCTGATCAAGGATCCACATATTCTGGTGCAGTGTGGGCAAGAGTAAGCGGTGGCTGTGGTTAGTGGTTGGGTCTTTTGTTTGTACATACAAGTACCTCAATGAGGAAAATTAAAACATTCAATTGCCTTTCTTCACAAATTAGGTCTTTGGCACAACAATAACCTGCATTTATGTAGCTGCATATAACATAACACAACACTCCTGTATACTTAGGAAGGATATCAGACAAACATTGGCACTGAGCCACTTAAGGTGACTTCAATCAAAATATCAAAGCAGGTTTCAACTAGTAAAAATGCAAAATAGATAGAAAAGTTAAGAGATATACAACTCTAACTAGGAGCTTCATTAGCTGAAGGCATAACGAGTAGTACAGGGTGATAAAAATTCAGACAGGTGCAAGGGACCAGAATTTTAGAGCTTAACTGGGAAATAGACAGGAAAACACAAGACCACCATGGGCTTTGAAAACAAAAGAAAAAATTGAAATTACAAATTCATCCTTGTACTCTGTATATATTCTACAGAACCCAAAGGTCTCCAAGACTAAAACTTCATTCAGCCTTTGTCATCATCAGAAACCTACTGCTTTGGCTATAGACTAAATGTTTGTTTTGTTGGTTTGCACTTGGTGTGACTGAATCTCGGATGCTACAGATCTCTTCATATTTAAACACCTCAGTACTCCATGTTCCAATAATACCTAGAATACAGTAGTGACCACTTCAATAGACTTCATCAGCTGCAAGGCACATTGGGCACCCTTAGGTCACAAAAAACAATTCTAGACTCCTGCACATATGTGAATTTTAACAAGTTGGCACAGGCAGTTATGGCTTCAGCAGTCACGCCTCATATCTACCATTTCTCAACTTAACCCTCACTTTCTCTATTAATCTGCTTCCCTCCTACGTGCTTCTGGAAACATTTTTCTATTTCGTCCCCTTTACAATCTGAATTCTGTCAATGGTAAGCCCACTATTTTCGAGGAATTTCTCCATTCAGATCATTCCCTATGCCCGTTACTGATCTATTATCACCAAATAATCAGAGTAACATCCAGATTGCTTCTTAATCCAGAACTGGTAATGACTACTGAGAGTATTTGTAGCTCCAGTTCTAAGCAACAACCATCACTGACATAGCATACTTAGACAAAAAAATTGTCTTACACATCCACAGTCAGCTCTCCCACAACTCATAAAATAGTACAGGCCCTTCAGCTTACAATGTTGTGCTGACCTTTTAATCAATTCTGAGATCAATCTAACCCTTCCCTCCTACATAACCCTCCATTCTTCTACCATCCATGTGTCTACCTAAGTTTCTTAAAATGCCCATAATAAGACCATAAGATATAGGAGCAGAATTAGGCCATTTGGCCCACTGAGTCTGCTCCACATTAGTATCTGCTCTACCACCATCCTGGGCAGCATATTACAGGCACCCACCACTCTCTGTGAAAATAACTTACTTCTGACATCTCCTCTATGCTTTTCTCCAATCATGAGCCCTTATATTAGCCATTTCCACTTGGCTGTCCAATCGATCTATGCTTCTTATCATCTCATACACCTTATATCAAGTCATCTCTCATCCTTCTTCGCTCCAAAGAGAAAAGCCCTAGCTTGTTCAACCTATCTTCATAAGGCATGCGCTCTAATCCAGAGCATCCTGGTAAATCTCCTCTGTACCCTCTCTAAAAGCCTCAACATTCTTCCTATGAGGCGACCACAACTGAACACAATTTTCCAAGCATATTCAGCTCTCTAACAACTCAATCTGAACCTTTTCAACAACTAATTAAATTCACAAATAATACTGCCCCAAATGGCAACAAACCATCTTTGTCCATGATTTCTCTACAGACTTTGACATCATCCTCCACCAAAGCTTCAACTCCATTGGTTCTGCATGACACCACCTTGATTGTTCAAGAATCGTTTGCAATGGTCTCCTCTTCCCTCTCCTGCACATTAACCAATGGAGTTCCATATGTTGGCAACTCAAGCTTCTGGTCAGAGATCACCCTTCTAATAAATATTAGACACTAGATTAATTATATACTGCACTTACCATAACATTAATGATCAGACTGGTATCTACAGAGACTGCCTTTAGCAGGAGCTCTTTCTGATCATTGTCGGAACGATAACGCAGTGCGTACAGTTCCTGAGTTGCATTCCAGCCCATGGGTAACAGCTCCTTCTTCTTATCATCAGCTGAGGCCTGTGGAGGGTTGCCACATACAGTTCTGTAAAATCCTTTTCCTTTTTCAATCTTTTTATTAGTTTCATAAAATATAAACATAACATAATAATAGTACAAAGTTATTGGAAATACATTGTTGTACTTAACATGAGTAATTATAGAACCAAATAGTACTTAATTAACAAAATTCCCAATCATATAGGATACCGATGAATAATACAGAACAAAAAAAATCTAGACAAAAATCATGAGAAAAGAAAAAAAAACAAAGAAAAACCCTCAAAAAAAACTAATCTAAACAGAATTAATCAACTAAACTAAAAAAAAGACCTGAGCTGTTTTAACAGCGCAAGAAATGGGAGAAAAGAAAACCTTAGTGTCGACGACTCCGTTCCTCTCAACCAACAGTACAGAGAAGTAAAATAAGTTTGGAAATGGTCAAACTACATCATATGAAAATGCTGAATAAATTGCCTCCAAGGTTTTTCAAATTTAATGGAAGGGTTGTAAACCACACTTCTAATTGTGTGGCACGGTCGAGCAATGGAGATTCGTTTGGAAATATTGAGCTGAACGTATCCTTTAAAAGTTGAGCAAAGGATATTGAAGGGTCTCCATCCTCAACATCCTCGGGTAGACCAATTATACGTAAGTTCTGTCTTCTCGATTGATTTTCAAGATCGATGACTTTGGATTTAAAATGTTGCAGTTGTTTAATAGTTGAAGCTAAATTCTGCTCCAAGTTCTCGACTTTTGAATCCGTCCTCTGGGATTTAATATCCAGTTCAGAGATTATACTTCGATGTTTCTGAACTTCACAATCCAGGGATTTCAGAGTTTCCGTGATTGATTTTAAGTCTTCATTAAGACTTTGACGTTGTTTCTTGAATTTTTCCTCTAAAAACTTCATCATAGCATCATAGGGTAGCTCCATTTGTTTAGAGTCACCTTTTCCTTTTCCTCCGTTCCCGTTGGAATCTTTCCCGTCTTTGGCTCTGGATCTTTAGACTCACTTCTTTAGATTCCAGAGTTGCAGTTCAAGAAAAAAACAGTAAGATAAAATAAATCTTCTGGTGTAGGTAAAAATTGGTAAGTAAGGGAGATCATAGGTTTAAAACAAAAATAACAGGAATGGAGCGAAGCCAGAAGCGACCTCACTCCATGAGCGCTCCCTGCAGAATCTCCAGTTCTGTAAAATCAATCGCATCCCAAGGCAAACTATCTTCCCATTAAAAGGTGATGGTTAATTCTCCTCCTAGTTATTTAAAGAGAGCTTTTAATTGTGTGTCTATTTCAGACTGAGAAAGGAACTAAATAGAGATAAAGATTAGCTTTATTCGTATATTGAAACATATAATGAAATGTGTTGTTAGTGTCAAAACAAATCAGTGAGGATTGTGCTGGGTAGCCCATGTGTCGCCGAACTTCCTGAGGCAACACAACATGCCCAAAGCTCACAAATCCTAACCGCATGTCTTTAGAATGTAGGAGCAAACCAGAACACCCGGAAGAAATTCACACAGGCACGGGCAAAACATACAAATTCCTCATAGACAGTGGTGGATATCGCATTCCAATCTTACAGTTTGCAGTGTGAAGTGATGCATTAACCACCACAGGGATAAAAGCAGTAAGGGAATGGAAAAGACTTTTTGGGATGGATGGCCAGCGACTCTGCTAGGACAGAATTGGCTTTAAGTAGTTTTGTCAAAATATTGGAATTAAGTAGATTCTACAGCACAGGAAAAATAGTAGTGGTTGTTGAATATCATGATAGTACCCTACAGCCAGTCATCTCCAGCTGCTTCATCAATGAAGGCCAGAGTGGCATGGTAGCATAGCTGTTAGTGTAACACTTAACAGCACCTGTGAGTTAGGTTCAATTCCTGCCACTGTCTGTAAGCTTGTACAGACTGTGGGTTTCCTCCGGGTGCTCCAGTTTCCTCCCACATTCCAAAGACATAAGAATTAGTAGGTCAATTAGTCACATGGTGTAACTGGATGGAGCAAACTTGTTGAGCCATAAGGTCCTGTTACCATGCTGTTATTTCTTAAAATGACCTTACTTCCACCATTATGTCAGCTGTGTGCACAATGTTGATTCTGTTCTCAGCTCTTCAGAAAAATGGTGCACCCCACGTTTTCACATGCAAGCTTAAAAGTATGAAGGGAGAAGCCTAAAGGATTCCTCCACTTTTGGGAAGAAAACGAGTTTAGGTATTGGCTGGGAAAAGCTCAAAATTGCAGCAATTTTAGACAAGCAGTCCTATTGATTTGTTGTGCTGACCAATCCTGATGGTACTTAACTTGTAACCTTATCTCAGTTTTAAGAGAACACACACAAAATGCTGGAGGAATTCAGCAGGTTAGGCAACATCTATGGAAAGGAAGTCGATGTTTCCCTCCACAAATGCTGCTGAGTATTTCTAGCAGCGTTCTACTTCACATTTCCAGATCTGCAGTATTTTCTATCTTAAAGTTCCTATTTAAGAGAAGTTTGGGTAGATATGAGGGGCTAGGAGGGAATATGGTCTGGGTGCGCGTAGATGGGACGAAACAGAAGATCAGATCATATGGACCGAATTGGCTGAAGGGGCTGTTTCTGTGCTATAATACTCCACAATCTCCATACTGCTGTTCGTATTTCAGGATTCCAGTATCATCAGCTTAATTTTAATTTTGAAATACTGTGATTGGGATGGGTGTCCTGTACTGCATGACTATCTTTCAGCTAATCAAGGCTGTTCCACCATCTACAAAGCACAAGTCCAGACCACGAGGATATATTCTCCATTTGCTGGACGAGTGCAATGCCAATTAAGTTCAAGAAGCTTAACACCATCTAAGAAAAGGCAGCCATCTTAATTGGTACATCATTCTCTCTACCACTGGCAATTGTAGTATATACCAGGCTAGTCATACCTGATGGAAAGTTTTGTAAACACTTCTCAAGTAATGTGCAGAGGATGGAGAATACAAGGGTTATTTAAAGAAAGTTGCTAAGGATGTTGCAAATGTTTTGGTTGCAATCTTCTGAAATTATTTTATTCAGTTAGAGCTAAGCCACAGTAACAAGCCTTTCCAGCCCAATAAGCTCACACCACCCATGTGACCAATTAACCTATTAACCCTGTAAGTCATTGGAATGTGGGAGGAAACGAGAGCATAGGGAAGAAACATGAGGTTAAGGGCAGAACATACAAACTGCTTACAGATGGTGGTGGGAATTGAACCCTGATAGCTGGTGCTATTGTAGCATTTCACTAGACATCTAAACATCAGAAAATTGTATCTGTTAATCAGCAATAAATTTCACTTAGAATCAGAATCAAATTTATTATATGTCATGAAATTCATTAGAAAGTACCTCAAAAGCACTTATGGGATATTTGGCAGAAAGCATTTAAAAGAAACTGTTGGCCAGAGTTATAAAAAGTACAGCACAGAAACATCTAGTCTGTACCGAACTATTTAAACTGCCTACTCCCATCGACCTGCACCTGGACCAAAGACCTCCATGTACCTATCCTAACTTCTCAAACCCTGAAATCAAGCTTGCACGCACCACTTGCGCTGGCAGCTCGTTTGACACTCTCACTCTGTATGAAGAATTTAAGCTTGTGAAATTGAGGGAAGTTTATTAACTCAGCTAGGAGATTAGATTTGTAGCAAGCAGCAGAAATTTAAAAAAATAAACCACAATATTGCAAGAGTTCAAGCAATTGATTTACAGTGTGAGTGATCCGAAATCAGAATTTGATTCCCTCTATCTGTACAGAATTTGGTTTTTCTGCCTGTGACTGCGTGGGTTTCCTCCTGGTGCTTTGGTTTTCTTCCACACTCCAAAGGCATATGGGTCAATGAATCATGGGCACGCTATGTTGGCACTGGAAGCGAAGTGACACCTAAGCACAGTCCTTAGACCAGGTTGGCCACTGACACAAAATGACACATTTCACTGTACGCTGCAATGTGCATGGGACAACTTTATAGGTGTTAAGTAAGAATCAGTGTTAGGACCGTAACTGTTCAGCATGTCTATTAAAAGACTTAAAATGAAGGGATGGAGTTTGTGAACAATACTAAGGTCACATTGTAATCAGCGCAGATAAAGGCATTAAAAATCACAAAGAAACAAACATTACCATGATGGACAGTCCATCACAGGTAAAGCCCTCCGCACCATTTAGCACATCTACACAGAGCATTATCTCAGGAAAGCAGCATCCATCACCCACTCTCTTCTCACTACTGCCACCAATAAAGAGGTACAGGAGTACAAGAGGTACACGAGGTTCACGAATAATTACTAACCTCCCATCAGGTTTCTGAACCAGAGGGGATAACTCCACTTGCCCCATTCAACTGTTCCCACAACTTAGACTCATTTTCAAGGAATCTTCATCTCATATTCTCAATATTTATTATTATTTCTTTTATGTATTTGGACAGTTTGTCTTTTATACATTGGTTGTCTGTCCACCCAGTTCATGCAGTCTTTCATTGATTCTATTACGGTTATTGGATTTATTGAGTAAACTACAAATACATAATCTACATAAAAGTTGCTGGTGAACACAGCAGGTCAGGCAGCATCTCTAGGACGAGGTACGGTTGACGTTTCGGGCCGAGACCCTTCGTCAGGACTCACTGAAAGAAAAGCTAGTAAGAGATTTGAAAGTGGGGGGGGGGGGGGGAGAGATCCGAAATGATAGGAGAAGACAGGAGGGGGAGGGATGGAGCCAAGAGCTGGACAGGTGATTGGCAAAAGGGTTATGGGAGGATCATAGGGCAGGAGGCCTAGGGAGAAAGAAAGAGGGAGGGGGAAAAACCCAGAGGATGGGCCAGGGGGTATAGTGAGAGGGACAGATGGTCCCAAATAGTCCGTGCTAAACCCTTATTCTGTCTAGCGCCATCGACCCGCACCTGGACCATAGCCCTCAATACTCCTCCCATCCATGTACTTAATCCAATTTATATTATGAGTAGATAATCCTTCAGTAAATTTAGGGACATTCTCTGAGATTAAGTCAGCCCCATAAACATAATAGTCTTGTTTTGGATATTCTGCAGCCGCCAGTATCAATATACTAATTCATTCTAGCTCAGGGCCCCTACTCCCTCATTACCCTCGTCCAGGAGGGCTCGGTTCCTTAGCTCCCTCCGGACCCGGGAAGTTGTCTTACCCTGCCGGCCCACCCTCTGTTATGTGGGGTAAGGGAAGAGGGGTCGGGCTGCGGCCAACGAACGGTACGCCAGGCAACCAAGCCGCACTTTCGGTTTTGTTTTCCCGTGAGCCAAGAGCCCAGGCCCGCCACCGGGGCCTCAGCCTCCCTCTCACCTGGTCCCCGGTTCCCAGGCACTTGAAGCCAGCCCGTATGATCTCCCAGTGAACGAAGCAGACCAGCGCGTCCCGCGAAGAAACGAGGTCGCGGGCAACCGAGTGGTAAAGCAGCTCCAACCCGGCCATGGTGTCGGGAACGCGGCGATGCGCGTGCGCACTCAAGCTCAGAGGCGGGGACGCTGCGGAGTGGAGGTTAGAAGCGCAGGTGCGCGCTCTGGGATAAAGGCGCGGGTGCGCGCGCTTTAAAGGGCAAGGGTTGACGTGTCCTCGAAGTCAGATGCGCGTGCACGCGTTGGAGGCGCGCACATGAGAATCAGAGGCGGGGAAGCGTGCGCTGACTCTATCCAAGCCATTTACCAACCCCGGGGAGCTACAAACAGTGACCTTTCCCTCAGTAATATTATTCTCGATTGGGGATTTATTGTCAGTGGCTTGTTTCGCGATGAACCACAGAAAATGTAGGGTAGAACGAGGTCGTTCGGCCCATCCTGCCCGAGCCAGTAGTGAAAGAGCTGCCCGGCTTAATGCCCCTTCCTGGTCCTACAGTCAAACTTTTCAACTGTACGTACAGGTTCGGCTTTAACGTAAGCAACACACATACACAATACTCGGGAAACTCTGCCGGTCAGACAGCATCTATGGACATGAATAAACTGTCGATGTTTTGTTTCGAGACCCTCCTTCAGGAGGAAGACACCCAAAAAAAAAGATGGGGAAGGGGAAGGAAGATAGCTAGAAAGTAAAGTCGGGTGGGTGGGAAAGGTAAAGGGCTGGAAGGAAGGAATCTGATAGGAGAGGAGAGTGGACCATAGGAGGGAAAAAAAGGAGAGGTGGGAGGGAGGGAGGGGGGCGGGGGTGATAGGCAGGTGAGAAGAGGTAAGAGGCCAGAGTAGGGAATGGAAGAGGGAGGGAAAAATATTTTTACTGGAAGGAGAAACCGATATTCATGCCATCAGGTTGGAGGCTAACCAGACAAAATATGAAGTGTTGCTTCTCCACCTTGAAGGTGGCCTCATTTTGGCTCAAGAGGAGGCCATACACCAACATGTTGGAACGGGGATGAGAAGGGGAATTAAAATATTTGGTCACCAAAAGGTTCCGCTTTTCGCAGATGGAGCAGAGGAGCTTCACGAAGTGGTCACCCAAATTACGATAGATTGACCAATGTAAAGGAGGTCTTATCGGGAGCACCGGCCACAATAGACGGCCTCAACAGAGTCATAGGTGAAGTGTTGCCACAACTGGAAGGAATGTTTAGGGCCCTGAATGCAAGTTGGGGAGGAAGTGTATGGGCAGGTGTAGCACTTTGGCCCCTTGCAGGGACATGTGCCATGAGGGAGAGTAGTGGGGAGGGACGAATGGACAAGGGAGTCACAAAGGGAGAGATCGTTGCAGAAAGTGGCGGGGGGGGAATGTAAAGATATGTTTTTGTGGTCACAACACACACAAAGTGCTGTTGGAACTCAGCAGGCCAGGCAGCACCTAGGACAAGAGTACCATCGACGTTTTGGGTCGAAACCCTTTGGCAAGACTGGAGAAAAATGCTGAGGAGTAGATTTATCAGGTGGGGGAAGGGGAGAAACACCAGGCGATAGGTGAAACTCAGAGGGGGAGGTTGAAGTAAAGAGCTGGGAGGTTGGTTGGTGAAAGGGACAGAGTGAGGCAATGGGTGGGTAAGGAGATGAGGTGAGAGAGAGTAAAGAGGATGAGAAATGGTGAAGGAGGGGGTTGGGGGGCATCACCGGACGTTTGAGAAATCGATGTTCATGCCATCAGATTGGAGGATACCCAAATGGAATATAAGGTGTTGTTCCTCCAACCTAAGTGTGGCCTCGTCATGACAGTGGAGAAGGCCATGGATGGACATAACAGAATGGGAATAGGAAGTGGAATTAAAATGGGTGGCTACTGGGAGATCCCATAGAGATCGGATGGAGAGTAGATGCTCAGCAAAATGGTCTCCAAATCTATGTCGGGTCTCATCGATATACAGGAGGCCACACCGGGAGAACCAGACACAGTATATCACCCCAACAGACTCACAGGTGAAGTGTCGCCTCACCTGGAAGGACTGTTTAGGGCCCTGAATGGTAGTGAGGTGTAGCACTTGTGCCAGGAGCAAGATCAGTGGCGAAGGAGGAATGGACAAGGGAGTCGTGTAGGGAGCAATCCCTGCAGGAAGCAGAACGTGGGGGGAGGGAAAGATGTGCTTGGTGGTGGGATCCCACTGGAGGTGGCAGAAGTTTTGGAGAATTATGTGCTGGACGTGGAGGCTGGTGGGGTGGTAGGTGAGGGCTAGAGGAACCCTATCCCTGGTAGTGTAGCTGGAGGATGGGGTAAGAGCAGATGTGCATGAAATGGAAGAGATATGGTTGAGAGCACCGCTGATGGTGGAGGAAGGCAAGCCCCTTTCTTTGAAGAAGGAGGATATCTCCTTCATTCTAGAATGAAAAGCCTCATCCTGAGAGAAGATGCGGTGGAAACAGAGAAATTGAGAGAAGGGGATGGCGTTTTTTTCAAGTAACAGGGTGGGATGAAGTATAGTCCAGGTAGCTGTGAGAGTCTGAGGATTTACAATAGACATCAGTGAATAAGCTGTCTCTGGAGTTAGAGACAGTGAGATCGAGAAAGGGGCGGGAGGTGTCAGCAATGGACCAGGTAAATTTGAGGTCAGGTTGGAAGTTGGAGGCAAAGTGGATGAAGTCAACGAATTCAGCATGGGTGCAGGAAGCAGCCCCAATGCAGTCTTCGATGTAGCATAGGAAAAGTGCAGGACAGTCACCAATGTAGGCTTGGAACATAGACTGTTCCATATAGCCAACAAACAGGCCGGCATAGCTGGGACCCATGCAAGTGCCCATGGCTACCCCTTTTGTTTGAAGGAAGTGGGAGGAGCTAAAGGAGAAATTATTAAGAGTGAGGACAAGTTCCGCTAGACAGAGGAGAGTGGTGGTGGTGGTGGGGAACTGGTTGGGTCTGGTGTCCAGAAAGAAACAAAGAGCTTTGAGGCCTTCCTGGTGGGGAATGGAGGTGTATAGGGACTGGACATGCATAGTGAAAGTAAGACGATGGGGACCAGTGAACCCGAAATCATTGAAAAGATCCAGAGCGCGTGAAGTGTCTTGGATGTAGGTAGGGTTTGTTTTCGTGGTTGGATCTTTTGGAGATGGCGGAAGTTACAGAGAATGATGTGTTGGATGCGGAGGCTCATGGGGTGGTAGGGAAGGGAAAGATGAGCTCTATCACTGTTAAGGCAGCGGGAAAATTGGGTGAGTGTGGATGTTGGGAAATGGAGGAGATGCGGGTGAGGGCAGCATCAATGGTGGAGGAAGGCAAAACCTCGTTCTTTGAAGAAGGAGGACATTTCTGATGTCCTGGAAAGGAAAGCCACATCCTAAGAATAGATATAGCAGAGATGAAGGAACGGAGAAAAGGGAATATCATTTTTACAGGAGACAGGGTGGGGAGAGGTATAGTCAAGGTAACTGTGGGAATCAGTAGGTGTCTGAAAGATGTCGGTCAACAGTTTGTTTCTAGAGATGGAGACAGATCGAGAAAGGGGAGAGACATGTGACCAACCAAGTGAATTTAAGGGCAGGGTGGAAGTTAGAGGCAAAGTTGGTAAAATTGATGAACTCAGCATGGATGCATGAAGCAGCACCAAAGCAGTTGTCAATGTAGCGGAGGAAGAGGTGGGGAGTATCACTGGGGAAGGCTTGGAACATGGACTGTCCTACACAGCCGATGATAAGGCAGACACATGTGGGTGCCCACAGCTACCGCTCGAGTCTGGAGGAAGTGGGAGGAGCTGAAGGAAAAATAGTTGAGACAGAGAAGGATGGTGGTGGTGGGGATTTTGTTGGTTCTTTTATCCAGAAAAAAGTGCAGAGCTTTAAGGCCTTCTTGATGGGGGATAGAATTGTATAGGGATTGGACATCCATGGTGAAACTGTTTAAGTGTTTTTACCTTTCTCACCCTTTCAGACAATGAGTCCTAACTCACCACCCTCTAGATGAAAAGATTTTTCAATAATGATCTTTTTATCAATTGCATTACATCTCTATACTGTGGTTTTTGATGCCTGTACTTGGTTAAATAGTTTCTTTCTATTTTATCCATGACCCCTGTAATTTTTTACACCTTACTTTAATCTGACCTCTGCCCCAAAGACAAGAATCTAAATCAGGTTTATTATCACTGACATTTGTTGGTTTATTGGCAGTAGTACAGCGCAAGACATAAATAATACTATAAGTTACAAAAATAAATAATTCGTTCAATAAAAAGGGTTCACAGACTGTTCAGGAATCTGATGGTGGAGGGGAAGAAGCTGTCCCACAACACCGAGTGTGTGTCTTCAGCTTCATGTACCTCCTCCCTGACGATCGTAACCATAAGACCATAATACACAGGAACAGAATCAGGCCGCTCCGCCATTCCATTATGGATGGTCCCAGATCCTATTCAACCCAATACACCTGCCCTCTCACCATATCCCTTGATGTTCCAACTAATCAAGAATCTATCTAATTCTGCCTTAAATGTACACATGGACTTGGCCTCCACAGCAGTCTGTGGCAGAGCATTCCACAGATTCACCACACTTTGGCTAAGAAGTTCTTCCTTACTTCTGTTCTAAAAGGTTGTCCCTCAATTTTGAGGCTGTACACTCAATTTTGAGTGTATTTGTTGAGGCATGTCAACAAATACACTCAAAAACTTCTATAGATGTATCATGGAGAGCATTCTGACAGGCTGCATCACTGTCTGGTATGGCGGGGGTGGGGTGCTACTGCACAAGATCGAAAGGAGCTGAGTGTTGTAAATCTAGTCAGCTCCATCTTGGGCACTAGCCTACAAAGTACCCAGGACATCTTCAGGGAGCGGTGTCTCAGAAAGGCAGCGTCCATTATTAAGGACCTCCAGCACTCAGGCCATGCCCTTCTATCACTGTTACCATCAGGTAGGAGATACGGAAGCCTGAAGGCATACGCTCAGCGATTCAGAAACATCTTCTTTCCCTCTGCCATCCGATTCCTAAATGAACATTTAACCCTTGGACATGACCTCACTTTTTTTTAATATATATTTCTGATTTTTGCACTTTCTAAAATATTCAGTATACATATACTGTAATTGATTGATTGATTGATTTATTTATTATTATTATTTTATTTCATTCATTATTATCTTTTTCTCTTCTATATTATGGATTGCATTGAACAGCTGCTGCTAAGTTAACAAATTTCACGTCACATGCCAGTGATGATAAACCTGATTCTGATTCTGATTCTAGTTCTGGATACACCCACCAAAGGAATCATCCTCTCTACATCCATCTTACCTAGTCCTTTCAACATTTGGTAGGTTTCAATGAGATCCCCACGCACTCTTCTAAATTCCAGTGACTACAGGCCCTAAGCTGCTAAACGCTCCTCATATGTTAACCCCTTCATTTGGAATCATTCTCATGAACTTCCTCTGGACTCTTTCCAAAGACAATACATCCCTTTGTTATTCAAATAACAAGCCATGGGTAACAAAGGACATTAGGGACATCCAGAACGCTAAAAAGAGGGTGTTTAGAGATGGAAATAGGGAGGATCTGAGGGCAATACAGAGTGACCAGAAAGCCAGGATCAGGGAGGCTAAAGACAGGTACAGGAGGAAGCTTGAGTGGAAACTCCAGCAGAACAACATGTGAGAGGTCTGGAGGGGGATGAGGACCATCACTGGGTTCTGGCAAACTAGCAACAGAGGAGCTGAAGGCAGCGTGGACAGGGCCAATGAACTTAACCTGTTCTTTAACAGATTTGACATTGTGGCCCCTGCTCACCCCCCCTTCTCGCAATTCCTCCGTCTCCGCCGCATCTGCTCTCAGGATGAGGCTTTTCATTCCAGGACAAGGGAGATGTCCTCCTTTTTTAAAGAAAGGGGCTTCCCTTCCTCCACTATCAACTCTGCTCTCAAATGCATCTCCCCCATTTCACGTACATCTGCTCTCACTCCATCCTCCTGCCACCCCACTAGGAATAGGGTTCCCCTGGTCCTCACCTACCACCCCACCAGCCTCCGGGTCCAACATATTATTCTCTGTAACTTCCGCCACCTCCAACGGGATCCCACCACTAAGCATATCTTTCCCTCCCCCCCTCTCTCTGCTTTCCGCAGGGATCGCTCCCTACGCGACTCCCTTGTCCATTCGTCCCCCCCATCCCTCCCCACTGATCTCCCTCCTGGCACCTATCCTTGTAAGCGGAACAAGTGCTACACATGCCCTTACACTTCCTCCCTTACCACCATTCAGTGCCCCAAACAGTCCTTCCAGGTGAGGCAACACTTCACCCGTGAGTCGGCTGGGGTGATATACTGCGTCTGGTGCTCCCGATGTGGCCTCCTATATATTGGCAAGACCCGACGCAGACTGGGAGACCGCTTTGCTGAACACCTACGCTCTGTCGGCCAGAGAAAGCAGGATCTCCCAGTGGCCACACATTTTAATTCCACATCCCATTCCCATTCTGACATGTCTATCCACGGCCTCCTCTGCTGTAAAGATGAAGACACACTCAGGTTGGAGGAACAACACCTTATATTCCGTCTGGGTAGCCTCCAACCTGATGGCATGAACATTGACTTCTCTAACTTCCGCTAATGCCCCAACTCCCCCTTGTACCCCATCCATTATTTATTTTTATACACACATTCTTTCTCTCACTCTCCTTTTTCTCCCTCTGTCCCTCTGACTATACCCCTTGCCCATCCTCTGGGTTCCCCCCCACTTGTCTTTCTCCCCGGACCTGCTAACCCATAACCCTCTCATATCCCCTTTGCCAATCACCTGTCCAGCTCTTGGCTCCATCCCTCCCCCTCCTGTCTTCTCCTATCATTTTGCATCTCCCCTCCCCCTCCCACTTTCAAATCTCTTACTAACTCTTCCTTCAGTTACTCCTGACGAAGGGTCTCGGCCTGAAACGTCGACTGTACCTCTTTCTAGAGATGCTGCCTGGCCTGCTGCGTTCACCAGCAACTTTGATGTGTGTTGCTCCCCACATGAGTCATCTGTTGTTGGACCCCAACCAACACATATTCCACTCTCCCCTCCTACCCGTCCTCACAGTCCCCCACCCTGCTCTCATGACTATACCCCTTCCCCACACGAAACCACCATGGTGGGCTTCACAGCTGAACAGGTGAAAAGACAGCTGAAACGTCTCAACCCAAGCAAGGCTGCAGGGCCAGATGGTGTCAGTACCAGGGTGCTCAAAGCCTGTGCCCCTCAGCTATGTGGAGTACTTCACCATGTATTCAACCTGAGCCTGAGGCTCCGGAGGGTTCCTGTATTGTGGAAGATGTCCTGCCTCGTCCCTGTGCCGAAGACGCCGCGCCCCAGCAGCCTCAATGACTACAGACCGGTGGCATTGACCTCCCACATCATGAAGGCCGTGGAGAGACTTGTTCTGGAGCTGCTCCGGCCTATCGTCAGGCCACACTTAGTTCCCCTCCAGTTCGCCTACCAACCCCGACTAGGAGTTGAGGATGCCATCGTCTTCCTGCTGAACCATGTCTACGCCCACCTGGACAAGCCAGCGAGCATTGTGAGGGTCATTTTCTTGACTTCTCCAGTGCGTTCAACACCATCTGCCCTGCTCTGCTGGGGGAGAAGCTGACAGTGACGCAGTTGGATGCTTCCCTGGTATCATGGATTCTTGATTACCTGACTGGCAGACCACAGTACGTGTGCTTGCAACACTGTGTGTCCGACAGAGTGATCAGCAGCACTGGGGCTCCACAGGGAACTGTCTTGTCTCCCTTCCTCTTCACCATTTACACCTTGGACTTCAACTACTGCACAGAGTCTTGTCATCTTCAGAAGTTTTCGGATGACTCTGCCATAGTTGGATGCATCAACAAGGAAGATGAGGCTGAGTACAGGGCTACGGTAGGAAACTTTGTCACATGGTGTGAGCAGAATTATCTGCAGCTTAATGTGAAAAAGACTAAGGAGCTGGTGGTAGACCTGAGGAGAGCTAAGGTACCGGTGACCCCTGTTTCCATCCAGGGGGTCAGTGTGGACATGGTGGAGGATTACGAATACCTGGAGATACGAATTGACAATAAACTGGACTGGCCAAAGAACACTGAGGCTGTCTACAAGAAGGGTCAGAGCCATCTCTATTTCCTGAGGAGGCTGAGGTCCTTTAACATCTGCTGGACGATGCTGAGGATGTTCTACGAGTCTGTGGTGGCCAGTGCTATCATGTTTGCTGTTGTGTGCTGGGGCAGCAGGCTGAGGGTAGCAGACACCAACAGAATCAACAAACTCATTCGTAAGGCCAGTGATGTTGTGGGGATGGAACTGGACTCTCTGACGGTGGTGTCTGAAAAGAGGATGCTGTCCAAGTTGCATGCCATCTTGGACAATGTCTCCCATCCACTACATAATGTACTGGTTGGGCACAGGAGTACGTTCAGTCCGAGACTCATTCCACCGAGATGCAACACAGAGCGTCATAGGAAGTCATTCCTGCCTGTGGCCATCAAACTTTACAACTCCTCCCTTGGAGGGTCAGACACCCTGAGCCAATAGGCTGGTCCTGGACTTATTTCCTGACATAATTTACATATTACTATTTAACTATTTATGGTTTTAATACTATTTATTATTTATGGAGCAACTGTAACGAAAACCAGTTTCCCCCGGGATCAATAAAGTATGACTATGACTATGACTATTCTGAGATAGGCGCCCAAAACTGTTAACAATACTCCAACTGCAGCCTGAGTAGTATCTTATAAAGCTTCAGCATCATCTCCTTGTTTTCATATTGTATTCCCTTTAAAATAAATGCCAACATTGCATTTGCCTTCTTTACCACAGACTCAACCTGTGATTTAACCTTCTGGAAGTCCTGTATGAGGATTCCTACGTCCCTTTGCACCTCTGATGTTTGAATTTTCTCCCCATTTAGATAATAGTTCACACTATTGTTCCCTTTACCAAAATGCATTATCATACATTTCTCAACACTGTATTCCATATACGAGGGGTGATTGATATGTTCATGGCCTAAGGTAGAAGGAGTCAATTTTAGAAAACCTGGCACATTTATTTTTCAACATAGTCCCCTCCTACATTTACACACTTAGTCCAGCGGTCATGGAGCATACGGATCTTGGACCTCCAGAAAGTGTCCACAGATGGGTGATTGATAATTTTGTGGCCTAAGGTAGAAGGAGATGAGTTATACAGCTCTCATTACATGTGCATACAGGTCAACTCTTTGAGTGGGTATGCAGAAAGTTTGAAGTTAATAACTCATCTCCTTCTACCATGAACTTATCAATCATCCCTGATGAGTTATTAATTTCAAACTTTCTGCATAATCACTCAAAGAGTTGAACTGCATATGCATGCAACGAGAGCTGTATAACTCATCTCCTTCTACCTTGGGCCACAAACTTATGAATCACCCCTGGTGTAACGAAAAGAAGGCAGGCCCCAGATGGTGAGGTTCCTTCATGAGGGATGCCACATTCTTGAGGCACCTTCTTGTGAAGATGTCGTTGATGATGGGGAGGGTTGTGCCCTTGATAGAGCGGACTGACTCCACAACCCTCTGCAGTCTCTTGCAAATCCTGGGCTTGCAAATCAGAATGCTCTCCATGTGCATCTGTAGAAATTAATCCAATGTTTCCTAATAGCTCTAATTTCCAGTCTTGGCAGCATCCCAGGCAATCTGTTAAATGCACTTGCATTGCTTCTGTAATGTGCTGTTCAGATTTGCACAAGATTCATCCTATTAACTGGCCTAAGATGATTCATTAGTGCCCCTTAGCTCAGAAGGGTATCAGAAGGTTGGCGGTTGAGCTACCTTTAAAAACTGGACTATGAAACCTGGGTTAATGTGCTGTCATGCCACTGAGGGACTGTCACATTGCCAGAGCAGCTGTCTATTGATTAAGATAATGAACTGGACTTCTTCATTAGGAGTTTGAAGAAATTCAGAAATTCATGTCACCAAAAACTCTTACAAATTTCTCAGATATGGATAGCATTTTGTCTGATTGCAACACCACTTGGTATCGAGGCTTCAATGCACAGAATTGGAAGAAGCTGCAGAGGGTTGCAGAAACAGCCAGCTCCATCACGGACACAGCTTTTCCCACCACCGGGGACATCTTCAAAAGGTGGCGACTCAAGAAGGCGACATCCATCATTAAGGACTTCCACCATCTAGGACATGCTCTCTTTGTGTTTCTGCCGGCAGGATCAAGATACAGGATATATCTTGATGCAAGATACAGATACACTACATTGACTGTTCTATTTACTATAAATGACTACGATTGCACATTGCACATCTAGATGGAGACGTAACATAAAGATTTTTACTCCTCATGTATGTGAAGGATGTAAGAAACAAAGATAATTCAATTCAATGTTGAATCAGTATCAGAAATAGAATCGGAATCATGGTTATTATCACCGCACTGGCATGTGTTATGAAATGTGTTGTAACTCAGTACAATGCAATACATGACAATATAGAAAGAAAAAAAAGTAAATCTATTACATTAAGTATATATATAAGTACATTAAATAGGTTAAAAATAATGCTAATACAGACGTGGTTCAATGTCCATAATGTCCATTTAGGAACTGGATGGTAGAGGGGAGGAAGCTGTTCCTGAATCACGGAGTGTGTCCCTTCTGGCTTCTGTACTTCCTTCCTGATGGTAACAATGAGAAGAGGGCATGCTCTGGGTGATGGGAGTCCTTAATAATGGACGTTGCCTTTCTGAGGCACCGCTCCTTGAAGAAGTCTTGGATACTACGGAGGCTAGAACCCAAGATGGAGCTGACTAATTTTACAACTTTCTGCAGCTTCTTTGATCCTATGCAGTAGCTTCCCTTCCCCCATACCAGATAGTGATGCAGCCTGTCAGAATGCTCTCCACGGTACATCCAAAGAGGTTTTTGAGTGTTTTAGGTGAAAAACCAAATCTCTTCAAATTCCTAATGAAATATAGCTACTGTTTTTCCTTCTTTCTTCTTCAGCTGTCCATCGGTTTTCGATGTTGATTGAGGCCTGATCAAGGTTGTATGGAAGACCGGCAGTTGCCTATGCTGAAAGTCTCCCCTCTCCATGTCCAAGGGAAGGGCACTAGGACCCATACAGCTTGGCAGCGGTGTCGTCACAGAGCGAAGTGTGGTTAAATGCCTTGCTCAAGGACACAACATGTTGCCTCAGCTGAGGCTCGAACTAGCAACCTTCAGATCACCAGACCGACGCCTTAGCCACTTGGCCACACGCCGCACTTTTCCTTCTTTATAGCTGCATCAAAAACACAGTCTCAACATTTTAGGATCAGTTTCTTTCCCTCCATCCATGAACAGTACCTCACTATTTTGCAATATTATATTTGTAACTTATAGTAATTTGCACTGTCCTGCTGCAGCAAAACAACAAATTTCATGACAAATCAATGAGGTCTGAGAGATGTAGCACTATTGTAGCACAATAGTCCTGTGGCACTATTTATCTCTCAGTCAATACCAGACAAAGATATGGTTGCTGTGTGGGCAGCTTGCTGTGCACAATTCGTCTTTGACTGTTGGTCAGACTCGACCATGGATGTTGATATGCAAACCAGTACAGAAACCAGGGCAGTACAATATGGAGAGCAAGCTGTTGCCTATGCAGGAGGCTCCTCCTCTCCTCACAGCTAATGAACCCAAAGGGACAACAGAGACTGATACAGTTTGGCACCAGCAGTGTCGCAGAAGTTGCCAGTCAGTATTGAACTCAACGTAGGACTGCTTTGGGGACTGCAGCTACGGATTTTTCCTCAGGGTTTGCTTCTGAAGCCTTCTTTATGTGTGTATAGCCACAAAACAGCGGAGGTTTGAGATCAGAGTTTCCCTTCTCCTACATGAGATGCCAACCATGGGTGATGAGCTCCATCTGCCCAAAGGGACTCATTTTAGAGCGCTAGTGACCCACCTTTACCCTCCTCCTGTCATTCGTGCAATATATGTATTGCATAGTTGTATTTTACTAATATTCTATATGTGCTTGTTACTTTATATAGTACTTTACACAAGGAATAGGCTTCAAGCTGCGGTGTTGCCTTTTTATGGCCACCAGGAGAGAGCTGGTGCACTCTGTCAGGGGAGGTGTGGTGCGGTGTCCAGGCTGGAGTGGATGCTGCCCCCCAGTGTTCACTCAGCAGAAGACAAGACTTATTGTGGTTGACTGGAGATTGATGGCTTGAGTGCAGACTCTTCTATTGCATGGCTGTGATATCAATATGTGCTTGCTATCTTATATGTGCTGTGTGTGACTGTTGGTGCTGTGTTTTGCACCTTGGCCGCGGAGTAATGCCGTCTCATTTGGCAGTATTTGTGAGTATTAATGTATGGTTGAATGACAATTACACTTGAATTGAATTGAATTAATGTTACACTTATATATCTTTGAAATCTTTCTTTCTTCACTGTCTTATATTGTATAATTTATGTTCTGAGTCTTGTTCTCTGAATCTAAATGACTGGTATACTGCTGCAAACAGATCTTTTATTGTACCTCACTGTACTTCTGCATATGATAGACTCCACCTGAGCACTGTTCAAAGTTCAAGTAAATTTATTATCAAAGTCGGTATACATCACCAAATACTATTCCGAGATTCGTTTTCTTCCAGGTATTCATAGTAGAGCAGAAACATACAATAGAATCATGGAAAAACTATACACAAAGACTGACAAGTAACCATTGTATAAAAGAAGACAAACTGTGCAAATACAAATAATAATAATAATTAATTGATAATTAATTAAATTAACGGTACTGAGAATATGAATTGCAGAGCCCTTGAAAGTGAGTCCATAGGTTGTGTTCAGTGTTGAGGTGAGTATTGACCATTTCATCAAGGACCCCCCCCCCCCCACCCCCTCACCATTCAGACCATGCTCTCTTCTCGCTGCTGCTATCAGGAAGGACGTATACACGTAGAGCCTTAGGTCCCACAACATCAGGTTCAGGAACAGTTATTACCCCTCAACTATCAGGCTCTTGAACCAACATGGATAATTTCACTCACCTCAATTCTGAACTGACTGCACAACGTATAGGCTGACGTTCAAGAATACAACTCATGTTCATTAACCTCTTTTGTATTTGCATAGTTTGTCTTCTTTTGTCATAGTTTGCCTTCTTTTATTTTGTTCTGCTGTGAAAGTCTGCAAGAAAAATAATCTCAGGGTAGTGAATGTCACATACATACTTTGATAATAAATTTGCCTTGAACTTCGAACGTTCTTGGCAAAAGGAAGATCTGAAGATAGAATTGAAGGAGTAGGATGAAGGGGGTCCAGTGAACAGAGGTATCAACATCAACCCCTCCCCTTGGGCTGATCTCATGAGTTTGTAGCCACATCACTGCCTTGGTTACATCTGAAAAACCCGTGGTTGTGGAACGCAAGAAAAATAAAAGCTGACAGGTGAAATTGGCAGCTTTGCTTCTCCGCGTTTACCTTATAATGGTGCACACGCAATGAAAGTCTCCTGCGAAGTATCTGCCTGATGGCCTGCGGAGCCCAGCCATTGATGTACGTCTACATCTGGGTGAGTTTATAAGCCACCAGCTGGGAAGAATTTTTGATATCTGCAGGCAGGGAAAGATTTGGGTAAAGAGCAGCTGGGAAGCTGAAATCAGTTTATGTAGGAGATTCCAAAAACCTCAGTTCAGTAGTGGGACCTCTATTCAATCCATGTGTGCTGCCTGATATTGCGGGCTCTGAAGATGATAACTTAAATCATAGAGCATACACTCAGTGGCCACTTTATTAGGCACCTCCTGTACCTAATAAAGCGGCCATTGAGTGTATTTTCGTGGTCATCTGCTGTAGCCCATCCACTTCAAGGTTTGATGTGTTGTACGTTCAGAGATGCTCTTCTGTACACCACTGTTGTAAAATGTGGTTACTTGAGTTATTGTCATCTTCCTGTAAGCTTGAACTAGTCTGGCATCTCATCTCATCTCTCTCATTTGCAAGGTGCTTTCACCCACAGATCTGCCACTCACGATGTTTTTTGTTTCTCTCACCATTCTAGAGACTGTTATGCAAGAAAATCCCAGGAGATTAGCAGTTTCTGAGATACTCAAACCACCCTGTCTGGCACTAACAATCATTCCACAGTCAAAGTTTCTTAGACTTAGCCTCCACAGCTGCCTGTGGCAAAGAATCCACAGATTAACTACTCTCTGGCTGATGGAATTCCTCCTCATTTCCATTCTAAAAGGACATCCCCTATTCTGAGGTTGTGCCCCCTGGTCTTAGACTGTTCCCCCCCCCCCCATAGGAAACATCCTCTATACATCCACTCTATCAATGCCTTTCACCATTTGAGAGGTTTCAATGAGGTTACCCCTCATTCTTCTGAATTCCAGTGAATACAGGCCCAGAGCCATCAAATGCTCTTCATACAACAAGTCATTCAATCCTGGAATCATTTTCATGAACCTCTTTTGAACCCTCTCCAATGTTAGCACATCCTTTTAAGATAAGGAGCCCAAACCTGCTCACAATACTCCTGTGAGGCCTCACCAGGACTTTTAAAAATCTTAACATTACATCCTTTTACATCCTTGCTTTTATATTCTAGTCCTCTTGAAATGAATGCTAACATTGCATTTGCCTTCCTCACCACAGACTTAACCTGCAAATTAACCTTCAGGGAACCCTGTACAAGGATTCCCAAGTAGTTTTTCCCCTTTATTTCTTCTACCAAAATGCATGACCATACACTTTCCAACACTATATTCCATCTGCCATTTTTTGCCTATTCTCCTAATCTGTCTAAATCCTCTGTAGCCTCTCTACTTCCTCAAAATTCCTGCCCCTGCACCTGTCTTCATATTGTCTGCAAACTTTGCAACAAAACCATCAATTCCATCATTCAAATGGTTAACATATTATGTAAAAAGAATCATTGCCAACATAGACCCCTATAGAACACCACTAGTTAATGGCAGCCAACCAGAAAGGGCTCCCTTTATTCCCATTCTTTGCCTCCTGCCAAAAAGCCACTACTTTCTCCATGCTAGAATCTTTCTGGTACTGCCATGGGCTCTTAGCTTGTTAAGCACCTTGTCAAAGGCCTTCTGAACATCCAAGTACACAAAATCGACCAATTCTCCTTTATCTACCCAGCTTTCTCAGACAAGATTTTCCCTTAAGGAGACTATGCTGACTATGGCCTATTTTATCCTGTGCCTCCAAGTACCCTGAGACCTCATCCTTAATAATCAACTCCAACATCTTCCCAACCACTGAGGTCAGACTAACTGGCCTATAGTTTCCTTTCTTCTGCCTCTATCCCTTCTTGAAAGTGGAGTGACAGTTACAATTTTTCAGTCTTCTGGAACCATTCTAGAATGTAGTGAGTCTTGAAAGATCATTACTAATGCCTTCATGAACCCTTCAGCCACCTCTTTTAGAACTCTGAGGTGTACACCATCTTGTCCAGCTGACTTATCTACCTTCAGACCTTTCAGTTTCTCAAGAACCTTCTCTCTATTTATGGTAACTTCATATACTTCTGACCCCTGACACCTGGAACTTCGACTATACTCCTAGTGTCTTCCACAATGAAGACTGATGCACAATACTTATTCAGTCCATCTGCCATTTCATTATCCCCCATTACTATCTCTCCAGCGCCATTTTCCACTGGTCTGATATCCACCCTTGCCTCTTTTTTACACTCTACGTATCTGAAGAAACTTTTGGGTATCCTCTTTAATATTATTGGCTAGTTTACTTTCGTATTCCCCGTTTACCTTCTTAATGACTTTTTTAGTTACCCTGTTGGTTTTTAAAAGGTTCCCAATCTAACTTGCCACTAATTTTTGCTCTATTATATGCCCTCTCTTTGGCTTTTATGTTGGCTTAGACTTCTCTTGTTAGCCACGTTTGTGTCATCTTTCCTTTAGAATACTTCTTCCTCTTTGGGATGTATATATCCTGTGCCTTCCAAATTGCTTCCAGAAGTTCCAGCCATTGTTAATCTGTCATAATCCCTGCCAATGTTCTTTTCCAAGTAATTCTGGCCAACTCCTCGCTTTCATGCCTCTGTAATTCCCTTTACTCTACTGTAAAACTGATACATCTGACTTTAGCTTCTCCTTCTCAAATTTCAGTGTGAATTTGATCATATTATAATCACTCTCCCCTAAGGGTTCTTTTACCTTAAGCTCTCCAATCAATTCTGGTCATTGCACAACACCCAGTGCAGAATAGCTGATCCACTAGTGGGCTCAGCCACGAGCTGCTCTAAAAAGCCTTCTCATAGGCATTCTAGAAATTCCCACTCCTGAATTCCAGCACCAACCTGAATCTCCCAATCTACCTGCATATTGAAGCCATCCATGACTATTGTAACATTGCCTTTTTAGTTTGTATTTTCTATCTCCCATTGTAATTTGTAAACCACATCCTTACTACTGTTTTAGGGTGGGGGGGGTCTGCATACAACTCCCATCAAGATCTTTTTACCCTTGCAGTTCCTTAGCTCTATCCACAATGATTCAATACCTTCTGACCCTATGTCACCTCTTTCTTATGATTTGATTTAATTTTTTACCAACAGAACAACACCACCCCCTCTTCCTGCCTGTCCTTTTGACACAATGTGTATCCTAGGGCATTAAGCTCCCAGCTATAATCTTCTTTCAGCCACGATTCAGTGATGCCTACAACATCATACCTGCCAATCTGCAAATGTGCTGCAAGTTTATCAACCTTATTCTGTATACTGCGCGCATTCAAATATAACACCTTCAGGCCTGTATTCAGCCTTTTCAATTTTGTCAATCTTCTATGTTGCAACTCATCCTGTTGACTGCAATTTTGCTCTATCATCAGCCTCTCCTCACTACACATTGTCTCTGTTTGTAAACCAGACACCACACCTTCAGCACTATTATCCACATTTCCTATGATACTTCTTGCATTGAAGTATAGGCAGCTCAGGACACTAGTCACACCACGTCAATCCTTTTGATTCATAATTTTTTCCTGTGTCTTACCAACTTCTGCCTCTACAACATCTCCATTTACTGATCTGGCACTCTGGTTCCCATCCCCCTGCATCTCTAGTTTAAACCCCACCATCCTGCATTAACCATATATAACCATACAACAATTACAGCACGGAATGAGGCCATCTCAGTCCTTCTAGTCCATGCCGAACTCTTACTCTCACCTAGTCCCACCGACCTGCACTCAGCCCATAACCCTCCATTCCTTTTCTGTCCATATAGCTATCCAATTTAACTTTAAATGACAACATTGAACCTGCCTCAACCATTTCTGCTGGAAACTCGTTCCACACAGCTACCACTCTCTGAGTAAAGAAGTTCCCCCTCATGTTACCCCTAAACTTTTGCCCTTTAACTCTCAACTCATGTCCTCTTGTTTGAGTCTCCCCCACTCTCAATGGAAAAATCCTATCCACATCAACTCTCTCTATCTCCCTCATAATTTTAAATACCTCTATCACGTCCCCCCTCAACCTTCTACACGCCAAAGAATAAAGACCCAACTTGTTCAACCTTTCTCTGTAACTTAGGAGATGAAACCCAGGTAACATTCAGTAAATCTTCTCTGTACTCTCTCTATTTTGTTAACATCTTTCCTATAATTCAGTGACCAGAACTGTACACAATACTCCAAATTTGGCCTTACCAATGCCTTGTACAATTTCAACATTACATCCCAACTCCTATACTCAATGCTCTGATTTATAAAGGCCAGCATACCAAAAGCTTTCTTCGCCACCCTTTCCACATGAAATTCCACCTTCAGGGAACTTTGCACCATTATTCCTAGATTCCTCTGTTTTACTGCATTCTTCAATGCCCTACCATTTACCATGTATGTCCTATTTTGATTAGTCCTACCAAAATGTAGCACCTCACATTTATCAGCATTAAACTCCATCTGCCATCTTTCAGCCCACTCTTCTAACTGGCATAAATCTCTCTGCAAGCTTTGAAAACCTACTTCATTATCCACAACTCCACTTACCTTAGTATTATCTGGATACTTACTCATCCAATTTACCACCCCATCATTCAGATCATTAATATATATGACAGACAACATTGGACCCAGTACAGATCCCTGAGGCACACTACTAGTCACCGGCCTCCAATCTGACACAGTTATCCACCACTACTCTCTGCTGTCTCCCATCCAGCCACTGCTGAATCCATTTTACTACTTCGATATTAATGCCTAACGATTGAACCTTCCTAACTAACCTTCCATGTGGAACCTTGTCAAAGGCCTTACTGAAATTGATACAGACAATATCTACCACTTCACTCTTGTCAACTTTCCTAGTAACCTCTTCAAAATATTCAATAAGATTTGTCAAACATGACTTTCCACACACAAATCCATGTTGACTGTTCCTAATCAAACCCTGTCTATCCAGATAATTATATACTGTATACCATCTCTAAGAATACTTTCCATCAATTTACCCACCACTGATGTCAAACTCACAGGCCGATAATTGCTAGGCTTACTCTTAGAACCCTTTTTAAACAATGGAACAACATGAGCAATACGCCAATCCTCCGGCACCATCCCCGTTTCTAATGACATTTGAAATATTTCTGTCAGAGCCCCTGCTATTTCCACACTAACTTCCCTCAAGGTCCTAAGGAATATCCTGTCAGGATCCAGAGACTTATCCACTTTTATATTCCTTAAAAGCGCCAGTACTTCCTCTTCTTTAATCATCATAGTTTCTATAACTACCGTACTTGTTTCCCTTACCTTACACAATTGAATATCCTTCTCCTTAGTGAATACCGAAGAAAAGAATTTGTTCAAAATCTCCCCCATCTCTTTTGGCTCTGCACATAGCCGTCCACTCTGATTCGCTAAGGGACCAATTTTATCCCTGACTATCCTTTTGCTATTAATATAACTGTAGAAACCCTTTGGATTTATTTTCACCTTACTTGCCAAAGCCGCCTCATATCTTCTTTTAGCTTCTCTAATTTCTTTCTTAAAATTCTTTTTACATTCTTTATATTCCTCGAGCACCTCATTTACTCCAAGCTGCCTATATTTATTGTAGATCTTCCCCTTTTTCTGAACCAAGTTTCCAATATCCCTTGAAAACCACGGCTCTCTCAAACTTTTAACCTTTCCTTTCAATCTAACAGGAACATGAAGATTCTGTACCCTCAAAATTTCACCTTTAAATGACCTCCATTTCTCTATTACATCCTTCCCATAAAACAAATTGTCCCAATCCATTCCTTCTAAATCCTTTTGCATCTCCTCAAAGTTAGCCTTTCTCCAATCAAAAATCTTAGCCCTGAGTCCAGTACTATCCTTCTCCATAATTATATTGAAACTAATGGCATTGTGATCACTGGACCCAAAGTGCTCCCCGACACATACCTCTGTCACCTGACGTATCTCATTCCCTACCAGGAGATCCAACACTGCCCCTTCTCTAGTTGGTACCTCTATGTATTGCTGCAAAAAACTATTTTGCACACATTTTATAAACTCCAAACCATACAGCCCTTTAACAGAATTGATTTTCCAGTCTATGTTTGGAAAATTAAAATTGCCCACAATCACAACCTTGTGCTTACTACAAATATCTGCTATCTCCTTACAAATTTGCTCCTCCAGTTCTCGCTCCCCATTAGGTGGTCTATAATACACCCCTGTAAGTGTTACTACACCTTTCCCATTCCTCAATTCCACCCAACTAGCCTTCCTAGACAAGTCCTCTAATCTATCCTGCCAAAGCACCGCTGCAATAATTTCTCTGACAAGCAATGCAACATCTCCCCTTCTTGCCCCTCCAATTCTATCACACATGAAGCAACGAAATCCAGGGATATTTAGTTGCCAATCACACCCCTCCTGCAACCATGTTTCACTAATAGCTACAACGTCATATTTCCAGGTATCAATCCATGCTCTAAGCTCATCCACCTTTCTTACAATACTCCTAGCATTAAAATAGATGCATTTAAGAAACTCTCCATCTCTTACTCTCTGTTTATCCCTAATGGTGCAAACAACTTTGTTATATTTTTCTTCCTTCTCCCCTGCATCTTCGGTCTGGGTGCTCCCATTCTCTGTCCCCTTCCTACCCCCCCTCACACACTGTCTACTAACTTTCTCTATTTGTGAACTAACCTCCTCTCTCCTAGTCTCTTCAATTTGATTCCCACCCCCCAACCATTCTAGTTTAAAGTCTCCCCAGTAGCCTCCGCAAATCTCCCCGCCAGGATATTGGTCCTCCTAGGATTCAAGTGCAACCCATCCTTTTTGTACAGGTCATACCTGCGCCAAAAGAGGTCCCAATGATCCAGAAACTTGAATCCCTGCCCCCTGCTTCAATCCCTCAGCCGTGCATTTATCCTCCACCTCATTCCATTCCTACCCTCACTGTCGCGTGGCACAGGCAGTAATCCTGAGCTTGCTACCTTTGCAGTCCTTCTTCTCAACTCCCTTCCTAACTCCCTATATCCTCCTTTCAGAACTTCTTCCCTTTTCCTACCTATGTCATTGGTACCTATATGTACCATAACCTCTGGCTCCTCAGCCTCCCACTTCAGGATACCTTGGACGCAATCAGAAACATCCCAGACCCTGGCACCAGGAAGGCAAACTACCACCCGGGTCTCCTGACTGCGTCCACAGAATCACCTATCTGACGGCTAACAATCGAGTCCCCTATTACTACTGCCCTCCTCTTCCTTTCCCTACCCTTCTGAGCTATAGGGCTGGACTCTGTGCCGGAGACACGGCCACTGTTTCTTCCCCCAGGTAAGCTGTCCCCGCAACAGTACTCAAACAGGAGTACATATTGTCAAGGGGCACAGCCACTGGGGTACTCTCTAGTACCTGACACTTCCCCTTCCCCCTTCTAACCGTGGCCCACTTGGATTCACAAACCTTCTCACTAGGATATTAGTCCCCCTTCCAGTTCAGGTGCAAACTGTCCTTTCAGTTCAGGTCCCACCTTCCCTGGAAGAGAGCCCACAAGATCAAAATTTCTTATGCTTTCCCTCCTACACCAACTCCTTAGCCACGTATTAAACTGTATAATCTTGGCACGGACAGCGATCCTGAGATCACAACCCCGGACGTCCTGACCTTTAACTTAGCACCTAACTTCCTGAACTCATCGCTTGTCCTACCCATGTCATTGGTACCTACATGGACCACAACTTCTGGCTGTTCACCCTACCACTTAAGAAAGCTAAGGATTTGATCCAAGATATCCTGGACTGTGGCACCTGGGAGGCAACATACCATCTGGGAATCTTGTTCTCACCCACACAATCTCCTGTCCGTTCCCCTAACTAAGGAATCCCCTATCACCACAGTGTGCCTCTTCTCCCCTCTTCCCTTCTGAGTCACAGAGGCAGATTCAGTGTCAAAAACCCGACCACTGTGATTTTCTCTGCTGGGTCATCTCCTCCGACAGTATCCAAAGTGATATACCCGTTGTTGAGGGGAATGGCCACAGGGGTACTCTGCACTGGCTCCTTAACCCAATTTCCCTTCCTGACTGTCACCCATTCTCCTGTGTCCTGCACCTTGGTTATAATTACCTGTCCAGATGTCCTACCTATCACCTCCTCAGCCTCCCGAATGATCCGGAGTTCATCCAGGTCCAGCTCCAACTGCTTATCTTGGGTTGTTAGAAGCTGCAACTGGATGCACTTCTCACAGTTGTAGTCGTCAGGGACACTGGAGGTCTCTCTCCCTTCCCACGTCCTGCAAGTGGAGCATCCTACTATCCTGTCTGGCATCTCGACTATGCCAGCAGAGTAGATATAAAGAAGGAAAGGAAAAAATATGAGCTTTTCTTTTCTTTTGCTTTCTCTGAGTGAAGCCTGTCTTCAGCAAAGCCTCGAATAACTAAAGCCTCAAGATCACCACTCTGACTCTGTCTATTTGGACAACATCTGCTGCTCTTGCCCCTACCTGCCTTCAATTTGCTCTTGCTAATCAAGGCAACACTGATTGGTTGCTGGTTAATTTACCCTAGCTGAAAATGTGTTCCAGATTTTTTGGGGGTTTTGGACTGCAGACCTTTTATCTTTTTGCTTTACTGACAGTAAGGCTGTGTGGTCCCCCACGACTTGCTGTGTTCATGGGATTACTGATGATATGTCCTGTGGTCAGTGTAGGAAATGAAAAGGATTGTGGGCAGTGGCAGAAAACAAATGACTACTCTGTTCAAATGTTTTCCCTTCTAAATAAGAGTAACTTTTTTCTCATGTAGGAGATAGAGAGAAACTAGTAACTTGTAATTAAAATATTAGTGTGGTGGAACAGACATTGACATTAGCACATTGCCCTCTAGTAATCTGGTTAATAGCAAACCCAATCTATGTTTTGCAAACCAAATCAAGATTATTCTGAAAAGCTGGAGACCAAAACAATTTTATTGTGGAAGCTTTGTTGACTCATAAAAATATAATAAATAGGAGCAGGAGTAGGTCATCTGGCCCATCGAGCCTGCTCTGCCATTCAATAATAGCATGACTGATATGGCCAGGGACTCATCTCCACCTACCTGATTTTTCCCCATAACTTTTAATTTCTCTACTATGCAAAAATCTAACCAACCTTGTCTTAAATGTACTTACTAAGGTAGCTTCCAATTCTTCATTGGGCAGAGAATTCCACAGATTCATCACCCTCTGGGAAAAGCAGTTCCTCCTCATCTCCATCCTACATCTACTCCATCAAATCTTAAGGCTATGTCCCCTATTTATAGTCTCACCTACCATGGAAACAACTTTCCTGCCTCTATCTTATCGATCTCTTTCATAATTTATATGTTTCTATAAGATCTCATTGGCTTCGTTGGTAGATCGAAAACAAAGCTTGAGCAAAGTTGTATGGATTTCTGTTGGGATATATGGATGTTTTCCTGCATGGCTGGTTTTTACTTGGAAAATCTGCATGGTAGCTCCGGCAGTTAATCCTAGTGATCCAGCCTGAATGCTGAGAGCGAATCAAATCTTTATGTAGGATACTCAGCCAGTTACTATGCTGTAAAATGGTCTTATGCTCAATGGTGATGGATTAACTTTCTCTCTGAGTTGCTTTTGGATTGCTCCTTTATGGTGAAGGGTTAGAATTTTTCCAGTGTTGCCTCTTGATTGAAGATTTATGAAAGTGGTGCAAAAAATGTTCCTTTCTTTGTGACCCTGGACCCAGCAATGTGGCTGACTCTCAATTGTCTCTGAGGTGCTGAGGCAAGGTACTGAGGGCCACTGTGGTAGTGTAGTGGTTACCTCAGCACCATTACTGCTCAGAGCTTGGAGTACAGAGTTCAAATCCAGCGCCATCTGTAAGAAGTTTGTACATTCTCCCCACAACCCTGTTGGTTTCCTCTCACAGTCCAAAGATGTACCTGTTAGTATGTTATTTCAGTATTGTAAATTGTCCTGTCATTAGGATACTATTAATATAGGTGGGTTGTGTGGAGGGCCTGTTCAACTCTGTATCTCTAAATAAATAAATAAACTCAAGGATAATTAGGGATAGATGTTAATTGCCAGCCTTTTCATCTACACACCCACTTCAATGAACATAAATTAGAATCAGATTTATTACCACTGACATATATGATGTGAAATTCGTTGTTTCGTGATGACACAACAGTGTAAAACATTAACAACTACTATAAATAATAAAATAAAAATTTCGAAAAAGGAATATTGAAGTAGTGTTCATGGGTTCATGGACCATTTAGAAATCTGATGGCAGAAGGGATGGATGTCTCTTTCAAAACCCTTTTGGGTCAAGTGATCTCCTATTGCAATATCTTGCACTATGACTGGAAGTAATGTTAACTACTATTTATTAACTATTCCACGCAAGTAGACAGAATCAAAAGCTACTCATCTGTTGCCGTTTCACAACAGAAAAAGACACAACGCTGTTGTACTCCTCCCAGCCTGTGGGTTTCTGTGCTGTGGAGTTTCATCACTAATTACATAACAACATACGAGTTAGTAGCAGAATCTCCTCAGCCTCTCAAGCCTGCTCCAACCATTCAATTAAATCATGGCTAATCTGACCATAGTCCTCATTCCTCTCTCCCTGTGGTAACCTAAACCTCTCTGCTTTATCAAGTATTTATCTCCACCCTAGGGAGGTGGGGTGGAGATACATCTCTACCAAAGGGGGTGTAAGGTGCTCCTTCCCTCTGCTAGGCTGCAGTTCACCCTTAGGAAAGGTGTAGCACCTGATTAGACTCTAATATGGGTCACATGAAGCCATGAGAGCTGGTGGTGGATGTTTGTATGAGCGCTGGTGCACTTCACAAGTCCTGGTTGTGCGACACTGATGCCAGGCAGACAATCTCTGAAGAGTATTGATAATGGCTGGGGTCACCCGCCATGTAAAGATACTATCCAGAAGAAAGCAATGGCAAATCATTTCTGTATAAAAATTTGCCAAGGACAATCATGGTTATGTCATATGACACAGCATATAATGAACAAGCGAATCACTACCCTAATAGTGTTATTTAAGAACATAAGAAAAGAAGTAGGTGTGGGCCACCTGCTCCACCATTCAATAAGATCATGGCTGGCCTGGCCGTGAACTCAACTCCACCCGCCTTTACACAAAACCTTTAACTCCCCTAAACACAAGAGATTCTGCAACGCTAGAAATCTAAAGAAGCACACACAAAATGCTGGAGGAACTCAGCACAGTAGCATAGCAGTTAGCATAACACTTTTACAGCGCCACCGACCTGAGTTCGATTCCCGCTGCAGTCTGTGAGGTGTTTATACGTTCTCCCCATGACCGTGTGGGTTTCCTCCGGGTGCTCCGGTTTCCATCCACATTCCAAAGACATACAGGCTGGTAGTTAAATTGGTCACATGGGCATATTGGGCATCGGGGCTCATTGGGCTGGAAGGGCCTGTTACCTTATCTTAAAAAAAAATGAAGCATCTATGGAGAGGATTAATGAGTTGATATTTTGATCCAAGATGCTGCCTGACCTGCTGAGTTCCTCCAGAATTTTGTACATGCTACCCTTAATTCCTCTACTATGCAAAAACCTATCTAACTGTGTCTTAAATAAATTTAATGCGGTAGTCTTCACTGCTTCTCAGGGCAGAGGATTCTACAGATTCACAACTATCTGGAAAAAGCAGTTCTTGCTCAATCCTATCCTCAATCTAGTCCCTAATCTTGAGTCTTGAGTCTACGTCCCCTCGTCCGTCTTACCAGCCAGAGGAAACAATTTTCCTACCTCTATCTTATCTCACCCTCTCATTACTTCAAAGTTCAAAATACATTTATTATCATAGTATATACGCTTTTTACAATCTTGAGATTCGTCTCCTTACAGGCAGCCACAAAACAAAGAAACTATTAAAAAAGGAAGAATTTTGTGTGCTCCTCCCATTCTTCTGAATTCCTTTTCTAAGGCTTTTGTCACTTTGAGAGAAAAAAAAATTACCTTCCTCTGAAATGGATGTCTGCTTATTTTTAAACAGAAACCTTAGTTCTAGATGTTTCTGCTGGAGGAAACATTCACTCCACATCCACCCTTGTCAAGACCCCTCAGGATCTTATATGTTTCATTCATTGCTTCTCATTTGATATTCATTAAATCTACTTTCTAAATATCACTGGTTGTAATAAGTAAACTGCTGTCAGGCAACGGCAGCAAAATATTAAGTCAATTTATTTACTTTTTGGCATATGTTAAAATTACTGAGTTTCCTCAGCCAAATCCAGTATATGATTCAGTCTTTCAATTTTATTCTTTAACACTAGAAAGCAGCATCCATCAACAAGGAGCCCACCATCCAGACCATGCTTTATTCTCACGACCACTATCAGGCAAGAGGTACAGGAGACTGAGATCCCACACCACCAGGTTCAGGAACAGTTATTACCCCTCAACCATCAGGCTCTTGAACCAGTGTAGATAACTTCACTCACCTTAACACTGAACTGATTCCACAACCTACAGACTCACTTTCAAGGACTCTACAACTCAGTATTATTTATAGAACATAGAACATAGAACATAGAATAGTACAGCACAGTACAGGCCCTTTGGCCCACAATGTTGCGCTGACCCTCAAACCCTGCCTCCCATATAACCCCCCACCTTAAATTTACTTTCTATTTTTAAAATTAATTTATTAAAGAGTCAAGAAAATACTTCCAATGATGTTGCTGGGTTATAAGTTATGGACCTGAGTTATAAGGAAAGATTGACTAGGTTAGGAGTTTATTCCTTGGACCGTAGGAGATTGAGAGATTTGATAGAGGCATGCAAAATTATGAGGGGCATAGATAGGGTAGATGCAAGCAGGCTTTTTTCACCGAGGTTAGATGGGACTGCAACCAGAGGTCATGGGTTAAGGATGAAAGGTGAAAAATTTAAGGGGAACATGAGGGGCAAATTCTTCACTCAGAGGATGGTGAGAGTGTGGAACAAGCTGCCAGCACAAGTGGTGCATCATGAGAGATCGATTTCAATGTTTAAGAGAAGTTTGGATATATACATAGATGGTAGGGGTATGGTGGCCAGGTTAATGGGAGCAGGCAGTTTAAATAGTTAGGATTTGACTAGATGGGCCGAAAGGCCTGTTTCAGTGCTGTACTTTTCTATGAGTCTAATAGCACAGTTTTACCCTTTTTGCACATTAGATGTTTGTCAGTCTTTATTGAGAAAACATTTTCATAAATTATATTGTATTTCTTTATTTTCCTGTAAGTGCCTGCAAGTAAATAAGTCACAAGATAGAATATGGTGATATATGCATACTTCGATAATACATTCATTTTGAAATTCAATTATTTGAACTTCTGTTTAGTTTTGCACCAGGAACCTTCTGGTGCTGGACAAACATGATTGTCACAAAGCACAAATAGCGAAGTTTCAGAAGCTTAGAAACATAGAAACATAGAAAGTAGGTGCAGGGGCAGGCCATTCGGCCCTTCAAGCCTGCACTACCACTCAGTATGATCATGGCTGATCATCCAACTCAGAACCCTGTTCCTGCCTTCTCTCCATACCCCCGATCCCTTTAGCCACAAGGGCCATTTCTATCTCCCTCTTAAATATAGCCAATGAACTGGCCTCAACTGTTTCCTGTGGCAGAGAATTCCACAGATTCACCACTCTCTGTATGAAGAAGTTTTTCCTCATCTCGGTCCTAAGAGGCTTCCCCTTTATCCTTAAACTGTGACCCCTCGTTCTGGACTTCCCCAACATCGGGAACAATCTTCCTGCATCTAGCCTGTCCAATCCCTTTAGAATTTTATACGTTTCAATAAGAACCCCCCTCAATCTTCTAAATTCCAGCGAGTATAAGCCTAGTCCATCCAGTCTTTCATCATATGAATGTCCTGCCATCCCAGGAATCAATCTGGTGAACCTTCTTTGTACTCCCTCTATGGCAAGAATGTCTTTCCTCGGATTAAGGGATCAAAATTGCACACAATACTCCAGGTGTGGTCTCACCAAGGCCTTGACAACTGCAGTAGTACCTCGCTGCTCCTGTACTTGAATCCTCTTGCTATAAATGCCAGCATACCATTCGCCTTTTTCACCGCCTGCTGTACCTGCATGCCCACTTTCAATGACTGGTGTATAATGACACCCAGGTCTCGTTGCACCTCCCCTTTTCCTAATTGGCCACCATTCAGATAATAATCTGTTTTCCTGTTCTTGCCACCAAAGTGGATAACCTCACATTTATCCACATTAAATTGCATCTGCCATGAATTTGCCTACTCACCTAACCTATCCAAGTCACTCTGCATCCTCTTAGCATCCTCCTCACAGCTAACACTGCCGCCCAGCTTCGTGTCATCCGCAAACTTGTAGATGCTGCATTTAATTCCCTCGTCGAAGTCATTAATATATATTGTAAACAACTGGGGTCCCAGCACTGAGCCTTGCGGTACCCCGCTAGTCACTGCCTGCCATTCTGAAAAGGTCCCGTTTATTCCCACTATTTGCTTCCTGTCTGCCAACCAGTTCTCTATCCTCATCAATACCATGCCCCCAATATCATGTGCTTTAAGTTTGCACACTAATCTCCTGTGTGGGACCTTGTCAAAAGCCTTTTGAAAATCCAAATATACCATATCCACTGGTTCTCCCCTATCCACTCTACTAGTTACATCCTCAAAAAATTCTATGAGATTCGTCAGACATGATTTTCCTTTCACAAATCCATGCTGACTTTGTCCAATGATTTCACCGCTTTCCAAATGTGCTGTTATCACATCTTTGATAACTGACTCTAGCATTTTCCCCACCACCGATGTCAGGCTAACCGGTCTATAATTCCCCGGTTTCTCTCTCCTTCCTTTTTTAAAAATCGGGGTTACATTAGCCACCCTCCAATCCTCAGGAACTAATCCAGAATCTAAAGAGTTTTGAAAAATTATCACTAATGCATCCACTATTGCTTGGGCTACTTCCTTAAGCACTCTGGGATGCAGACCATCTGGCCCTAGGGATTTACCTGCCTTTAATCCCTTCAATTTACCTAACACCACTTCCCTACTAACATGTATTTCCCTGCTCGGACAGATGCATGAGCAGGCAGGCTATGGAACCGGTGTGCAGTTTATGAGCACTGACTTGTATGTTGTGAAATTTGTTGTTTTGTGGCAGCAGTACAGTGCAGTCATAAAAATTACTATAAATTGCAAAATAAATAAATAGTGCAATAAAACAGCAGTGTTCATGGGCTCATGGACTGATCAGAATTCTGTTGGTGGAGTGGAAGAAGCTGTCCCTAAATCACTGAGCGGGGGCCTTCTGGCTCCTGTATCTCCTTCCCAATAGGACTGTCTCAATAACTATTGTCCAGTAGGCCATAAGACCAGAGTTAAAAAATACGTGTGGACTAAGATGTTAACTGTCCTGTGCTATCACCAGTGGGATCATCATTTGATCTGCCACCTGTCTTCAGGAGTTTCGGCCCACTTATGATCAAGACTCCCTCGAGGTGGTGGGCCAGCAGTGCTAAAGCACCACCTCCCACTGGTGAGCTTAAAAACTTGGCATCTGCCTCTATCAGCGTTGTTGGTCGCTTCCATCCAACAGATAGTCTGCTCTTCAGGTGTCTATACAACTACTGAAGGGTTTGCAAGGTATGTATACACTGTCTGACTATCTGCCCCTCTGGACATACTTGGTCCACACTCATGCTGATCCTTTCTCTGCTGCCTCAGCTGCAGCCCTGCTGGTTGACTTGATCTCTCTTCTAGTGAAGCCAAGGTCACGCAGCCACTTCTGGAAAGTGAACGCAATAAACCCACGGCAGCCTACTTCGAATGGATAGCATGAGACCTTCCACCCTCTGTCTCTGCACTCTGATCTTAATTCTGCATATTTGGTTAACTTGCACTCATGGGCTTCATCGATGTTGTCTTCCCAGGGGACTGTGAGGTCACCAATAACCACTTCTCTACTGGTGTCAGACCATACGATTATATCTGGACACAATGTGGTGAAAGCTATTTGCTCCGGGAAACTGCCTTTCCCGTCCAGGTCAGCCTTGACACACCAATCATTGGCTGAAGAAAGTATGCTTGATCGTGAGCCTGTGCTGTACACCCTTTACTTGAAGCCTTCTTTCACAAACGATATGCGATGTTCTGTGCAGCATGGGGCATGAGATAAGTTGTGCTGCAGTACTCTCTGTTCAACTGCTTCTGTTACAACTTTGAGAACGTTGTTATGTCTCCATGTGTACATGCCGCTGGAAAGATTGACTCTGCATGCACTCAAAATATGTTGAAGTGTTCCCTTCTCACCACAAGCAGCACACCTGTCTGTCTTACCTTCATACCAGGTGCTGAGGTTGGTAGGTGTTGGGAGCAGATCGTACGCTGCTCTGCATAGAGGAGAAATGCGGAGCGGTTCCATCTGCCACAGAACATTCCAAGATAGATGTCCTTGTTCAACACTTTCCCACCAGGTCCAAGCCCCTTGTTTGGCCAGGCCAGCTGTTTTAGCTAACCTCTTCTCCTCTTCTACCTCTTGGATTTCTTGTGTTACAAGCTCACGGCGCTCCTTACCTGTAGAAGATGACCACCACTTGTGGGTTGTCCATCCAAGTCCCTGGTGGCCTAGCTGGATAGCCCCAACCATCTCCTTGTGCTTCAATCTAGACTCTGCCTTATCAACTGCTACACGGGCTGACGACTTCCTGCCTGATCTCACATCCGGCTGGGTGTTCTTGATGACAGGGTCTTTTGAGTCTCGAAGCATCAAGAATGATCTTACCTTGGCTACCTTGACCTCTTCAACAAGGGATTGCACTGGGATGGTAAGCTTTGTCTGGCTACTGTGGATTGCAACATTGGCGAGGCTGCTCGGTACTCCAAGTCATTTCTTCATATACTTGTTGATCTTCCGTTCCATTGCCTCAACACGGGACATTGCCACTTCATAGACAGTTAGTGGCCACATTATTCGTGGCATCAGTCCGTACTGCAAGCACCACAACTTCAACTTACCAGCCAAGCCACACTTGTCAACGGATATCAGGCCTCTGCTGATCTGTTCTCCTGTCTCTTGAACCCTCTTGGTGTCTCTCAGCTCCTCTATGTACCATCGTCCGAGGTTCTTAACTGGTTGGTCCTGAATGGATGGAATCTCCTCTCCACAAAGGGTGAAATTAAAGTCAACCAGCTTTCCTCTCCTAAGAACAAGGCTCCTTGATTTCCTGGTCTTGAACTTCATTCCTCCCCAATCCATTAGCTCCTCGAGTCTAGATAGTACACTTTCCACTGCCTCCGTGCTGGGACCCAAAAGGGTGAGATCGTCCATGAACGCTCGTATTGGTGGTAACTCCTCTCCTCCATCAAGTGCGACACCTGGTCCCACTGATTCTGCAGCCCTTACAATGACCTCCATGGCTAACACAAAAAGGATGGGTGAAATCGCACATCCCATTGGGATTCCAACATCCAAGCTCTGCCACCTAGTTGTAAATTGCTGAGAGGAAAACCTCATCTGAAAATCGTTGTAGTACTGCATAACAAAATTCCTCACCTTAGCAGGAATCCACAGGAATTCCATCGCAAACTCAATCAGGACATGGGAAACAGAACCATACGCATTTGCCAGATCAAGCCAAACTACAACCAGATTTCTTCTCAACCTTTTTAACTCCTGGATGGTATGCCATATCATACTAGAATGTTCAAGGCATCCTGGGAAGCCTGGTATTCCTGCCTTCTGCACAGATGTATTTACTAATCCATTCTCTATCACAAATGAAGATATTCTTTCTGCCAGAATGCCAAACATAATTTTCCCCTCTACATTCAGGAGTGAAATTGGTCGGAACTGATTCAATGTAGAAGAATTCTCTTCCTTCGGGATGTATACTTCAGCCTCACTCCATGACAAAGGAACAACACCTTGTCTCCACACCACCTTTAACAATCTCCACAAGTATTTCCTCAGCTCTTCACACTTCTTGAACACCTTATACGGCACTCCATTAGGTCCTGGCACTGAGCCTGACCTTGCCTTTCTGATGAACCTTTTGACTTCTGCCAGTTTGGGTCCTGACAGATCAAACTTCACTCCTGGCTTGGTAGGCTTCACAAGCCCTGAAATGTCAAGCAAAGGAGCCTCCTGCTGTTTGTTAGAGTAAGTGCTTGCCAGATGATCCTCAAGTTCTTGTTGAGAGATGTTAAGCTGCCCCCTCTTATTTTGTTCAAACAGTTTCTTTGTGAACTCATGAGGGTTCTCAAAGAACGAATTTCTTGCCTTCTCTCTCTTCTTTCTCTTTTTACGTTGTGACTCTGCACGACGGAGTGATGCTAACTTTATTCGAAAATGCTCTCAGAGATCAGCAAGCCCTGGCTTGTCACCCTCACTTGCTACCTTTCACCTCTGTCTCAACGATCTAAGCTCTCTCCTCAACCTACTAATCTCCTTCTGGTGCCTGCTTGGTTGCTGTGTAGGCTTTGCTTTCTTCAACTCAACCAAACCAAGCCTGTACTTTCCAACATCGTAAATCATATCGCCCATCACTTCCAACTTTCTCTTTGATGTTCCCCTGAGAGTGTTCTCCAACATCATACTGATATCCTCATCATACTGATATCCTCTAACGGCAGGAGGAGAGAGAGCAGCGCGCCGCGATAGGGGCTGTGGACAATTCTGATTTGATGGAGACGGACGTGAAAGTACAGAGGAACATCTGGAGAAATTTCTGAAACGCTCGTTCGCTGCTGTCATTACTGCGCGGTGGGGAATCTTCTGGAGGGAAGGCCTCAAAATTCCTGGCCTTGCTTGCTGTTGGCGACCGAGAAGGGGATCGAATCATTCGGACAGGGATGGCGCTCAGTACTCAGAGTCGGAGAGCTGATTCGGAGGCTCGAAGTTTTCGGATGACTCAGAGACGGATTGTGGTCGGGCATGGCAGGCAGAGTTTTTCTTCCTTCTCCTGTCTACATGAGATGTGGGACATTTGAGAGACTTTGAACTTTTTACTGTGCTCATGGACTTCTTCATCAAGTTATGGTATTGTTGCACTGTTGTAACTATATGTTATAATTATGTGGTTTTGTCAGTTTTTTCAGTCTTGGTCTGTCCTGTGTTTTGTGATATCACAGCAGAGGAAATATTGTATCATTTCTTAATGCATGCATTACTAAATGACAATAAAAGAGGACTGCGTGTCTTCATAATCATCATAATACACACCAAGCCTTCTCATCTGCCATTGCTGGCCACTTGACCTTCCTCTTCTCCTCTACCTCCTCACCACCTCCATCATTCGAAGGATCTACCTGGGTACTGTGGTCTGAAACCTGACCTGGGTTATCTCTCATCTGACCTGGAGTATGATGACTCTCTCCAGAGCGAATCACTGTGGCTTGTGAATCAGTGGTTGAAAAGACGATATCATCTGTGCTTGAAGTAATATCATCTTCATCCACTGGGATGGAATAGCACCTCAACTTTGCTTGGTGGACTCGTAAACCCTTAGTGCTGGAAAACACTCTCCCACACCAACACACTGGACACTCAGAGCCTCTTATCCTAGCTCTTGGTCGTAGTCGTTCCCTGTAATTAACTGTATTCGTACGATTGGGTCCATCATTCTCCCATCGTAAGATATAGGAACAGAATTAGGCCATTTGGCCCATCCACCATTTCATCATGACTGATCCATTTCTCTCTCAGCCCCAATCTCCTGCCTTCTCCCCATCACCCTTCATGCCCTTGACTAAACAAGAATCTATCAACCCTCTGCCTTAAATAAACCTATTGTCGTACTTGCATCCATTGTGATGAAGTGCTTTGAAAGGTTGGCGATGAAATATATCAACTCGTGATACAGGAGTGACTTGGATCCACTCCAGTTTGCCCACCCTCACAACAGGCCAACAGCAGATGGCATTCCATTGGCTCTTCATTCAACCCTCAAACATCTTGTCAGTGAAGGTGCATACATCAGGATGCTCTTCATTGACTACAGCTCAGCATTCTACACCATCATCCCCTCAGAACTAATCAACAAGCTCCAAGATCTAGGCCTTGACACCTCCTTGTGCGAGAAAATTAATCTCAAGGTGACATAAGAAATAGGAGCAGGTGTAGGCCATCTGGCCCATTGAGCCTGCTCCACCACCCAATAAGATCATGGCTGATCTAACCATGGACTCACCTCCACCTACCTGCCTTTTCCCCATAACTTTTAATTAATGGTGACATATACTACTTTGATAATAAATTTACTTTGAAGTTTAAACTATGAAGAGGGCACATCCTGGATATTGAGAGACCTTAGTGATGGATGCCGCCTTCTTGAGTCACCGCTTTGGAATCCGGGTTGGTAAAAGAGGTGAGAGGAACCACTTCAGAAGCCTTGCAGCAGAGTCAGAGAATATTTGTAGGGGTCTGAAAGTCTATTTGTTTTTCCCAATTCAGTCCTGAAGATGTCCTCGATGGTGGGGAGGGTTTTTCCCGTGATTTAGCTGGCTGAGTTTACAACCCTGGGCATTGGAGCCTCCATACCAGGTGGTGCTGCAACTAGTCAGAATGTTCTCCACCGTTCATCAAAAGAAAGTTACAGAAGTCTTTGGTGACATTGTTATGGGAAAGCAGCTTCCTGGATTCGTTAGGTGGGACAGAAGACACTGATTATGAGTAAACATGTTAACCATTTATTTACAGGTGGACTATAGAACATTTGACCAAACATCTAAATAAAACAAGTACTCATCTAAGCCATGCTGAGTTACAAATATTAAGACACTAAACCTTCAGTAATGCTTCAAACTCGACAGATACTTCGTAAGTCTCCCCAAGTTACACAACTACAAAACTAAACATTCAACAAACAAGTACTCAGCTAAGTATATGCATGGGCCCTCCTATATCAACAACACACTTTCCCATCGGTTCTTCAGCAGCATCCAGAGTCTTTGGCACTTGTTGCTCTTATGCCCCTAGGTTGTCCAGAACTGGACACTGGTGCTGTGGTGTGAAAGCCAACCAATGGACCACCCAGGTTGTTCCTTTATGTGCCCACGTATACACAGGACTTAGCATAAAGATAAAGATTAGCTTACTTGTCATGTGTACATTGAAACATCGAGTGAAATGTGTCATTTGCATCAAATTAAATTGGTGAGGATTGTGCTGGGTAGCCTGCAAGTGTTGCCATGCTTCCAGCGCCAACATAGCACACTCCCAGTTCACTAACCCTAATCCGTATGCCTTGGGAATGTAAGGAAAGCAGAACACCCAGAGGAAACCCACATGGCCACTGGGAGAACATACACGCTCTTTACAGACAGCGGTGGGTATTGAACCCCTATCAGTGGTCACTTGTGTAAAGCAAACCGTTAACTGCTACGCTACTGTGTCACCCTATGATGCCTTACAGAACTGAAACAGGTCTCCCAAGCCACTGAGACCTCACCAACCAGCGAGGGCCCGTTTGCTTCAATCTTACTTTATTCCCCCACATTCCTGTACCGTAGAGGACAATTGCCCAGTGTCTCCTTGTCGATCTTTATGTTGGGAGCAGGGTGGCATGTGGTGTTAGTGACTGAGGCACACTGGTAGAGGATTGGCAGGCGTAGATTGGATATCCTATAATCACTAGACTACTGAACCGGCGTGGATGTCTGTGCTCACCTCAACAATGAACCTATAGACTCATTTTAGGGGAGACTGCAACTCGTGTTCTCAGCACTATTTATTTATTTATTTGTACAGTTTGTTTTCTTTTGTATGTTGATTGTTTGCCCGTCTTTGTTTATGTACAGTTTTTCAATAATTCTATTGCATTTTTTATTTTCCTGTAAATGCCTGCAAGAAAATGAATCTCAGGATAGTTTACGGTGTCATTTTTATTTACTTTTTTAAAAAAATTTATTTTATTTAGAGATAGAACATGGTAGTAGGGCCTCCTGGCCCAACGAACCCACGCCACCCAATTGCACCCATGTGACCAATTAACTTGTTGGCCCGTATGACTTGGACTGCGTGAGGAAACTGCAGCACCCAGGGGAAATCCACACGGTCACGTACAATCAGCCTTATGCTAACCGTTACGTTACAATGCCACCTCTACATACGCATGCATATAAATGCACTTTGATAATAAATTTACTTTGACTTTGAGGGTCTTTGTTCTGTAGCGTAAAGCCCATTCTCTTACAAACATCGGAGAATGAGTCAGGATGATTTGGGGCCTGTCCTCTGAGTGTGCACAATCGCAGGAACAGTCTGCTTTCTGCAGTTAATGACTGAGGTTGGACTGACCTTCAGAATCAGAATGTGATTTATTATCACTGATTTATACAATGAGAAATTTGTTGCTTTGCAGTGGCAGTTCAGCGCAGAGACATAAAATCACTATAAATTACAAAATAAATAATGCAAGAGGAAGGGAATAATGAGGCAGTGTTTGGAAACCCGAAAGTGGAGCAGGAGAAGCTGGTCCCTGAAGTGATGAACGTTAAATGCTGTGGAGAGAGGGACAGAATTATTGCTTCAGTTTGATGACCAGTCATTAAAATGCAGACGATGAGATGTTCAACTCTGTTCCTTTGACCTGTTTACTATTCAAAGTAAAAAATATTGTCAGACTCACAAATACATGCAAGGACAGGTGCAAGGAAAAGCTTGTTTGCAGCAACATCACAGCATATGTGACACTCGGTTTTCAATCTTTATTTCTTTCGGGTAATTTTACTGATCTACATGTACCAGTTTTCCATTTAAAGTAAGCTCATCTGCAAGGCAAGCACCCACGGAGAGCTAATCTGATTAACCGTTTTGGCTGTTCTCCCCCTCCCCCCACCCCTTCTATCTATTACCTTAGTCACTGCACTGGAAACACTTTATATAATGATGTTTACATTGTAAATACATCCTGGTATTTATATATTAATAACCATTTTATTCAATTTCTGTACTTCTAACAGATTCAGAATCCATTTTAATATCACTAGCGAATGCCATTTACTGGAACTTTGACTGTTTATTCCCCTCTATAGATGCTGCCTGACCTGCTGAGTTCCCCAGCATTTTGTGTGTTGTTTTGCAGCAGCAGTACAATGCAATGCATAACTACAAATTACGATAACAGTAATTAAATATTAACTAAATAAGTAGTGCAAAAAGAGAACAAAGAAGAAAACAATAGTGAGGTAGTAAACATGGGTTGAACATCCATTTGGAAATCTGTTGTGGAGGGGAAGAAGCTGTTTCTGAAACATCGAGTGTGGGTCTTCAAGCTCCTGTACCTCGTCCTTGATGGTAGCATTGAGAAGAGTGTATGTCCTGGGTGGTTGGGTTCTTTATTTTTATATAATACTTTATTCCGAATAGATGTACAAATAAAGATAAAGTTGATACTTAATCCTTAAATCCTTTAGCTAGCTCAAGGTTTGAGCAATTTAAGTGCTGGGCCAGATTGAAAAGGTTAGGGTGTCGGGGCCGGAGGTGAGCGACGGGCTGGTTCAGCTCGCTGCTCTGCAAGATTTAGTCGTTTCTGCACTAAACAGAGGCTGCCGCCTACAACTAACAGGCCACTAGATCGGCTGCAGTGATGACTGGCTTCGTGGTGATGGACTCTCTTTTGTGAACTTCAGTTCTTTGCCTGCTTTGGCTGTTTGCTGGATGTGTTTCTTTTCTGCACATTGGTTGTTTGACAGGTTTTTTAAAATAGCTGCCTGTAAGGAGATAAATGTCAAGCTTCTATATAATTTATATATTTTGCTAATAAATGTACTTTGACTATGACACTTTAAAATGGAGAGGGCCTATCAGGGACAACAATACTGTCACCATATTCTCAGAGCATCTTGTAGACTGCCTCAAGCAAGACCCTGCCTAACACACCATAGAATCCTGGAGCCACCCAATATGGAAAGAGGCACTTTCGACCCACATTGTCTAAGACAACTTTGGTACCTATCCATATTAAGCCTATTTGCCTGCACTGTGTCTGTATTCTTCTATACCAGGGGTACCTGGACCCCTTGTTAAGGGTAGGGGCCTATAGCATAACAAAGATTGGGAACCCCTTCTCCACACCTTTCCTATCCAAGAACCAGTCTAGGTAAACTTTAGGATTTAAGATTAGCTTTATTTGCCACATGTACATTGCAACATATGTGTCATATATGGCAGTTAAGAAAGCTAATGGCATTTTGGCCTTCATAACAAGGGGAGTTGAGTATAGGAGCAAAGAGGTCCTTCTGCAGTTGTACAAGGCCCTGGTGAGACCCCACCTGGAGTACTGAGCAACACACATCAAAGTTGCTGGTGAACGCAGCAGGCCAGGCAGCATCTCTAGGAAGAGGTACAGTCGACGTTTCAGGCCGAGACCCTTCGTCAGGACTGAGTACTGAGTACTGGAGTACTGAGTGCAGTTTTGGTCTCCAAATTTGAGGAAGAACAATCTTGCTATGGAGGGAGTGTAGCGTAGGTTCATGAGGTTAATTCCAGGGATGGCGGGAATGTCATATGTTGAAAGATGGGAGCGACTGGGCTTGTATACACTGGAATTTAGAAGGATGAGAGGGGATCTGATTGAAACATATAAGATTATTAAGGGATTGGACACGCTAGAGGCAGGAAACATGTTCCCGGTGTTGGGGGAGTCCAGAACCAGAGGCCACAGTTTAAGAATAAGGGGTAGACTTTTAGAACGGAGTTGAGGAAAAACGTTTTCACACAGGGTTGTGGATCTGTGGAATGCTCTGCCTAGGAGGGCAGTGGAGGCCAATTCTCTGAATTCTTTCAAGAAAGAGTTAGATAGAGCTCTTAAAGATAGCGGAGTCAAGGGATATGGGGAGAAGGCAGGAACAGGGTACTGATTGTGGATGATCAGCCATGATCACAGTGAATGGTGGTGCTGGCTCGAAGGGCCAAATAGCCTACTCCTGCACCTATTGTTTATTGTTTGTATAATAACCAACGTAGTCCGAGAATGTGCTGGGGGCAGCCCACAAGTGTCACCATGCTTTCTGCACCCACATAGTGTGCCGACAACTCACTAACCCTAATCTCTATGTCTTCACCCATGCAGTCACGTGAAGAACGATGGGAATAGAACCTTGATGAATGAGCACTGTAAAGCATTGTGCTAACAACTGTGCTATCCTGTCTCCACCACCTCCCCTGGCAGCTTATTTCAGACCACCATCTATGTGAACAACTTACTCCTTTAAGCTTTTAACTATCTGTCCTATCTGTGCCTACCAGATTTTCTAAACTTTTCTAACATCAAATACCTTGCTAAAGTCCATGTAGACAACATCCACTATTTTACCTTCATCCAGTTTCCTGGTAACTTCCTCGAAAAATTCTATAAGATTGGTTAGACATGACCTACCATACTTAATTAGTCCATGTCTGTCTAAATACTTATATATCTAGTCCCTTAGAATACCTTCCAATAACTTTTCCACATCTGATGTCAGACTCATTGGCTTATAATTTCCTGGTTTATGTTTAGAGCCTTTTTTAAACAGGAGGGTAGTGGAATGGAAACCAGAGTGATAGGGCTGAGGATAGGGATGTTAGTTTACAAGCAGAGGCCCCTCCCCCAGCTGCCTATCACCTCCCTCATGGTTCTGCCTCCTTCTACTACCCATTGTGTTTTCCCCTATTCCTTCCTCACTTTTCCTGCCTATCACCTCCCTGCTTCCCCTCCCCCACCCTTTTATCTTTCCCCTTACTGGTTTTTCACCTGGAACCTTCCAGCCTTCTCCTTCCAACCCTCCCCCCACCTTCTTTATAGGGCCTCTGCCCCTTCCCTTTTCAGTCCTGATGAAGGGTTCCGGCCCAAAACGTCGACTCATTGTTTCTACGGATTCTGCCTGACCTGCTGAGTTCCTCCAGCGTGTTGTGAGTGTTACCTCCTCCTCTGTAATCTGTACAGGGTCCATGAAGTTGAGGCCACTTTGTCTCACTCTGTGTCTATCTTCTGAGTAAATACAGTACAGTAAAAAAAAATTATTTAAGATCTCCCCCATCTGTTATGATTCCACACAAAGATTACCATCTGGTTTCCAGAGGACCAATTCTGTCCCTTGCAATCCTTTTGGTCTGTAGAATCCCTTCACTTTGTCTGTTAGAGCAATTTCATGCCTTCTTTTAGCCCTCCTGATTTCTTTCTTAAGTGGTCTCTTGCATTACCTATACTCCATAAGTGCCTCATTTGTTCCTACATACCCATACCTGCTACTGCTACTACTACCTCCTTTTCTCTCATAACCAGGGCCTCAATATTTCTTGATAACCAAGGTTCCCTGCACTTGTTATTTTTACCTTTCATTCTGACAGACAGATACATGCTCTGTACTCTCAAAATTTCACTTTTGAAAGCCTCCCACTTACCAAGTACACTTTTGCCAGGAAACAAACTGTCCCAATCCGCTCTTGCCAGATCCTTTCTGGGACCATCAAAATTGGCCTTTCTCCAATTCAGGATGTCAACCTGTGGACCAAACCTATCTTTTTTGCATATTTACTTTGAAACTAATGGCATTGTGGTCACTAGATGCAACATGTTCCCCTACACAAACTCCTGTCACCTTCCAAGCCACATCCTGATGAATCCCTTCCGTACTCTCGCTACTGCTGCCACACCCTTCTTGCATGTGGCAACGTGAACGGCTCAGCTTTTTGTTGCAGCAGTACAGCACAGTGTGGTAAATTACAATAAGAAGTAGGTAGTGCAGCAAGAGAGATAAGTAGTGAAATGGTTTTCAGTTGTTCATGCACTGTTCAGAAATCTGATGGCGGAGGGGAAGAAGCTGTTCCTAAAACACTGAGTGTGTGCTTTCAGGCTCCTGTACCTCCCTCCTGATGGTAGTAATGAGAAGAGGGCTTATCTTGGATGCTGCCTTCTTATGCATCCCTTTTGAAAATGTCCTTGATGCTGGAGAGGCTAGTGCCCATCGTGGAGTTGGCTGAGTTTTTACGACCCCGTGTAGTGGCCCCTCCATACCAGATGGTGATGCAGCCAGTTAGAACGCTCTCCAATGTACACCTGTAGAAATTGGCCAGAGTATTTGGTGACATACCAAATGTTCTCAAGCTCCTAATGAAATGTAGCTGCTGCCGTGCCTTCTTCATAATTGCATCAATATGTTGGGCCCCAGATAGATCCTCAGAGAACTTAAAGCTGCTCACCCTTTCCACTACACAAGAGATTATTCAGATGCTGGAAATCCAGAGTAACATACATAAAATGCTGGAGGAGCTCAGCAGGTCAGGCAGTGTCTATGAAGATAAATAAGCAGTCGACATTTTGGGCCGAGATGTCTTGATGAAGGGTCAACCGCTTATTCCTCTCCATAGACGCTGCCTAACCTGCTGAATTCCTCCAGCATTATGTGTGTGTGTTTCACTCACCCTTTCCATTGCTGACCCATTGATAAGGACTGGTTGGCAGTTGAATATCTAAGCAGATGGGCCTGCAGTTTTATCCCCCGATGTCTGACCAGAAGCTGGACAGAATCTTTGCGGGATTTTCATTCCTTCCAGCTGGCATCTGAGTATCCTTGTTTATGCAGGACATCCAAGCATTGAGTCACTATTTTTCTGTGGTTTGGTGTCTTCTTTATCATATTCCTCTGCACTTAAACCAAGAGCATATTCAATATCTGACCAAGCCAGAGAATACAGTTGAGGCCCCGATCCCATTAGAAGACAGAGTCACATAGCCTTCATCTGCTTTAAATTCTTATCAGAATCAGGTTTATTATAAGACTATAGGAGCAGAATTAGGCCATTAGGCCCATCAAGTCTGCTCCACCAATTCATTATGGCTGATCCAGTTTTCCTCTCAGCCCCGGTCTCCTGCCTTCCCCCTATATTCCTTCATGCCCTGATCAATCAAGAATCTATCAACCTCTGCCTTAAATACACATAATGACTTGGCCTCCACAGCTTCCCGTGGCAAAGAATTCCACAGATCCACCACTCTCTGGCTAAAGAAATTCCTCGTCATCTCCATTCTAATAGGACACCCCTCTATTCTGAGGCTGTGTCCTCTGGTTCTAGACACTCTCACCATAGGAAACATCCTCTCCATATCCACTCTATCAAGGCATTTCACTATTCGATAGGCTTCAATGAGGTCACCTTTATTCTTTTGAATTCCAGTGAGTACAGACCCAGAATCACTGACATTGACGTGTTTCCCTGTGGTCATTATTACTGGCATATGTCATGAAATTTGTTGTTTTGCAGCAGCAGTACAGTGCAGTACATAAAAATACTATAAATCATAACATAAAACATATTAAAAACTTGTATAAGTAATGCAAAAAGAGAACACAAAACGGTGAGATAGTGGCCATGGGTTCATTATCCATTCATAAATCTGATCGTGAAGGGGAAGGAGATGTTCCTAAAATGTTGAATCTGTGGCTTCAAGCTCCTGTACCCCCTCCCTGGCTGTAGTAATGAAAAGAGGGCTTGGCCCTGTGTGGTGGGGTTTATAATGATGAATGCCACCTTTTAAAGGCATTGCCCTTTGAAGATGTCCTCAACGGTGGAGAGGCTGGTGACCACGATGGAGCTGGCTGAGCTTGAAACCCTCAGCAGCTTTTTCCCATCCTGTGCAGTGCATCCTCCAAACCAGACAGTGAGACAACTCTCCACAGTACATCTTCAGAAATTTGTCTGAGTCTTTGATGACATGCCAAGTCTTCTCAAAGGTTTAATGAAATACAGCCATTTGAGGAAATCTGGTATGTACAGTGCCTATAAAAAGTATTCACCCCCCTTGGAAGTTTTCATGTTTTATTGTTTTACAACATTGAATCACAGTGGATTTAATTTGGCTTTTTTGACACAGATCAACAGGAATACTCTTTCGTGTCAAAGTGAAAACAGATTTCTACAAAGCATTCTAAATTAGTTACAAAGAAAAAACTCGAAATAATTGATTGCATAAGTATTCACTCCCTTTAATATGACACACCAAATCATCAGTGGGGCAGCCAATTATCACATAATTAGTTAACTGGAGATCACTGTGTGCAGTGAAGGTGTTACAAATGACTATAGTAAAAATACACCTGTATATGGAAGGTCCAACTGCTGGTGAGTCAGCATCCTGGCAAACGAACCATCCAGGAAATGGATACAAGAGAATTTCCAAGTCTCGAATATCCCTTGGAGTACAGTTAAGTCAATAATCAATAAATGGAAAGAATATGGCACAGCTGTACATTTGCCTAGAGCAAGCTGTCCTCAAAAACTGAGTGACCATGCAAGAAGGGGACTAGTGAGGGAGGCCACCAAGAGACCTATGGCAACTCCAGAGGAGTTACAAGCTTCTGAGATGGGACAAACTGTGCATACAACAACCATTGCCCAGGTGCTTCACCAGTCAGAGATTTATAGGAGAGTGGCAAAGGGAAAGCCACTGTTGAAAAAAAAACTCAGACAAAATCTTGCTAGAGTTTGCCAAAAGGCATGTGAGAGACTCTGAAGTCAGCTGGAAGAAGGTTCTATAGTGTGATAAAATCAAAATTGAACTTTTTGGCTATCAAGACTAAACACAATGTTTGGCGTAAGCCAAACACCACACATCATCAAAAACATGCTATCCCTACCATGAAGCATGGTGGTGGCTGTGGGGATGCTTCATTGCAGCAGGCCCTGGAAGGCTTGTGAAGGTAGAGGGTAAAATGAATGCAGCAAAGTGCAGGAAAATCCTGGAGGAGAACCTGATGTAGTCTGCAAGAAAACTGCAACTAGGGAGAAGACTTGCTTTCTAGCAAGATAATGACCCTCAAGCATAAAGCCAAAGCTACAAAGGAATGGCTTAAAAACAACAAAGTTGATGTCCTGGAGTGGCCAAGTCAGAGTCCAGACCTTAATCTAGCTGATAATTTGAGTCTGGACTTGAAAAGGGCTGTTTGCTCATGATCCCCATGCAATCTGACAGAGCTCGAGCAGTTTTGTAAAGAAGAATCTGGAAAAATTGTAGGGTCCAGATGTGCAAAGCTGATAGAGAACTATCCACACAGACTCAAGGCTGTAATTGCTGCCAAAGGTGCTTCTACTAAATACTGACTTGACTCTAAGGACTCTAGCAAGTGAATAAAGACAAAAGAAATGTCTTATGTTACCTCTGTAACAAATGTTTCCACTTCTATAGTGCCTATATATCTTTGAAAAGCATTTCAAGACACTTCTGCAGCTTACTGTATGTTCTGGATATTATTTATTATTATTATAATTTGTATTTGTACAGTTTGTCTTCTTTTGCCTATTGGTTGTTTGTCCGTCTTCATTGTGTGTAGTTTTTCACTGATTCTATTGTGTTTCTTTGTATTTACTGTGAATGCCCACAAGAAAATGATTCTCATGGTTGTATATGGTTACGTATATGTACTTAGATAATAAATTGAGTATGAATTTGAAACTTTATTGTGTAACATATGCTTTGTGTGTTGTCTGAATCTAAATGGCTGGTACTCTGCTGCAAGCAAAGTTCCTTTTATTGTATCTATATTTCACCGTCCTTGTGCATATGTCGGCTATTTGATTGTGGGCTGTTTTGCCCAAGCTTATCCATGCTGTCTGAGGAAGAGTTTGCAGTTCCCGCATCAGAAGCTTCAGAACACACAGAAGAGAAATGGAAACAAGTAACTCACAGACCTGTGGGGAAAAACAAGATTTGATCTGGGTAAGGACAAGGACAAGGTCAACAGAATCTATAGGTTCCATACAAGGTTGAGGGTTGGCTCCTGTCAGTGCTTATCTCCAGTGTTCGCTCATTGGTAGACGAGCTGATTACGTACATCTGCGGCTGCACTAACATGTGATGAGGCAATGGAAGGTGGGGTCAGCACAGGTAGGTGGGGTTGGTAAAGCAGGTGGGGTCAGCACAGGTAGGTGGGGTTGGTAAAGACAGGTGGGGTCAGCACAGGTAGGTGGGATTGGTAAAGGCAGGTGGGGTCAGCACAGGTAGGTGGGGTTGGTAAAGACAGGTGGGGTCAATAACAGCAGGAGAGTTCAGCACAGGTAGGTCCGGTTGGCACAGGCTGGCGGGGTCGGTAAAAGCAGGAGAGTTTGGTAAAGGCAGGTGGGGTTGGTACAGTTAGGTGAGGTCAGTAAAGGCAGGTGCGGTCTGTGACAGCAGGAGAGTTTGGGAAAGGCAGGTGAGGTTGGTACAGGTAGGTGAGGTCAGTAAAGGCTGGCGGGGTCGGTAAAAGCAGGAGAGTTTGGTAAAGGCAGGTGGGGTTGGTACAGGTAGGTGAGGTCAGTAAAGGCAGGTGCGGTCTGTGACAGCGGGAGAGTTTGGTAAAGGCAGGTGGGGTTGGTACGGGTAGGTGAGGTCAGTAAAGGCAGGTGCGGTCTGTGACAGCAGGAGAGTTTGGTAAAGGCAGGTGGGGTTGGTACAGGTAGGTGAGGACAATACAAGTAGATGGGGTCAGTAAAGGCAGGTGGGGTTGGTACAGGTAGGTGAGGTCAGTAAAGGCAGGTGAGGTCAATGTGGCAGGTAACACTTTCCCACTCCTGCCATTCTAAACCCATGAAACCATTGAGTTTTTTCCTGATATATTTCAGGCCCAGCATATTGATGCAATTACAAAGAAGGCTTGACAGCAGCTATATTTCATACGGAGTTGGAGGAGATTAGTTATGTCACCAAATATTCTAGCAAATCTCTGCAGATGTACAGCGGAGGTCATTCTGACTGGTGGCATCACTGTCCGGTATGGAGGGCCCACTGCTGGATTGGAAATAGTTGCAGAAAGTTTTAAACTCGGCCTGCTCCATTATGGACACTGACCTCCACAGCACTGAGGCCACTTTCAAGTGGTGATGTCTTAAGAAGGCAGAATCCATCATGAAGGACCCCCATCACCCAGGACATGCCCTCTTCTCATTGCTACCATCAGCGGGGAGGTACAGGAGCCTGGAGACACACACACAAGGTTTCAGAAACAGCTTCTTCCCCTCTGCCATCAGATTTCTGAAAGGTCCATGAGCACTACTTATTTAATTGTTATATTTATTATTATAAATTTTAGAAATATTTTATGTATTGCATTGTACTGCTGGCACAAAACAAGAAATTTCATGGCTAATGTCAATGATAATAAAACGATTCTAATACTGATTCTCTTTGTGTGAAAATGGAGATTTTTTACATGTGTTTTTGAAGAGATATTACTTAAATCACCATAAACAAGACTCCTTAATATATCATGGATATATTTCTGAAATATCATTGTCTTACCATCCCGTAAGGACATTTTCAGTACAGGGACTATAATCAAAATAGTTTCTGTGCGTGCAATATCCATATTTCTGTTGCTGTGTGTGGGATGACATCACTCAAAACTATTTACTCTAACCTTTTAATATTGGGTGTGTGAGCATCAGTCTCAGCAGCAGATTTCAATTTCCTTTCAAACAGAACAAGATTAAAAGTGGACTGGAGCTCACAACATTTGCTGCTAAAAAATAAAGAGATGTGGGATCATGCTCCCAACCATTGCTAACCTTCTACTATGTTTTCCTCTCACTCATTCCCTGAAAAAAAAGTTCAGACAGACACTTGCATTGGGAGTACATTGCTTTCTTGCTCTGTCCCAGTCCTATCTGCTCAGGATTTTATTGTCACATGTACTGTATATTTCTGCAGATGCTGGAAATCTAGAGTAACACACACAAAATGCTGGAGAACCTCAGCAGGTCAGGCAGCATCTATGGAGAGGAATGAACAGCTGCTGTCTCAGGCCGGGACCCTTCATCAGGACTGAAAAGGAAGCGGGTGGGGGAGGGGGAGGGGGAGGAGGACAAGCTGGCAGGTGATAGGTGAGACCAGGTGAGGGGGAAGGCGGGTGGGTGGAAGGGGGTAGAAGGGATGTGAAATGCACTATGTTTTGTAACTTCAAAACATTAAATTAACTCAAAGAAAACACTGAAGTCCGAGAATGCAGGTTTAATTTCATCTTTTACTTTAAGTGAGGTGCACACATATTATGTGGTAGCATGATGATGTATGCAATTAACATATAACCCATAATTAATTATTTAAATGAATGAGAATGCTTAATCAAACATATATACAAAATTACTCAAATATTTTTGAGGTATTAAATACATAAAACTCCTACCTGCTTAGCTATAAACTCCAACTCAATATTGAATGCATTTCACTATATACATAGTACGTTGTATAATACAACTATTATATATAGACATTGAGAGCATAGTAAATTTTAAATTGTCCCATTCAGGTCTAAAGATTTAATCACAGTGGAGGATTTCTTACTCCTGTGGGATAACGCCCTTTGTGATAAGGGGATCACTCTGCCCTGCAGGTGAGACGTGGCTGTGAAACAATCTCAGATTCTGGGGCCTCTTCCATGGTGGTTGCTGGAGCTGACTCTGAGACCACAGGGAGTGGCTCTGACAGCTCTGCACACGTTTCTTTCTCTTTATTTTTTCTTCTAGTTTGTGCATCTTGATCTTGGGAAGGTGCATTTAGTTCACTGGCGTATTCTCTTATTAACCCTTTAGGATCTGATCTCTCCTCTTGGTTTCCTCATCCACAACATCTGAAAAATTCTGTTTTCGTATCTCCATTGACTCATTTTGAAACTGTAACTTGATATTTTAGCATTTTCTCTTCCCTGTGCACTCCATTTGTTTTTTGTCTGCTCGATGTGCTCTTTGTATGTGTCTTACTTGGTTGCATTTTTTGCTAGTTTCGATCTTTAAATCTGCATTTTTCTGGCATATGCGAGCCCCTGCCAGAACTGTAACATAATTTGTTCAGCCCGACTGGTTTCTGTTTAGACAATGCAATTTTTTTCACGCTCACTTTCATTCCTGACTGCAACTCAATTGCATCTGTCTCTGTGGTCTCCATTAAAACATGATTTCTACAGCTTGTTTCTGCGTAAGCTGTGCTTCAATTAGGAGTCATTTTTGAGTGCCTTCTTTTAAGATTCCACAAATTAAACAATCTCTCAGTATTTCATTAACACCATTACCAAACTGACAATGCTCAGACACTCTCTTCAATTCAGGAACGTACACTAAAATGGACTCCTCTTCTTTTTGATTTCACTTATGAAACCTAAAGTCAATCAACAATGGCCTTGTTTCTAAATGTTCCTGCATTATTTTGACAATATCACCAAAGCTCATTTCTGCAGGTTTGATTGGAGCAGTCAAACTTCAAAGCAAACTGTATGCTTTTAAACCCAATGAACCTAGGAAAATTGGTACTCACTTCTCTTGCCTATTTCATTTGCTTCAAAATACTATTCCAATAGCTCAGTATACATGAGCCAATTACCCAATGTCTAATCAAACTTGTCAATTTTTCCGACAAACTCAGCCATTTCTGATTTTTTAAATGATTAGTATCACCCGGTACCCAACTCTTTATGAACCCTGAATTCTTCTATTTATTGCCTTTTTTAAAAACTTGATCATGTCTTCCCTTCCAAATAACATGTGTTGCTTTATTTCGACATTGCTTTTGCTGTGTTTTATTTTATTTCAAGCGTCTTGCTGCAACAGATCGATGGTAGTGTCAGGTTTGTTTTAAGAATAGCTTGTCACCATTGTTAGGTTTCTTAACTTCAAAACATTAAATTAATTCAAGGAAATCACGGGGTCTGGGAATGCAGGTTTAATTTCGTCTTTTACTTTAAGCGAGGTGCACACGTATCATGTGGTAGCGTGATGTCATATGCAATTAACATATTTTTACATATAACCCAAAATTAATTATTTAAACGAACATGCTTAATCAAACAATATATATACAAGATTACTCAAATGTTATTGAAATATTAAATACACAACATGCATCATTTTGCGTCAATGACCAACACAGTCTGAGGATGTGCTGGGGGCAGCCTGCACATTCACCTTGCTTTGGGTGCCAACATATCATGCCCACAACTTTCTATTACTAACCTGTATTACTTTGAAACATGGGTGGAACCCAGAGCACCTGGAGGAAATCCAGGTGGTCATGGGGAGAATGTACAGACATACAGACAGCAGCAGGAATCAAACTCTGATCTCACAGCTGGCGTGGCAAAGCATTATGCTACCATGCCTCAATGTGTGAATTGTTTCCACAAAAGTTATATTTACCATTGGTGCCAAGTGCCCAATAGCCTGAGCACAGTGAGGAGGGTTGTAACCTCAGTGTGTGAAGTGGTAAGATGAGTTAACCTGTGACATTGCTGATGCAAAGCATGGTAGGGCCAGGGATGAGCGATCCTGCATTCTTTGTGGTATGAAGACAGCCTTGCTGTCTCTGAGGGTGCTCAGTGCGGTTTGAAGTGGAGTGGACGGCCTGGAACCCAAGATGCCCGGAGAAGGGGTGCGAGCCCATGTTCTATTCCATTTCTCACTGATCTTGCTGAGAATGTGTCGGGAAAGATCGAAATCAACGAGGATGAGAGCAGAAGGCGAGCAGGTGTTCAGCACCATCCGCCTGCACTTGACCGGTCTCCCTCTCACTTACTGCTGCCAGAGGAAGGTGCCAGAGTCTTGGGGCTCAGGCGAGGTTTGTGGATTGGACTTGGTTTTAGAGGGCTTTGCAATTCATGTTAAATGCATTTCTGGTTACTCCTTATTTTACTGCTATTTTGCGCAATTTTGATTGAGGCACACTGGCTCTGTAGCTTACAGTCAAAAAACAACACAGTGTTAAATTGGACTGAACTAAACTGAATGTTCCGGGACTGTTTCCAGGAATCTGCGGTTTAATATTCTGTGTGTTATTCGCTCGGTTTTTGCCCCTTGTGTGATTTGTTTTTCTTTGCGCTTTGTGTGTTTGATGTTTTCTTTGAAAGGGTTCCATGGTGTTTCTTTGTTTCATGGCTGCCTGTGGGAAATCGAATCTCAGGGCTGTATACTGCATATGTACTTTGATAACAACTGTACTTTAAACTTTGAATGTACAGGGTCTATACACCTGCCGCCAGCACCAGGTCATATAGCGTTTGCAAACTAGCGACTTGGTTAAACCTGTAAAGTGTGAAAACTTTGAAGATATTATGTAGTTCTTTTTTAAAATAAAATGTGTAACACAGGTAACAGTGGTTATAAACAATGGTTGTTGTTTTATGGCTGTTAAAAGCCTCAATAGATGCAGTGAAGTCAAAGTCAAAGTATTTATCCAAGTATGTACTGCATATCTCACCATATACTATCTTGAAATTCATTTCCTTGCAGGCATTCACAGTAGGACCGTCTTTGGGGAGTTGACACAGCATTTTCTAAGTTTACCCGGAGTGACATGTTCTGTAAATTGATGGGGCATGGGCATTATCGACAAGAACAAGAACAGCAGTCTGCAGACGAACGTATGCATACACACAATCCAACTCGTTAAGGGTGAAAGGTGAAATATTTAATGGGAACGTGAGGAGGATCTTCTTCACTCAGAGGGTGGTGCGAGTGTGGAACAAGCTGCCAGTGGAGGTGGTGGATGTGGGTTCAATTGCAACACTTAATGGAAGTTTGGATAGATACAGGGATGGGAGAGGCATGGAGGGCAAAGGTCTGGGTCTAGATCAATGGGAGTAGGCAGAATAGTCATAGTCATAGTCATACTTTATTGATCCCGGGGGAAATTGGTTTTCATTACAGTTGCACCATAAATAATTAAATAGTAATAAAACCATAAATAGTTAAATAGTAATATGTAAATTATGCCAGGAAATAAGTCCAGGACCAGCCTATTGGCTCAGGGTCTCTGACCCTCCAAGGGAGGAGTTGTAAAGTTTGATAGCCACAGGCAGGAGTGACTTCCTATGATGCTCTGTGTTGCATCTCGGTGGAATGAGCCTCTGGCTGAAGGTACTCCTGTGCCCACCCAGTACATTATGTAGTGGATGGGAGACATTGTCCAAGATGGCATGCAACTTAAACAGCATCCTCTTTTCAGACATCACCATGAGAGAGTCCAGTTCCATCCCCACAACATCACTGGCCTTACAAATGAGATTGTTGATTCTGTTGGTGTCTGCTACCCTCAGCCTGCTGCCCCAGCACACAACAGCAAACATGATCGCACTGGCCACCACAGACTCGTAGAACATCCTCAGCATCGTCTCGCAGATGTTAAAGGACCTCACTCTCCTCAGGAAATACAGATGGCTCTGACCCTTCTTGTAGACAGCCTCAGTGTTTTTTGACCAGTCCAGTTTATTGTCAATTTGTATCCCCAGGTATTTGTAATCCTCCACCATGTCCACACTGACCCCCTGGATGGAAACAGGGGTCGCCGGTACCTTAGCTCTCCTTAGGTCTAATAGTTTGGCACAGACTAGATCAGCTAAAGGACCTGTTTGTGTGATGTAGTGTCCTATGATTCTTGTAACTCTAATGTAAGACTTCCACAGAGAGCAAATACTTCACTCTCACAATTCCTACACGTGATCATGTACAACAATTGCTGATTTACGTGAATTGCACTAGACACTGCCCATGAGATTCAATATCAACTTTTGTTTGACAACGTCCTTGTGAAACCTCTTGTGAGATTTCACTACTGTATTTTGAAGGCACTGTGTATACAGTAAGTGAAAGTTGGTGTTTTATTGTGCCAGTCAAGAGGGAAATGGAACCCTTCCTTGATCATGACTATCTTTCACAATTGCTGGTTAGATGTGGTAAGGTATCCTACTAACTATGGCATCTGCAGCACACATCTCCAATAATTACAGTGCAGATCCATTCTTGTGGTTCATTCTTCCTGGCCCTTAACCTTGAAAAGGCAAAAGAGAATTTTGTTTAATGAGTTCTGGATTTCAGAGGAGTAAAAAGTACAGAGGACAGAAGGAGGGGCCATTAACTAGGAAGCATAGAGGGAAGAGAAAATGACTGCAGGGACTTCATATTCCCAGAGGTATCACGAAAGAACCAACTACAATGAGTGCTTTACAGAAGCAATCCCAGGAGAATAGACTGTTTAAAATATTTTGATGCAAAGACTACTAAAGAGAAAATAGAAATGTGCATCTGAGCTAGTCAGTTGTGTGTCTGGACACACCTAACCCAGCTGGTAGTTTGGAGCAGAACCCCACTTCAGCGTAGCATGATCAGGCAATCAAAATCAAAGTCAATTTATTGTCCAAGTACATACACGTTTTCATATACTGCGTTGAGATTCATTTTCTTGCAGAAACAAAGACTAACAAACAACCAATGTACAAAAGAAGACAAACTTCGCAAATAAATAATACTGAGAACAGGAGCAGATAGATCAGCTGGCCATCATCAGAAGTGGAGAGGGTACGCAATTTCAAGTTGCTGAGTGTCAACTTATCTGGGGATCCATCCGGGGCCCAGCAAATTGATCTAGTTACAGAGAAGGTATGGCAGTAGCTATATTTCATTAGGAGTTTGAGAGATTTGGTACGTCACCAAAGACACTTGCAAATTTTACAGATTTGCATTCTAACTGTATCTCTGTCTCTTAAGGAGGATGGGGACACTGCACAGGATCAAATTCAGCTGCAGAAAGCTGGGAACTCAGTGAGCTCCATCGTGGACTCTAGCCTCCCCAGCACCCAGGATATCTTCAAGGAGCAATTCCTCAGACAGGTGGCATCCATCATTAAAGACCCCCATCACTGAGACATGTCCTCTTCTCATTGCTACCCTCAAAGAGGAGCTACAGGAGCCTGAAGACACACACTCATTGATTCAGGAACAGCTTCTTCCCCTCTGCCATCAGTTTTCCAAACGGATATTGAACCCATGAACACTACCTCACTACTTTTTCTACTCTTTTTGCACTATTTATTTAATTTAACTTTTCAAATAAACATACTGTATATATACTTGCTGTAATTTACAGCTATTTTTATTATTATGTATTGCAAAGTACGCCACATAAAAATTAATTTCATGTCACATATGCCGATGATATTAAACCTGATTCTGAGCATGAGTTGAAGAGTCCTTGAACGTGAGCCTGTAGGTTGTGGGGTCAGTTCAGAGTTGAGGTGAGTGAAGTTATACGTGCCGTTTCAGGAGTCTGATGGTTGTTGGGTAATAACTGTTCCTGATCCTGGTGGTGTGGGACGTAAGGCTTCTGTACCTCTTGATGATGGTAGTGGCAAGAAGACAGCATGGTCTAGATGGTGGGAGTCCTCGATGATGGATTCTGTTTTCTTGTGACAGTTATCCTTGTAGATGTGCTCAATTGTAGGGGGGGGGCGCTTTTCCTGTGATGGACTGGGCTGTGTACACCAATTTCTGTTGACTTTTCCATTCTTGTGCATTGGTGTTTCCATACCAGGCCATGACGCCAACAGACAGAATACTCTCCACTGTGCGTCTATAGAAGTTTGGTGACTTGCCGAATCTATGCAAACTTCTAAGAAAATAGAGGCACTGTTGTGTCTTCTTTGAGACAGAGCCTCTGATGTGACAACACCAAGGAATTTATAGTTAAATGAGGAATGGCTCATGGACCTCCGGTTTCTTCCTTCTGTAGTTAATAATCAGCTCTTTGGTTTTGTTGACACTGAGTGAGGGGTTTTTGTTGTGGTACAATTCAACCAGATTTTCATTCTCCTTCCTATAATGCTTAAAATCTGCACATTAATTAAAGTTCAGTTACTGCATGGTGGCTCAATGGGTTGCATCATTAACTCGGGGCACTGTCAACTCATTGACTGTGCTTTCAGTATGTACTGTTTGACGAGACTCTAAAGTCCCACTTGTTTAATAATTAGGCACATCTGTGTAAATGTGGGTTAGAATGATCCAAGGCAAATGTGGTGCAGAGAGCAACCCCAAAATTTTATTGATTGGATCTCCATGCAAATTGTTTTTGGACACTGTTGCTGCTGGGCGTTTGTGGTGTTTGGCATCACTGATAGAAGCAAGGTTTCATTGTCTTCGACTTTTATCCTTGGTGATGCAGGATAAAGGAGGAAACTTATGAAACTTCCTCCAAGAGGACCACAACCTTGTTGTGGCTTGGAGGCTTGCGTGCCTCAATGACCCAGACAGCTATGTTGGCTGGAGTCAGGAGTTTATGCTTTGGCTCTTGGTACGGTCATCCATGCCAAACAGGTCAAAGGGTAGATGCCAGACTAAGATTGGCCCACGGGCCCTCCAAGTTCAGGGGTTCAGCTCAGGACTAACAGCGCTGACTGGTAAAGATTAAAGATTAAAGTCTGTCACAAGCCTTGTGCTTATGCTGGTTTTCGTGGCGTGAAGCGACTGAGAGTGCGAGACTGCCCCCCCACCCCACATAGGACAGTAGTCTATCGCGAGGTTAACCCCCAGCACATTTTGCCGGTACCCATTCTCAGCTGGGTAGACTGGAGCATTGTGTGGTTAAGTGCCTTGCTCAAGGACACACATGCTGCCTCGGCTGGAGCTCGAGCCAATGACCTTCAGATCGCTAGTCGAACGCCCTAACCACTTGCTACCTGCCACCTGACTGGTAAAACAACCAACTGTTATGGAAACAGCAATGAAGAGTCCTTCTACATCAAAGTGCAACGGTATTCCTGAGCCTCCACCAGGATCTGCATGACTGACTGTAGGGAAAACTGAGAGGAAGCTACTGGCAGGATGAAGGAAGCCCTGAACACCACTAGAGTTGGAGGACCTTCACTGCTGCCCTAAGTGCCAGTGGCGTAACAGACAGTAAGTAAGTTATGAAACTCATGCCTGGACCTACAGTAGTGGGTGAGGTATAAAATGCAAACTTTGCGTCAGTATTCACCGAAGAAGACATGGAGGATAGGAAGATCATGGGGAGGATGATGTTCTAGGGCGTGTTGATATCGAAAACAAGGAGATGTTGGACCTCTTGAAGAACATTCAGGTGGATAAGGAAGCTTTAGAGAGAGTGCAGCGGAGGTTTATCAGGATGTTGCCTGGATTAGGGAGCATGTCTTATAAGGAAAGGATGAGTGAGCTGGGGCTTTTCTCTTTGGAGCAAAGGAAGATGGGACAGAAGTGTACAAGATGATAAGAGGCATAGATCCAGTGGACAGCCAGAGACTTTATCCCGTGGCAGAAATGTCTAGTACAAAGGGGGCATAATTTGAAGGTGATTGGAGGAAAGTATAGAGGGGATATCAGAGGTAGGCTTTTTACTCAGAGTGATGGGTGTGTGGAATGCACTGCCAGGGCTAGTGGTTGAGGCAAACCCATTAGGGGCATTTAAGAGACTCTTAGATAGGCATATGGATGTTAGAAAAATGTAGGAGGGAAGGTTTAGATTGTTCTTAGCTTAAGTTAAAAGGTCAGCACAATATTAAGACCGTAAGACATAGGAGCAGAATTAGGTCATTCTGCCCATCAAGTCTCCTCCACCATTTCATCATGACTGATTTATTTTCTCTCTCAACCCCATTCTCCTGCCTTCGCCCCATAGCCTTTGTCATCTTTACTAACCAACAGCCTTTAATCTTCAATGTAAATAAACACAGTAACTTGCCCCCCACATCTGTCTGTGGCAATGAATTCCACAGATTCGCTGTGGCTGAAAGGCCTGTACTGTTCAATGTACTATTTTCCAATCTGAGCACTGATGTATCTATTCCAGGTTATTGAGGAAGACAGGACAGGTGATTGTTGGGGCCTTGACAGAGATCTTTCTATCCTCTTTAACTATGGGAGCTCGAGGACTAATGGAAAGCCAGTTTTTTTCCCTTTTCTTCAAGAAGGGTAATAGAGATAATTCAGCAGATCATGGGCCAGTGAGGCTTATATCAGTGGTAAAGAAATCATTGGAGAAAATTCTTAACAATAGAATCTACTCACATCTGGAAAAGCATCGACTTACAGTTTGGGGTCAGTCAGTGTGGCTTTTCACAGGGAAGTTTGTCATACAAACTTGATTGAGTTTTCTGAGGAGGAGACAAAGTTGATTGGAGGCTAAGGCTGTGAATGTTACTTATTTTGTTTTGAGACACATCATGGACACAGCCCTTTTGGCCCAATGAACTGCACCATTCAGCAACCCACCTATTTAACAATAGCCTCATCACAGGACAATTTACAATGACCAATTAACCTACTAAACAGATTTTTTTGGATTGTGGGAGGAAACCAGAGCACCCAGAGGAAATTCACGCAGCCATGGGAACAATGCACAAACTTTCTTATAGAGAACACCGTGATTGAGCTCTGAACCCTGCTACTGTCGCGCACCCATGTTACATGCATGGAACTTAGTAAAACATTCAACAAGGGTCCACTGATCAGCTGATCCAAAGAATTATGACATATGGGATTCAGATCAGAATCAAAACTGGTTTGGCCATTGAAGTCAGAGGTTTGTGATGGAGCGATGTTAATCTTGCTGGAGGCCTGTGACCAGTGGAGTTCCACAATGGTCAGTGCTGTGCTGGGATCTCTGTCATTTGTGATATGTATAAACGACTTGGATGAGAGTGTAGCGCTTTGGTGGAGTTGTGGAACGAGCGGAAGGTTGTCAAAGAATAGAGCAAGTGGAAAAGTGGGCGTAGAAAAAGCGGATGAAGTTCGATCCCGACAAGTGTGAGGTTTTGCACTTTGGGAGGTCAGGTGAAAGAGGAAAGCATAGTAAATGGCAGGGCCATTGGGAGCACTGATAGACACAGAGACCTTGGGGTTCAGACCTGTAGCTCTCTGAAAGTGACAACACAAGTAGATAAGGTAGTATGGAAGGAATACTAACAGAGCAGTTAGTGAATAGCTTTACAGCTCCAATGATCACTGAGTGGGGTTCAATTCTCACCACTGTTTGTAAGGAGTTTTTACTTACTCCCTGTGTCTGTCTGGTTCTCCTCTGGGTGCTCTGGTTTCCTCTGACATTCTAAAGGCTGTACAGTTAGGGTAAATACATTGTGGGAATGCTATGTTGGCACTGGAGATGTGGGTTTTAATTATGACTTTCAACTTTGGATGCTTCATCCTAAGAATTAATCTTCATTGAACACCCTTTATCACCAGCATATCCTTCCTTTGGGCAGGGAGAACCCACTTGTAAACAATAGTTCACTTGCAGTCTCACCAAAGCCTGATATAATTAAGTTAAGGAATCTCTAGTCTTGTATTCATTATCTTTCTGCAACTAAGGCCAACGTACTGTTTTCCTGTCTAATTGCTTGCTCTGCCTGAATCGTAACTCAGTGACATTTACAGCGACATCAAGGTCCCTCTCAATTCTCATAGTTTTCTGTTTTCCACCAAGATGACCAACCTCACATACTTCCTCATTATATTTCATTTTATTTAGAGATAGAAAGCAGAATAGGCCTTTCTGGCCCAACAAGCTATACCAACCAGCAACCCATCATTCAACCCCAGTCCATTCACAGGACAATTTACAATGACCAATTAACCTATTAACTGGTACGTCTTTGGACTGTGGGAGGAAACCCAAATGAATCACGGGGAGGATGTACAAACTCCGCAGACAGCACTGGAATTGAACTCCAAACTGCAGAAAGCCCAAAGCTGGAATGGCACCACGCTACCCACTATGTCAGCATGGTACCTATAGTCTACCTGCTATGTCCTTCACCATTTGGTTAACCTGTGTTAATTACTGTGTAGTTAAATAGTGTTCATGAATGGGAGGCTGATTCCTTTGATGTACTGGGCTGTATCTACATCCCTCAGCAGTTTCTTGCAGTTATGTGCAGAGCAGTTGTCATACCTCAAATAAAGTAACAGGTGACACACAAAGCTATCTTTTTTATCTAATCTTTATACCAAGCCATGATATGTCCGAATAAGATGCTTCCTATGCTAAATCGATAAAAATTGGTTTGGGTTAAGGGAAGTACACTAGATTTATTAATTTTTATTTATGAACTAATGTGATATTAAAGTTTAATGAGTAAAATAACAGTAAGGTGCTAGTGTAGGTTTTCGCAAATAAAAGAAAGTGAGGCGGTTTATGTTTACTAAAACCCATAACACATTTTATTGAACTTAAAACCTAAACACAAAAGTGCACTAAAAATCTTTACATAATAATATCATCACATCAGACCAGCCTCTTAAAGTGAAACCCCAAATTAATGTCACTGGTTGTGAATTCTGTACGTTTCCACCAATTACCTACATAGGTCCCCCAGAATTCACTGAAACTGGCACTGTGAGCCTGTCTGGAACTGGGGCGAGTCACCTGGCTTGGGTCCCGTGTTCCATGGGTGGAGGAACCACAGGGACCTCTGGCTCATACAGAAATGTGTTGACACATTCATGGTTATGTTGTGACGGTAGGGGCGTGGCAGCGGGATACTCCAAATCTTGGTGGACCAGTTTAAGGCGATCTACTGAAATATGTTTAGATTTACCCCTCTTACCTATGATAAAAGTCTAGAGTCATAAGAGGGCCATCATAAGAGGGCCTAAGGTGATGTCAGTGGGCGTCATGATGGACAAAACAAACGAGGTGGAATGTAGGTCAACAGGGACACAGAAGTGCTGTACGCCATCATGGGAGGTCGGAATAGGTGAAAAAGAATTGGATTTACTGAGGAGGGTGGAACGCTGTTGAGAGGCTGACCAGGCGGTCGTGGCATCAGGAATAAAATCACCTGGCACTCGTAATGGCTGCCCATATACCAACTCAGCCACAGATGACTGTAGGTCCTCTTTTGAGCCCCAGCAGGACCCATGGGAGGTGATCATGCCAACACTCATTGGTCAGGGAAGCCCTCAGAGCAGCCCTTAAGGAGCGGTGAAAGCGCTCGCATAGGCCATTGGACTGTGGGTGATACGGTGAGGTTCTGGGGCAACGCAGCCCAGAGATCTGAAATGAACTGGGTTCCTCGGTCAGAGGAAAGATCAAACTGGCTGCCTGATGATATAGTCCACCATGGTAAGAAGGTGCATGAAACTGCAGGGGGTTGGGGGGGGGTGGGGAGAAGAACAAACAAGGTCCACATTGATATGACCAAACCACTACTCTGGGACCTCAAAATGTGCCAATGGTGCCTGAATATGACGGTTAATTTTTGTCCGCTGGCACTCCACACAGGCTGCAGTCCAATCACACATCCTTTTTAAGGCCATGTCAAACAAACCTTAGTGCAGCCAGTTTCAGTGAGGCCTTCCAGCCCAGATACAAGAGGCAAAAACAGTCTGTCTCCAGTTTGTGGGTACGATGGGGTGAGGGTGACCGGTTGAGAAATCGCACCGAAGAGAAACCCCAGCTTCCCCGAACTTACTGTAGCCAGCCGCAGGCCCATGACTGCTGTTCGGTAAGCCTGGACCTCTAGGTCAGTAACTTGGTCGGCTGCCATGCCAACATAGTGAACCGATAAGACCAGAGGACATACGAGCAGAGTTAGGCCCTTTGGCCTATCAAATCTGCTCTGCTATTTCATCATGGCAAATCCAATTTTCCTCTCGGCCCCAATCTCCTGTCTTCTCCCAATTTCCTTTCATGCCCTGACCAATCAACCTCTTGCTTTAAATATATAGATAAAGACTTGACCTCCATAAACTAGTAAGGAATTCCACAGATTATCCATTCTCTGGCAAAAGAAATTCCTCCTCATCTCCGTTCTAAAAGGACACCCCTCTATTCTGAGGCTGTGTACTCTGGTCTTCGACTCTCCCACTGCAGGAAGCATCCTCTCCACATCCACTCTATCAAGGCCTTTCACCCTTATATAGGTTTCAATGAGGTCACCCCTCATTCTCCTGAATTCCAGTGAAAACAGGCCCAGAGTCATCAAACACTCTTCATATGACAAGGCATTCAATCCTGGAATCATTTTCGTGAACCTCCTTTGAACCCTCTCCAGTTTCAACACATCCTTTCTAAGATAAGGGGCCCAAACCTGCTCACAATACTGCAAATGAGGCCCCTTTCAGAAGCCTGGTGTGTACACCATCTGGTCCAGGTGACTTATCTACCTACAGATCTTTCAGTTTCCCAAGAACCTTCTCTCTAGTTATGGTAACTTCACACACTACATGACCCCTGACCCCGAGAACTTCCACCATACTGCTAGTGCCTTGCACAGTGAAGACTGATGCAAAATACTTATTCAGTTCATTTACCATTTCATTGTCCCCCATTACTGCCTCTCCAGCATCGTTTTCCAATGGTCTGATATCAACTCTTGCCTCTCTTACATATTACGTATCTGAAGAAAATCTTTGTATTCTCTTAATATTATTGGCTAGCTTACTTCTTATTCCAACTTTACCTTCTTAATAACAGTTTTGGTAGCCTTCTTTTGGTTCTTAAAAGCTTCCCAATCCTCTAACTTCCCACTAATTTTTGCTCTATTATGTGCCCTTCCTTTGGCTTCTACGTTGGCTTTGACTTTTCTTGTTAGCCACGGTTGAGACATCTTTCCTTTAGAATACGTCTTCCTCTTTGGGATGTATATATCTTGTGCCTTCTGAATTGCTTCCAGAAATTCCAGCCATTGCTACTCTGCCGTCATCCCTGCCAGTGTTTTTTACCAATCAATTCTGGCCAACTCCCTCTCTCATGCCTCTGTAACTCCCTTTACCCCACTGTAATACTGATACATTTGACTTTAGCTTCTCCCTCTCAAATTTCAGGGTGAGTTTGATCACTCTCCCCTAAGGGTTCTTTTATTTTAAGCTCTCTAATCAATTCAGGTTCATTGCACAACACCCAATCCTCTAGTGGGCTTAACCACGAGCTGCTCTAAAAAGCCATCTCATAGGCACTCTAGAAATTCCCCTCTGGAATCCAGCTCCAATCTGATTTTCCCAATCTACCTGCATATTGAAATTCCCTATAAGAATTGTAACATTGCCCTTTTGGCATACATTTTCTATTTCCTGTTGTAATTAGTAGTGCACACCCTTACTTCTGTTTGGGTGTCCATATACAACTCCAATCAAGGTCTTTTTACCCTTGCAGTTCCTTAGCTCTGTCCACAATAATTCAACACCTTCTGACCCTATGTCACCTTTTTCTAATGATTTGATTTCATTTTTTACCAGCAGAGCAATACTATCCCCTCTGCCTTCCTACCCGTCCTTTTAATACAATGTGTATCCTTGGACATTAATCTCCCAGCTATAATATTCTTTCAGCCATGATTCAGTGATGCCTACATCCTACCTGCCAATCTGCAACTGTGCTGCAAGTTCATCTACCTGATGCCATATACTGCACGGATTCAAATATTACACCTTCATTCCTGTATTCGCCCTTTTCGATTTTGTCTGACATTGCAACTCATCCTGTTGACTGCAATTTTGCCCTGTCAACAGCCTCTCCTCATTACACATTGTCTCTGTTTGTAAACCAGATACCACATCTTCAGCACTATTATCCACCTTTCCTATGATACTTCTTGCATTGAAAAGTGTGTGGGATCTCAGTGGCTGGCTGTGAGAGGCAATCAACCGCAGCATTACTTTTCCCTTGATCTGTTTAACATCAGTTCTGAACTGAAAAATGTAGGTCAGTTGGGCATTGCTGCGTGCAGACCAAGGGTCTGATATTTTGGCCATGTGCACGATGGGTTTGAGGTCAACGAATGCTGTGAAATGGCGACCTTCTAGAAGAAAGCAAAAATGCCGGACAGCCAGATAGAGACTGAGATGCTCACAGTCAAACGTGCTGTACATTCTTTTGTGGGGTGGGAGTGGGGGTTGTTTTTGGCTGAAGAAGGCAAACGACTGCCACACACCTCCAACCAACTGTTCGTGCAAAGCACCCACAGCATATTCTGAGTTGTTAGTAATAATGGCTATGGGGGCATTGGGCACGCAGCCAAGTGGTTAAGGCGTTCGACTAGCGATCTGAAGGTCATAAGTTCGAGCCCCAGCTGAGGGAACGTGTTGTGTCCTTGAGCAAGGCACTTAATCACACAGTGCTCTCCGGCGACACTGGTGCCAAGCTGTATGGGTCCCTTGGACAACATTGGTGTCATGGAGAGGGGAGACTTGCAGCATGGGCAACTGCTGGTCTTCCATACAACCTTGCCCGGGCCTGCGCCCTGGAGAGTGAAGACTTTCCAGGTGCAGATCCATGGTCTCGCAAGACTAATGGGTGCATTGGATTGTGTTATACAGTGCTCCTTTGGTATCATCAGATGCCGTTGTGATGGCCACTGATCAGTCAAACTCTTGATCAGGGATATTGCCTTAAAGTGCACTATACAGGAGCAGCATATCAGCAATGGTGATAGAAATTTACCATGCTTAAAGACTCCTGCAGATTTTTGCAGTGCAGGGAAGTGGGAAATCCATAATAGCGACTACTTTTGGTGGGAGAGGTTTTGTACCTTACGCGCAAATGCAATGGCCGAGAAAGACAATGGTTGACAACCCAAACTGTCATTTAACAGGGTTAATAATCAACCCGTGTCAGCTTAAACGCTTGAAAAGTGTGTGGAGATGAGATACGTCTTTGGATTTGGACGCACTGGTGAGAAGTAAGTTATCTAGGTAAACCAAAAGAAAATCTAAATCTTTTAATACAGAATTCATCAGCCGTTGACAAGTTTACGCTGCATTTTTCAGCCCAAATGGCATGCGCAGAAACTCAAAAAGGCCAAGTGAGGTTATGCTTTGGGAATGTTCTCCGAACACACAAATATCTGATGGTAGCCTCTAACCAGATTGACTTTGGAAAAGTTAACTTTCCGGCTAAATGTGCCAAAAAGTCTTAGATGTGTGGGACCGGGAAATGATTGGGGGTTGGTGGTCTCATTAAGGCATCAGTAATCACCACATGAGCAGCAACTGCCACTGGACTTCGGAACCATATGGAGGGGCTATTGGACTGGCATAAAATGTCGAGTATTTCCATGTTGGCAAACAGCCTTCATGATGCCAGCTTTTCATGATGAAAATGTGAGGCATGGATTCAAAGGCAATTGTACAATCCAACAGCCATAGCTGACACTAAACTGTGTCTGGCTGCTGATATGGAGGGATAGTCAGGCATCAGCCAAAATATCAGAAACATGTCATGTTTTTACGTCAGGATTTTTTGTTGAATGGGATTAAAAACAGACTTGGGAAAGCTGGAGAAGCTCAGCAGGTCAGACAGCTTCAGAACTTTTGCGTCTATGCCCCTCTCTGCGACTGGATCCTTCATCAGGAGACCACAGTCAGTGTGGATCGATACAAACAGCACCTCCTCACTGATAATAAACGTGGACATGCCACAAAGATGTGTGTTTAGCCCGCTGTTTTGCTTTCTCTACATTGACAACTGTCTGGCTTGGCACAGCTCAAGCACCATCTACGAATTTGCTGATGACACCTCTGTAGGTGGCAAAATCTCAGAGAGGGACAATGAGGTGGACAGCAGTGAGGCAGATCAGCCGGTTGAGTAGAGTTGCAACAAAAGCCTTACACTCAAAGTCAGTAACATCAAAGATTTGATAGTGGGGTTCAGGAAGAGGAAGTGGAGGGAACACACACCAATCCTCATTGAGGGATCAGAAATGGAAAGGGTGAGCAGCTTCAAGTTCCTAGGTGTCAACATCTCCGAGGATCCGTCCTGGGCCCGACACATTGATGAAATTATGAAGACTTTATTAAGAGCTCGAGGAGATTTGGTACGTCAGGAGAGACTCTAAGAAATTACTACAGATGTTCCATGGGGAGCATTCTAATTGATATAAAGATTCTGAGGCGCAGAATAAAAAGAGGATTGGAGACTCAGCCCGCTCCATCATGGGCACCACCAAGGCCAACTTCAACAGATGATCCTCAAAAAGGGGGATCCATCACTAAGGACCTTCATCATCCATCCTGCAGCACGGAGTGCTCACAGCAACAAGAAACGTAATGTTATCAAGACAGGAAATGAGGATTGACTTCTACCGACAGACCCTTATGTGCCCTCCCTTGGAAACTAATGGTCAGGCTTTGTTTGATTCCCACTCCTGTCTTAAGGAGTTTGTACTTTCTCTCTGTGACTGTGTGGCTTTCCTCCAATTTCCTCCCACACTCTGAAGCCATCCAGTTAGGGTTAGCATTAGTAAGTTATGGGCATGCAGCATGTTTACATCTGTGGACTGCCCCCAGCACATCCTCACTGATTTGATTTGACTCAAAACAATGTATTGCACTGTATGTTTCAATGTTTCAATATATACGTGATAAATAAAGCCAATCTTTTCAACTCAACACACACAAAATGCTGGAGGAACATCAGGCAGCATCTATGGAAAAGAGTAAGCAGTCAACATTTCATGTGGAAACCCTTCTTCAGGATTGAGAGGGAAGGGGGGAGATGCCCGAATTAAACAGTGGGAGAGGGGAAAGAGGCTAGCTGGAAAGTGATAGGTGAAGCCAGGTGGGTGGGAAAGGTCAAGGACCAGAGAAGAAAGAGACCCAAGAGGCAGGTGAGAAGAAGTAAAAGATCAGATTGGGAAATAAAGTGCGGGGGGGGGGGGTGGTCAGGAATTTTGTTCACCGAAAGGAGAAATTGATATTCATACCCTCAGGTTGGAGGATACCCAGAGAGAGTATAAGGTGTTGTTCCTCCACCCCGAGACTGACCTCATCTTGACACAAGAGGAGGCCCTGGATCGACATATCAGAACGGGAATGTGAATGGGAATTAAAATGTTTGGCTACTGGGAAGTCCCACTTGTGGTGGATGGTGCAGAGGTGCTCAACAAAGTGGTCTCCCAAATTATGACGGGTCTCAACAATGTAGAGGAGACCGCACCAGGAGCATTGGTCACAACGGATTCACAGGTGAAGTGTTGCCTCACCTGGAAGGACTGTTTGGGGCTCTGAATGGAGGAAAGGGAGGAAGTGTATGGGCAGGTGTGGCATTTAGGCCGCTTGCAGGGTTAAGTGCCGGGATGGAGATTAGTGAGGAGGGGCGAATGAACAGGGGAACTGCAGAGGGAGTGATCCCTGCAGAAAATAGAGGAAGGGAGATGGTAAAGATATGTCTCGTGGTAAGGTCCCTTTGGTGATTGTGGAAGTTGCGAAGGCTAATGTGTTGGGTGAGGAGGCTGATGGGGTGGTAGGTAAGGACAAGAGGGACTCTGTCACTATTATGACAGCAGGAAGCTGTGATAAAGGCAAAGGTTAGCTTTATTTGTCACATGTACACTGAAACATTGAAACATAGAGTGAAGTGCATTGTTTGCGTCAACGACCAACACAGTCCGAGGATGAGGTGGTGGCAGCTCACATGTGTCACTACTCTTGCAGCATCAACATAGCATGCCCACAAACTTAGTAACTCCAACCATATGTCTTTGGAATGTGGGAGGAAGCTGGAGCACCCAGAGAAAGCCTGCATACTCACAGGAGAACGTACAACTCCTTTCAGATAGTGGTGGGAAACAAGCCCCAGTTGGTGAGTTCTGGCACTTTAGTAACGTTACACTAACAGCTACATCACCTGACTGGCCTGTGTGTCAACTTACACTGGCTCCCAACTCAATAACCTTTACCTTTTAGATTCTCACCCTCACTTACAAGTTCCTCTGTGACTTCACCCCATCCAGTTCCCTGATACCCACCAACCTACAACCCTCTGAAACCCCTACGTTCCTCCAGCTCAGAATTCTTACACTTCCTTTATCAACTCTTTAGGACAGCATGGTAGTGTAACACAATTACGGCACCAGCGACGTGGGTTCAATGACTGCCACTGTCTGTAAAAGGTTTGTATCTTCTCCCTGCGACCACATCTGTTTCCTCCAGCCGCTCCAGTTTCCTCCCATGTCCCAAAGACGTACGGTTTAGTAGGTTAATTGGTCACATTGGTGTACTTGGGTTGCACAGGCCAAATGGGCTGGAGGGGCCTGTTACTGTGACGTATCTCTAGTGGTGGTTGTCCATGGTGTCACGAAGCCAGGAGGCCTGTGCGGGACAGTTTTTAAGGTGGAAAAGCCATTGCCCTGGGGCAGTTCCACTCTTTCAACCTCAGACGTCCAGGCATAGTGATACAAACAAGCATCACAAACAGGGGTCTTCCTTGGTTGCAGTGGATGAGCATGATATCTTCTGTATCTCTAAATAAATAAATATCTACAGGAAGGTTGCAGGGAACACAAAATCCGGTTCACAAATGATGAACCGAGCCAATCAGGCCATGCTCCGTCTTGCTACTACCATCGGGAAGGAGCTACAGGAGCCTCAGGTCCCACACCACCAGGTTCAGGAACAGTTATTACCCCTCAACCATCAGGCTCCTGAACCAGAGGGGATAATTTCACTCAACTCAACACTGAACTGATTCCACAACCTACAGACTCACTTTCAAAGGCTTTACAACTCATGTTCTCAGTATTATTTATGTATGTATGTATATATGTATAAATGTATTTATCCATTTATTTATTTATGTATTATGCATTTTTTGTGCAGTTTGCCTTCTTTTGCACATTGGTTGTTGGTCAGTCTTTGTAGGTGTGCAGTTTTTCATTGGTTTTATTGTATTTGTTCTACTGTGAACACCTGCAAGAAAGTAAATCTCAGGGTAGTATATGGTGACATATACATACTTTGATAATAAATTTACTGTGAATTTGAATTTGAAATCAACGTCTGTGTTTTTAAAATATCCCTTTCTTTATTTAGCTGTACAGTCAAAGGTCTTCAGGTGAGCCATTAAACCAAGCTCACATGCCTCTCTGGACTGATCTGAGAACAGCATGAACTCTCCAAAATCCTGGCCAACATGTATTCCTCATTCGTCATTAAGGGTAGCGAGAATGCAGGCTGCCTGAACATTACTATATCGCTCTCTGTGCAAATATGCAGTGCACAGATAGGCAGCTGTATTTCCTATATTATATGGTGATTGTGCTTTGAAAGTTACTTCATCAGGTGGCCAGACATCTTGAAGTTATAAAAGAAAGTTGATAAATGGAGATCTAAGTCTGGCACTTATCCATCCATTCATTAGCCAGAAACTTTTTCCCAGGACAGAAATGACTTATACAAGGGGGCATAATTTTAAGGTGATTGGAGGGAAGTATAGAGGGTTGTTGGAGATGCTTTTTTTTAACACAGTCTAGTGGGTGCTTGGAGCACCCTGCCAGGGGTAGGGGTTGGGTGAGGGGTATAGAGGCGGATATATTAGGGACATTTAAGAAAATTTTAGATAGGCAAGTAGATGATAAAATTATGGAGGGCTATGTGGGAGGGAAGGGTTAGATCAATCTTAGAATGGGTTAAAATCTCAACACAACATCGTGAACCAGAGGCTCTGTGCTGTGCAATAATATTCTACGCTCTATCTATCTATCAATCTATCTGTTCTGCTCTGATGTTCAATGAAATAATGGTTCAGTGTCCCAATCCTATTCTAACCCCATAACTGCCCTGAATGTTCTAAAAGCATTCAATATCTTTTAGGTCCTGATGAAGGGTCTTTGTCCAAAATGTCAACTGCTTATTCATTTCCACTGATACAGCCTGACCTGCTGAGATGCTCCAGCATTTTGTATGTGTTGTTTTGAATTTCCAGCATTTGCAGAATCTCTTGTGGATATCATTCAATATCCGCCTTGAATATTCTCAGTGACAACATTTGCAACCTTTTTAATCTTATTTCCAGCAGTGAGGTGGTAATATTTGAAAACACAGCCAGGAGAAGAACTGCAACCATATATTACCCTCTGGCTGAAGAACATTCTGACCCTTTTAATTCTTTCCTTCTATCTATCTGCTAATCTTTCTGTCTGTCTATCTATCAATCTTTCTGTCCGTCTACCTATCTGTCTATCTATCTATCTGTTTATCTGTCTAACTATCTATCTGTCAGTCTATCTATCGATCTACCTGTCTATCTATCTATCTGCCTATCTGTCTATCTCTCTGTCTCTATTTTGTTCATCTATCTATCATTTGATCTTTCTGTCTATCTACATCACTGTCTATCTATCTGTCCATCTATCTGTCTACCTGTCTATCTACTGATCTGTCTATCTGCCTATCTGTCTATCTATCTATCAATTGATCTTTTTGTTTATCTATCTATCTCTTTCTGTCTATCTATCTGTCCAATCATTGATCTGTCTACATATCAATCTAACAATCAATCTGTCTGTCTATCTATCTCTCCCTATCTATCTTATCTATTGATTTTTCTGTCTACCTGTCTATCTATCCATCTAGCTACCTATTTATCTATCTGTCTGTCTATCTATCTATCTGTCTGTCTATCTATCTGTCTGTCCATCTATCTGTCTGTCTATCTCTGTCTATCTATCTATCTGTCGATCTATCTGTCTGTCTGTTTCTCTGTCTATCTATCTATGTCTATCTATCTGCCTATCTATCTGTCTATCTATTTACCTACCTATCTATTCATCCATCTGTCTATTTATTTATCTGTCTGTCTATCTTTCTGTCTATATATCTGTCTATCTATCTATCTGTCTATTTATCTATCTGTCTGTCTAGCTATCTATCTACCTACCTGTCCGTCTATCTAGCTGTTTATCGATCTATCAGTCTATCTATTTATCTGCCTATTTATCTGTCTATCTATCTATCTACTTGTCTGTCAATCTATCTATCTATCTATCTATCTGTCTGTCTGTCAGTCTACCTATCTGTCTATCTATCTATCTACCTGCTGTCCTATCTATCTATCCATCTATCTGTCTGCTTATCTATCTATTTTGAGATATTGCACTTTATCATTGGATCTTAAATATAATTTCTTTACACCATTCAGCACAGCATGAGTTAACCAATCCCTTGCCTGTGAGTAATTAGAGATGTTTCAATGTAGAAATGAGGGACATCAGATAAGCAAGCATGACTGAATATTTTACAGGAGCCAACTTCTCTGTGTTTCTCATAGTGATTCATGTCATCTGGGCTTCATTCCCCAATAATCAAGCCTTAGGGGTGTGAGCAAAGCCTAAAATGTTCACAGATTGTCCACTGTCCTCAAATCAAAGTTAGTTATTAAATACAGGAGATGTTTCAGTCCTCAAGTGTGGTTAGAGCGCAGCTGTCGGGATCGTGTGCAAGTATCTCTTAAACACAATCCAGATACCTATACTCCTGTCATCTCATGGATAAAGACATTACCCTCATTTAAAACGAAAGCATCTGTTGTAAATGTTATGCTCATGCCCTCTACTTTTTATTTAGAACGTGCAATTCAGGCACAATATTCCTCTGGCGAGCCACTTCCCAGTTTCCTGTGGTGCAGACTACATAATTGGATAAGACCGTGTTTTATTATAGAGCTCGCTTGGTTCAGAAATAGCAGAAATGCTAGCCTTAGACTTTGGAAACTCTGAATTTTCCTCATAGTCACTCCCTGGGTGGTAGCAGTTACAGAAAGAATCCAGCGCCTATCCAATATTCCTACTTAAGGTCAGACTGGCTTTCTTTATAATAATAACCGTAGAAGGATAACTGTAATTTTGTACTTCAAATTTCAAAGTACATTTATTATTAATGTATGTATACTACTTACAACATGGAGCTGCGTCTCCTCAAGGGCAGACACTAAACAAAGAAATTCAGTAGAACCCATTCAAAAAGGAAGACCGTCAAACATCCAGTGTGCAGGAAAAACAAACAAATGGTGCAAACAATAAAAGGAAGCAAATAGCATTTGGAATGGAAATTCATGAAAGTCAGTCCACAGCCATGTAACGAGCTATTGCGATCAAAGACAGGTAATTGTATCTGGAGTGGCAACGTGAATTGCTTCTTTTATGCTTATCAATTGTGCATTGGGTTTGTTATTTTATTGGTCGGAAGCCCCCAGGCCACGGATCTTGCCAACTCCAACCAAGGCTCTGAGGGCCCTGGGCGCCTCCGTACTGGTGACACAATTGCCACCAACCTCCCAAAAAATGAATTTAATAAGTCTCTCCCCCAACCTTTTTATTCTAGCCTCTTCCTCCTTCCTTTCCAGTCCTGAAGAAGGGTCTCTGCCTGAAACAGAAATTGTTTATTCATTTCAGTATATGCTGTCTGACCTGTTGAGTTCCTCCAACATTTTGTGAGTGATGCTTTGGATTTCCAACATCTTGTGGTTATGTCATTTTAATTATCTAGAGGTACAGTATAGTAACAAATTCTTCTGCCCTAGTGAGCCTGTGCCATCTATAACACACATGTGACCAATTAACGTACTTGTGTTCCATTGTCTGTTGCTGACCATGTCACACATTAAAGAATTCTTCATTTCCAGTTGTACAACATTGTCTGTATCTGCCATGGTTTGTGGTAGATTAGGTTAGTATTATTTATCACACGTACATCGAAACCGTGTCATTTGCGTTATTGATCAACACAGTCCAAAGTTTTGTTGGGGGCAGCCAGCACATGTTGGCAATTCAAAGTAACCACTAACTTTTTTCTTGCAACTGCACAGACCAACCATTGCTCTGAGCAGGAAAGTTTTACATGATCTGAAATCTGCGCAACTCTTTAAACGGCATTGATGTTCAACGGGCCGTTTATTAACAATGAACTACCAACTTCTATTCTGTGTTTATTGTCATAATTTGTAGCAGTGTTGTAACTTGAAACACTGACAATGTAAATATGTAGATACAATGTAAGTGTTTCAAAGTAAATGTTGTGGTATGTTTTTTATTTTAAGGAAATTGAAGGATTATTTTTATTAACATGTAATTAATTACAGGATATTTCATAATTATATTAACATTATATAAAAGAAAATTCTAGCTGTGTGGCAACAAAGGCTATGTGCGTGGAAGCACTTCAGTTACTGCACGGCCGCACATCCACGCAGCTTAGAGGGAATAGTGGTCAGCATGCTTCCATCACCAATGTAGAACGCCCACAACTCACTAACCCTAACCTGTACGTCTTTGGAATGTGGGAAGAAACGTGTTCTATGGCGGATTGTTCTCTCAAGAGAGTTAGATTTGAGAGCAGACTGGCTAGAAGTATATAACATTCTGAGAGGTATGGATGAGTGAGATAGATTCTTTTCCAAATAGTAGAGGCCATTTAGGAGTGGCACGGTAACACAGTGATTAGCCAGTGTTTTACAGTACCAGCAACCCAGGTTCAATTCCCACTGCTGTCATAAGGAGGTGGCTGGGAACGGACCCAAGTGCAAGACACAGACATTGAAGTACTAGGGACAGGACTAGGATACAGGGTGAGGGCTAGGACATGGACACAAAAACTGGGAACCCGGAACAGGACTGGACAAGAGAACTAGGAGCCAGGGCTTGGACTCCGAGCCAGAGACTGGACAAGGACACAGAACCTGGGTCTTGCCTCTGGCTCAGATCCCCAGAACTAGGCAAGGATGTGACTCGGCTGGCAGGCAGGATGAGGCTGGAGTCTTCAGGCTTGAGACTTGAGGCGAGGCTGGAGACCAGAGACTTGAAGCGAGGCTGGAGACCAGAGACTTGAGGCGAGGTTTGAGACTAGAGAATCGAGGCGAGGTGAGGCTAGAGACTCGAGGCAGGGCAAGGTTAGAGACTTGAGGCTCAGCTCGGCTAGAGACTCAAGGCGAGGCTTGGCTAGAGACTTGAGGTCTTGAAGCTCCTCCTGGGCAGGGTGCGGATCACCATCCGACGAAGGCAGGGGACAGGAAGGGACAGAACCCACCGCAGGGTAACGGCAATCTGGCCTGGCTTACCCGACGGAGGCAAGGGACAGGAAGGGACAGAACCCACCGCAGGGTAATGGCAATCTGGCCTGGCTTACCCAATGGAGGCAAGGGACAGGAAGGGACATAGATACAGGGTGGCTCCAAGACAAGACTCCAGGTGAGGCGAGGCGAGAGTTACCGGCAAGACAAGGCAAGGCTTCCGGCAATGCAAGGCGAGACAAGAACTTCAGGCGAGGCGAGAATTACCGGCAAGACAAGGCAAGGCTTCAGGCGAGGAAACAGAAGGCAGGGGAAGGGATACAAGTAGTAAGGACAAGAACAATCCAGTAGCCACGCCCTGGTCTCTGGAGGTACTTATGCAGCCAGCCTCAACGAGAATCCGCTGCTTCAATTAGTGCTCAACAGGAACAGAAACAGGATAGACAGGAAAACCTGGAGCAAGGGTCGATGGACTGGACCGTGACAGCTGCTGCCTGTAAGGAGTTTCTGTGTTCTCCCTGTGACCAAATGGGTTTCCTCCAGGTGCTCCAGTTTCTGCCCACAGTTCAAAGATGTACCATTTGGTAGGTTGATTGGTCATTTAAATTTTCCTGTGATTAGACTAGGGTTAAAATGGGGGATTTCTGGGTGGTGCAGCTTGAAGAGCGGTATGACCCAAAATTAGACTGGGGGTGGGGAAGATTTCAAAGGAAATATGAGGCAAGTCTTCTTTTCCACGCGGAGTGTGGTGGGTGCATGGAATGTGCCACCAGGGGACAGTGGTGGTAGGAGATATGGCAGCAACATTTAAGAGGTGTTTAGACAGTCACATGAACAGGCAGGAAATGGCGAAATACAGATTGTGTGCAGGCTGTTGGAATTCATTTGGATTTATTTTATTTTATTTGGGGATACAGCACGGAACAGGCTCTTCCAGCCCAACAAGCCGCACCACCCGGCGACACACCTACCCCCATGGGGAGAGCTAACAAACTCCCGACTGACAGCACCGGAAATGAACTCCGAACTCCAGCTTCTGAACTGTAATAGCGTCGCAGTAACTGTTCCATTACCGCAGCACCCACGTGGACATCGAAGTTAGCGCAGACTGTCTGGGCCGAAGTGCCTGCTTCCATACTGTTCTACATTCTGTCAGTGACCCTCCTCTCACAGTGAGCTCGGCGGTGCATGTTCACTGCACTGAGGGACCCGCAGACCATGTGCTGAGAGCAAGTGCTGTCAGCTCAGAGTGTTGGGTGCCTGGAACGCACTCCTTGGGGCGGCGGAGGAGGCAGATACAGTAGAGGAGTTTAACAGACTCTGAAACAGACACATGAATGTGCAGAGAATGGAGGGATACAGACATCATGTAGGCAGAAGGGATTCCTTTAATTTGGCATTTGATCATTAATTTAATTAGTTCGCACAACTTTGTGGGCCGACGCCCCAGTTCCTGTGCTGTGCTGATCTATGTTCTAAACTGGAGTGCCAGGAGGAAACCTGCATGGTCACGGGGCGAACGTACAAGCTCCTTATAGACTGCGACGGGAAGTGAACCTTAATCTTATAGCTGGAGCTGTGCTCCATCATCATTATTATCACGTACCGTGTTGTATGACGTGGGCGATCATGGTCTATCCATGACCATGATTGTTCTTGATAGACAATAGACAATAGGTGCAGGAGTAGGCCATTCAGCCCTTCGAGCCAGCACGACCATTCACTGTGATCATGGCTGATCATCCACAATCAGTACCCTTTTCCTGCCTTCTCCCCATATCCCTTGACTCCGCTATCTTTAAGAGCTCTATCGAACTCTTTTTTGAAAGAATCCAGAGAATTGGCCTCCACTGCCTTCTGAGGCAGAGCATTCCACAGAACCACAACCCTCTGTGTGAAAAAAGTTCTTCCTGAACTCTGTTCTAAATTGTCTACCCCTTATTCTTAAACTGTGGCCTCTGGTTCTGGACTCCCCCAACATCGGGAACATGTTTCCTGCCTCTAGCGTGTCCAAGCCCTTAATAATCTTATATGTTTCAATCAGATCCCCTCTCATCCTTCTAAATTCCGGTGTATACAACCTCAGTCGCTCCAATCTTTCAACATATGACAGTCCCACCATCCCGGGAATTAACCTCGTGAACCTACACTGCACTCCCTCAATAGCTAGAATGTCCTTCCTCAAATTTGGAGACCAAAACTGTACACAATATTCCAGGGCCCTGTACAACTGCAGAAGGACCTCTTTGCTCTTATACTCAATTCCCCTTGTTATGAAGGCCAGCATGCCATTAGCTTTCTTCACTGCCTGCTTTTCCTGCATGCTTACTTTCAGTGACTGATGAACAAGGACACCTAGATCTCGTTGTACTTGCCCTTTTCCTAAATTTTTCTATGGAATTCGTTTGCCATTGCCTTCTTCTGGGCAGTTTCTCTTCAGCCATTATCAATATCTTCCCAGACTCTATGCCTGGCATCAGTGGCCACCTAACCAGGACTTGTGACATGCACCAGGTGCTCATATGACCATTGGGGAAGGAGTGAGGGGGTGCTAAGCAGGAGCCATACTCTGCCTAAGGGCAACCTTTAGGCCGGCGGAGGGAAGGAGTGCTTTTCACCTCATTTGGTAGCGACGTATCTCCACCCTGCCACCATGGCTGACACTAGGGGTCATAACTTTAAAGTGCTCAAAGTAAAGTATTGGGGGGGGGGTGTTGTCAGAGGGATAGTTTCTTTACACAGAAAGGGGTGGGTGAGTGAGGGGAATGCCCTGTTCTGGGGTGGTGGTAGAGACAGATACATTAGGTATATTTAAGAAATTCGTAGATAGGCACATGGATGATAGAAACGTGTAGGGTTATGTAGGAGGTAAAGGTTAGATTGATCTTGGAGTTGGTGCAAAAGTCAAGAGCCAGCTGTGCTGTCTGTAATGTTCCATGCTAACTGGTCTTTAATAAACCAACCAAGTTAATTTGCTGTTTGGACAGAGGGATGAAGAGCAGAAAATGTTGGACCCTTGCTTATAAATAGATGAAGGATCAATAGAAGGTACAAGAGAATTAGGACTCATGCCACCAGGTTCAGGAACAGTTACTGCTCCTCAGCCATCAGGCTCCTGAACCATAGGGGATAACTTCACTCAACTTCACTCACCCCATCACTGAACTTTTCCCACAACCTATGGATTCACTTTCAAGGACTCTTCATCTCATGTTCTCAATATTTATTGCTTATTTATTTATTATTATTATTTTGTTATTATTATATACTGTATGTTCTTAGATAATAAATTTACATTGAGACTTGAATTTTGATAAATCCAGTAAAACAGCAACGTCAGTGCGGATAAAGCCTTTAGAAACTCAAGGATTAGGATTCACTCAATGGAGAATCACCTGTTAAGTGAAGCTAACATGGAATCAGGTTTACAATCACAGATATACATTGTGAAATTTGTTTTGTGGCAGCAGTATAGTGCAATACATAAAAAACTAAAAGCTACAATAAGAGATATTGATAAGTAAAAAAATGAGGTACTGTTCATGGGGTCATGGTCTGTACAGAAATCTGTTAGGCAAGTATTTGAGGCACTGAGTGCCATGATCAACAAACAAGAAACAGACTACCCTGATGCCTTTCAAATCATTGTTGGAGACTTCAGTCAGGCTTGTTTGAAGAAATCCCTGTTCATTATCATTAATATAACATCTGCAGCACAAGGGGTCCTAGCATACTCGATTTCTGCTGTGCTGCAATTGGAAATGCCTACTGTTCCACCTTTAGACCACATTGTGGAAATCTGGACATCTGGCTATACTTCTTCTGCCTACATACAAATAGTAAGGACAACAAATAGGTGGTCGCGGGGGGCAGAGGAGCGGCTATGGGATTGTCTTGAGTCGGTAGACTGGGACATGCTTGGCGACTCATCAAAGGATCCACATGAATACAACATGATTGTCACAGACTTTATATAAACAGTCATAGACGAGTGGGGCCTCAAAAAATCATTCAGAGTCTTCCACAACTAGAAGCCCTGGATGAATCAATGATCCAAAATCTGTTGAGGTCAGTAAGACTAAAGGGTTTATTGTGAACTTCAGGAAGGGTAAGGTGAGGAAACATGAACCAATCCTCAATGAGGGATCAGAAGTGAGCAATTTCAAGTTTCTGGGTGCCAAGATCTCTGAGGATCTAACCTGGTCCCAACATATCGATGCAGCTATAAAGAAGGCAAGACAGCAGCTATATTTCATTAGGAGTTTGAGGAGATTTGGTTTGATTTAAGACATTCAAAAACTTCTACAGGTGTATCATGAAGAGCATTCTGACAGGCTGCTCATTGTTTGGTATGGGGAAGGGGTTGCTACAGTACAGGATTGAAAGATGCTGCAGAAAGTTGTAAAATTAGACAGCTTGATCTTGGGTACTGGCCTCCGTAGTATCCAAGAAATCTTCAAGGAGCGGTGCCTCAGAAAGGTTGCATCCATTATTAAGCACCCTCATCACCCAGGGTATGCCCTCTTCTCATTGTTACCATCAGGAAGGAGGTACAGGAGCCTGATGACACACACTCAGCGATTTCCTATATTACCTGTGGGAGGACTGTGGGGTGAAACCTGAGGTCTTATCAGGGAGAAGGCAGGAGACTGGAGCTGAGAGGGAAAATGGATCAGCCATGATAAAATGGTTGAGCAGACTTGATGGATTAAATGGCCTAATCCTGCTCCTATATCTTATGGTCTTATTAAGTATTGCATTGTACTGCTGCTAAGTTAACAAATTTCATGACATATGCCAGTGATAATAATAAACCTGATTCTGATGTGTGTGTGTGTCTGTGTGTGTGTGTGTGTGTGTGTGTGTGTGTGTGTGTGTGTGTGTGTGTATACATACACACACACACACAGTGGCATGCAAAAAGTTTGGGCACCCCGGTCAAAATTTCTGTTACTGTGGATAGCTAAGCGAGTAAGAGATGAATTGACTTCCAAAAGGCATAAAGTTAAAGATGACACATTTCTTTAATATTTTAAGCGAGAAAACTTTTTTATTTCCATCTTTTACAGTTTCAAAATAAAAAAAAGGGAAAGGGCCAGAAGCAAAAGTTTGGGCACCCTGCATGGTCAATGCTTAGTAACACCCCGTTTGGCAAGTAGCACAGCTTGTAAATGCTTTTTGTAGCCAGCTAAGAGTCTTTCAATTCTTGTTTGGGGGATTTTTGCCCATTCTTCCTTGCAAAAGGCTTCTAGTTCTGTGAGATTCTTGGGCCGTCTTGCATGCACTGCTCTTTTGAGGTCTATCCACAGATTCTCGATGATGTTTAGGTCAGGGGACTGTGAGGGCCATGGCAAAACCTTCAGCTTGTGCCTCTTGAGGTAGTTCATTGTGGATTTTGAGGTGTGTTTAGGATCATTATCCTGTTGTAGAAGCCATCCTCTTTTCATCTTTGGCTTTTTTACAGACAGTGTGATATTTGCTTCCAGAATTTGCTGGTATTTAATTGAATTCATTCTTCCATCTACCAGTAAATGTTACCCGTGCCATTGGCTGCAACACAAGCCCAAAGCATGATCGATCCACCCTTGTGCTTAACAGTTGGAGAGGGGTTCTTTCATGAAATTCTGCTCCCTTTTTTCTCCAATCATATCTTTGCTCATTGCAGCCAAAAAGTTCTATTTTAATTTCATCAGTCCACAGGACTTGTTTCCAAAATGCAACAGGCTTGTTTAGATGTTCCTTTGAACCTTTTGAGTAGAAACTTTTGAATGAAATGTTTATTTATTTACTTATTTGTATTTCCACAGTTTGTTGTCTTTTGCACATCAGTTGTTGGGCTTGTTACGTTTGGTGTTTCATTAATTCTTTTGTGGTTCTTTGTATTTACTGTGAATGCCTGCAAGAAAACAAATCTCATAGTTGTATATGGTGACATATATGTAATTTGATAATAAATTTACTTTGAAATTTGATAGCGAAGGGGAAGAAACTGTTCCTAAAATGTAGAGTGTGTGTACCTCCTCCCTGATGGTCGTCCTGGGTGGTGAGGATCCTTCATGGTGGATGCCATCTACCTGAGGCATCATCTATTGACGTTGTCCTCGGTACTGGGGAGGCTATGCCCATGACGGAGCTGGCTGAGTTTACAACTTTCTGCAGTTTTTACTGAGCTGGTGTATTGGTGCCTCAGTGCCTGACAGTGATGTAGCCCATTAGAATGCTCTCCATGGTATATCTCATTAATCTGTCCACTCTTTGAGGCACTTCCTTAATTGATAAATATCATTCATTATTCTTGTTGGTGAGTTTTCATGTTAACTTTGAGGCTTTTTTGGCTTTTTTCTGGGAATGATGTGTGATTCATTTGAGATGTAAATTATTTTTACAGGTTGAACTCAGAGACACGGACAGTGAAAATAGAAAAGGTCAATAGAAGGGAATTCCTCAGCCTTGAGAGCGGTGAGGTGAGGGATTCAGATACCTTGGAGGGAGTGCTGGAAAAATGTATGACAGAGCTGGAAAGCGTTTGATGATAGGGGGAGATGGAGAGAGGTGGGCAGACCTTTGAATGGAAAGAAGTGCCATCACAGACCTGATGGACTGAATGGCCTGCTTCTGTGCTGCAAGTACTTTGAAGTACAATTATGGCATGAGGCCATTTGGCCCATTATACTTGTCACAGCCATTTGAAAGAAGTTTCCAATTGGTCCCAAGTCACAGAGGTGACATGATAGCATAGAGGTCAGCATAATACTTCACAGTGTCAGTGATTGGGGCTCAGTTCCTGTAAGGAGTTTGTACGTTCTTCCTGTGATCACTCATGGCTTCCTCCATGTGCTCTAGTTTCCTCCCACATTCCAAAGATGTACAGGTTAGGAATAGTGAGCTGTGGGCATGCTATTTATCTCTGGAAGCTTGGCGATACTTGTTGGCTGCCAGAATGCACAGCCGGTGACAGTGGTAGAGGCTGATACAATGGGGTCTTTTAAGAGCTTCTTAGATGGGTACATGGGGCTTAAAAAATAGAGGGCTATGCACTAGGGAAATTCTAGGCAGCCTCTGGAGTAGGTTACATGGTCGGCACAACATTGTGGGCCAAAGAGCCGAAAATGTGCTGTAAATTTCTATGTTCTACGTTCTATGTTCCATCACACAGTGATCAGAACAACGTTCTGTGTAAAATGTAGTTCCACTCTCCAATCATCTGGTGCATTTTCCAATTAACAAAAATAATTCAGATCTTGTTAGTAAGTGACTCTTCAGCAAGAGTAACATAACCAAAATATGGGCTGGTGCCGAGCTGGTGAAGTGCAAGTCCTGTTGTGTGTTGTGTTTGAGATTTGTTTGCTATGGGAGGCATCCCAAAAACTCTGAGACACATTGAAATGATTTTGAGAAAGGCTTTCAGTACTGAGAGGGGTTTCTTCCAACAATGGGGTTTGTATGCCAGAACAAATGACTTAGGATTTTATTAGGCCTAAATGGCAGCAGTGTAATAAATTCTTTACAGTTATTGCTTCCTGCTGTTTTCACAGTGCACAAGAGCGTTGATAGTCGGTACAAAAAGAGTAGGTAACTTCGAGAGGGCTGGAGTTACAAACCAGGTCTCTCAGTGACAGTCAGAGGTCAAAATTGGTTTGACCTCATTCAGTATGTTACTCTGATTCCTTCTTCTTTCTGGGAAAATGTTTTCTCTTATTAAATCGAAATTAATAATCATCAAGGAGGAGGTACTGAAGCCATAAATTCAGCGTATCAGGAATGGCTTCTTCCCCTCCTCCATCAGAATTCTGAACGGACAATAAACCATTGTACACCACCTCATTTATTTGCTCTTTTTGTACTATTAATTTATCTTTAAAATTTTTTTATTGTAACATATAGTTTATTTATTATTATGTATTGCAATGTACTGTTAACTGCAAAACAACAAATTTCAGGACATATGCCAGTGATATTAAACCTGATTCTGATTCTGATTTTAAACTTTAACAGAAGCCAGAGTTAATATCAAGTTAAATAAATCATTGATAGATCAGGCAACTTTGTGGCAATTAACGTCATTGACGAAGCCGTCAGTTAGGGAGCTGCACCGGGGGCATCTTAGAAACAGGAACCTGTTTATTGGTACTTTCTTAATTAATTCAGGGCTGCTTATGGGAAATTACTGTGTGCAAATTATTACAGTGTTATGTGGAATGGGATTAAAGACAAGATGAGCTTTGGCAGACGACTGCTATGTTTTTAACTAAATCACTACCAATCTCCCTTTAAACTGGACTGTCAGAGAGAATTTCAGATTTGGCCAGCAAGATCAGAATCAGAAGCAGGTTTATTACCAATGGCATGTGTCATGAAATTTGTTATTCTGTGGCAGTAATTCAGTGCAAGTCATAAAAAATTCCTGTAAGTTACAATAAGAAATGATGTCATCCCACACACAGCAACTGAAATATGGATACTGCACGCACAGAAACTATTTTGATCACAGTCCCCGAACTGAAAGTGTCCTTACGGGATGGTAAAACAATGGTATTTCAGAAATTTAACCACGAAATGTTGATTGAGTTTTGTTTACGACGATTTAAGAAATATCTCTTTGAAAACGCATGTTAAAAAATTCCCATTTTAACATAAAGAGGATCAGAATCCAACTTATCACTGATATGTCATGAAATTTGTACACAGTGGAACAGTATAGTACAATACATTAAAAAGTGATGTTACAAAAAGGAATATAAAAAATAAATGAGCAACCTAGTGAGATAGAGATCATGGACCGCTCAGAAATCTGATGGCAGAGGGGAAGAAGCTGTTCCTGAAATGTTAAGTGTGTGTCTTCAGGCCCCGTACCTCCTCCTTGATGGCAGCAATGAAGAGAGGGCTTGTGCTGGGTGCTGGTGTCCTTACTGACGGATGTGCCTTCTTGAGGCATCGCCTTTTGACACTGTCTTCAATGGTGGGGAGGATTGTACACATGGTGGAACTGGCTGAGGGTACAACCCTCTGCTGGTTTTTCTGATCCTGTGCATTGGCCCCTCCATACCAGATGTTTGTGCAACCAGTCAGAATGTTCTTCATGGTACATCTGTAGAAGTTTGCCAGAGTGTGGTGTTGGTGTGTTTTGCTTCCTCAGAAAACTCAGATCCACCCACTCTCCACTTTAAACCACTGTACAAAGACCTTAAATTGGGGGCATCTGCAATACCCAGCAACTGATCACATCTCCTGAACAATCTTAACATTGTGGAAATCACTTTCCAATAATTAGCTAGAAAGGTAACACTGAATTTTCCTTTAAGTTTTAAATTCATATTCTTGGAGATGAAAGATGTCTGGCTTTCTAATTCCATGTCAGATCATCTCTTGAATCTATAGAAGCCTCCATCAGTGCGGCTGCCAGTGTCCTAACCTGTATCATCTCATACATTCTTGCACTTTCTAACCTATTCTCCTCTTAGACCAACCATAACTGCATTTCCATCCCTCTTTCCAAGTCCTTCCATTGCGTAGACCAACACGTTCCTCCCAACCTGCTCTCAACCCTCCAGGCCCCCCTGTCACTGTAACCACCTTCACTCCTGTACCCCTGTACTCCTGCCCTCTTGTGCATTACCAACATCCACTGCTCACTATAAACACGAGAGAGTCTGCAGTTTGTTATCCATTGATTGATCCTGTTTACAGTTACTGTTCTATAGATTTGCTAACTATGCCTGCAGAAAAAGAACCTCAGGGTTTTATGTGGTGATATGTACATACCCTGCTAATAAATTTTACTTTGAACTTTGAACTTTAAACTTTGGGATGCTGGAAATCCAGATCAACACAAATAAAAAATGCTGGAGGAACTCAGCAAGTCAAGCAGCGTCTATAGAGAATAATAAACAGTCAAAATTTCAGACCAAGGGTCAAAGCATTTGTGTGTCACCATATACAATGCCGTGATTCATTTTCTTGCAGGCATTCACAGTAAATACAAAACAGAATAAAATAAATGAAAAAACATACACAGGACGGACAAACAACCAGTGGGCAAAAGTCGACAATCTGTGCAAATACAAAAAGAAGAAAAACACAATAATAATAATACTTAAATACACAATAAATATTGACAACATGAGATGAAGAGCTCGTGAAAGTAGGAACAGTTCAGTGTTGGGGTGAGTGAAGTTATCCCCGGGATAACTGGGGATAAAATTGGGGTGAAGTTATCAAGAGCCTGATGGTTGAGGGGTGATAACTGTTCCTGAACCTGGTGTCCGAGTCCTGAGGCTCCTTTACCTCTTTCCTAATGGCAGCAGAGAGAAGAGAGCATGTGCGCTTACTCCTCAAACTGTAAAACAAGAGCAGATTCACATTCAGAGTCAGATTCGAATCCATTCGTCACATGTACATTGAATCATACAGTGAAATGTGTCCTTTAAGCTCATTTTCAAGGGCTTCACAAATCATCTTCTTAGCATTATTTATTTATATTCTTCTTTTCAATATTGGTTGTTTGTCAGTCTTTGTTTATGTGTAGTTTTTCATAAATTCTATTGTATTTCTTTAGTGTCCTGTAAATTCCTGCAAGAAAATGAATCTCGGGGTTGCACATGGTGACATTCTGAAGAATTCAGAGTAAATTCATTATCAAAGTATATGTACGTCACCAAACTCAATCCTGAGATTCACATGCATGTTGATAACGAATTTAATTTGAACTTTGAAGCTTTTTTCCCCTTTAACAATGCACACATGGTGCTGGAGGAACTGGAAAGGAAGGGAGAAGAAGCCAGAAGAAGGAGGTGGGGAGGGAAAGGAGTGCAAGCTGGTAGGTGATAGGTGAGATCACATGAGGTGGAAGGTGGGTGGGGGAAGTGAGAAGCTGGGAGGTGATAGGTGGAAGAGGTGAAGGGCTGAAGAAGAAGGAATTTGATACGAGAGGAGAGTGGACCATGAGAGAAAGAGAAGGAGGAGGGGCATCAGAAGGAGGTGATAGACAAATGAGGAGAATGAGCAAAAGGGGTTCCAAAATGGGAAATGGAAAAAGAGAGAAGAGGGTGGGGAGAGAAATTATGAGAAGTTAGAGAAATCAATGTTCATGACGTCAGGGAGGATGCTCCCCAGACAGAATATGAAGTGTTGTTCCCCCAACCCGAGAGTGACCTCATCATGGCATTAGAGGAGGCCATGGACTGACATGTCAGAATGGGAATGGGAAGTAGGATTAAAGTAGGTGGCCACCGGGAAAACACACCTTCTGTGGCAGATGGAGCAAGGGCTCATCATTTATCAACAAGCAGACAGGTGATGGATGAGATTAGATAAGGGGGGAGGTGAGTGGGAGCGGGGGGGGTAGTAAGAAGTGAGAAGCTGGGAGGTGATTGAAGAATGATGGGAGGATTTCATTGAAACCCATCAAATATTGAAAAGCTTAGACAGAGTGGATGTGGAGAGGGTGTTCCTACAGTGGGAGAATCAATGATCAGAGGGCACAACCATTTAGAACAGAGATGAGGCATAATTCCTTAAGCCAGGGGGTGATGAGTTTGCAGAATTCATGGCCACAGACGGTTGTGGAGCCTAAGTCATTGGGTACATTTAAAGCCGAGGTTGATAGATTCTTGATTAGCGGGAGTGTCAAAGGTTATGGGGAGAATGCAGGAGAATGGGGTTGAGAAAGATAATTAATAGAAACATAGAAACATAAAAAACCTACAGCACAATACAGGCACTTCGGCCCACAGAGTTGTGCCGGAAATGTCCCTACCTTAAAAATTACTAGGCTTACCTATAGCGCTCTATTTTACTAAGCTCCATGTACCTATCTAAAAGTCCCTTAAAAGACCCTATCGAATCCACCTCCACCACCGTTGCTGGCAGCCCATTCCACGCACTCACCACTCTCTGAGTAAAAGACTTACCCCTGACATCTCCTCTGTACCTACTTCCAAGCACCTTAAACCTGTGTCCTCTTGTGGCAACCATTTCAGCCCTGGAAAAAAGCCTCTGACTATCCACACGATCAATGCTTCTCATCATCTTATACACCTCTATCAGGTCACCTCTCATCCTCCGTCGCTCCAAGGAGAAAAGACAGAGTTCACCAACCTATTCTCATAAGGCATGCTCCCCAATCCAGGCAACATCCTTGTAAATCTCCTCTGCACCCTTTCTATGACTTCCACATCCTTCCTGTAGTGAGGCGACCAGAACTGAGCACAGTACTCCAAGTGTGGTCTGACCAGGGTCCTATATAACTGCAACATTACCTCTTGGCTCCAAAATTCAATTCCATGATTGATGAAGGCCAATACACCGTACATGTTCTTAATCACAGAGTCAACCTGCACAGCTGCTTTGAGTGTCCTTTGGACTCGGTCCCCAAGATCCCTCTGATCCTCCACACTGCCAAGAGTCTTACCATTAATACTATATTCTGCCATCATATTTGATCTACCGAAATGAAGCACTTCACACTTATCTGGGTTGAACTCCATCTGCCACTTCTCAGCTCAGTTTTGCATCCTATCAATGTCCCGCTGTAACCTCTGACAGCCCTCCACACTATCCACAACATCTCCAATATTTGTGTCATCAGCAAACTTACTAACCCATCCCTCCACTTCCTCATCCAGGTCATTTATAAAAATCACGAAGAGTAAAGGTCGCAGACCCTGAGGCACTCCACCGGTGACTGACCTCCATGCAGATTATGACCCGTCTACAACCACTCTTTGCCTTCTGTGGGCAAGCCAGCTCTGGATCCACAAAGCAAGGTCCCCTTGGATCCCATGCCTCGGTACTTTCTCAACAAACCTTGCATGGGGTACTTATCAAATGCCTTGCTGAAATCTATATACACTACATCTACTGCTCTTCCTTCATCAACGTGTTTAGTCACATCCTCAAAAATTTCAATCAGGCTCGTAAGACACGACCAGCCCCAGACAAAGCCATGCTGACTACTCCTAATCATATTATACCTCTCCAAATGTTCATAAATGCTGCCTCTCAAGATCTTCTCCATCAACATACCAACCACTGAGGAAAGACTCACGGGTCTATAATTTCCTGGGCTATCCCTACGCCCTTTTTTGAATAAAGGAACCACATCCGCAACCCTCCAATCCTCTGGAATCTCTCCCGTCCCCATTGATGATGCAAAGATCATCGCCAGAGGCTCAGCAATCTCCTCCCACGTCTCCCACAGTAGCCTAGGGTACATCTCATCCGGTCCCGGCGACTTATCCAACTTGATGCTTTCCAAAAGCTCCAGCAAATCCTCTTTCTTAATATCTACATGCTCAAACTTTTCAGTCTGCTGCAAGTCATCACTACAATCACCAAGATCCTTTCCCATAGTGAATACTGAAGCAAAGTATTCATTAAGTACCCCTGTTATCTCCTCCAATTCCATGCACACTTTCCCACTGTCACACTTGATAGGTCCTATTCTTTCATGTCTTATCCTCTTGCTCTTCACGTACTTGTAGACTGCCTTGGCGTTTTCCTTTATCCTGCCCGCCAAGGCCTTCTCACGGCCCCTTCTGGCTTTCCTAGTTTCCTTCTTTAGCTCCTTACTATTAGCCTTATAATCTTCTAGATCTCTAACTTTACTTAGCTCTCTGAACCTTTTGTAAGCTTTTTTTTCCTTCTTGATTAGATTTATTACAGCCTTTGTACACCACAGTTCCTGTACCCTACCATAACTTTCCTGTCTCATTGGAATGTACCTATGTAGAACTCCACACAAATATCCCCTAAATATTTGCCACATTTCTTCCGTACTTTTCCCTGAGAATATCTGTTTCCAATTTAAGCCTCCAATTTCCTGCCTGATAGCCTCATAGTTCCCCTTACTTCAATTAAACTCTTTCTAACTTGTCTGTTCCTATTGCTCTCCAATGCTATTGCAAAGGAGATAGAATTATGATCACTATCTTCAAAATGCTCTCCCACTGAGCGATCTGATACCTGACCAGGTTCATTTTCCAATACCAAGTCAAGTACAGCCTCTCCTCTTGTAGGCTTATATATATATTGTGCAAAGAAACCTTCCTGAACACACCTAACAAACTCTACCCCATCTAAACCCCTTGCTCTAAGGAGATGCCAATCGATATATGGGAAACTAAAATGTCCCATCACGACAACTCTGTTATTACAACTTTCCAGGATCTGTTTCCCTATCTGCTTCTCGATATCCCTGTTACTATTGGGCATCCTATAAAAAACACCCAGTAAAGTTATTGACCACTTCCTGTTCCTAACCTCCACCCACAGAGACTCCGTAGACAATCTCTCCATGGCGTCCACCCTTTCTGCAGCCATGACACTATCTCTGATCAACACTCCAGGCCCCAACCTCTTTTGCCTCCCTCCCTGTCCTTTCTCATACATCTAAAACGCAGCACTTGGAATAACAATTCCTGTCCCTGAGCCACCCAAGTCTCCGTAATGGCCAACACATCATGTCTCTAAGTACTGATCCACGCACTAAGCTCATCTGCTTTGTTCACAATACTCCTTGTGTTAAAATAAACACATCTTAAACCTTCGGTCTGAGCATGTCCCTTCTCTATCATCTGACTCTCCTCCCTCTTGCACTGTCTACAAGCTTTCTCTATTTATGAGCGAACCTCCTATTCCCCAGTCTCTTCAGTTCGGTTACCATCCCCCAACAATTCTAGTTTAAACTCTCCCCAGTAGACGTAGCAATCCTCCCCATCAGGATATTGGTCCCCCTAGGATTCAAGAGCAACCCGTCCTTTTTGTACAGGTTCAACAGTCATAAACACTGAGATTCAAAACGGGTTCTAAAGTCATACACAACGAGCTTCAAAATGGTCTCAACAGTCAAACACACAGAGCTTTAAAACGGCTTCTGCTCAACAGTCATACAGACAGAGCTTCAAAACGGGCTCAACAGTCATACACACTGAGCTTCAAAACGGGCTCAACAGTCATACAGACAGAGCTTCAAAACGGGTACAACAGTCATACACACCGAGCTTCAAAACAGGCTCAACAGTCACACACACCAAGCTTCAAAACGGGTTCATCAGTCAAAAACACTGAGCTTCAAAACTGGTTCTGCTCAACAGTCATACACACCAAGTTTCAAAACAGGTTCAAGAGTCATACAACACCGAGCTTCAAAATGGGTACTGCTCAACGGTCATACACACTGAGCTTCAAAACGGGTTCTGTTTGACAGTCATACACACCGAGCTTCAAAACGGGCTCAACAGTCATACAGAACGAGCTTCGATACAGGTTCAACAGTCATACACACTGAGCTTCAAGATGGGTTCAACAGTCATACACACCGAGCTTGAAAACAGGTTCTGCTGAACAGTCATACACACCGAGCTTCAAAAATGGTTCTGCACGACAGTCATACACACAGGGCCTGAAAACGAGTTCAAAACTCATACACACCGAGCTTCAAAATGGATTCAACAGTCAGACACACCGACCTTCAAAACACCTTCAACAGTCATACACACCGAGCTTCAAAACAGGCTCAACAGTCATTCATACCGAGCATCAAAACGGGTTCAGCTCAATAGTCATACACACAGAGATTCAAAAGGGGTTTAATAGTCATACACACCAAGCTTCGAAACGAGTACAACAGTCCTACACACCGAGCTTCAAAACGGGTTCTGTTCAACAGTCAGACACACCGAGCTTCAAAACAGGTTTAACAGTCATACACACCAGGCTTCAAAATGGGTTCTGTTCCACAGTCATACACACGGAGCTTCAAAATGGGCTCAACAGTCATACGCACTGAGCTTCAAAACGGGCTCAACAGTCATTGGCACAGAGCTTCAAAATGGGTTATGCTCAGCAGTCATAAACACCGAGTTTCAAAAGGGGTTCTGTTCAACAGTCATACACACAGAGCTTCAAAATGGGTTCAACAGTCATATACACCGAGCTTCAAAACGGGTTCTGCTCAACTGTCATACACAGAGAGTTTTAAAATGGGTTCAACAGTCATAGACACCGAGCTTCAAAACGGGTTCAACAGTCATACACACCAAGCTTGAAAACGGATTTAACATTCATACGCACCAGGCTTCAAAAGGGGTGCTGCTCAACAGTGATACACGCCAAGTGTCAAAATGTGCTCAACTATCATACACACCGAGCTTCAAAACGGGCTCAACAGTCATACACACTGAACTTTGAAACGGGATCTGCTCAACAGTAATACACACCGAGCTTTAAAGTGGGTTCTGCTCAGCTGTCATACACACGGAGCTTCAAAACGGGTTCAACAGTCATACACACGGAGATTCAAAACGGGTTCAGCAGTCATACACACCGAGCATCGATACAGGTTCAACAGTCATACACACCGAGCTTCAAAAACAGTTCAACAGTCATACACACCGAGCTTCAAAATCGGTTCAACAGTCATAAACACCGAGCTTCGAACCGGGTTCAACAGTCATACACAGCGAGCTTGAAAACGGAGTTAACATTCATACGCACCAGGCTTCAAAAGGGGTGCTGCTCAACAGTGATACACGCCAAGCGTCAAAATGTGCTCAACTATCATACACACCGAGCTTCAAAACGGGTTCCACAGTCATACACTCAGAGTTTCAAAACGGGTTCAACAGTCATACACACCAAGCTTCAAAACGGGCTCAACAGTCATACACACGGAGCTTCAAAATGGGTTCTACGCAACAGTCATACACACTGAGCTTTAAAACAGGTTCTGTTCGACAGTCATACACACCGAGCTTCAAAACGGGTTCTGCTCAACAGTCATACACACCGAGCTTCAAAACGGGTTAAATAGTCATACACACCAAACTTCGAAACGGAATCAAAAGTAATACACACCGAGTTTCAAAACGGGTACTGTTTAACAGTCATACACACCGAGCTTCAAAACGGGTTCAACAGTCATACACACTGAACTTTTAAACGGGATCTGCTCAACAGTAATGCACACCGAGCTTTAAAATGGGCTCAACAGTCAAATACACCGAGCAACAAAACAGGATCAACAGCAATACACACCGAGCTTCAAAACGGGTTCTGCTCAGCTGTCATACACACGGAGCTTCAAAACGGGTTCAACAGTTATACACACCGAGCATCGATACAGGTTCAACAGTCATACACACCGAGCTTCAAAAACAGTTCAACAGTCATACACACCGAGCTTCAAAAACAGTTCAACAGTCATACACATCGAGCTTCAAAATCGGTTCAACAGTCATACACACCGAGCTTCAAAACTGGTTCTGCTCAACAGTCACACATACCGAGCTTCAAAATGTGCTCAACTGTCATACACAGCGAGCATCAAAATGGGGTCAACAGACATACACACTGAGCTTCAAAACGGGCTCACAGTCACGCACACAGAGCTTCAGAATGGGTTCTATTCGACAGGCATTCAGACCAGGCTTCAAAACAAGTTCAGAAGTCATACACTCCGAGCTTTAAAACAGGTTCAACAGTTATACACACCGAGCTTCAAAACGACTTCACAGTCATACACACCGAGCTTCAAAATGGGCTCCACAATCATACACACCGAGCTTGAAAACAAGTTCTGCTGAACATTCATGCACACAGAGCTTCAAAACAGGTTCAACAGTCATACACACAGAGCTTCAAAACGGGCTCAACAGTCATACAAACCGAGCTTCAAAATGGGCTCAACAGTCATACACACCGAGCTTCAAACCAGGTTCTGCTCAACAGTCATACACACTGAGCTTCAAAACGGGTTCTGTTCGACAGTCATACAAACCGAGCTTCAAAAAGGACTCAACAGTCATACACACAAAGCTTCTAAATAGGTTGTGTTCAACAGTCATACCCACCGAGCTTCAAAACGGACTCAACAGTCATACACACTGAGCTTCAAAACGGACTCAACAGTCATATACACCGAACTTCGATACAGGTTCAACAGGCATACACATGGAGTTTCAAAACGGGTTCTGCTCAACAGTCAGACAACTGAGCTTCAAAATAGGTTCAACAGTCATACACACCTAGCTTCAAAACGGGTTCTGCTCAACAGTCAAATACACCGAGCTTCAAAACGGGTTCTGCTCTACAGTCATACACACCGAGCTTCAAAATAGGTTCTGCTCAACACTCATACACACCGAGCTTCAAAACGGGTTCAACAGTTATACACAATGAGCTTCGAAACGGGTTCTGCTCAACAGTCATACACACAGAGCTTCAAAATATGTTCTGCTCAACGGTCATACACACTGAGCTTCAAAACGGGTTCAACAGTCATACACATTGAGCTTCAAAATTGGTTCAACAGTCATAAATACCAAGCTAGAAAACAGGTTCTGCTGAACAGTCATACACACCGAGCTTCAAAACAGGTTCTGCTCAACAGTCATACACACGGAGCTTTGAAATGGGATCAACAGTCATACACACCGAGCTTCAAAATGGGCTCCACAATCATACACACCGAGCTTGAAAACAAGTTCTGCTGAACATTCATGCAAACAGTGCTTCAAAACGGGTTCAACAGTCATACACACCGAGCTTCAAAACGGGTTCAACGCAACAGTCATACACACTGAGCTTCAAAACGGGTTCTGTTCGACAGTCATACACACAGAGCTTCAAAACGGGTTCCACAGTCATACACACCTAGCTTCAAAACGGGTTCTGCTCAACAGTCATACACACCGAGCCTCAAAACGGGTTCTGCTCTACAGTCATACACACTGAGCTTCAAAACGGGTTCAACAGTCACACACACTGTGCTTTAAAACGGGTTCTGCTCAACAGTCATATACACTGAGCTTCAAAATGTGTTCTGCTCAACGGTCATTCACACCGAGCTTCAAAACTGGTTCTGCTCAACACTCATACACACTGAGCTTCAAAACGGGTTCAACAGTCATACACGCTGTGCTTTAAAACGGGTTCTGCTCAACAGTAATATACACCGAGCTTTAAAATGGGCTCAAAAATCAAATACACTGAGCAACAAAATGGGTTCAACAGTCATACACAGCGAGCTGCAAAACGGGTTCTGCTCAGCCGTCATACACACGGAGCTTCAAAACGGGTTCAACAGTCACACACACCGAGCTTCGATACGGGTTCAACAGTCAGACACACCGAGCTTCAAAACGGGTTCAACAGTCATACACACCGAGTTTCAAAATTGGTTCAACAGTCATAAATACCAAGCTAGAAAACAGGTTCTGCTGAACAATCACACACTGAGCTTCAAAACGGGCTCAACAGTCATACCCACCGAACTCCAAAACGGGCTCAACAGTCATATACACCGAGCTTCGATACGGGTTCAACCGTCATACACACCAAGCTTCAAAACAGGTTACACACAGAGCTTCAAAATCAGTTCAACAGTCATACACAATGAGCTTCAAAACGGGTTCTGCTCAGCCGTCATACACACCAGGCTTCAAAACGGGTTCTGCTCAACAGTCACACATACCGAGCTTCAAAACGTGCTCAACTGTCGTACACAGTGAGTTTCAAAATGGGTTCTGTTTAACAGTCATACACACCAAGCTTCAAACCGGGCTCAACAGTCATACACAGCGAGCATCAAAATGGGGTCAACAGACGTACTCACTGAGCTTCAAAACGGGCTCTACAGTCACGCACACAGAGCTTAAAAGCGGGTTCTGTTCAAGAGTCATACACACCAGGCTTCAAAACAAGTTCAGAAGTCATATACTCCGAGCTTTAAAACAGGTTCAACAGTTATACACACCGAGCTTCAAAACGACTTCACAGTCATACACACCGAACTTCAAAAGGGGCTCAACAGTCATTCACACCGAGCTTCAAAATGGGTTCAACAGTCATAGACACCGAGCTTCGAAATGGGTTCATACACACTGAGCTTTAAAACAGGTTCTGCTGAACATTCATGCACACAGAGCTTCAAAACAGGTTCAACATTCATACACACCGAGCTTCAAAACAGGTTCAACATACATACACACCGAGCTTCAAAACGTGTACTGCTCAACAGTAATATACACCGAGCTTTAAAATGGGCTCAAAACTCAAATACACTGAGCTTCAAAACGGGTTCAACAGTCATACACACTGAGCTTCAAAACGGGTTCAACAGTCATACACACTGAACTTTTAAACGGGATCTGCTCAACAGTAATAAAAACAGAGTTTTAAAATGGGCTCAACAGTCAAATACACCGAGCAACAAAACAGGATCAACAGCAATACACACCGAGCTTCAAAACGGGTTCTGCTCAACAGTCATACACACCGAGCTTCAAAACGGGTTAAATAGTCATACACACCAAACTTCGAAACGGAATCAAAAGTAATACACACCGAGTTTCAAAACGGGTACTGTTTAACAGTCATACACACCGAGCTTCAAAACGGGTTCAACAGTCATACACACTGAACTTTTAAACGGGATCTGCTCAACAGTAATGCACACCGAGCTTTAAAATGGGCTCAACAGTCAAATACACCGAGCAACAAAACAGGATCAACAGCAATACACACCGAGCTTCAAAACGGGTTCTGCTCAGCTGTCATACACACGGAGCTTCAAAACGGGTTCAACAGTCATACACACCGAGCATCGATACAGGTTCAACAGTCATACACACCGAGCTTCAAAAACAGTTCAACAGTCATACACACCGAGCTTCAAAAACAGTTCAACAGTCATACACATCGAGCTTCAAAATCGGTTCAACAGTCATACACATCGAGCTTCAAAACTGGTTCTGCTCAACAGTCACACATACCGAGCTTCAAAATGTGCTCAACTGTCATACACAGCGAGCATCAAAATGGGGTCAACAGACATACACACTGAGCTTCAAAACGGGCTCACAGTCACGCACACAGAGCTTCAGAATGGGTTCTATTCGACAGGCATTCAGACCAGGCTTCAAAACAAGTTCAGAAGTCATACACTCCGAGCTTTAAAACAGGTTCAACAGTTATACACACCGAGCTTCAAAACGACTTCACAGTCATACACACCGAGCTTCAAAATGGGCTCCACAATCATACACACCGAGCTTGAAAACAAGTTCTGCTGAACATTCATGCACACAGAGCTTCAAAACAGGTTCAACAGTCATACACACAGAGCTTCAAAACGGGCTCAACAGTCATACAAACCGAGCTTCAAAATGGGCTCAACAGTCATACACACCGAGCTTCAAACCAGGTTCTGCTCAACAGTCATACACACTGAGCTTCAAAACGGGTTCTGTTCGACAGTCATACAAACTGAGCTTCAAAAAGGACTCAACAGTCATACACACAAAGCTTCTAAATAGGTTGTGTTCAACAGTCATACCCACCGAGCTTCAAAACGGACTCAACAGTCATACACACTGAGCTTCAAAACGGACTCAACAGTCATACACACTGAGCTTCAAAACGGACTCAACAGTCATATACACCGAACTTCGATACAGGTTCAACAGGCATACACATGGAGTTTCAAAACGGGTTCTGCTCAACAGTCAGACAACTGAGCTTCAAAATAGGTTCAACAGTCATACACACCTAGCTTCAAAACGGGTTCTGCTCAACAGTCAAATACACCGAGCTTCAAAACGGGTTCTGCTCTACAGTCATACACACCGAGCTTCAAAATAGGTTCTGCTCAACACTCATACACACCGAGCTTCAAAACGGGTTCAACAGTTATACACAATGAGCTTCGAAACGGGTTCTGCTCAACAGTCATACACACAGAGCTTCAAAATATGTTCTGCTCAACGGTCATACACACTGAGCTTCAAAACGGGTTCAACAGTCATACACATTGAGCTTCAAAATTGGTTCAACAGTCATAAATACCAAGCTAGAAAACAGGTTCTGCTGAACAGTCATACACACCGAGCTTCAAAACAGGTTCTGCTCAACAGTCATACACACGGAGCTTTGAAATGGGATCAACAGTCATGCACACCGAGCTTCAAAATGGGCTCCACAATCATACACACCGAGCTTGAAAACAAGTTCTGCTGAACATTCATGCAAACAGTGCTTCAAAACGGGTTCAACAGTCATACACACCGAGCTTCAAAACGGGTTCAACGCAACAGTCATACACACTGAGCTTCAAAACGGGTTCTGTTCGACAGTCATACACACAGAGCTTCAAAACGGGTTCCACAGTCATACACACCTAGCTTCAAAACGAGTTCTGCTCAACAGTCAAATACACCGAGCCTCAAAACGGGTTCTGCTCTACAGTCATACACACTGAGCTTCAAAACGGGTTCAACAGTCACACACACTGTGCTTTAAAACGGGTTCTGCTCAACAGTAATATATACCGAGCTTTAAAATGGGCTCAAAAGTCAAATACACTGAGTAACAAAACGGGTTCAACAGTCATACACACCGAGCTGCAAAACGGGTAGTGCTCAGCCGTCATACACACGGAGCTTCAAAATGGGATCAACAGTCATACATACTGAGCTTCAAAACAGGTTCTACGCAATAGTCATACACACTGAGCTTCAAAACAGGTTCTGTTCGACAGTCATACACACCGAGCTTCTAAACGGGTTCAACAATCATACACACCAAGCTTCAAAACGGGTTCTGCTCAACAGTCATATACACTGAGCTTCAAAATGTGTTCTGCTCAACGGTCATTCACACCGAGCTTCAAAATAGCTTCTGCTCAACACTCATACACACTGAGCTTCAAAACGGGTTCAACAGTCATACACGCTGTGCTTTAAAACGGGTTCTGCTCAACAGTAATATACACCGAGCTTTAAAATGGGCTCAAAAATCAAATACACTGAGCAACAAAATGGGTTCAACAGTCATACACAGCGAGCTGCAAAACGGGTTCTGCTCAGCCGTCATACACACGGAGCTTCAAAACGGGTTCAACAGTCACACACACCGAGCTTAGATACGGGTTCAACAGTCATACACACCGAGCTTCAAAACGGGTTCAACAGTCAGACACACCGAGCTTCAAAACGGGTTCAACAGTCATAAATACACTGAGTTTCAAAATTGGTTCAACAGTCATAAATACCAAGCTAGAAAACAGGTTCTGCTGAACAATCACACACTGAGCTTCAAAACGGGCTCAACAGTCATACCCACCGAACTCCAAAACGGGTTCTACGCAACTGTCACACACACTGAAGTTCAAAACAGGTTCTGCTCAACAGTCATACACACCGAGCTTCAAAACGGGCTCAACAGTCATATACACCGAGCTTCGATACGGGTTCAACCGTCATACACACCAAGCTTCAAAACAGGTTACACACAGAGCTTCAAAATCAGTTCAACAGTCATACACAATGAGCTTCAAAACGGGTTCTGCTCAGCCGTCATACACACCAGGCTTCAAAACAGGTTCTGCTCAACAGTCACACATACCGAGCTTCAAAACGTGCTCAACTGTCGTACACAGTGAGTTTCAAAATGGGTTCTGTTTAACAGTCATACACACCAAGCTTCAAACCGGGCTCAACAGTCATACACAGCGAGCATCAAAATGGGGTCAACAGACGTACTCACTGAGCTTCAAAACGGGCTCTACAGTCACGCACACAGAGCTTAAAAGCGGGTTCTGTTCAAGAGTCATACACACCAGGCTTCAAAACAAGTTCAGAAGTCATATACTCCGAGCTTTAAAACAGGTTCAGCAGTTATACACACCGAGCTTCAAAACGACTTCACAGTCATACACACCGAACTTCAAAAGGGGCTCAACAGTCATTCACACCGAGCTTCAAAATGGGTTCAACAGTCATAGACACCGAGCTTCGAAATGGGTTCATACACACTGAGCTTTAAAACAGGTTCTGCTGAACATTCATGCACACAGAGCTTCAAAACAGGTTCAACATTCATACACACCGAGCTTCAAAACAGGTTCAACATACATACACACCGAGCTTCAAAACGTGTACTGCTCAACAGTAATATACACCGAGCTTTAAAATGGGCTCAAAACTCAAATACACTGAGCTTCAAAACGGGTTCAACAGTCATACACACTGAGCTTTGAAACTGGTTCTGCTCAACAGTAATATACACCGAGCTTTAAAGTGGGCTCAAAAGTCAAATACACTGAGCAACAAAACGGGTTCAACAGTCATACACACCGAGCTGCAAAACGGGTTCTGCTCAGCCGTCGTACACACGGAGCTTCAAAACAGGTTCAACAGTCACACACACCGAGCTTCGATACGGTTTGAACAGTCATACACACTGAGCTTCAAAACGGATTCAACAGTCATACACATTGAGCTTCAAAATTGGTTCAACAGTCATAAATACCAAGCTAGAAAACGGGTTCTGCTGAACAGTCATACACACCGAGCTTCAAAACGGGTTCTGCTCAGCCATCATAAACACCAGGCTTCAAAATGGGTTCTGCTCAACAGTCACACATACCGAGCTTCAAAACGTGCTCAACAGTCATACACACTGAGCTTCAAAACGGGTTCAACAGTCATACACACTGAACTTTTAAACGGGATCTGCTCAACAGTAATAAAAACAGAGTTTAAAAATGGGCTCAACAGTCAAATACACCGAGCAACAAAACGGGATCAACAGCAATACACACGAGCTTCAAAACGGGTTCTGCTCAACAGTCATACACACCGAGCTTCAAAACGGGTTAAATAGTCATACACACCAAACTTCGAAACGGAATCAAAAGTAATACACACCGAGTTTCAAAACGGGTACTGTTTAACAGTCATACACACCGAGCTTCAAAACGGGTTCAACAGTCATACACACTGAACTTTTAAACGGGATCTGCTCAACAGTAATGCACACCGAGCTTTAAAATGGGCTCAACAGTCAAATACACCGAGCAACAAAACAGGATCAACAGCAATACACACCGAGCTTCAAAACGGGTTCTGCTCAGCTGTCATACACACGGAGCTTCAAAACGGGTTCAACAGTCATACACACCGAGCATCGATACAGGTTCAACAGTCATACACACCGAGCTTCAAAAACAGTTCAACAGTCATACACACCGAGCTTCAAAAACAGTTCAACAGTCATACACATCGAGCTTCAAAATCGGTTCAACAGTCATACACACCGAGCTTCAAAACTGGTTCTGCTCAACAGTCACACATACCGAGCTTCAAAATGTGCTCAACTGTCATACACAGCGAGCATCAAAATGGGGTCAACATTCCGACACACCAAGCATCAAAACTGGTTCTGCTCAACACTCATACACACTGAGCTTCAAAACGGGTTCAACAGTCATACACACCGAGCTTTGAAACTGGTTCTGCTCAACAGTAATATACACCGAGCTTTAAAGTGGGCTCAAAAGTCAAATACACTGAGCAACAAAACGGGTTCAACAGTCATACACACCGAGCTGCAAAACGGGTTCTGCTCAGCCGTCGTACACACGGAGCTTCAAAACAGGTTCAACAGTCACACACACCGAGCTTCGATACGGTTTGAACAGTCATACACACTGAGCTTCAAAACGGATTCAACAGTAATACACATTGAGCTTCAAAATTGGTTCAACAGTCATAAATACCAAGCTAGAAAACAGGTTCTGCTGAACAGTCATACACACCGAGCTTCAAAACGGGTTCTGCTCAGCCATCATAAACACCAGGCTTCAAAATGGGTTCTGCTCAACAGTCACACATACCGAGCTTCAAAACGTGCTCAACAGTCATACACACTGAGCTTCAAAACGGGTTCAACAGTCATACACACTGAACTTTTAAACGGGATCTGCTCAACAGTAATAAAAACAGAGTTTTAAAATGGGCTCAACAGTCAAATACACCGAGCAACAAAACGGGATCAACAGCAATACACACCGAGCTTCAAAACGGGTTCTGCTCAACAGTCATACACACCGAGCTTCAAAACGGATTAAATAGTCATACACACCAAACTTCGAAACGGAATCAAAAGTAATACACACCGAGTTTCAAAACGGGTACTGTTTAACAGTCATACACACCGAGCTTCAAAACGGGTTCAACAGTCATACACACTGAACTTTTAAACGGGATCTGCTCAACAGTAATGCACACCGAGCTTTAAAATGGGCTCAACAGTCAAATACACCGAGCAACAAAACAGGATCAACAGCAATACACACCGAGCTTCAAAACGGGTTCTGCTCAGCTGTCATACACACGGAGCTTCAAAACGGGTTCAACAGTCATACACACCGAGCATCGATACAGGTTCAACAGTCATACACACCGAGCTTCAAAAACAGTTCAACAGTCATACACACCGAGCTTCAAAAACAGTTCAACAGTCATACACATCGAGCTTCAAAATCGGTTCAACAGTCATACACACCGAGCTTCAAAACTGGTTCTGCTCAACAGTCACACATACCGAGCTTCAAAACTGGCTCAACAGTCATACACACGGAGCTTCAAAATGGGTTCTACGCAACAGTCATACACACTGAGCTTTAAAACGGGTTCTGTTCGACAGTATTACACACCGAGCTTCAAAACGGGTTCAACAGTCATACACACCGAGCTTCAAAACGGGTTTAATAGTCATACACACCAAACTTCGAAACGGAATCAAAAGTAATACACACCGAGTTTCAAAACGGGTACTGTTCAACAGTCATACACACCGAGCTTCAAAACGGGTTCCACAGTCATACACACAGAGCTTCAAAACGGGTTCAACAATCATACACACCGAGCTTCAAAATCGGTTCAACAGTCATGCACACCGAGCATCGATACAGGTTCAACAGTCATACACACCGAGCTTCAAAACGTGCTCAACTGTCATACACAGCGAGCATCAAAATGGGGTCAACAGACATACACACTGAGCTTCAAAACGGGCTCACAGTCACGCACACAGAGCTTCAGAATGGGTTCTATTTGACAGGCATTCAGACCAGGCTTCAAAACAAGTTCAGAAGTCATACACTCCGAGCTTTAAAACAGGTTCAACAGTTATACACACCGAGCTTCAAAACGACTTCACAGTCATACACACCGAGCTTCAAAATGGGCTCCACAGTCATACACACCGAGCTTGAAAACAAGTTCTTCTGAACATTCATGCACACAGAGCTTCAAAACAGGTTCAACAGTCATACACACAGAGCTTCAAAGCGGGCTCAACAGTCACACACATCGAGCTTCAAACCAGGTTCTGCTCAACAGTCACACACACCGAACTTCAAAATACGTTCTGCTCAACAGTCATACACACCGAGCTTCAAAACAGGTTCAACAGTCATACACGCGGATCCTCAAAACGGGCTCAACAGTCATACACACCGAGCTTCAAAACGGGTTCAACAGTCATACACACTGAGCTTTAAAACTGGTTCTGCTCAATAGTAATATACACCGAGCTTTAAAGTGGGCTCAAAAGTCAAATACACTGAGCAACAAAACGGGTTCAACAGTCATACACACCGAGCTTCAAAACGGGTTCTGCTCAGCCATCATAAACACCAGGCTTCAAAATGGGTTCTGCTCAACAGTCACACATACCGAGCTTCAAAACGTGCTCAACTGTCATACACACTGAGCTTCAAAATGGGTTGAAGAGTCATACACACCGAGCTTCAAAACGGGTTCAACGCAACAGTCATACACACTGAGCTTCAAAACGGGTTCTGTTCAACAGTCATACACATAGAGCTTCTAAACGGGTTCACCAGTCATACACACCGAGCTTCAAAACGGGTTCATCAGTTATACACAATGAGCTTCAAAATGGGTTCTGCTCAACAGTCATACACACTGAGCTTCAAAATGTTTTCTGCTCAACGGTCATACACACTGAGCTTCAAAACGGGTTCAACAGTCATACACACTGAGCTTTAAAACGGGTTCTGCTCAACAGTAATATACACCGAGCTTTAAAATGGGCTCAAAAGTCAAATACACTGAGTAACAAAACGGGTTCAACAGTCATACACACCGAGCTGCAAGACGGGTTCTGCTCAGCCGTCGTACACACGGAGCTACAAAACAGGTTCAACAGTCACACACACCGAGCTTCGATACGGGTTCAACAGTCATACACACTGAGCTTCAAAACGGATTCAACAGTCATACACATTGAGCTTCAAAATTGGTTCAACAGTCATAAATACCAAGCTAGAAAACAGGTTCTGCTGAACAGTCATACACACCGAGCTTCAAAACAGGTTCTGCTCAACAGTCATACACACGGAGCTTTGAAATGGGATCAACAGTCATACAAACCGAGCTTCAAAATGGGGTCAACAGTCATACACACCGAGTTTCAAACCAGGTTCTGCTCAACAGTCATACACAGCGAGCTTCAAAATGGTCTGAACAGTCATACACACCAAACTTCAAAACGGGTTCAACGCAACAGTCATACACACTGAGCTTCAAAACGGGTTCACCAGTCATACAAACCGAGCTTCGAAAAGGACTCAACAGTCATACACACAAAGCTTCTAAATAGGTTGTGTTCAACAGTCATACCCACCGAGCTTCAAAACGGACTCAACAGTCATACACACCGAACTTCGATACAGGTTCAACAGGCATACACACGGAGTTTCAAAACGGGTTCTGTTCAACAGTCAGACAACTGAGCTTCAAAATAGGTTCAACAGTCATACACACCTAGCTTCAAAACGGGTTCTGCTCAACAGTGAAATACACCGAGCTTCAAAATGGGTTCTGCTCTACAGTCATACACACCGAGCTTCAAAATAGGTTTTGCTCAACAGTCATACCCACCGAGCTTCAAAACGGACTCAACAGTCATACACACCGAACTTCGATACAGGTTCAACAGGCATACACACGGAGTTTCAAAACGGGTTCTGTTCAACAGTCAGACAACTGAGCTTCAAAATAGGTTCAACAGTCATACACACCTAGCTTCAAAACGGGTTCTGCTCAACAGTGAAATACACCGAGCTTCAAAACGGGTTCTGCTCTACAGTCATGCACACCGAGTTTCAAAATAGGTTCTGCTCAACACTCATACACACTGAGCTTCAAAACGGGTTCAACAGTCATACACACTGAGCTTTAAAACGGGTTCTGCTCAACAGTAATATACACCGAGCTTTAAAATGGGCTCAAAACTCAAATACACTGAGTAACAAAACGGGTTCAACAGTCATACACACCGAGCTGCAAAACGGGTTCTGTTCAGCCGTCATAAACACGGAGCTTCAAAACGGGTTCAACAGTCTCACACACCGAGCTTCGATACGGGTTCAACAGTCATACACACTGAGCTTCAAAACGGGTTCTGCTCAGCCATCATAAACACCAGGCTTCAAAATGGGTTCTGCTCAACAGTCACACATACCGAGCTTCAAAACGTGCTCAACTGTCATACACACTGAGCTTCAAAATGGGTTGAAGAGTCATACACACCGAGCTTCAAAACGGGTTCAACGCAACAGTCATACACACTGAGCTTCAAAACGGGTTCTGTTCAACAGTCATACACATAGAGCTTCTAAACGGGTTCACCAGTCATACACACCGAGCTTCAAAACGGGTTCAACAGTTATACACAATGAGCTTCAAAATGGGTTCTGCTCAACAGTCATACACACTGAGCTTCAAAATGTTTTCTGCTCAACGGTCATACACACTGAGCTTCAAAACGGGTTCAACAGTCATACACACTGAGCTTTAAAACGGGTTCTGCTCAACAGTAATATACACCGAGCTTTAAAATGGGCTCAAAAGTCAAATACACTGAGTAACAAAACGGGTTCAACAGTCATACACACCGAGCTGCAAGACGGGTTCTGCTCAGCCGTCGTACACACGGAGCTACAAAACAGGTTCAACAGTCACACACACCGAGCTTCGATACGGGTTCAACAGTCATACACACTGAGCTTCAAAACGGATTCAACAGTCATACACATTGAGCTTCAAAATTGGTTCAACAGTCATAAATACCAAGCTAGAAAACAGGTTCTGCTGAACAGTCATACACACCGAGCTTCAAAACAGGTTCTGCTCAACAGTCATACACACGGAGCTTTGAAATGGGATCAACAGTCATACAAACCGAGCTTCAAAATGGGGTCAACAGTCATACACACCGAGTTTCAAACCAGGTTCTGCTCAACAGTCATACACAGCGAGCTTCAAAATGGTCTGAACAGTCATACACACCAAACTTCAAAACGGGTTCAACGCAACAGTCATACACACTGAGCTTCAAAACGGGTTCACCAGTCATACAAACCGAGCTTCGAAAAGGACTCAACAGTCATACACACAAAGCTTCTAAATAGGTTGTGTTCAACAGTCATACCCACCGAGCTTCAAAACGGACTCAACAGTCATACACACCGAACTTCGATACAGGTTCAACAGGCATACACACGGAGTTTCAAAACGGGTTCTGTTCAACAGTCAGACAACTGAGCTTCAAAATAGGTTCAACAGTCATACACACCTAGCTTCAAAACGGGTTCTGCTCAACAGTGAAATACACCGAGCTTCAAAATGGGTTCTGCTCTACAGTCATACACACCGAGCTTCAAAATAGGTTTTGCTCAACAGTCATACCCACCGAGCTTCAAAACGGACTCAACAGTCATACACACCGAACTTCGATACAGGTTCAACAGGCATACACACGGAGTTTCAAAACGGGTTCTGTTCAACAGTCAGACAACTGAGCTTCAAAATAGGTTCAACAGTCATACACACCTAGCTTCAAAACGGGTTCTGCTCAACAGTGAAATACACCGAGCTTCAAAACGGGTTCTGCTCTACAGTCATGCACACCGAGTTTCAAAATAGGTTCTGCTCAACACTCATACACACTGAGCTTCAAAACGGGTTCAACAGTCATACACACTGAGCTTTAAAACGGGTTCTGCTCAACAGTAATATACACCGAGCTTTAAAATGGGCTCAAAACTCAAATACACTGAGTAACAAAACGGGTTCAACAGTCATACACACCGAGCTGCAAAACGGGTTCTGTTCAGCCGTCATAAACACGGAGCTTCAAAACGGGTTCAACAGTCTCACACACCGAGCTTCGATACGGGTTCAACAGTCATACACACTGAGCTTCAAAATGGGTTGAAGAGTCATGCACACCGAGCATCAAAACAGGTTCAACAGTCACACACACCGAGCTTCGATACGGTTTGAACAGTCATACACACTGAGCTTCAAAACGGATTCAACAGTCATACACATTGAGCTTCAAAATTGGTTCAACAGTCATAAATACCAAGCTAGAAAACAGGTTCTGCTGAACAGTCATACACACCGAGCTTCAAAACAGGTTCTGCTCAACAGTCATACACACCGAGCTTCAAAACGGGTTCTGCTCAGCCATCATACACACCAGGCTTCAAAACCGGTTCAACAGTCATACACACTGATCTTCATAACCACTTCTGCTCAACAGTCATACACACTGAGCTTCAAAACGGGTTCAACAGTCATACACACTGAACTTTTAAACGGGATCTGCTCAACAGTAATAAAAACAGAGTTTTAAAATGGGCTCAACAGTCAAATACATCGAGCAACAAAACGGGATCAACAGCAATACACACCAAGCTTCAAAACGGGTTCTGCTCAGCCGTCATACACACAGAGCTTCAAAACGGGTTCAACAGTCATACACACCGAGCATCGATACAGGTTCAACAGTCATACACACCGAGCTTCAAAAACAGTTCAACAGTCAATCACATCGAGCTTCAAAATCGGTTCAACAGTCATACACACCGAGCTTCAAAACTGGTTCTGCTCAACACTCACACATACCGAGCTTCAAAACGTGCTCAACTGTCATACACAGCGAGCATCAAAATGGGGTCAACAGACATACACACTGAGCTTCAAAACGGGCTCAACAGTCACGCACACAGAGCTTCAGAATGGGTTCTGTTCGACAGGCATTGAGACCAGGCTTCAAAACAAGTTCAGAAGTCATACACTCCGAGCTTTAAAACAGGTTCAACAGTCATACACACCGAGCTTCAAAAGGGGCTCCACAATCATAGACACCGAGCTTGAAAACAATTTCTGCTGAACATTCATGCACACAGAGCTTCAAAACAGGTTCAACAGTCATACACACAGAGCTTCAAAACGGGCTCAACAGTCATACAAACCGAGCTTCAAAATGGGTTCAACAGTCATACACACCGAGCTTCAAACCAGGTTCTGCTCAACAGTCATACACACCGAGCTTCAAAACGGGTTCTGTTCAACAGTCATACACACTGAGCTTCAAAACGGGTTCAACAGTCATACACACTGAGCTTTAAAACGGGTTCTGCTCAACAGTAATATACAACGAGCTTTAAAATGGGCTCAAAAGTCAAATACACTGAGTAACAAAACGGGTTCAACAGTCATACACACCGAGCTGCAAAACGGGTTCTGTTCAGCCGTCATAAACACGGAGCTTCAAAATGGGTTCAACAGTCTCACACACCGAGCTTCGATACGGGTTCAACAGTCATACACAACGAGCTTCAAAATGGGTTCAACAGTCATACACACTGAGCTTCAAAATTGGTTCAACAGTCATACACACTGAGCTTCAAAATCAGTTCAACAGTCATAAATACCAAGCTAGAAAACAGGTTCTGCTGAACAGTCACACACACTGAGCTTCAAAAGGGGCTCAACAATCATAGACACCGAGCTTCGAAACAGGTTCAACAGTCATACACACCGAGCTTGAAAACAAGTTCCGCTGAAAATTCATGCACACAGAGCTTCAAAACAGGTTCAACAGTCATACACACCGAGCATCGATACAGGTTCAACAGTCATACACACCGAGCTTCAAAAACAGTTCAACAGTCAATCACATCGAGCTTCAAAATCGGTTCAACAGTCATACACACCGAGCTTCAAAACTGGTTCTGCTCAACACTCACACATACCGAGCTTCAAAACGTGCTCAACTGTCATACACAGCGAGCATCAAAATGGGGTCAACAGACATACACACTGAGCTTCAAAACGGGCTCAACAGTCACGCACACAGAGCTTCAGAATGGGTTCTGTTCGACAGGCATTGAGACCAGGCTTCAAAACAAGTTCAGAAGTCATACACTCCGAGTTTTAAAACAGGTTCAACAGTCATACACACCGAGCTTCAAAAGGGGCTCCACAATCATAGACACCGAGCTTGAAAACAATTTCTGCTGAACATTCATGCACACAGAGCTTCAAAACAGGTTCAACAGTCATACACACAGAGCTTCAAAACGGGCTCAACAGTCATACAAACCGAGCTTCAAAATGTGTTCAACAGTCATACACACCGAGCTTCAAACCAGGTTCTGCTCAACAGTCATACACACCGAGCTTCAAAACGGGTTCAACGCAACAGTCATACACACTGAGCTTCAAAACGGGTTCTGTTCAACAGTCATACACATAGAGCTTCTAAACGGGTTCACCAGTCATACACACCGAGCTTCAAAACGGGTTCAACAGTTATACACAATGAGCTTCAAAATGGGTTCTGCTCAACAGTCATACACACTGAGCTTCAAAACGGGTTCAACAGTCATACACACTGAGCTTTAAAATGGGTTCTGCTCAACAGTAATATACACCGAGCTTTAAAATGGGCTCAAAAGTCAAATACACTGAGTAACAAAACGGGTTCAACAGTCATACACACCGAGCTGCAAAACGGGTTCTGTTCAGCCGTCATAAACACGGAGCTTCAAAATGGGTTCAACAGTCTCACACACCGAGCTTCGATACGGGTTCAACAGTCATACACACCGAGCTTCAAAACGGGTTCAACAGTCATACACAACGAGCTTCAAAATGGGTTCAACAGTCATACACACCGAGCTTCAAAATCAGTTCAACAGTCATAAATACCAAGCTAGAAAACAGGTTCTGCTGAACAGTCATACACACCGAACTTCAAAAGGGGCTCAACAATCATAGACACCGAGCTTCGAAACAGGTTCAACAGTCATACACACCGAGCTTGAAAACAAGTTCCGCTGAAAATTCATGCACACAGAGCTTCAAAACAGGTTCAACAGTCATACACACCGAGCTTCAAAATGGGTCCAACATTCATACACACCGAGCTTCAAAACGGGCTCAACAGTCATACACACCGAGCTTCAAATCAGATTCTGCTGAACATTCATGCACACAGAGCTGCAAAACAGGTTCAACAGTCATACACACAGAGCTTCAAAATGGGCTCAACAGTCATACACACCGAGCTTCAAAATGGGTCCAACATTCATACACACGGAGCTTCAAAACAGGCTCAACAGTCATACACACCGAGCTTCAAAACGGGCTCAACAGTCATACACACCGAACTTCAAATCAGGTTCTGCTGAACATTCATGCACACAGAGCTTCAAAACAGGTTCAACAGTCATACACACAGAGCTTCAAAATGGGCTCAACAGTCATACACACTGAGCTTCAAAATGGGTCCAACATTCATACACACGGAGCTTCAAAACAGGCTCAACAGTCATACACACCGAGCTTCTAATCAGGTTCTGCTCAACAGTTATACACATCGAGCTTCAAAATGACTTCACAGTCATACACACCGAACTTCAAACCAGGTTCTGCTCAACAGTCATGCACACCGAGCTTCAGAATGGGCTCAACAGTCATACACACTGAGCTTCAAAACGGGTTCTGTTCGACAGTCATACACACCGAGCTTCTAAACGGGTTCAACACCCATACACACCAAGCTTTAAAACGGGTTCAACAGTCATACACACTGAGCTTCAAAGAGCACTCAACAGTCATACACACAAAGCTTCAAAATAGGTTGTGTTCAACAGTCATACACACCGAGCTTCAAAACGGACTCAACAGTCATCCACACCGAGCTTCGATAAAGGTTCAACAGGTATACACACGGAGTTTCAAAACAGGTTCTGCTGAACAGTCAGATAAACCGAGCTTCAAAATAGGTTCTGTTCAACACTCATACACACCGAGCTTCAAAACGGGTTCTGCTCAACAGTCATACACATGGAATTTCAAAACGGGTTCTGCTCAGCAGTTAGACAAACCGAGCTTCAAAATAGGTTCTGCTCAACACTCATACTCACCGAGCTTCAAAACGGGTTCAACAGTTATACACAATGAGCTTCAAAACGGGTTCTGCTCAACAGTCATACACACAGAGCTTCAAAACGGGCTCAACAGTCATACACACTGAGCTTCAAAACAGGTTCTACGCAACAGTCATACACACTGAGCTTCAAAACGGGTTCTGTTCGACAGCCATACACACCGAGCTTCTAAACGGGTTCAACAGTCATACACACCAAGCTTTAAAACGGGTTCAACAGTCATACACACTGAGCTTCAAAGAACACTCAACAGTCATACACACCGAGCTTCAAAACGGGTTCAACAGTTATACACAATGAGCTTCAAAATGGGTTCTGCTCAACAGTCATACACACTGAGCTTCAAAATGTGTTCTGCTCAACGGTCATTCACACCGAGCTTCAAAATAGCTTCTGCTCAACACTCATACACACTGAGCTTCAAAACGGGTTCAACAGTCATACACACCGTGCTTTAAAACAGGTTCTGCTCAACAGTAATATACACCGAGCTTTAAAATGGGCTCAAAAATCGAATACACTGAGCCACAAAATGGGTTCAACAGTCATACACACCGAGCTGCAAAACAGGTTGTGCTCAGCCGTCATACACACGGAGCTTCAAAACGGGTTCAACATTCACACACACCGTGTTTCGATACGGGTTCAACAGTCATACACACCGAGCTTCAAAATCGGTTTAACAGTCATACATACCAAGCTAGAAAACAGGTTCTCCAAAACAATCATACACACCGAGCTTCAAAACGGGCTCAACAGTCATACACACCGAACTCCAGAACGGGTTCTACGCAACAGTCATACACACTGAGGTTCAAAACAGGTTCTGCTCAACAGTCATACACACCGAGCTTCAAAACGGGCTCAACAGTCATACACACCGAGCTTCGATACGGGTTCAACCGTCATACACACCAAGGTTCAAAACCGGTAACACACAGAACTTCAAAATCAGTTCAACAGTCATACACAATGAGCTTCAAAACAGGTTCTGCTCAGCCGTCATACACACCAGGCTTCAAAACGGGTTCTGCTCAACAGTCACACATACCCAGCTTCAAAACGTGCTCAACTGTCATACACAGTGAGTTTCAAAATGGGTTCTGTTCAACAGTCATACACACCGGGCTCAACAGTCATACACATTGAGCATCAAAATGGGGTCAACAGACGTACTCACTGAGCTTCAGAACGGGCTCAACAGTCACGCACACAGAGCTTCAAAACGGGTTCTGTTCAAGAGTCATACACACCAGGCTTCAAAACAAGTTCAGAAGTCATACACTCCGAGCTTTAAAACAGGTTCAACAGTTATACACACCGAGCTTCAAAACGACTTCACAGTCATACACACCGAATTTCAAAAGGGGCTCAACAGTCATTCACACCGAGCTTCAAAATGGGTTCTGCTCAACAGTCATACACACCAAGCTTTGAAACGGGTTCAACAGTCATAGACACTGAGCTTCAAAATGGGTTCAACAGTCATACACACTGAGCTTTAAAACAAGTTCCGCTGAACATTCATGCACACAGAGCTTCAAAACGGGTTCAACAGTCATACACACTGAGCTTTAAAACGGGTTCTGCTGAACAGTAATATACACCAAGCTTTAAAGTGGGCTCAAAAGTCAAATACACTGAGCTTCAAAACTGGTTCAACAGTCATAAATACCAAGCTAGAAAACAGGTTCTGCTGAACAGTCATACACACCGAGCTTCAAAACAGGTTCTGCTCAACAGTCATACACACGGAGCTTTGAAATGGGATCAACATTCATACACACCGAGCTTCAAAATTGGGTCAACAGTCATAAACATCAAGAATGAAAAGAGGTTCTGCTCAGCAGTCATACACACTGAGCTTCAAAACGGGCTCAACAGTCATACACACCGAACTCCAAAACGGGTTCTACGCAACAGTCATACACACTGAGCTTCAAAACGGGTTCTGTTCGACAGTCATACACACGGAGCTTCAAAATGGGTTCAACAGTCATAAACACCGAGCTTCAAAAAGGACTCAACAGTCACACACACAAAGCTTAAAAATAGGTTGTGTTCAACAGTCATACACACCACTCTTCAAAACGGACTCAACAGTCATACACACCGAGCTTCGAACGGGTTCAACAGGCATACACACGGAGCTTCAAAATGGGTTCTGTTCAACAGTCATACACACCGAGTTTCAAAACGGGTTCAACAGTCATACACACTGAGATTTAAAACAGGTTCTGCTCAACAGTAATACACATCGAGCTTTAAAATGGGTTCAACAGTCATACACACCGAGCTTCGATACGGGTTCAACAGTCATACACACCTAGCTTCAAAATGGGTTCAACAGTCATACACACTGAGCTTTAAAACAAGTTCTGCTGAACATTCATGCACACAGAGCTTCAAAACAGGTTCAACAGTCACACATACCGAGCTTCAAAACGTGATCAACTGTCATACACACTGAGCTTCAAAATGGGTTGAAGAGTCATACACACTGAGCTTCAAAACGGGTTCAACGCAACAGTCATACACACTGAGCTTCAAAACGGGTTCTGTTCAACAGTCATACACATAGAGCTTCTAAACGGGTTCACCAGTCATACACACCGAGCTTCAAAACGGGTTCAACAGTTATACACAATGAGCTTCAAAATGGGTTCTGCTCAACAGTCATACACACTGAGCTTCAAAATGTTTTCTGCTCAACGGTCATACACACTGAGCTTCAAAACGGGTTCAACAGTCATACACACTGAGCTTTAAAACGGGATCTGCTCAACAGTAATATACAACGAGCTTTAAAATGGGCTCAAACGTCAAATACACTGAGCTTCAAAACGGGTTCAACATTCAGACACACCAAGCTTCAAAACTGGTTCTGCTCAACAGTCATACACACCAAGCTTCAAAACGGGTTCAACATTCATACACACGGAGCTTCAAAACGGGTTCAACAGTTATACACACTGAGCTTCAAAACGGGTTCAACAGTCATACACATCGTGCTTCAAAACAGGTTCTGCTCAACAGTCATACACACGGAGATTCAAAACTGGCTGAATAGTCATACAACACAGATCTTCAAAATGGGTTCAACAGTCATACACACCGAGCTCAAAACAGGCTCAACAGTCAAACACACCGAGCTTCAAAACAGGTTCAACAGTCATACAACACCGAGCTTCAAAATGGGTTCTACAGTCATACACACTGAGCTTCAAAACAGGTTCTGTTCGACAGTCATACACACCGAGCTTCTAAACGGGTTCAACAGTCATACACACCAAGCTTTAAAACGGGTTCAACAGTCATACACACTGAGCTTCAAACAGCACTCAACAGTCATACATACCGAGCTTCAAAACGGGTTCAACAGTTATACACAATGAGCTTCAAAACGGGTTCTGCTCAACAGTCATACACACTGAGCTTCAAAATGTGTTCTGCTCAACGGTCATTCACACCGAGCTTCAAAATAGATTCTGCTCAACACTCATACACACTGAGCTTCAAAACGGGTTCAACAGTCATACACACTGTGCTTTAAAACAGGTTCTGCTCAACAGTAATATACACCGAGCTTTAAAATGGGCTCAAAAATCGAATACACTGAGCCACAAAATGGGTTCAACAGTCATACACACCGAACTCCAAAATGGGTTCTACGCAACAGTCATACACACTGAGATTCAAAACAGGTTCTGTTCGACAGTCATACACACCGAGCTTCAAAACGGGTTCAACAGTCATACACACCAACCTTCAAAACGGGTTCACCATTCATACACACCGAGCATCAAAAAGCACTCAACAGTCATACACACAAAGCTTCAAAATAGGTTGTGTTCATCAGTCATACGCACCGAACTTCAAAACGGACTCAACATGCATATACACCGAGCTTCGATACGGGTTCAACCGTCATACACACCAAGGTTCAAAACCGGTTACACACAGAGCTTCAAAATCAGTTCAACAGTCATACACAATGAGCTCCAAAACGGGTTCTGCTCAGCCGTCATACACACCAGGCTTCAAAACGGGTTCTGCTCAACAGTCACACATACCCAGCTTCAAAACGTGCTCAACTGTCATACACAGTGAGTTTCAAAATGGGTTCTGTTCAACAGTCATACACACCGGGCTCAACAGTCATACACAGTGAGCATCAAAATGGGGTCAACAGACGTACTCACTGAGCTTCAGAACGGGCTCAACAGTCACGCACACAGAGCTTCAAAATGGGTTCTGTTCAAGAGTCATACACACCAGGCTTCAAAACAAGTTCAGAAGTCATACACTCCGAGCTTTAAAACAGGTTCAACAGTCATTCACACCGAGCTTCAAAACGACTTCACAGTCATACACACCAAGCTTTGAAACGGGTTCAGCAGTCATAGACACTGAGCTTCAAAATGGGTTCAACAGTCATACACACTGAGCTTTAAAACAAGTTCCGCTGAACATTCATGCACACAGAGCTTCAAAACGGGTTCAACTGTCATACACACTGAGCTTTAAAACGGGTTCTGCTGAACAGTAATATACACCAAGCTTTAAAGTGGGCTCAAAAGTCAAATACACTGAGCTTCAAAACTGGTTCAACAGTCATAAATACCAAGCTAGAAAACAGGTTCTGCTGAACAGTCATACACACCGAGCTTCAAAACAGGTTCTGCTCAACAGTCATACACACGGAGCTTTGAAATGGGATCAACATTCATACACACCGAGCTTCAAAATTGGGTCAACAGTCATAAACATCAAGAATGAAAAGAGGTTCTGCTCAGCAGTCATACACACTGAGCTTCAAAACGGGCTCAACAGTCATACACACCGAACTCCAAAACGGGTTCTACGCAACAGTCATACACACAGAGTTTCAAAATGGGCTCAACAGTCAGACACACAGACCTGAAAAACAGGCTCAAAAGTCATATCCACCGAGCTTCTAATTGGGGTTAACAGTCATACGCACTGAGCTTCAAAACGGGCTCAACAGTCATACACACCGAGCTTCAAAGCCGGTCAACATTTATACACACCGAGTTTCAATACCGGTTCTGCTCAACAGTAATACACACCAAACTTCAAAACGGGTTCTGTTCGACAGTCATACACACCGAGTTTCAAAACTGGTTCAACATTTATACACACCGAGCTTCAAAACGGGTTCAACAGTCATACACATCGAGCTTCAAAACAGGTTCTGCTCAACAGTCATACACACTGAGCTTCAAAACTTGTTCAACAGTTATACGCACCGAGCTTCAAAACAGCTTCAACAGTCACACACATTGAGCCTCAAAACGGGCTCAACAGTCATACACACCGAGCATCAAAATGGGCTCAACGGTCATGCAGACTGAGCTTCAAAGCGGGTCAACATTTATACACACCGTGTTTCAATACCGGTTCTGCTCAACAGTAATGCACACCAAACATCAAAACGGGTTCAACAGTCATACACACGGAGATTCAAAACTTGTTCAGCAGTTATACGCACCGAGTTTCAAAACAGGTTCAACAGTCATACACATTGAGCCTCAAAACGGGCTCAACAGACATACACACCGAGCTTCAAAGTGGGTCAACATTTATACACATCGAGTTTCAATATTGGTTCTGCTCAACAGTAATACACACCAAACTTCAAAATGGGTTCTGTTCGACAGTCATGCACACCGAGTTTCAAAACTGGTTCAACAGTCATACACATCGAGTTTCAAAACAGGTTCTGCACAACAGTCATACACACGGAGATTCAAAACTGGTTCAATAGTCATACACACCGAGCTTCAAAACGGGTTCAACAGTCATACACACCGAGCTTCAAAACAGGCTCAACAGTCATACACACCGAGCTTCAAAACAGGTTCAACAGTCATACAACACAGAGCTTCAAAATGGGTTCAACAGTCATACACACCGAGCTTCAAAACAGGCTCAACAGTCATACACACCGAGCATCAAAATGGGTTCAACGGTCATGCAGACCGAGCTTCAAAGCGGGTCAACATTTATACACACCGTGTTTCAATACCGGTTCTGCTCAATAGTAATACACACCATACTTCAAAACGGGTTCAACAGTCATACACATCGAGCTTCAAAACAGGTTCTGGTCAACAGTCATACACACGGAGATTCAAAGTCATACATACTGAACTTCAAAACAGGCTCAATTGTCATGCACACAGAGCTTCAAAATGGGTTCTGTTCAACAGTCATACACACAGAGTTTCAAAATGGGCTCAACAGTCAGACACACAGACCTGAAAAACAGGCTCAAAAGTCATATCCACCGAGCTTCTAATTGGGGTTAACAGTCATACGCACTGAGCTTCAAAACGGGCTCAACAGTCATACACACCGAGCTTCATAGCCGGTCAACATTTATACACACCGAGTTTCAATACCGGTTCTGCTCAACAGTAATACACACCAAACTTCAAAACGGGTTCTGTTCGACAGTCATACACACCGAGTTTCAAAACTGGTTCAACATTTATACACACCGAGCTTCAAAACGGGTTCAACAGTCATACACATCGAGCTTCAAAACAGGTTCTGCTCAACAGTCATACACACTGAGCTTCAAAACTTGTTCAACAGTTATACGCACCGAGCTTCAAAACAGGTTCAACAGTCATACACATTGAGCCTCAAAACGGGCTCAACAGTCATACACACCAAGCATCAAAATGGGTTCAACGGTCATGCAGACCGAGCTTCAAAGCGGGTCAACATTTATACACACCATGTTTCAATACCGGTTCTGCTCAACAGTAATGCACACCAAACATCAAAACAGGTTCAACAGTCATACACACGGAGATTCAAAACTTGTTCAGCAGTTATACGCACCGAGTTTCAAAACAGGTTCAACAGTCATACACATTGAGCCTCAAAACGGGCTCAACAGTCATACACACCGAGCTTCAAAGTGGGTCAACATTTATACACACCGAGTTTCAATACTGGTTCTGCTCAACAGTAATACACACCAAACTTCAAAATGGGTTCTGTTCGACAGTCATGCACACCGAGTTTCAAAACTGGTTCGACAGTTATACACACCGAACTTCAAAACGGGTTCAACAGTCATACACATCGAGTTTCAAAACAGGTTCTGCTCAACAGTCATACACACGGAGATTCAAAACTGGTTCAATAGTCATACACACCGAGCTTCAAAACAGGTTCAACAGTCATACACATCGAGCTTCAAAACAGGTTCTGCTCAACAGTCATACACACGGAGATTCAAAACTGGTTCAATAGTCATACACACCGAGCTTCAAAACAGGTTCAACAGTCATACAACACAGAGCTTCAAAATGGGTTCAACAGTCATACACACCGAGCTTCAAAACAGGCTCAACAGTCATACACACCGAGCATCAAAATAGGTTCAACGGTCATGCAGACCGAGCTTCAAAGCGGGTCAACATTTATACACACCGTGTTTCAATACCGGTTCTGCTCAATAGTAATACACACCAAACTTCAAAACGGGTTCAACAGTCATACACATCGAGCTTCAAAACAGGTTCTGGTCAACAGTCTTACACACGGAGATTCAAAACTGGTTGAATAATCATGCACACTGAGCTTCAAAACAGGTTCAACAGTCATACAACACCGAGCTTCAAAATGGGTTCAACAGTCATTCACACCGAGCTTCAAAACAGACTCAGCAGTCAGAGACACCGAGCTTCAAAACAGGTTCAAAAGTCATACAACACCGAGCTTCAAAATGGGTTTTAACAGCCATACACACTGAGCTTCAAAACGGGTTCTGTTCGACAGCCATACACACCGAGCTTCAAAACGGGCTCAGCAGTCGTACACACCAAGCTTGAAAACGGCTTGTACCGTCATACACACGGAGCTTCAGAACGGGTTCAACAGTCATACACACTGAGCTTCAAAATCGGTTCAACACTCATAAATACAAAGCTAGAAAACAGGTTCTGCTGAACAGTCATACAGACAGACCTTCAAAACCAGTTCTGCTCAGTCGTCATACACACGGAGCTTCCAAACGGGATCAACAGTTATACAAACCAAGCTTCAAAATGGCTTGTACAGTCATACACACCGACCTTCAAAATCGGGTCAACAGTCATACACACCAAGGTTGCAAACAGGTTCTGTTCAACAGTCATAGACACCGAATTTCAAATCCGGTTCAGCTCAACAGTCAAACACTCCGCGCTTCCAAACACGTTCAACATTCATACACACCGAGCTTCAGAACGCGTTCAACATTCATACACACGGAGCTTCAAAACTGGTTCAACAGTTATACACACCGAGCTTCAAAATGGGTTCAACAGTCATTCACACCGAGCTTCAAAACAGACTCAGTAGTCATAGACACCGAGCTTCAAAACAGGTTCAAAAGTCATACAACACCGAGCTTCAAAATGGGTTTCAACAGCCATACACACTGAGCTTCAAAACGGGTTCTGTTCGACAGCCATACACACCGAGCTTCAAAACGGGCTCAGCAGTCGTACACACCGAGATTGAAAACGGCTTGTACCGTCATACACACGGAGCTTCAGAACGGGTTCAACAGTCATACACACTGAGCTTCAAAATTGGTTCAACACTCATAAATACCAAGCTAGAAAACAGGTTCTGCTGAACAGTCATACAGACAGACCTTCAAAACCAGTTCTGCTCAGTTGTCATACACACGGAGCTTCCAAATGGGATCAACAGTTATACAAACCGAGCTTCAAAATGGTTTGTACAGTCATACACACCGACCTTCAAAATCGGGTCAACAGTCATACACACCAAGGTTGCAAACAGGTTCTGTTCAACAGTCATAGACACCGAATTTCAAAACCGGTTCAGCTCAACAGTCATAAACTCCGCGCTTCAAAACACGTTCAACATTCATACACACCGAGCTTCAAAACGCGTTCAACAGTTATACACACCGAGCTTCAAAACAGGTTCAACAGTCATACACATCGTGCTTCAAAACAGGTTCTGCTCAACATTCATACACACGGAGATTCAAAACTGGTTCAATAGTCATATACACCGAGCTTCAAAACAGGTTCAACAGTCATACACACGGAGCCTCAAAACGGGCTCAACAGTAATACACACCGAGCATCAAAACGGGTTCAACAGTCATACAACACAGATCTTCAAAATGGGTTCAACAGTCATACACACCGAGCTCAAAACAGGCTCAACAGTCATAAACACCGAGTTTCAAAACAGGTTCAACAGTCATACACACAGAGCCTCAAAACGGGCTCAACAGTCATACACACCGAGCATCAAAACGGGTTCAACGGACATGCACACCGAGCTTCAAAACGTGCTCAACAGTCAGACGCACCCAGCTTCAAAACGGGTTCTACTCAACAGTCATACAAACTCATCTTCAATACAGGTTCTGTTTGACAGTCATACATACTGAACTTCAAAACAGGCTCAATTGTCATGCACACAGAGCTTCAAAATGGGTTCTGTTCAACAGTCATACACACAGAGTTTCAAAATGGGCTCAACAGTCAGACACACAGACCTGAAAAACAGGCTCAAAAGTCATATCCACCGAGCTTCTAATCGGGGTTAACAGTCATACGCACTGAGCTTCAAAACGGGCTCAACAGTCATACACACCGAGCTTCAAAGCCGGTCAACATTTATACACACCGAGTTTCAATACCGGTTCTGCTCAACAGTAATACACACCAAACTTCAAAACGGGTTCTGTTCGACAGTCATACACACCGAGTTTCAAAACTGGTTCAACATTTATACACACCGAGCTTCAAAACGGGTTCAACAGTCATACACATCGAGCTTCAAAACAGGTTCTGCTCAACAGTCATACACACTGAGCTTCAAAACTTGTTCAACAGTTATACGCACCGAGCTTCAAAACAGCTTCAACAGTCACACACATTGAGCCTCAAAACGGGCTCAACAGTCATACACTCCGAGCATCAAAATGGGTTCAACGGTCATGCAGACTGAGCTTCAAAGCGGGTCAACATTTATACACACCGTGTTTCAATACCAGTTCTGCTCAACAGAAATGCACACCAAACATCAAAACGGGTTCAACAGTCATACACACGGAGATTCAAAACTTGTTCAGCAGTTATACGCACCGAGTTTCAAAACAGGTTCAACAGTCATACACATTGAGCCTCAAAACGGGCTCAACAGTCATACAACACCGAGTTTCAAAACAGGTTCAACAGTCATACACACAGAGCCTCAAAACGGGCTCAACAGTCATACACACCGAGCATCAAAACGGGTTCAACGGACATGCACACCGAGCTTCAAAACGGGCTCAACAGTCATACACACCGAGCATCAAAGCCGGTCAACATTTATAGACACAGAGTTTCAATACCGGTTCTGCTCAACAGTAATACACACCAAACTTCAAAACGGGTTCTGTTCGACAGTCATACACACCGAGTTTCAAATCTGGTTCAACATTTATACACACGGAGCTTCAAAACGGGTTCAACAGTCATACACATCGAGCTTCAAAACAGGTTCTGCTCAACAGTCATACACACCGAGCTTCAAAACAGGTTCAACAGTCATACAACACAGAGCTTCAAAATGGGTTCAACAGTCATACACACTGAGCTTCAAAACTTGCTCAACAGTCATACACATTAAGCCTCAAAACGGGCTCAACAGTCATACACACCGAGCATCAAAATGGGTTCAACGGTCATGCAGACCGAGCTTCAAAACGGGTCAACATTTATACACACCGTGTTTCTATACCGGTTCTGCTCAACAGTAATACACACCAAACTTCAAAACGGGTTCAACAGTCATACACATCTAGCTTCGAAACAGGTTCTGGTCAACAGTCATACACACGGAGATTCAAAACTGGTTGAATAGTCATACACACCGAGCTTCAAAACAGGTTCAACAGTCATACAACACCGAGCTTCAAAATGGGTTGAACAGTCATTCACACCGAGCTTCAAAACAGACTCAGTAGTCATAGACACCGAGCTTCAAAACAGGTTCAAAAGTCATACAACACCGAGCTTCAAAATGGGTTTCAACAGCCATACACACTGAGCTTCAAAACGGGTTCTGTTCGACAGCCATACACACCGAGCTTCAAAACGGGCTCAGCAGCCGTACACACCGAGATTGAAAACGGCTTGTACCGTCATACACACGGAGCTTCAGAACGGGTTCAACAGTCATACACACTGAGCTTCAAAATCGGTTCAACACTCATAAATACCAAGCTAGAAAACAGGTTCTGCTGAACAGTCATACAGACAGACCTTCAAAACCAGTTCTGCTCAGTTGTCATACACACGGAGCTTCCAAATGGGATCAACAGTTATACAAACCGAGCTTCAAAATGGTTTGTACAGTCATACACACCGACCTTCAAAATCGGGTCAACAGTCATACACACCAAGGTTGCAAACAGGTTCTGTTCAACAGTCATAGACACCGAATTTCAAAACCGGTTCAGCTCAACAGTCATAAACTCCGCGCTTCAAAACACGTTCAACATTCATACACACCGAGCTTCAAAACGCGTTCAACAGTTATACACACCGAGCTTCAAAACAGGTTCAACAGTCATACACATCGTGCTTCAAAACAGGTTCTGCTCAACATTCATACACACGGAGATTCAAAACTGGTTCAATAGTCATATACACCGAGCTTCAAAACAGGTTCAACAGTCATACACACGGAGCCTCAAAACGGGCTCAACAGTAATACACACCGAGCATCAAAACGGGTTCAACAGTCATACAACACAGATCTTCAAAATGGGTTCAACAGTCATACACACCGAGCTCAAAACAGGCTCAACAGTCATAAACACCGAGTTTCAAAACAGGTTCAACAGTCATACACACAGAGCCTCAAAACGGGCTCAACAGTCATACACACCGAGCATCAAAACGGGTGCAACGGACATGCACACCGAGCTTCAAAACGTGCTCAACAGTCAGACGCACCCAGCTTCAAAACGGGTTCTACTCAACAGTCATACAAACTCATCTTCAATACAGGTTCTGTTTGACAGTCATACATACTGAACTTCAAAACAGGCTCAATTGTCATGCACACAGAGCTTCAAAATGGGTTCTGTTCAACAGTCATACACACAGAGTTTCAAAATGGGCTCAACAGACAGACACACAGACCTGAAAAACAGGCTCAAAAGTCATATCCACCTAGCTTCTAATCGGGGTTAACAGTCATACGCACTGAGCTTCAAAACGGGCTCAACAGTCATACACACCGAGCTTCAAAGCCGGTCAACATTTATACACACCGAGTTTCAATACCGGTTCTGCTCAACAGTAATACACACCAAACTTCAAAACGGGTTCTGTTCGACAGTCATACACACCGAGTTTCAAAACTGGTTCAACATTTATACACACCGAGCTTCAAAACGGGTTCAACAGTCATACACATCGAGCTTCAAAACAGGTTCAGCTCAACAGTCATACACACTGAGCTTCAAAACTTGTTCAACAGTTATACGCACCGAGCTTCAAAACAGGTTCAACAGTCATACACATTGAGCCTCAAAACGGGCTCAACAGTCATACACACCAAGTATCAAAATGGGTTCAACGGTCATGCAGACCGAGCTTCAAAGCGGGTCAACATTTATACACACCGTGTTTCAATACCGGTTCTGCTTAACAGTAATGCACACCAAACATCAAAACAGGTTCAACAGTCATACACACGGAGATTCAAAACTTGTTCAGCAGTTATACGCACCGAGTTTCAAACCAGGTTCAACAGTCATACACATTGAGCCTCAAAACGGGCTCAACAGTCATACACACCGAGCTTCAAAGTGGGTCAACATTTATACACACCGAGTTTCAATACTGGTTCTGCTCAACAGTAATACACACCAAACTTCAAAATGGGTTCTGTTCGACAGTCATACACACCGAGTTTCAAAACTGGTTCGACAGTTATACACACCGAACTTCAAAACGGGTTCAACAGTCATACACATCGAGTTTCAAAACAGGTTCTGCTCAACAGTCATACACACGGAGATTCAAAACTGGTTCAATAGTCATACACACCGAGCTTCAAAACAGGTTCAACAGTCATACACATCGAGCTTCAAAACAGGTTCTGCTCAACAGTCATACACACGGAGATTCAAAACTGGTTCAATAGTCATACACACCGAGCTTCAAAACAGGTTCAACAGTCATACAACACAGAGCTTCAAAACAGGCTCAACAGTCATACACACCGAGCATCAAAATAGGTTCAACGGTCATGCAGACCGAGCTTCAAAGCGGGTCAACATTTATACACACCGTGTTTCAATACCGGTTCTGCTCAATAGTAATACACACCAAACTTCAAAACGGGTTCAACAGTCATACACATCGAGCTTCAAAACAGGTTCTGGTCAACAGTCATACACACGGAGATTCAAAACTGGTTGAATAGTCATACACACAGAGCTTCAAAACAGGTTCAACAGTCATACAACACCGAGCTTCAAAATGGGTTCAACAGTCATTCACACCGAGCTTCAAAACAGACTCAGCAGTCAGAGACACCGAGCTTCAAAACAGGTTCAAAAGTCATACAACACCAAGCTTCAAAATGGGTTTCAACAGCCATACACACTGAGCTTCAAAACGGGTTCTGTTCGACAGCCATACACACCGAGCTTCAAAACGGGCTCAGCAGTCGTACACACCAAGCTTGAAAACGGCTTGTACCGTCATACACACGGAGCTTCAGAACGGGTTCAACAGTCATACACACTGAGCTTCAAAATCGGTTCAACACTCATAAATACCAAGCTAGAAAACAGGTTCTGCTGAACAGTCATACAGACAGACCTTCAAAACCAGTTCTGCTCAGTTGTCATACACACGGAGCTTCCAAATGGGATCAACAGTTATACAAACCGAGCTTCAAAATGGCTTGTACAGTCATACACACCGACCTTCAAAATCGGGTCAACAGTCATACACACCAAGGTTGCAAACAGGTTCTGTTCAACAGTCATAGACACCGAATTCCAAAACCGGTTCAGCTCAACAGTCATAAACTCCGCGCTTCAAAACACGTTCAACATTCATACACACCGAGCTTCAAAACGCGTTCAACATTCATACACACGGAGCTTCAAAACTGGTTCAACAGCTATACACACCGAGCTTCAAAACGGGTTCAACAGTCATACACATCGTGCTTCAAAACAGGTTCTGCTCAACAGTCATACACACGGAGATTCAAAACTGGTTCAACAGTTATACACACCGAGCTTCAAAACAGGTTCAACAGTCATACACATGGTGCTTCAAAACAGGTTCTGCTCAACATTCATACACACGGAGATTCAAAACTGGTTCAATAGTCATATACACCGAGCTTCAAAACAGGTTCTGGTCAACAGTCATACACACGGAGATTCAAAACTGGTTGAATAGTCATACACACCGAGCTTCAAAACAGGTTCAACAGTCATACAACACCGAGCTTCAAAATGGGTTCAACAGTCATTCACACCGAGCTTCAAAACAGACTCAGCAGTCATAGACACCGAGCTTCAAAACAGGTTCAAAAGTCATACAACACCGAGCTTCAAAATGGGTTTCAACAGCCATACACACTGAGCTTCAAAACGGGTTCTGTTCGACAGCCATACACACAGAGCTTCAAAACGGGCTCAGCAGTCGTACACACCGTGATTGAAAACGGCTTGTACCGTCATACACACGGAGCTTCAGAACGGGTTCAACAGTCATACACACTGAGCTTCAAAATCGGTTCAACACTCATAAATACCAAGCTAGAAAACAGGTTCTGCTGAACAGTCATACAGACAGACCTTCAAAACCAGTTCTGCTCAGTTGTCATACACACGGAGCTTCCAAATGGGATCAACAGTTATACAAACCGAGCTTCAAAATGGCTTGTACAGTCATACACACCGACCTGCAAAATCGGGTCAACAGTCATACACACCAAGGTTGCAAACAGGTTCTGTTCAACAGTCATAGACACCGAATTTCAAAACCGGTTCAGCTCAACAGTCATAAACTCCGCGCTTCAAAACACGTTCAACATTGATACACACCGAGCTTCAGAACGCGTTCAACATTCATACACACGGAGCTTCAAAACTGGTTCAACAGTTATACACACCGAGCTTCAAAACAGGTTCAACAGTCATACACATCGTGCTTCAAAACAGGTTCTGCTCAACATTCATACACACGGAGATTCAAAACTGGTTCAATAGTCATATACACCGAGCTTCAAAACAGGTTCAACAGTCATACACATCGAGCTTCAAAACAGGTTCTGCTCAACAGTCATACACACGGAGCTTCAAAACTGGTTCAATAGTCATACACACCGAGCTTCAAAACAGGTTCAACAGTCATACAACACAGAGCTTCAAAACAGGCTCAACAGTCATACACACCGAGCATCAAAATAGGTTCAACGGTCATGCAGACCGAGCTTCAAAGCGGGTCAACATTTATACACACCGTGTTTCAATACCGGTTCTGCTCAATAGTAATACACACCAAACTTCAAAACGGGTTCAACAGTCATACACATCGAGCTTCAAAACAGGTTCTGGTCAACAGTCATACACACGGAGATTCAAAACTGGTTGAATAGTCATACACACAGAGCTTCAAAACAGATTCAACAGTCATACAACACCGAGCTTCAAAATGGGTTCAACAGTCATTCACACCGAGCTTCAAAACAGACTCAGCAGTCAGAGACACCGAGCATCAAAACAGGTTCAAAAGTCATACAACACCAAGCTTCAAAATGGGTTTCAACAGCCATATACACTGAGCTTCAAAACGGGTTCTGTTCGACAGCCATACACACCGAGCTTCAAAACGGGCTCAGCAGTCGTACACACCAAGCTTGAAAACGGCTTGTACCGTCATACACACGGAGCTTCAGAACGCGTTCAACAGTCATACACACTGAGCTTCAAAATCGGTTCAACACTCATAAATACCAAGCTAGAAAACAGGTTCTGCTGAACAGTCATACAGACAGACCTTCAAAACCAGTTCTGCTCAGTTGTCATACACACGGAGCTTCCAAATGGGATCAACAGTTATACAAACCGAGCTTCAAAATGGCTTGTACAGTCATACACACCGACCTGCAAAATCGGGTCAACAGTCATACACACCAAGGTTGCAAACAGGTTCTGTTCAACAGTCATAGACACCGAATTTCAAAACCGGTTCAGCTCAACAGTCATAAACTCCGCGCTTCAAAACACGTTCAACATTCATACACACCGAGCTTCAGAACGCGTTCAACATTCATACACACGGAGCTTCAAAACTGGTTCAACAGTTATACACACCGAGCTTCAAAACAGGTTCAACAGTCATACACATCGTGCTTCAAAACAGGTTCTGCTCAACATTCATACACACGGAGATTCAAAACTGGTTCAATAGTCATATACACCGAGCTTCAAAACAGGTTCAACAGTCATACACATCGAGCTTCAAAACAGGTTCTGCTCAACAGTCATACACACGGAGATTCAAAACTGGTTCAATAGTCATACACACCGAGCTTCAAAACAGGTTCAACAGTCATACAACACAGAGCTTCAAAACAGGCTCAACAGTCATACACACCGAGCATTAAAATAGGTTCAACGGTCATGCAGACCGAGCTTCAAAGCGGGTCAACATTTATACACACCGTGTTTCAATACCGGTTCTGCTCAATAGTAATACACACCAAACTTCAAAACGGGTTCAACAGTCATACACATCGAGCTTCAAAACAGGTTCTGATCAACAGTCATACACACGGAGATTCAAAACTGGTTGAATAGTCATACACACAGAGCTTCAAAACAGGTTCAACAGTCATACAACACCGAGCTTCAAAATGGGTTCAACAGTCATTCACACCGAGCTTCAAAACAGACTCAGCAGTCATAGACACCGAGCTTCAAAACAGGTTCAAAAGTCATACAACACCGAGCTTCAAAATGGGTTTCAACAGCCATACACACTGAGCTTCAAAACGGGTTCTGTTCGACAACCATACACACCGAGCTTCAAAACGGGCTCAGCAGTCGTACACACCGTGATTGAAAACGGCTTGTACCGTCATACACACGGAGCTTCAGAACGGGTTCAACAGTCATACACACTGAGCTTCAAAATCGGTTCAACACTCATAAATACCAAGCTAGAAAACAGGTTCTGCTGAACAGTCATACAGACAGACCTTCAAAACCAGTTCTGCTCAGTTGTCATACACACGGAGCTTCCAAATGGGATCAACAGTTATACAAACCGAGCTTCAAAATGGCTTGTACAGTCATACACACCGACCTTCAAAATCGGGTCAACAGTCATACACACCAAGGTTGCAAACAGGTTCTGTTCAACAGTCATAGACACCGAATTTCAAAACCGGTTCAGCTCAACAGTCATAAACTCCGCGCTTCAAAACACGTTCAACATTCATACACACCGAGCTTCAGAACGCGTTCAACATTCATACACACGGAGCTTCAAAACTGGTTCAACAGTTATACACACCGAGCTTCAAAACAGGTTCAACAGTCATACACATCGTGCTTCAAAACAGGTTCTGCTCAACATTCATACACACGGAGATTCAAAACTGGTTCAATAGTCATATACACCGAGCTTCAAAACAGGTTCAACAGTCATACACACAGAGCCTCAAAACGGGCTCAACAGTCATACAACACAGATCTTCAAAATGGGTTCAACAGTCATACACACCGAGCTCAAAACAGGCTCAACAGTCATAAACACCGAGTTTCAAAACAGGTTCAACAGTCGTACACACAGAGCCTCAAAACGGGCTCAACAGTCATACACACCGAGCATCAAAACGGGTTCAACGGACATGCACACCGAGCTTCAAAACGTGCTCAACAGTCAGACGCACCCAGCTTCAAAACGGGTTCTACTCAACAGTCATACAAACTCATCTTCAAAACAGGTTCTGTTTGACAGTCATACATACTGAACTTCAAAACAGGCTCAATTGTCATGCACACAGAGCTTCAAAATGGGTTCTGTTCAACAGTCATACACACAGAGTTTCAAAATGGGCTCAACAGTCAGACACACAGACCTGAAAAACAGGCTCAAAAGTCATATCCACCGAGCTTCTAATTGGGGTTAACAGTCATACGCACTGAGCTTCAAAACGGGCTCAACAGTCATACACACCGAGCTTCATAGCCGGTCAACATTTATACACACCGAGTTTCAATACCGGTTCTGCTCAACAGTAATACACACCAAACTTCAAAACGGGTTCTGTTCGACAGTCATACACACCGAGTTTCAAAACTGGTTCAACATTTATACACACCGAGCTTCAAAACGGGTTCAACAGTCATACACATCGAGCTTCAAAACAGGTTCTGCTCAACAGTCATACACACTGAAATCAAAACTTGTTCAACAGTTATACGCACCGAGCTTCAAAACAGGTTCAACAGTCATACACATTGAGCCTCAAAACGGGCTCAACAGTCATACACACCAAGCATCAAAATGGGTTCAACGGTCATGCAGACCGAGCTTCAAAGCGGGTCAACATTTATACACACCGTGTTTCAATACCGGTTCTGCTCAACAGTAATGCACACCAAACATCAAAACAGGTTCAACAGTCATACACACAGAGATTCAAAACTTGTTCAGCAGTTATACGCACCGAGTTTCAAAACAGGTTCAACAGTCATACACATTGAGCCTCAAAACGGGCTCAACAGTCATACACACCGAGCTTCAAAGTGGGTCAACATTTATACACACCGAGTTTCAATACTGGTTCTGCTCAACAGTAATACACACCAAACTTCAAAATGGGTTCTGTTCGACAGTCATGCACACCGAGTTTCAAAACTGGTTCGACAGTTATACACACCGAACTTCAAAACGGGTTCAACAGTCATACACATCGAGTTTCAAAACAGGTTCTGCTCAACAGTCATACACACGGAGATTCAAAACTGGTTCAATAGTCATACACACCGAGCTTCAAAACAGGTTCAACAGTCATACACATCGAGCTTCAAAACAGGTTCTGCTCAACAGTCATACACACGGAGATTCAAAACTGGTTCAATAGTCATACACACCGAGCTTCAAAACAGGTTCAACAGACATACAACACAGAGCTTCAAAATGGGTTCAACAGTCATACACACCGAGCTTCAAAACAGGCTCAACAGTCATACACACCGAGCATCAAAATAGGTTCAACGGTCATGCAGACCGAGCTTCAAAGCGGGTCAACATTTATACACACCGTGTTTCAATACCGGTTCTGCTCAATAGTAATACACACCAAACTTCAAAACGGGTTCAACAGTCATACACATCGAGCTTCAAAACAGGTTCTGGTCAACAGTCTTACACACGGAGATTCAAAACTGGTTGAATAATCATGCACACTGAGCTTCAAAATGGGTTCAAAAGTCATACAACACCGAGCTTCAAAATGGGTTTCAACAGCCATACACACTGAGCTTCAAAACGGGTTCTGTTCGACAGCCATACACACCGAGCTTCAAAACGGGCTCAGCAGCCGTACACACCGAGATTGAAAACGGCTTGTACCGTCATACACACGGAGCTTCAGAACGGGTTCAACAGTCATACACACTGAGCTTCAAAATCGGTTCAACACTCATAAATACCAAGCTAGAAAACAGGTTCTGCTGAACAGTCATACAGACAGACCTTCAAAACCAGTTCTGCTCAGTTGTCATACACACGGAGCTTCCAAATGGGATCAACAGTTATACAAACCGAGCTTCAAAATGGTTTGTACAGTCATACACACCGACCTTCAAAATCGGGTCAACAGTCATACACACCAAGGTTGCAAACAGGTTCTGTTCAACAGTCATAGACACCGAATTTCAAAACCGGTTCAGCTCAACAGTCATAAACTCCGCGCTTCAAAACACGTTCAACATTCATAAACACCGAGCTTCAAAACGCGTTCAACAGTTATACACACCGAGCTTCAAAACAGGTTCAACAGTCATACACATCATGCTTCAAAACAGGTTCTGCTCAACATTCATACACACGGAGATTCAAAACTGGTTCAATAGTCATATACACCGAGCTTCAAAACAGGTTCAACAGTCATACACACGAAGCCTCAAAACGGGCTCAACAGTAATACACACCGAGCATCAAAACGGGTTCAACAGTCATACAACACAGATCTTCAAAATGGGTTCAACAGTCATACACACCGAGCTCAAAACAGGCTCAACAGTCATAAACACCGAGTTTCAAAACAGGTTCAACAGTCATACACACAGAGCCTCAAAACGGGCTCAACAGTCATACACACCGAGCATCAAAACGGGTTCAACGGACATGCACACCGACCTTCAAAACGTGCTCAACAGTCAGACGCACCCAGCTTCAAAACGGGTTCTACTCAACAGTCATACAAACTCATCTTCAATACAGGTTCTGTTTGACAGTCATACATACTGAACTTCAAAACAGGCTCAATTGTCATGCACACAGAGCTTCAAAATGGGTTCTGTTCAACAGTCATACACACAGAGTTTCAAAATGGGCTCAACAGTCAGACACACAGACCTGAAAAACAGGCTCAAAAGTCATATCCACCGAGCTTCTAATCGGGGTTAACAGTCATACGCACTGAGCTTCAAAACGGGCTCAACAGTCATACACACCGAGCTTCAAAGCCGGTCAACATTTATACACACCGAGTTTCAATACCGGTTCTGCTCAACAGTAATACACACCAAACTTCAAAACGGGTTCTGTTCGACAGTCATACACACCGAGTTTCAAAACTGGTTCAACATTTATACACACCGAGCTTCAAAACGGGTTCAACAGTCATACACATCGAGCTTCAAAACAGGTTCAGCTCAACAGTCATACACACTGAGCTTCAAAACTTGTTCAACAGTTATACGCACCGAGCTTCAAAACAGGTTCAACAGTCATACACATTGAGCCTCAAAACGGGCTCAACAGTCATACACACCAAGCATCAAAATGGGTTCAACGGTCATGCAGACCGAGCTTCAAAGCAGGTCAACATTTATACACACCGTGTTTCAATACCGGTTCTGCTCAACAGTAATGCACACCAAACATCAAAACAGGTTCAACAGTCATACACACGGAGATTCAAAACTTGTTCAGCAGTTATACGCACCGAGTTTCAAAACAGGTTCAACAGTCATACACATTGAGCCTCAAAACGGGCTCAACAGTCATACACACCGAGCTTCAAAGTGGGTCAACATTTATACACACCGAGTTTCAATACTGGTTCTGCTCAACAGTAATACACACCAAACTTCAAAATGGGTTCTGTTCGACAGTCATACACACCGAGTTTCAAAACTGGTTCGACAGTTATACACACCGAACTTCAAAACGGGTTCAACAGTCATACACATCGAGTTTCAAAACAGGTTCTGCTCAACAGTCATACACACGGAGATTCAAAACTGGTTCAATAGTCATACACACCGAGCTTCAAAACAGGTTCAACAGTCATACACATCGAGCTTCAAAACAGGTTCTGCTCAACAGTCATACACACGGAGATTCAAAACTGGTTCAATAGTCATACACACCGAGCTTCAAAACAGGTTCAACAGTCATACAACACAGAGCTTCAAAACAGGCTCAACAGTCATACACACCGAGCATCAAAATAGGTTCAACGGTCATGCAGACCGAGCTTCAAAGCGGGTCAACATTTATACACACCGTGTTTCAATACCGGTTCTGCTCAATAGTAATACACACCAAACTTCAAAACGGGTTCAACAGTCATACACATCGAGCTTCAAAACAGGTTCTGGTCAACAGTCATACACACGGAGATTCAAAACTGGTTGAATAGTCATACACACAGAGCTTCAAAACAGGTTCAACAGTCATACAACACCGAGCTTCAAAATGGGTTCAACAGTCATTCACACCGAGCTTCAAAACAGACTCAGCAGTCAGAGACACCGAGCTTCAAAACAGGTTCAAAAGTCATACAACACCAAGCTTCAAAATGGGTTTCAACAGCCATACACACTGAGCTTCAAAACGGGTTCTGTTCGACAGCCATACACACCGAGCTTCAAAACGGGCTCAGCAGTCGTACACACCAAGCTTGAAAACGGCTTGTACCGTCATACACACGGAGCTTCAGAACGGGTTCAACAGTCATACACACTGAGCTTCAAAATCGGTTCAACACTCATAAATACCAAGCTAGAAAACAGGTTCTGCTGAACAGTCATACAGACAGACCTTCAAAACCAGTTCTGCTCAGTTGTCATACACACGGAGCTTCCAAATGGGATCAACAGTTATACAAACCGAGCTTCAAAATGGCTTGTACAGTCATACACACCGACCTTCAAAATCGGGTCAACAGTCATACACACCAAGGTTGCAAACAGGTTCTGTTCAACAGTCATAGACACCGAATTTCAAAACCGGTTCAGCTCAACAGTCATAAACTCCGCGCTTCAAAACACGTTCAACATTCATACACACCGAGCTTCAGAACGCGTTCAACATTCATACACACGGAGCTTCAAAACTGGTTCAACAGCTATACACACCGAGCTTCAAAACGGGTTCAACAGTCATACACATCGTGCTTCAAAACAGGTTCTGCTCAACATTCATACACACGGAGATTCAAAACTGGTTCAATAGTCATATACACCGAGCTTCAAAACAGGTTCAACAGTCATACACACAGAGCCTCAAAACGGGCTCAACAGTCATACAACACAGATCTTCAAAATGGGTTCAACAGTCATACACACCGAGCTCAAAACAGGCTCAACAGTCATAAACACCGAGTTTCAAAACAGGTTCAACAGTCATACACACAGAGCCTCAAAACGGGCTCAACAGTCATACTCACCAAGCATCAAAACGGGTTCAACGGACATGCACACCGAGCTTCAAAACGTGCTCAACAGTCAGACGCACCCAGCTTCAAAACGGGTTCTACTCAACAGTCATACAAACTCATCTTCAAAACAGGTTCTGTTTGACAGTCATACATACTGAACTTCAAAACAGGCTCAATTGTCATGCACACAGAGCTTCAAAATGGGTTCTGTTCAACAGTCATACACACAGAGTTTCAAAATGGGCTCAACAGTCAGACACACAGACCTGAAAAACAGGCTCAAAAGTCATATCCACCGAGTTTCTAATCGGGGTTAACAGTCATACGCACTGAGCTTCAAAACGGGCTCAACAGTCATACACACCGAGCTTCATAGCCGGTCAACATTTATACACACCGAGTTTCAATACCAGTTCTGCTCAACAGTAATACACACCAAACTTCAAAACGGGTTCTGTTCGACAGTCATACACACCGAGTTTCAAAACTGGTTCAACAGTTATACACACCGAGCTTCAAAACGGGTTCAACAGTCATACACATCGAGCTTCAAAACAGGTTCTGGTCAACAGTCATACACACGGAGATTCAAAACTGGTTGAATAGTCATACACACCGAGCTTCAAAACAGGTTCAACAGTCATACAACACCGAGCTTCAAAATGGGTTCAACAGTCATTCACACTGAGCTTCAAAACAGACTCAGCAGTCATAGACACCGAGCTTCAAAACAGGTTCAAAAGTCATACAACACCGAGCTTCAAAATGGGTTTCAACAGCCATACACACTGAGCTTGAAAACGGGTTCTGTTCGACAGCCATACACACCGAGCTTCAAAACGGGCTCAGCAGTCGTACACACCGTGATTGAAAACGGCTTGTACCGTCATACACACGGAGCTTCAGAACGGGTTCAACAGTGATGCACACTGAGCTTCAAAATCGGTTCAACACTCATAAATACCAAGCTAGAAAACAGGTTCTGCTGAACAGTCATACAGACAGACCTTCAAAACCAGTTCTGCTCAGTTGTCATACACACGGAGCTTCCAAATGGGATCAACAGTTATAGAAACCGAGCTTCAAAATGGCTTGTACAGTCATACACACCGACCTGCAAAATCGGGTCAACAGTCATACACACCAAGGTTGCAAACAGGTTCTGTTCAACAGTCATAGACACCGAATTTCAAATCCGGTTCAGCTCAACAGTCAAACACTCCGCGCTTCCAAACACGTTCAACATTCATACACACCGAGCTTCAGAACGCGTTCAACATTCATACACACGGAGCTTCAAAACTGGTTCAACAGTTATACACACCGAGCTTCAAAACGGGTTCAACAGTCATACACATCGTGCTTCAAAACAGGTTCTGCTCAACAGTCATACACACGGAGATTCAAAACTGGTTCAATAGTCATACACACCGAGCTTCAAAACAGGTTCAACAGTCATACACACGGAGCCTCAAAACGGGCTCAACAGTCATACACACCGAGCATCAAAACGGGTTCAACAGTCATACACACCGAGCATCAAAACGGGTTCAACAGTCATACAACACAGATCTTCAAAATGGGTTCAACAGTCATACACACCGAGTCAAAACAAGCTCAACAGTCATAAACACCGAGTTTCAAAACAGGTTCAACAGTCATACACACAGAGCCTCAAAACGGGCTCAACAGTCATACACACCGAGCATCAAAACGGGTTCAACGGACATGCACACCGAGCTTCAAAACGGGCCCAACAGTCATACACACCGAGCTTCAAAGCCGGTCAACACTTATACACACCGAGTTTCAATACCGGTTCTGCTCAACAGTAATACACACCAAACTTCAAAACGGGTTCTGTTCGACAGTCATACACACCGAGTTTCAAATCTGGTTCAACATTTATACACACCGAGCTTCAAAACGGGTTCAACAGTCATACACATCGAGCTTCAAAACAGGTTCTGCTCAACAGTCATACACACCGAGCTTCAAAACAGGTTCAACAGTCATACAACACAGAGCTTCAAAATGGGTTCAACAGTCATACAACACAGAGCTTCAAAACAGGCTCAACAGTCATACACACTGAGCTTCAAAACTTGTTCAACAGTCATACACATTAAGCCTCAAAACGGGCTCAACAGTCATACACACCGAGCATCAAAATGGGTTCAACGGTTATGCAGACCGAGCTTCAAAACGGGTCAACATTTATACACACCGTGTTTCAATACCGGTTCTGCTCAACAGTAATACACACCAAACTGCAAAACGGGTTCAACAGTCATACACATCTAGCTTCTAAACAGGTTCTGGTCAACAGTCATACACACGGAGATTCAAAACTGGTTGAATAGTCATACACACCGAGCTTCAAAACAGGTTCAACAGTCATACAACACCAAGCTTCAAAATGGGTTCAACAGTCATTCACACCGAGCTTCAAAACAGTCTCAGCAGTCATAGACACCGAGCTTCAAAACAGGTTCAAAAGTCATACAACACCAAGCTTCAAAATGGGTTTCAACAGCCATACACACTGAGCTTCAAAACGGGTTCTGTTCGACAGCCATACACACCGAGCTTCAAAACGGGCTCAGCAGTCGTACACACCGAGATTGAAAACGGCTTGTACCGTCATACACACGGAGCTTCAGAACGGGTTCAACAGTCATACACACTGAGTTTCAAAATCGGTTCAACACTCATAAATACCAAGCTAGAAAACGGGTTCTGCTGAACAGTCATACAGACAGACCTTCAAAACCAGTTCTGCTCAGTCGTCATACACACGGAGCTTCCAAACGGGATCAACAGTTATACAAACCGAGCTTCAAAATGGCTTGTACAGTCATACACACCGACCTTCAAAATCGGGTCAACAGTCATACACACCAAGGTTGCAAACAGGTTCTGTTCAACAGTCATAGACACCGAATTTCAAAACCGGTTCAGCTCAACAGTCATAAACTCCGCGCTTCAAAACACGTTCAACATTCATACACACCGAGCTTCAAAACGCGTTTAGCATTCATACACACGGAGCTTCAAAACTGGTTCAACAGCTATACACACCGAGCTTCAAAACGGGTTCAACAGTCATACACATCGTGCTTCAAAACAGGTTCTGCTCAACAGTCATACACACGGAGATTCAAAACTGGTTCAATAGTCATACACACTGAGCTTCAAAACCGGTTCAACAGTCACACACACGGAGCCTCAAAACGGGCTCAACAGTCATACACACCGAGCATCAAAACTGGTTCAACAGTCATACACACCGAGCTCAAAACAGGCTCAACAGTCATAACCACCGAGTTTCAAAACAGGTTCAACAGTCATACACACAGAGCCTCAAAACGGGCTCAACAGTCATACACACCGAGGCTCAAAACGGGTTCAACGGACATGCACACCGAGCTTCAAAACGGGCTCAACAGTCAGACGCACCCAGCTTCAAAACGGGTTCTACTCAACAGTCATACAAACTCATCTTCAAAACAGGTTCTGTTTGACAGTCATACATACTGAACTTCAAAACAGGTTCAATTGTCATACACACAGAGCTTCAAAATGGGCTCTGTTCAACAGTCATACACACAGAGTTTCAAAATGGGCTCAACAGTCAGACACACAGACCTGAAAAACAGGCTCAAAAGTCATATCCACCGAGCTTCTAATCGGGGATAACAGTCATACGCACTGAGCTTCAAAACGGGCTCAACAGTCATACACACCAAGCTTCAAAGCCGGTCAACATTTATACACACCGAGTTTCAATACCGGTTCTGCTCAACAGTAATACACACCAAACTTCAAAACGGGTTCTGTTCGACAGTCATACACACTGAGTTTCGAAACTGGTTCAACATTTATACACACCGAGCTTCAAAACGGGTTCAACAGTCATACACATCGAGCTTCAAAACAGGTTCTGCTCAACAGTCATACACACGGAGATTCAAAACTGGTTCAATAGTCATACACACCGAGCTTCAAAACAGGTTCAACAGTCATACAACACAGAGCTTCAAAATGGGTTCAACAGTCATACACACCGAGCTTCAAAATGGGTTCAACGGTCATGCAGACCGAGCTTCAAAGCGGGTCAACATTTATACACACCGTGTTTCAATACCGGTTCTGCTCAACAGTAATACACACCAAACTTCAAAACGGGTTCAACAGTCATACACATCGAGCTTCAAAACAGGTTCTGGTCAACAGTCATACACACGGAGATTCAAAACTGGTTGAATAGTCATACACACCGAGCTTCAAAACAGGTTCAACAGTCATACAACACCGAGCTTCAAAATGGGTTCAACAGTCATTCACACCGAGCTTCAAAACAGTCTCAGCAGTCATAGACACCGAGCTTCAAAACAGGTTCAAAAGTCATACAACACCGAGCTTCAAAATGGGTTTCAACAGCCATACACACTGAGCTTCAAAACGGGTTCTGTTCGACAGCCATATACACCGAGCTTCAAAACAGGCTCAGCAGTCGTACACACCGAGCTTGAAAACGGCTTATACCGTCAGACACACGGAGCTTCAGAACGGGTTCAACAGTCATACACACTGAGCTTCAAAATCGGTTCAACACTCATAAATTCCAAGCTAGAAAACAGGTTCTGCTGAACAGTCATACAGACAGACCTTCAAAACCAGTTCTGCTCAGTCGTCATACACACGGAGCTTCCAAACGGGATCAACAGTTATACAAACCGAGCTTCAAAATGGCTTGTACAGTCATACACACCGACCTTCAAAATCGGGTCAACAGTCATACACACCAAGGTTGCAAACAGGTTCTGTTCAACAGTCATAGGCACCGAATTTCAAAACCGGTTCAGCTCAACAGTCATAAACTCCGCGCTTCAAAACACGTTCAACATTCATACACACCGAGCTTCAGAACGCGTTCAACATTCATACACACGGAGCTTCAAAACTGGTTCAACAGTTATACACACTGAGCTTCAAAACAGGTTCAACAGTCATACACACTGAGCTTAAAAACGGGTTCAACAGTCATACACATCGTGCTTCAAAACAGGTTCTGCTCAACAGTCATACACACGGAGATTCAAAACTGGTTCAATAGTCATACACACCGAGCTTCAAAACAGGTTCAACAGTCATACACACGGAGCCTCAAAACGAGCTCAACAGTCATACACACTGAGCGTCAAAAAGGGTTCAACAGTCATACAACACAGATCTTCAAAATGGGTTCAACAGTCATACGCACCGAGCTGCAAAGCCGGTCAACATTTATACACACCGAGTTTCAATACCGGTTCTGCTCAACAGTAATACACACCAAACTTCAAAACGGGTTCTGTTCGACAGTCATACACATCGAGCTTCAAAACTGGTTCAACATTTATACACACCGAGCTTCAAAACGGGTTCAACAGTCATACACATCGAGCTTCAAAACAGGTTCTGCTCAACAGTCATACACACGGAGATTCAAAACAGGTTCAATAGTCATACACACAGAGCTTCAAAACAGGTTCAACAGTCATACACACCGAGCTCCAAAACAGGTTCAACAGTCATACAACACAGAGCTTCAAAATGGGTTCAACAGTCATACACACCGAGCTTCAAAACAGGCTCAACAGTCATACACACTGAGCTTCAAAACTTGTTCAACAGTCATACACATTGAGGCTCAAAACGGGCTCAACAGTCATACACACCGAGCATCAAAGTGGGTTCAACGGTCATGCAGACCGAGCTTCAAAACGGGTCAACATTTATACACACCGTGTTTCAATACCAGTTCTGCTCAACAGTAATACACACCAAACTTCAAAACGGGTTCAACAGTCATACACATCGAGCTTCAAAACAGGTTCTGGTCAACAGTCATACACACGGAGATTCAAAACTGGTTGAATAGTCATACACACCGAGCTTCAAAACAGACTCAGCAGTCATAGACACCGAGCTTCAAATCAGGATCAAAAGTCATACAACACCGAGCTTCAAAATGGGTTTCAACAGCCATACACACTGAGCTTCAAAACGGGTTCTGTTCGACAGCCATACACACCGAGCTTCAAAACGGGCTCAGCAGTCGTACACACCGTGATTGAAAACGGCTTGTACCGTCATACACACGGAGCTTCAGAACGGGTTCAACAGTCATACACACTGAGCTTCAAAATCGGTTCAACACTCATAAATACCAAGCTAGAAAACAGGTTCTGCTGAACAGTCATACAGACAGACCTTCAAAACCAGTTTTGCTCAGTCGTCATGCACACGGAGCTTCCAAATGGGATCAACAGTTATACAAACCGAGCTTCAAAATGGCTTGTACAGTCATACAGACCGACCTTCAAAATCGGGTCAACAGTCATACACACCAAGGTTGCAAACAGGTTCTGTTCAACAGTCATAGACACCGAATTTCAAAACCGGTTCAGCTCAACAGTCAGAAACTCCGCGCTTCAAAACACGTTCAACATTCATACACACCGAGCTTCAGAACGCGTTCAACATTCATACACACGGAGCTTCAAAACTGGTTCAACAGTTATACACACCGAGCTTCAAAACGGGTTCAACAGTCATACACATCGTGCTTCAAAACAGGTTCTGCTCAACAGTCATACACACGGAGATTCAAAACTGGTTCAATAGTCATACACACCGAGCTTCAAAACAGGTTCAACAGTCATACACACGGAGCCTCAAAACGGGCTCAACAGTCATACACACCGAGCATCAAAACGGGTTCAACAGTCATAAACACCGAGTTTCAAAACAGGCTCAACAGTCATAAACACCGAGTTTCAAAACAGGTTCAACAGTCATACACACAGAGCCTCAAAACGGGCTTAACAGTCATCCACACCGAGCATCAAAACGGGTTCAACGGACATGCACACCGAGCTTCAAAACGGGTTTAACAGTCAGACGCACCCAGCTTCAAAACAGGTTCTACTCAACAGTCATACAAACTCATCTTCAAAACAGGTTCTGTTTGACAGTCATACATACTGAACTTCAAAACAGGTTCAATTGTCATGCACACAGAGCTTCAAAATGGGTTCTGTTCAACAGTCATACACACAGAGTTTCAAAATGGGCTCAACAGTCAGACACACAGACCTGAAAAACAGGCTCAAAAGTCATATCCACAGAGCTTCTAATCGGGGTTAACAGTCATACGCACTGAGCTTCAAAACGGGCTCAACAGTCATACACACCGAGCTTCAAAGCCGGTCAACATTTATACACACCGAGTTTCAATACCGGTTCTGCTCAACAGTAATACACACCAAACTTCAAAACGGGTTCTGTTCGACAGTCATACACACCGAGTTTCGAAACTGGTTCAACATTTATACACACCGAGCTTCAAAACGGGTTCAACAGTCATACACATCGAGCTTCAAAACTTGTTCAACAGTTATACGCACCGAGCTTCAAAACAGGTTCAACAGTCATACACATTGAGCCTCAAAACGGGCTCAACTGTCATACACACCAAGCATCAAAATGGGTTCAACGGTCATGCAGACCGAGCTTCAAAGCGGGTCAACATTTATACACACCGTGTTTCAATACCGGTTCTGCTCAACAGTAATGCACACCAAACATCAAAACAGGTTCAACAGTCATACACACGGAGATTCAAAACTTGTTCAGCAGTTATACGCACCGAGTTTCAAAACAGGTTCAACAGTCATACACATTGAGCCTCAAAACGGGCTCAACAGTCATACACACCGAGCTTCAAAGTGGGTCAACATTTATACACACCGAGTTTCAATACTGGTTCTGCTCAACAGTAATACACACCAAACTTCAAAATGGGTTCTGTTCGACAGTCATGCACACCGAGTTTCAAAACTGGTTCGACAGTTATACACACAGAACTTCAAAATGGGTTCAACAGTCATACACATCGAGTTTCAAAACAGGTTCTGCTCAACAGTCATACACACGGAGATTCAAAACTGGTTCAATAGTCATACACACCGAGCTTCAAAACAGGTTCAATAGTCATACACACCGAGCTTCAAAACAGGTTCAACAGTCATACACATCGAGCTTCAAAACAGGTTCTGCTCAACAGTCATACACACGGAGATTCAAAACTGGTTCAATAGTCATACACACCAAGCTTCAAAACAGGTTCAACAGTCATACAACACAGAGCTTCAAAATGGGTTCAACAGTCATACACACCGAGCTTCAAAACAGGCTCAACAGTCATACACACCGAGCATCAAAATAGGTTCAACGGTCATGCAGACCGAGCTTCAAAGCGGGTCAACATTTATACACACCGTGTTTCAATACCGGTTCTGCTCAATAGTAATACACACCAAACTTCAAAACGGGTTCAACAGTCATACACATCGAGCTTCAAAACAGGTTCTGGTCAACAGTCATACACACGGAGATTCAAAACTGGTTGAATAGTCATACACACAGAGCTTCAAAACAGGTTCAACAGTCATACAACACTGAGCTTCAAAATGGGTTTAACAGTCATTCACACCGAGCTTCAAAACAGACTCAGCAGTCAGAGACACCGAGCTTCAAAACAGGTTCAAAAGTCATACAACACCGAGCTTCAAAATGGGTTTCAACAGTCATACACACTGAGCTTCAAAATCGGTTCAACACTCATAAATACAAAGCTAGAAAACAGGTTCTGCTGAACAGTCATACAGACAGACCTTCAAAACCAGTTCTGCTCAGTCGTCATACACACGGAGCTTCCAAACGGGATCAACAGTTATACAAACCAAGCTTCAAAATGGCTTGTACAGTCATACACACCGACCTTCAAAATCGGGTCAACAGTCATACACACCAAGGTTGCAAACAGGTTCTGTACAACAGTCATAGACACCGAATTTCAAATCCGGTTCAGCTCAACAGTCAAACACTCCGCGCTTCAAAACACGTTTAACATTCATACACACCGAGCTTCAGAACGCGTTCAACATTCATACACACGGAGCTTCAAAACTGGTTCAACAGTTATACACACCGAGCTTCAAAACGGGTTCAACAGTCATACACATCGTGCTTCAAAACAGGTTCTGCTCAACAGTCATACACACGGAGATTCAAAACTGGTTCAATAGTCATACACACCGAGCTTCAAAGCAGGTTCAACAGTCATACACACGGAGCCTCAAAATGGGCTCAACAGTCATACACACCGAGCATCAAAACGGGTTCAACAGTCATACACACCGAGCTTCAAAATGGATTCAACAGTCATACAACACAGATCTTCAAAATGGGTTCAACAGTCATACACACCGAGCTTCAAAATGGATTCAACAGTCATACAACACAGATCTTCAAAATGGGTTCAACAGTCATAAACACCGAGTTTCAAAACAGGTTCAACAGTCATACACACAGTGCCTCAAAACAGGCTCAACAGTCATACACACCGAGCATCAAAACGGGTTCAACGGACATGCACACCGAGCTTCAAAACGGGCTCAACAGTCATACACACCGAGCTTCAAAGCCGGTCAATATTTATACACACCGAGTTTCAATACCGGTTCTGCTCAACAGTAATACACACCAAACTTCAAAACGGGTTCTGTTCGACAGTCATACACACCGAGTTTCAAATCTGGTTCAACATTTATACACACCGAGCTTCAAAACGGGTTCAACAGTCATACACATCGAGCTTCAAAACAGGTTCTGCTCAACAATCATACACACCGAGCTTCAAAACAGGTTCAACAGTCATACAACACAGAGCTTCAAAATGGGTTCAACAGTCATACAACACAGAGCTTCAAAGCAGGCTCAACAGTCATACACACTGAGCTTCAAAACTTGTTCAACAGTCATACACATTAAGCCTCAAAACGGGCTCAACAGTCATACACACCGAGCATCAAAATGGGTTCAACGGTCATGGAGACCGAGCTTCAAAACGGGTCAACATTTATACACACCGTGTTTCAATACCGGTTCTGCTCAACAGTAATACACACCAAACTTCAAAACGGGTTCAACAGTCATACACATCTAGCTTCTAAACAGGTTCTGGTCAACAGTCATACACACGGAGATTCAAAACTGGTTGAATAGTCATACACACCGAGCTTCAAAACAGGTTCAACAGTCATACAACACCGAGCTTCAAAATGGGTTCAACAGTCATTCACACCGAGCTTCAAAACAGACTCAGCAGTCATAGACACCGAGCTTCAAAATGGGTTTCAACAGCCATACACACTGAGCTTCAAAACGGGTTCTGTTCGACAGCCATACGCACCGAGCTTCAAAACGGGCTCAGCAGTCGTACACACCGAGATTGAAAACGGCTTGTACCGTCATACACACGGAGCTTCAGAAAGGGTTCAACAGTCATACACACTGAGCTTCAAAATCGGTTCAACACTCATAAATACCAAGCTAGAAAACAGGTTCTGCTGAACAGTCATACAGACAGACCTTCAAAACCAGTTCTGCTCAGTCGTCATACACACGGAGCTTCCAAACGGGATCAACAGTTACACAAACCGAGCTTCAAAATGGCTTGTACAGTCATACACACCGACCTTCAAAATCGGGTCAACAGTCATACACACCAAGGTTGCAAACAGGTTCTGTTCAACAGTCATAGACACCGAATTTCAAAACCGGTTCAGCTCAACAGTCATAAACTCCGCGCTTCAAAACACGTTCAACATTCATACACACCGAGCTTCAAAACGCGTTCAGCATTCATACACACGGAGCTTCAAAACTGGTTCAACAGCTATACACACTGAGCTTCAAAACGGGTTCAACAGTCATACACATCGTGCTTCAAAACAGGTTCTGCTCAACAGTCATACACACGGAGATTCAAAACTGGTTCAATAGTCATACACACCGAGCTTCAAAACCGGTTCAACAGTCATACACACGGAGCCTCAAAACGGGCTCAACAGTCATACACACCGAGCATGAAAACAGGTTCAACAGTCATACACACCGAGCATCAAAACGGGTTCAACAGTCATACAACACAGATCTTCAAAATGGGTTCAACAGTCATACACACCGAGCTCAAAACAGGCTCAACAGTCATAACCACCGAGTTTCAAAACAGGTTCAACAGTCATGCACACAGAGCCTCAAAATGGTCTCAACAGTCATACACACCGAGCATCAAAACGGGTTCAACGGACATGCACACCGAGCTTCAAAACGGGCTCAACAGTCAGACGCACCCAGCTTCAAAACGGGTTCTACTCAACAGTCATACAAACTCATCTTCAAAACAGGTTCTGTTTGACAGTCATACATACTGAACTTCAAAACAGGTTCAATTGTCATACACACAGAGCTTCAAAATGGGTTCTGTTCAACAGTCATACACACAGAGTTTCAAAATGGGCTCAACAGTCAGACACACAGACCTGAAAAACAGGCTCAAAAGTCATATCCACCGAGCTTCTAATCGGGGATAACAGTCATACGCACTGAGCTTCAAAACGGGCTCAACAGTCATACACACCGAGCTTCAAAGCCGGTCAACATTTATACACACCGAGTTTCAATACCGGTTCTGCTCAACAGTAATACACACCAAACTTCAAAACGGGTTCTGTTCGACAGTCATACACACCGAGTTTCAAAACTGGTTCAACATTTATACACACCGACCTTCAAAATCGGGTCAACAGTCATACACACCAAGGTTGCAAACAGGTTCTGTTCAACAGTCATAGACACCGAATTTCAAAACCGGTTCAGCTCAACAGTCATAAACTCCGCGCTTCAAAACACGTTCAACATTCATACACACCGAGCTTCAAAACGCGTTCAGCATTCATACACACGGAGCTTCAAAACTGGTTCAACAGCTATACACACTGAGCTTCAAAACGGGTTCAACAGTCATACACATCGTGCTTCAAAACAGGTTCTGCTCAACAGTCATACACACGGAGATTCAAAACTGGTTCAATAGTCATACACACCGAGCTTCAAAACCGGTTCAACAGTCATACACACGGAGCCTCAAAACGGGCTCAACAGTCATACACACCGAGCATGAAAACAGGTTCAACAGTCATACACACCGAGCATCAAAACGGGTTCAACAGTCATACAACACAGATCTTCAAAATGGGTTCAACAGTCATACACACCGAGCTCAAAACAGGCTCAACAGTCATAACCACCGAGTTTCAAAACAGGTTCAACAGTCATGCACACAGAGCCTCAAAATGGGCTCAACAGTCATACACACCGAGCATCAAAACGGGTTCAACGGACATGCACACCGAGCTTCAAAACGGGCTCAACAGTCAGACACACCGAGCTTCAAAGCCGGTCAACATTTATACACACCGAGTTTCAATACCGGTTCTGCTCAACAGTAATACACACCAAACTTCAAAACGGGTTCTGTTCGACAGTCATACACACCGAGTTTCAAAACTGGTTCAACATTTATACACACCGAGCTTCAAAACGGGTTCAACAGTCATACACATCAGGCTTCAAAACAGGTTCTGCTCAACAGTCATACACACGGAGATTCAAAACTGGTTCAATAGTCATACACACCGAGCTTCAAAACAGGTTCAACAGTCATACAACACAGAGCTTCAAAATGGGTTCAACGGTCATACACACCGAGCTTCAAAATGCGTTCAACGGTCATGCAGACCGAGCTTCAAAGCGGGTCAACATTTATACACACCGTGTTTCAATACCGGTTCTGCTCAACAGTAATACACACCAAACTTCAAAACGGGTTCAACAGTCATACACATCGAGCTTCAAAACAGGTTCTGGTCAACAGTCATACACACGGAGATTCAAAACTGGTTGAATAGTCATACACACCGAGCTTCAAAACAGGTTCAACAGTCATACAACACCGAGCTTCAAAATGGGTTCAACAGTCATTCACACCGAGCTTCAAAACAGTCTCAGCAGTCATAGACACCGAGCTTCAAAACAGGTTCAAAAGTCATACAACACCGAGCTTCAAAATGGGTTTCAACAGCCATACACACTGAGCTTCAAAACGGGTTCTGTTCGACAGCCATATACACCGAGCTTCAAAACGGGCTCAGCAGTCGTACACACTGAGCTTGAAAACGGCTTATACTGTCAGACACACGGAGCTTCAGAACGGGTTCAACAGTCATACACACTGAGCTTCAAAATCGGTTCAACACTCATAAATTCCAAGCTAGAAAACAGGTTCTGCTGAACAGTCATACAGACAGACCTTCAAAACCAGTTCTGCTCAGTCGTCATACACACGGAGCTTCCAAACGGGATCAACAGTTATACAAACCGAGCTTCAAAATGGCTTGTACAGTCATACACACCGACCTTCAAAATCGGGTCAACAGTCATACACACCAAGGTTGCAAACAGGTTCTGTTCAACAGTCATAGACACCGAATTTCAAAACCGGTTCAGCTCAACAGTCATAAACTCCGCGCTTCAAAACACGTTCAACATTCATACACACCGAGCTTCAGAACGCGTTCAACAGTTATACACACCAAGCTTCAAAACAGGTTCAACAGTTATACACACCGAGCTTCAAAACAGGTTCAACAGTTATACACACTGAGCTTAAAAACGGGTTCAACAGTCATACACATCGTGCTTCAAAACAGGTTCTGCTCAACAGTTATACACACGGAGATTCAAAACTGGTTCAATAGTCATACACACCGAGCTTCAAAACAGGTTCAACAGTCATACACACGGAGCCTCAAAACGGGTTCAACAGTCATACAACACAGATCTTCAAAATGGGTTCAACAGTCATACACACCGAGCTCAAAACAGGCTCAACAGTCATAAACACCGAGTTTCAAAACAGGTTCAACAGTCATACACACAGAGCCTCAAAACGGGCTCAACAGTCATACACACCGAGCATCAAAACGGGTTCAACGGACATGCACACCGAGCTTCAAAACGGGCTCAACAGTCATACACACCGAGCTGCAAAGCCGGTCAACATTTATACACACCGAGTTTCAATACCGGTTATGCTCAACAGTAATACACACCAAACTTCAAAACGGGTTCTGTTCGACAGTCATACACACCGAGTTTCAAAATTGGTTCAACATTTATACACACCGAGCTTCAAAACGGGTTCAACAGTCATACACATCGAGCTTCAAAACAGGTTCAGCTCAACAGTCATACACACGGAGATTCAAAACTGGTTCAATAGTCATACACAGCGAGCTTCAAAACAGGTTCAACAGTCATACACACCGAGCTCCAAAACAGGTTCAACAGTCATACACACTGAGCTTCAAAACTTGTTCAACAGTCATACACATTGAGGCTCAAAACGGGCTCAACAGTCATACACACCGAGCATCAAAGTGGGTTCAACGGTCATGCAGACCGAGCTTCAAAACGGGTCAACATTTATACACACCGTGTTTCAATACCAGTTCTGCTCAACAGTAATACACACCAAACTTCAAAACGGGTTCAACAGTCATACACATCGAGCTTCAAAACAGGTTCTGGTCAACAGTCATACACACGGAGATTCAAAACTGGTTGAATAGTCATACACACCGAGCTTCAAAACAGACTCAGCAGTCATAGACACCGAGCTTCAAAACAGGTTCAAAAGTCATACAACACCGAGCTTCAAAATGGGTTTCAACAGCCATACACACTGAGCTTCAAAACGGGTTCTGTTCGACAGCCATACACACCGAGCTTCAAAACGGGCTCAGCAGTCGTACACACCGTGATTGAAAACGGCTTGTACCGTCATACACACGGAGCTTCAGAACGGGTTCAACAGTCATACACACTGAGCTTCAAAATCGGTTCAACACTCATAAATACCAAGCTAGAAAACAGGTTCTGCTGAACAGTCATACAGACAGACCTTCAAAACCGGTTTTGCTCAGTCGTCATGCACACGGAGCTTCCAAATGGGATCAACAGTTATACAAACCGAGCTTCAAAATGGCTTGTACAGTCATACAGACCGACCTTCAAAATCGGGTCAACAGTCATACACACCAAGGTTGCAAACAGGTTCTGTTCAACAGTCATAGACACCGAATTTCAAAACCGGTTCAGCTCAACAGTCATAAACTCCGCGCTTCAAAACACGTTCAACATTCATACACACCGAGCTTCAGAACGCGTTCAACATTCATACACACGGAGCTTCAAAACTGGTTCAACAGTTATACACACCGAGCTTCAAAACGGGTTCAACAGTCATACACATCGTGCTTCAAAACAGGTTCTGCTCAACAGTCATACACACGGAGATTCAAAACTGGTTCAATAGTCATACACACCGAGCTTCAAAACAGGTTCAACAGTCATACACACGGAGCCTCAAAACGGGCTCAACAGTCATACACACCGAGCATCAAAACGGGTTCAACAGTCATAAACACCGAGTTTCAAAACAGGCTCAACAGTCATAAACACCGAGTTTCAAAACAGGTTCAACAGTCATACACACAGAGCCTCAAAACGGGCTCAACAGTCATACACACCGAGCATCAAAACGGGTTCAACGGACCTGCACACCGAGCTTCAAAACGGGTTTAACAGTCAGACGCACCCAGCTTCAAAACGGGTTCTACTCAACAGTCATACAAACTCATCTTCAAAACAGGTTCTGTTTGACAGTCATACATACTGAACTTCAAAACAGGTTCAATTGTCATGCACACAGAGCTTCAAAATGGGTTCTGTTCAACAGTCATACACACAGAGTTTCAAAATGGGCTCAACAGTCAGACACACAGAACTGAAAAACAGGCTCAAAAGTCATATCCACAGAGCTTCTAATCGGGGTTAACAGTCATACGCACTGAGCTTCAAAACGGGCTCAACAGTCATACACACCGAGCTTCAAAGCCGGTCAACATTTATACACACCGAGTTTCAATACCGGCTCTGCTCAACAGTAATACACACCAAACTTCAAAACGGGTTCTGTTCGACAGTCATACACACCGAGTTTCGAAACTGGTTCAACATTTATACACACCGAGCTTCAAAACGGGTTCAACAGTCATACGCACCAAGCTTCAAAACAGGTTCAACAGTCATACTCATTGAGCCTCAAAACGGGCTCAACAGTCATACACACCGAGCATCAAAATGGGTTCAACCGTCATGCAGACCGAGCTTCAAAGCGGATCAACATTTATACACACCGTGTTTCAATACCGGTTCTGCTCAACAGTAATGCACACCAAACATCAAAACGGGTTCAACATTCATACACACTGAGATTCAAAACTTGTTCAGCAGTTATACGCACCGAGCTTCAAAACAGGTTCAACAGTCATACACATTGAGACTCAAAACGGGCTCAACAGTCATACACACCGAGCTTCAAAGTGGGTCAACATTTATACACACCGAGTTTCAATACTGGTTCTGCTCAATAGTAATACACACCAAATTTCAAAATGGGTTCTGTTCGACAGTCATGCACACCGAGTTTCAAAACAGGTTCGACAGTTATACACACCGAACTTCAAAACGGGTTCAACAGTCATACACATCGAGTTTCAAAACAGGTTCTGCTCAACAGTCATACACACGGAGATTCAAAACTGGTTCAATAGTCATACACACCGAGCTTCAAAACAGGTTTAATAGTCATACACACCGAGCTTCAAAACGGGTTCAACAGTCATACACATCGAGCTTCAAAACAGGTTCTGCTCAACAGTCATACACACGGAGATTCAAAACTGGTTCAATAGTCATATACACCGAGCTTCAAAACAGGTTCAACAGTCATACAACACAGTGCTTCAAAATGGGTTCAACAGTCATACACACCGAGCTTCAAAACAGGCTCAACAGTCATACACACCGAGCATCAAAATGGGTTCAACGGTCATGCAGACCGAGCTTCAAAGCGGGTCAACATTTATACACACCGTGTTTCAATACCGGTTCTGCTCAACAGTAATACACACCAAACTTCAAAACGGGTTCAACAGTCATACACATCGAGCTTCAAAACAGGTTCTGGTCAACAGTCATACACACGGAGATTCAAAACTGGTTCAATAGTCATACACACCGAGCTTCAAAACAGGTTCAACAGTCATACAACACCGAGCTTCAAAATGGGTTCAACAGTCATTCACACCGAGCTTCAAAACAGACTCAGCAGTCATAGACACCGAGCTTCAAAACAGGTTCAAAAGTCATACAATACCGAGCTTCAAAATGGGTTTCAACAGCCATACACACTGAGCTTCAAAACGGGTTCTGTTCGACAGCCATACACACCGAGCTTCAAAACGGGCTCAGCAGTCGTACACACCGAGCTTGAAAACGGCTTGTACCGTCATACACACGGAGCTTCAGAACGGGTTCAACAGTCATACACACTGAGCTTCAAAATCGGTTCAACACTCATAAATACTAAGCTAGAAAACAGGTTCTGCTGAACAGTCATACAGACAGACCTTCAAAACCAGTTCTGCTCAGTCGTCATACACACGGAGCTTCCAAACGGGATCAACAGTTATACAAACCAAGCTTCAAAATGGCTTGTACAGTCATACACACCGACCTTCAAAATCGGGTCAACAGTCATACACACCAAGGTTGCAAACAGGTTCTGTTCAACAGTCATAGACACCGAATTTCAAAACCGGTTCAGCTCAACAGTCAAACATTCCGCGCTTCAAAACACGTTCAACATTCATACACACCGAGCTTCAAAACGCGTTCAACATTCATACACACCGAGCTTCAGAACGCGTTCAACATTCATACACACGGAGCTTCAAAACTGGTTCAACAGCTATACACACCGAGCTCAAAACAGGCTCAACAGTCATAAACACCGAGTTTCAAAACAGGTTCAACAGTCATACACACAGAGCCTCAAAACGGGCTCAACAGTCATACACACTGAGCTGCAAAGCCGGTCAACGTTTATACACACCGAGTTTCAAAACTGGTTCAACATTTATACACACCGAGCTTCAAAACGGGTTCAACAGTCATACACATCAGGCTTCAAAACAGGTTCTGCTCAACAGTCATACACACGGAGATTCAAAACTGGTTCAATAGTCATACACACCGAGCTTCAAAACAGGTTCAACAGTCATACAACACAGAGCTTCAAAATGGGTTCAACGGTCATACACACCGAGCTTCAAAATGCGTTCAACGGTCATGCAGACCGAGCTTCAAAGCGGGTCAACATTTATACACACCGTGTTTCAATACCGGTTCTGCTCAACAGTAATACACACCAAACTTCAAAACGGGTTCAACAGTCATACACATCGAGCTTCAAAACAGGTTCTGGTCAACAGTCATACACACGGAGATTCAAAACTGGTTGAATAGTCATACACACCGAGCTTCAAAACAGGTTCAACAGTCATACAACACCGAGCTTCAAAATGGGTTCAACAGTCATTCACACCGAGCTTCAAAACAGTCTCAGCAGTCATAGACACCGAGCTTCAAAACAGGTTCAAAAGTCATACAACACCAAGCTTCAAAATGGGTTTCAACAGCCATACACACTGAGCTTCAAAACGGGTTCTGTTCGACAGCCATATACACCGAGCTTCAAAACGGGCTCAGCAGTCGTACACACTGAGCTTGAAAACGGCTTATACTGTCAGACACACGGAGCTTCAGAACGGGTTCAACAGTCATACACACTGAGCTTCAAAATCGGTTCAACACTCATAAATTCCAAGCTAGAAAACAGGTTCTGCTGAACAGTTATACAGACAGACCTTCAAAACCAGTTCTGCTCAGTCGTCATACACACGGAGCTTCCAAACGGGATCAACAGTTATACAAACCGAGCTTCAAAATGGCTTGTACAGTCATACACACCGACCTTCAAAATCGGGTCAACAGTCATACACACCAAGGTTGCAAACAGGTTCTGTTCAACAGTCATAGACACCGAATTTCAAAACCGGTTCAGCTCAACAGTCATAAACTCCGCGCTTCAAAACACGTTCAACATTCATACACACCGAGCTTCAGAACGCGTTCAACAGTTATACACACCAAGCTTCAAAACAGGTTCAACAGTTATACACACCGAGCTTCAAAACAGGTTCAACAGTTATACACACTGAGCTTAAAAACGGGTTCAACAGTCATACACATCGTGCTTCAAAACAGGTTCTGCTCAACAGTTATACACACGGAGATTCAAAACTGGTTCAATAGTCATACACACCGAGCTTCAAAACAGGTTCAACAGTCATACACACGGAGCCTCAAAACGGGTTCAACAGTCATACAACACAGATCTTCAAAATGGGTTCAACAGTCATACACACCGAGCTCAAAACAGGCTCAACAGTCATAAACACCGAGTTTCAAAACAGGTTCAACAGTCATACACACAGAGCCTCAAAACGGGCTCAACAGTCATACACACCGAGCATCAAAACGGGTTCAACGGACATGCACACCGAGCTTCAAAACGGGCTCAACAGTCATACACACCGAGCTGCAAAGCCGGTCAACATTTATACACACCGAGTTTCAATACCGGTTATGCTCAACAGTAATACACACCAAACTTCAAAACGGGTTCTGTTCGACAGTCATACACACCGAGTTTCAAAATTGGTTCAACATTTATACACACCGAGCTTCAAAACGGGTTCAACAGTCATACACATCGAGCTTCAAAACAGGTTCAGCTCAACAGTCATACACACGGAGATTCAAAACTGGTTCAATAGTCATACACACCGAGCTTCAAAACAGGTTCAACAGTCATACACACCGAGCTCCAAAACAGGTTCAACAGTCATACACACTGAGCTTCAAAACTTGTTCAACAGTCATACACATTGAGGCTCAAAACGGGCTCAACAGTCATACACACCGAGCATCAAAGTGGGTTCAACGGTCATGCAGACCGAGCGTCAAAACGGGTCAACATTTATACACACCGTGTTTCAATACCAGTTCTGCTCAACAGTAATACACACCAAACTTCAAAACGGGTTCAACAGTCATACACATCGAGCTTCAAAACAGGTTCTGGTCAACAGTCATACACACGGAGATTCAAAACTGGTTGAATAGTCATACACACCGAGCTTCAAAACAGACTCAGCAGTCATAGACACCGAGCTTCAAAACAGGTTCAAAAGTCATACAACACCGAGCTTCAAAATGGGTTTCAACAGCCATACACACTGAGCTTCAAAACGGGTTCTGTTCGACAGCCATACACACCGAGCTTCAAAACGGGCTCAGCAGTCGTACACACCGTGATTGAAAACGGCTTGTACCGTCATACACACGGAGCTTCAGAACGGGTTCAACAGTCATACACACTGAGCTTCAAAATCGGTTCAACACTCATAAATACCAAGCTAGAAAACAGGTTCTGCTGAACAGTCATACAGACAGACCTTCAAAACCGGTTTTGCTCAGTCGTCATGCACACGGAGCTTCCAAATGGGATCAACAGTTATACAAACCGAGCTTCAAAATGGCTTGTACAGTCATACAGACCGACCTTCAAAATCGGGTCAACAGTCATACACACCAAGGTTGCAAACAGGTTCTGTTCAACAGTCATAGACACCGAATTTCAAAACCGGTTCAGCTCAACAGTCATAAACTCCGCGCTTCAAAACACGTTCAACATTCATACACACCGAGCTTCAGAACGCGTTCAACATTCATACACACGGAGCTTCAAAACTGGTTCAACAGTTATACACACCGAGCTTCAAAACGGGTTCAACAGTCATACACATCGTGCTTCAAAACAGGTTCTGCTCAACAGTCATACACACGGAGATTCAAAACTGGTTCAATAGTCATACACACCGAGCTTCAAAACAGGTTCAACAGTCATACACACGGAGCCTCAAAACGGGCTCAACAGTCATACACACCGAGCATCAAAACGGGTTCAACAGTCATAAACACCGAGTTTCAAAACAGGCTCAACAGTCATAAACACCGAGTTTCAAAACAGGTTCAACAGTCATACACACAGAGCCTCAAAACGGGCTCAACAGTCATACACACCGAGCATCAAAACGGGTTCAACGGACCTGCACACCGAGCTTCAAAACGGGTTTAACAGTCAGACGCACCCAGCTTCAAAACGGGTTCTACTCAACAGTCATACAAACTCATCTTCAAAACAGGTTCTGTTTGACAGTCATACATACTGAACTTCAAAACAGGTTCAATTGTCATGCACACAGAGCTTCAAAATGGGTTCTGTTCAACAGTCATACACACAGAGTTTCAAAATGGGCTCAACAGTCAGACACACAGAACTGAAAAACAGGCTCAAAAGTCATATCCACAGAGCTTCTAATCGGGGTTAACAGTCATACGCACTGAGCTTCAAAACGGGCTCAACAGTCATACACACCGAGCTTCAAAGCCGGTCAACATTTATACACACCGAGTTTCAATACCGGCTCTGCTCAACAGTAATACACACCAAACTTCAAAACGGGTTCTGTTCGACAGTCATACACACCGAGTTTCGAAACTGGTTCAACATTTATACACACCGAGCTTCAAAACGGGTTCAACAGTCATACGCACCAAGCTTCAAAACAGGTTCAACAGTCATACTCATTGAGCCTCAAAACGGGCTCAACAGTCATACACACCGAGCATCAAAATGGGTTCAACCGTCATGCAGACCGAGCTTCAAAGCGGATCAACATTTATACACACCGTGTTTCAATACCGGTTCTGCTCAACAGTAATGCACACCAAACATCAAAACGGGTTCAACATTCATACACACTGAGATTCAAAACTTGTTCAGCAGTTATACGCACCGAGCTTCAAAACAGGTTCAACAGTCATACACATTGAGACTCAAAACGGGCTCAACAGTCATACACACCGAGCTTCAAAGTGGGTCAACATTTATACACACCGAGTTTCAATACTGGTTCTGCTCAATAGTAATACACACCAAATTTCAAAATGGGTTCTGTTCGACAGTCATGCACACCGAGTTTCAAAACAGGTTCGACAGTTATACACACCGAACTTCAAAACGGGTTCAACAGTCATACACATCGAGTTTCAAAACAGGTTCTGCTCAACAGTCATACACACGGAGATTCAAAACTGGTTCAATAGTCATACACACCGAGCTTCAAAACAGGTTTAATAGTCATACACACCGAGCTTCAAAACGGGTTCAACAGTCATACACATCGAGCTTCAAAACAGGTTCTGCTCAACAGTCATACACACGGAGATTCAAAACTGGTTCAATAGTCATATACACCGAGCTTCAAAACAGGTTCAACAGTCATACAACACAGTGCTTCAAAATGGGTTCAACAGTCATACACACCGAGCTTCAAAACAGGCTCAACAGTCATACACACCGAGCATCAAAATGGGTTCAACGGTCATGCAGACCGAGCTTCAAAGCGGGTCAACATTTATACACACCGTGTTTCAATACCGGTTCTGCTCAACAGTAATACACACCAAACTTCAAAACGGGTTCAACAGTCATACACATCGAGCTTCAAAACAGGTTCTGGTCAACAGTCATACACACGGAGATTCAAAACTGGTTCAATAGTCATACACACCGAGCTTCAAAACAGGTTCAACAGTCATACAACACCGAGCTTCAAAATGGGTTCAACAGTCATTCACACCGAGCTTCAAAACAGACTCAGCAGTCATAGACACCGAGCTTCAAAACAGGTTCAAAAGTCATACAATACCGAGCTTCAAAATGGGTTTCAACAGCCATACACACTGAGCTTCAAAACGGGTTCTGTTCGACAGCCATACACACCGAGCTTCAAAACGGGCTCAGCAGTCGTACACACCGAGCTTGAAAACGGCTTGTACCGTCATACACACGGAGCTTCAGAACGGGTTCAACAGTCATACACACTGAGCTTCAAAATCGGTTCAACACTCATAAATACTAAGCTAGAAAACAGGTTCTGCTGAACAGTCATACAGACAGACCTTCAAAACCAGTTCTGCTCAGTCGTCATACACACGGAGCTTCCAAACGGGATCAACAGTTATACAAACCAAGCTTCAAAATGGCTTGTACAGTCATACACACCGACCTTCAAAATCGGGTCAACAGTCATACACACCAAGGTTGCAAACAGGTTCTGTTCAACAGTCATAGACACCGAATTTCAAAACCGGTTCAGCTCAACAGTCAAACATTCCGCGCTTCAAAACACGTTCAACATTCATACACACCGAGCTTCAAAACGCGTTCAACATTCATACACACCGAGCTTCAGAACGCGTTCAACATTCATACACACGGAGCTTCAAAACTGGTTCAACAGCTATACACACCGAGCTCAAAACAGGCTCAACAGTCATAAACACCGAGTTTCAAAACAGGTTCAACAGTCATACACACAGAGCCTCAAAACGGGCTCAACAGTCATACACACTGAGCTGCAAAGCCGGTCAACGTTTATACACACCGAGTTTCAATACCGGTTCTGCTCAACAGTAATACACACCAAACTTCAAAACGGGTTCTGTTCGACAGTCATACACACCGAGTTTCAAAACTGGTTCAACATTTATACACACGGAGCTTTAAAAGGGGTTCAACAGTCATACACATCGAGCTTCAAAACAGGTTCTGCTCAACAGTCATACACATGGAGATTCAAAACTGGTTCAATAGTCATACACACCGAGCTTCAAAACAGGTTCAACAGTCATACACACCGAGCTTCAAAACAGGTTCAACAGTCATACAACACAGAGCTTCAAAATGGGTTCAACAGTCACACACACCGAGCTTCAAAGCAGGTTCAACAGTCATACACACCGAGCATCAAGACGGGTTCAACGGTCATGCATACCGAGCTTCAAAATGGGCTCAACAGTCATACGCACCCAGCTTCAAAACGGGTTCTACTCAACAGTCATACACACTGATCTTCAAAACAGGTTCTGTTCGAAAATTATACATACTGAACTTCAAAACGGGTTCAATTGTCATGCACACAGAGCTTCAAAATGGGCTCAACAGTCAGGCACACAGAGCTGAAAAACGGGCTCAAAAGTCATATCCACCGAGCTTCTAAATGGGGTTAACAGTCATACGCACCAAGCTTCAAAACGACCTCAACTGTCTACACACTGAGCTTCAAAACGGGCTCAACAGTCATACACACCGAGCTTCAAAGCGATTCAAGATTTGTACACACCGAGTTTCAATACTGGTTCTGCTCAACAGCAATACACACCAAACTTCAAAATGGGTTCTGTTCGACAGTCATACACACCGAGTTTCAAAACTGGTTCAACATATTATACGCTCCGAGTTTCAAAACAGGTTCAACAGTCATACACACAGAGCCTGAAAACGGGCTCAACAGTCATACACACCGAGCATCAAAACGGGTTCAACGGACATGCACACCGAGCTTCAAAACGGGCTCAACAGTCATACGCACCCAGCTTCAAAACGGGTTCTACTCAACAGTCATACACACTGATATTCAAAACAGGTTCTGTTTGACAGTCATACATACTGAACTTCAAAACAGGTTCAATTGTCATGCACACAGAGCTTCAAAATGGATTCTGTTCAACAGTCATACGCACTGAGCTTCAAAATGGGCTCAACAGTCATGCACACCGAGCTTCAAAGCAGGTCAACATTTATACACACCGAGTTTCAATACCGGTTTTGCTCAACAGTAATACACACCAAACTTCAAAACAGGTTCTGTTCGACAGTCATACACACCGAGTTTCAAAACTGGTTCAACAGTTATACACACCGAGCTTCAAAACGGGTTCAACAGTCATAAACATCGAGCTTCAAAACAGGTTCTGGTCAACAGTCATACACACGGAGATTCAAAACTGGCTGAACAGTCATACACACCGAGCTTCAAAAGAGGTTCAACAGTCATACACACCGAGCTCAAAACAGGTTCAACAGTCATACAACACCGAGCTTCAAAATGGGTTCAACAGTCATTCACACCGAGCTTCAAAACAGACTCAGCAGTCATAGACACCGAGCTTCAAAACAAGTTCAAAAGTCATACAACACCGAGCTTCAAAATGGGTTTCAACAGTCATACACACTGAGATTCAAAACTTGTTCAGCAGTTATACGCACCGAGCTTCAAAACAGGTTCAACAGTCATACACATTGAGCCTCAAAACGGGCTCAACAGTCATACACACCGAGCTTCAAAGTGGGTCAACATTTATACACACCGAGTTTCAATACTGGTTCTGCTCAATAGTAATACACACCAAACTTCAAAATGGGTTCTTTTCGACAGTCATGCACACCGAGTTTCAAAACTGGTTCGACAGTTATACACACCGAACTTCAAAACGGGTTCAACAGTCATACACATCGAGTTTCAAAACAGGTTCTGCTCAACAGTCATACACACGGAGATTCAAAACTGGTTCAATAGTCATACACACAGAGCTTCAAAACAGGTTTAATAGTCATACACACCGAGCTTCAAAACGGGTTCAACAGTCATACACATCGAGCTTCAAAACAGGTTCTGCTCAACAGTCATACACACGGAGATTCAAAACTGGTTCAATAGTCATACACACCGAGCTTCAAAACAGGTTCAACAGTCATACAACACAGTGCTTCAAAATGGGTTCAACAGTCATACACACCGAGCTTCAAAACAGGCTCAACAGTCATACACACCGAGCATCAAAATGGGTTCAACGGTCATGCAGACCGAGCTTCAAAGCGGGTCAACATTTATACACACCGTGTTTCAATACCGGTTCTGCTCAACAGTAATGCACACCATACTTCAAAACGGGTTCAACAGTCATACACATCGAGCTTCAAAACAGGTTCTGCTCAACAGTCATACACACGGAGATTCAAAACTGGTTGAATAGTCATACACACCGAGCTTCAAAACAGGTTCAACAGTCATACAACACCGAGCTTCAAAATGGGTTCAACAGTCATTCACACCGAGCTTCAAAACAGACTCAGCAGTCATAGACACCGAGCTTCAAAACAGGTTCAAAAGTCATACAACACCGAGCTTCAAAATGGGTTTCAACAGCCATACACACTGAGTTTCAAAACGGGTTCTGTTCGACAGCCATACACACCGAGCTTCAAAACGGGCTCAGCAGTCGTACACACCGAGCTTGAAAACGGCTTGTACTGTCATACACACGGAGCTTCAGAACGGGTTCAACAGTCATACACACTGAGCTTCAAAATCGGTTCAACACTCATAAATACTAAGCTAGAAAACAGGTTCTGCTGATCAGTCATACAGACAGACCTTCAAAACCAGTTCTGCTCAGTCGTCATACACACGGAGCTTCCAAACGGGATCAACAGTTATACAAACCAAGCTTCAAAATGGCTTGTACAGTCATACACACCGACCTTCAAAATCGGGTCAACAGTCATACACACCAAGGTTACAAACAGGTTCTGTTCAACAGTCATAGAAACCGAATTTCAAAACCGGTTCAGCTCAACAGTCAAACACTCCGCGCTTCAAAACACGTTCAACATTCATACACACCGAGCTTCAGAACGCGTTCAACATTGATACACACGGAGCTTCAAAACTGGTTCAACAGTTATACACACCGAGCTTCAAAACGGGTTCAACAGTCATACACATCGTGCTTCAAAACAGGTTCTGCTCAACAGTTATACACACCGAGCTTCAAAACAGGTTGAACAGTCATAAACACCGAGTTTCAAAACATGTTCAACAGTCATACACACAGACCCTCAAAACGGGCTCAACAGTCATACACACTGAGCTGCAAAGCCGGTCAACATTTATACACACCGAGTTTCAATAGCGGTTCTGCTAAACAGTAATACACACCAAACTTCAAAACGGGTTCTGTTCGACAGTCATACACACCGAGTTTCAAAACTGGTTCAACATTTATACACACGGAGCTTCAAAACGGGTTCAACAGTCATACACATCGAGCTTCAAAACAGGTTCAACAGTCAAACACACCGAGCTTCAAAACAGGTTCAACAGTCATACAACACAGAGCTTCAAAATGGTTTCAACAGTCACACACACCGAGCTTCAAAACAGGTTCAACAGTCATACACATTGAGCCTCAAAACGGGCTCAACAGTCATACACACCGAGCATCAAAATGGGTTCAACGGTCATACACACCGAGCTTCAAAGCGGGTCAACATTTATACACACCGAGTTTCAATGCCGGTTCTGCTCAACAGTCATACACACCAAACTTCAAAATGGGTTCAACAGTCATACACACGGAGATTCAAAACTTGTTCAGCAGTTATACGCACCGAGCTTCAAAATAGGTTCAACAGTCATACACATTGAGCCTCAAAACGGGCTCAACAGTCATACACACCGAGCTTCAAAGCGGGTCAACATTTATACACACCGAGTTTCAATACTGGTTCTGCTCAACAGTAATACACACCAAACTTCAAAATGGGTTCTGTTCGACAGTCATGCACACCGAGTTTCAAAACTGGTTTGACAGTTATACACACCGAACTTCAAAACGGGTTCAACAGTCATACACATCGAGTTTCAAAACAGGTTCTGCTCAACAGTCATACACACGGAGATTCAAAACTGGTTCAATAGTCATACACACCGAGCTTCAAAACAAGTTCAATAGTCATACACACCGAGCATCAAGACGGGTTCAACGGTCATGCACACCGAGCTTCAAAATGGGCTCAACAGTCATACGCACCCAGCTTCAAAACGGGTTCTACTCAACAGTCATACACACTGATCTTCAAAACAGGTTCTGTTCGAAAATCATACCATACTGAACTTCAAAACGGGTTCAATTGTCATGCACACAGAGCTTCAAAATGGGCTCAACAGTCAGACACACAGAGCTGAAAAACGGGCTCAAAAGTCATATCCACCGAGCTTCTAAATGGGGTTAACAGTCATACGCACCAAGCTTCAAAACGACCTCAACTGTCTACACACTGAGCTTCAAAACGGGCTCAACATTCATACACACCGAGCATCAAAACGGGTTCAACGGACATGCACACCGAGCTTCAAAACGGGCTCAACAGTCATACGCACCCAGCTTCAAAACGGGTTCTACTCAACAGTCATACACACTGATCTTCAAAACAGGTTCTGTTTGACAGTCATACATACTGAACTTCAAAACGGGTTCAATTGTCATGCACACAGAGCTTCAAAATAGGTTCTGTTCAACAGTCATACACACAGAGCTTCAAAATGGGCTCAACAGTCAGACACACAGAGCTGAAAAACAGGCTCAAAAGTCATATCCACCGAATTTCGAAACGGGGTTAACAGTCATACACACTGAGCTTCAAAACGGGCTCAACAGTCATACACACCGAGCTTCAAAGCGGGTCAACGTTTATACACACCGAGTTTCAGTACCGGTTCTGCTCAACAGTCATACACACCAAACTTCAAAATGGGTTCTGTTCGACAGTTATACACACCAAGCTTCAAAACGGGTTCAACAGTCATACACATCGAGCTTCAAAACAGGTTCTGCTCAACAGTCATACACACGGAGATTCAAAACTGGTTCAATAGTCATACACATCGAACTTCAAAACAGGTTCAACAGTCATACAACACCGAGCTTCAAAATGGGTTCAACAGTCATACACACTGATCTTCAAAACAGGTTCAGTTTGACAGTCATACATACTGAACTTCAAAACGGGTTCAATTGTCATGCACACTGAGCTTCATAATGGGTTCTGTTCAACAGTCATACACACAGAGCTTCAAAATGGGTTCAACAGTCAGACACACAGAGCTGAAAAACGGGTTCAAAAGTCATATCCACCGAGCTTCTAAACGGGGTTAACAGTCATACGCACCGAGATTCAAAACGAGCTCAAATGTCATACACACTGAGCTTCAAAACCGGATCAACAGTCATAGCCACCGAGCTTTAAAGCAGGTCAAGATTTATACACATAGAGTTTCAATACCAGTTCTGCCTAATAGTAATACACACCAAACTTCAAAATGGGTTCTGTTCGACAGTCATACACACCAAGTTTCAAAACTGGTTCAACAGTCATACACATCGAGCTTCAAAACAGGTTCTGCTCAATAGTCATACACACGGAGATTCAAAACTGGTTCAATAGTCATACACACCGAGCTTCAAAACAGGATCAACAGTCATACAACACCGAGCTTCAAAATGGGTTAAACAGTCATTCACACCGAGCTTCAAAACAGACTCAGCAGTCATAGACACCGAGCTTCAAAACAGGTTCAAAAGTCATACAACACCGAGCTTCAAAATGGGTTTCAACAGCCATACACACTGAGCTTCAAAACGGGTTCTGTTCGACAGCCATACACACCGAGCTTCAATACGGCTTATACCGTCATACACACGGAGCTTCAGAAGGGTTTCAACACTCATAAATACTAAGCTAGAAAACAGGTTCTACTGAACAGTCATACAGACAGACATTCAAAACCAGTTCTGCTCAGTCGTCATACACACGGAGCTTCCAAACGGGATCAACAGTTATACAAACCAAGCTTCAAAATGGCTTGTACAGTCATACACACCGACCTTCAAAATCGGGTCAACAGTCATACACACCAAGGTTGCAAACAGGTTCTGTTCAACAGTCATAGACACCGAATTTCAAAACCGGTTCAGCTCAACAGTCAAACACTCCGCGCTTCAAAACACGTTCAACATTCATACACACTGAGCTTCAGAACGCGTTCAACATTCATACACACGGAGCTTCAAAACTGGTTCAACAGTTATACACACCGAGCTTCAAAACGGGTTCAACAGTCATACACATCGTGCTTCAAAACAGGTTCTGCTCAACAGTCATACACACGGAGATTCAAAACTGGTTCAATAGTCATACACACGGAGCCTCAAAACGGGCTCAACAGTCATACACACCGAGCTCAAAACAGGCTCAACAGTCATAAACACCGAGTTTCAAAACAGGTTCAACAGTCATACACACAGAGCCTCAAAACGGGCTCAACAGTCATACACACTGAGCTGCAAAGCCGGAAAACATTTATACACACCGAGTTTCAATACCGGTTCTGCTCAACAGTAATACACACCAAACTTCAAAACGGGTTCTGTTCAACAGTCATACACACCGAGTTTCAAAACTGGTTCAACATTTATACACACGGAGCTTCAAAACGGGTTCAACAGTCATACACATCGAGCTTCAAAACAGGTTCTGCTCAACAGTCATACACACTGAGCTTCAAAACTTGTTCAACAGTTATACAACACAGAGCTTCAAAATGGGTTCAACAGTCACACACACCGAGCTTCAAAACAGGTTCAACAGTCATACACATTGAGCCTCAAAACGGGCTCAACAGTCATACACACCGAGCATCAAAATGGGTTCAACGGTCATACACACCGAGCTTCAAAGCGGGTCAACATTTATACACACCGAGTTTCAATGCCGGTTCTGCTCAACAGTCATACACACCAAACTTCAAAATGGGTTCAACAGTCATACACACGGAGATTCAAAACTTGTTCAGCAGTTATACGCACTCAGCTTCAAAATAGGTTCAACAGTCATACACATTGAGCCTCAATACGGGCTCAACAGTCATACACACCGAGCTTCAAAGCGGGTCAACATTTATACACACTGAGTTTCAATACTGGTTCTGCTCAACAGTAATACACACCAAACTTCAAAATGGGTTCTGTTCGACAGTCATGCACACCGAGTTTCAAAACTGGTTTGACAGTTATACACACCGAACTTCAAAACGGGTTCAATAGTCATACACACCGAGCTTCAAAACAAGTTCAATAGTCATACACACCGAGCATCAAGACGGGTTCAACGGTCATGCACACCGAGCTTCAAAATGGGCTCAACAGTCATACGCACCCAGCTTCAAAACGGGTTCTACTCAACAGTCATACACACTGATCTTCAAAACAGGTTCTGTTCGAAAATCATACATACTGAACTTCAAAACGGGTTCAATTGTCATGCACACAGAGCTTCAAAATGGGCTCAACAGTCAGAGACACAGAGCTGAAAAACGGGCTCAAAAGTCATATCCACCGAGCTTCTAAATGGGGTTAACAGTCATACGCACCAAGCCTCAAAACGACCTCAACTGTCTACACACTGAGCTTCAAAACGGGCTCAACAGTCATACACACCGAGCTTCAAAGCGGGTCAACATTTGTACACACCGAGTTCCAATACTGGTTCTGCTCAACAGCAATACACACCAAACTTCAAAATGGGTTCTGTTCGACAGTCATACACACCGAGTTTCAAAACTGGTTCAACATATTATACGCACCGAGTTTCAAAACAGGTTCAACAGTCATACACACAGAGCCTGAAAACGGGCTCAACAGTCATACACACCGAGCATCAAAACGGGTTCAACGGACATGCACACCGAGCTTCAAAACGGGCTCAACAGTCATACGCACCCAGCTTCAAAACGGGTTCTACTCAACAGACATACACACTGATCTTCAAAACAGGTTCTGTTTGACAGTCATACATACTGAACTTCAAAACAGGTTCAATTGTCATGCACACAGAGCTTCAAAATGGGTTCTGTTCAACAGTCATACGCACTGAGCTTCAAAATGGGCTCAACAGTCATGCACACCGAGCTTCAAAGCAGGTCAACATTTATACACACCGAGTTTCAATACCGGTTTTGCTCAACAGTAATACACACCAAACTTCAAAACAGGTTCTGTTCGACAGTCATACACACCGAGTTTCAAAACTGGTTCAACAGTTATACACCCCGAGCTTCAAAACGGGTTCAATAGTCATACACATCGAGCTTCAAAACAGCTTCTGGTCAACAGTCATACACACGGAGATTCAAACCTGGCTGAATAGTCATACACACCGAGCTTCAAAACAGGTTCAACAGTCATACAACACCGAGCTTCAAAATGGGTTCAACAGTCATTCACACCGAGCTTCAAAACAGACTCAGCAGTCATAGACACCGAGCTTCAAAACAGGTTCAAAAGTCATACAACACCGAGCTTCAAAATGGGTTTCAACATTCATACACACTGAGCTTGAAAACGGGTTCTGTTCGACAGCCATACACACCGAGCTTCTAAACGGGCTCAGCAGTCGTACACACCGAGCTTGAAAACGGCTTGTACTGTCATACACACGGAGCTGCAGAACGGGTTCAACAGTAATACACACTGAGCTTCAAAATCGGTTCAACACTCATAAATACCAAGCTAGAAAACAGGTTCTGCTGAACAGTCATACATACAGACCTTCAAAACCAGTTTTGCTCAGTCGTCATACACACGGAGCTTCCAAACAGGATCAACAGTTATACAAACCGAGCTTCAAAATGGCTTGTACAGTCATACACACCGACCTTCAAAATCGGGTCAACAGTCATACACACCAAGGTTGCAAACAGGTTCTGTTCATCAGTCATAGACACCGAATTTCAAAAACGGTTCAGCTCAACAGTCATACACTCCGCGCTTCAAAACGCGTTCAACATTCATACACACGGAGCTTCAAAACGCGTTCAACATTCATACACACGGAGCTTCAAAACTGCTTCAACAGTCATACACATTGTGCTTCAAAACAGGTTCTGCTCAACAGTCATACACACGGAGATTCAAAACTGGTTCAATAGTCATACACACAGAACTTCAAAACAGGTTCAACAGTCATACACACGGAGCCTCAAAACGGGCTCAACAGTCATACACACCGAGCATCAAAACGGGTTCAACAGTCATACAGCACAGATCTTCAAAATGGGTTCAACAGTCATACACACCGAGCTCAAAACAGGCTCAACAGTCATACACACCGAGCTTCAAAACAGGTTCAACAGTCATACAACACCGAGCTTCAAAATGGGTTCCACAGTCATACACACTGAGCTTTAAAACGGGTTCTGTTCGACAGTCATACACGCCGAGCTTCAAAATGGGCTCAGCAGACTTACACACCGAGCTTCAAAGCGGCTTGAACCGTCATACACACGGAGCTTCAAAATGGGTTCAACAGTCATACACACGGAGCTTTAAAATCGGTTCAACACTCATAAATACCAAGCTAGGAAACAGGTTCTGCTGAACACTCATACACACAGAGCTTCAAAACCGGTTCTGCTCAGTCGTCATACACACGGAGCTTCCAAACGGGATCAACAGTTATACAAACCGAACTTCAAAATGGCTTGTACAGTCATACACACCGACCTTCAAAATCAGGTCAACAGTCATACACACCAAGGTTGCAAACAGGTTCTGTTCAACAGTCATAGACACCGAATTTCAAAACCGGTTCAGCTCAACAGTCATACACTCTGCGCTTCAAAACGCGTTCAACATTCATACACACCGAGCTTCAAAATGGGTTGAACATTCATAAACACCGAGCTTCAAAACTTGTTCAACAGTTATATGCACCGAGCTTCTAAACAGCTTCAACAGTCATACACACGGAGCCTCAAAACAGGCTCAACAGTCATACGCACCGAGCTTCAAAATTGGCTCCACAGCCATACACACCGAGCTTCAAAGCGGGTCAACATCTATACACACCGAGTTTCAATACTGGTTCTGCTCAACAGTAATACACACCAAACTTCAAAACGGGTTCTGTTCGACAGTCATGCACACCGAGTTTCAAAACTGGTTCGACAGTTATACACACCAAACTTCAAAACGGGTTCAACAGTCATACACATCGAGTTTCAAAACAGGTTCAGCTCAACAGTCATACACACAGAGATTCAAAACTGGTTCAATAGTCATACACACCGAGCTTCAAAACAGGTTCTGCTCAACAGTCATACACACTGAGCTTCAAAACTTGTTCAACAGTTATACAACACAGAGCTTCAAAATGGGTTCAACAGTCACACACACAGAGCATCAAAATGGGTTCAACGGTCATACACACCGAGCTTCAAAGCGGGTCAACATTTATACACACCGAGTTTCAATGCCGGTTCTGCTCAACAGTCATACACACCAAACTTCAAAATGGGTTCAACAGTCATACACACGGAGATTCAAAACTTGTTCAGCAGTTATACGCACTCAGCTTCAAAATAGGTTCAACAGTCATACACATTGAGCCTCAATACGGGCTCAACAGTCATACACACCGAGCTTCAAAGCGGGTCAACATTTATACACACTGAGTTTCAATACTGGTTCTGCTCAACAGTAATACACACCAAACTTCAAAATGGGTTCTGTTCGACAGTCATGCACACCGAGTTTCAAAACTGGTTTGACAGTTATACACACCGAACTTCAAAACGGGTTCAATAGTCATACACACAGAGCTTCAAAACAAGTTCAATAGTCATACACACCGAGCATCAAGACGGGTTCAACGGTCATGCACACCGAGCTTCAAAATGGGCTCAACAGTCATACGCACCCAGCTTCAAAACGGGTTCTACTCAACAGTCATACACACTGATCTTCAAAACAGGTTCTGTTCGAAAATCATACATACTGAACTTCAAAACGGGTTCAATTGTCATGCACACAGAGCTTCAAAATGGGCTCAACAGTCAGAGACACAGAGCTGAAAAACGGGCTCAAAAGTCATATCCACCGAGCTTCTAAATGGGGTTAACAGTCATACGCACCAAGCCTCAAAACGACCTCAACTGTCTACACACTGAGCTTCAAAACGGGCTCAACAGTCATACACACCGAGCTTCAAAGCGGGTCAACATTTGTACACACCGAGTTCCAATACTGGTTCTGCTCAACAGCAATACACACCAAACTTCAAAATGGGTTCTGTTCGACAGTCATACACACCGAGTTTCAAAACTGGTTCAACATATTATACGCACCGAGTTTCAAAACAGGTTCAACAGTCATACACACAGAGCCTGAAAACGGGCTCAACAGTCATACACACCGAGCATCAAAACGGGTTCAACGGACATGCACACCGAGCTTCAAAACGGGCTCAACAGTCATACGCACCCAGCTTCAAAACGGGTTCTACTCAACAGACATACACACTGATCTTCAAAACAGGTTCTGTTTGACAGTCATACATACTGAACTTCAAAACAGGTTCAATTGTCATGCACACAGAGCTTCAAAATGGGTTCTGTTCAACAGTCATACGCACTGAGCTTCAAAATGGGCTCAACAGTCATGCACACCGAGCTTCAAAGCAGGTCAACATTTATACACACCGAGTTTCAATACCGGTTTTGCTCAACAGTAATACACACCAAACTTCAAAACAGGTTCTGTTCGACAGTCATACACACCGAGTTTCAAAACTGGTTCAACAGTTATACACCCCGAGCTTCAAAACGGGTTCAATAGTCATACACATCGAGCTTCAAAACAGCTTCTGGTCAACAGTCATACACACGGAGATTCAAACCTGGCTGAATAGTCATACACACCGAGCTTCAAAACAGGTTCAACAGTCATACAACACCGAGCTTCAAAATGGGTTCAACAGTCATTCACACCGAGCTTCAAAACAGACTCAGCAGTCATAGACACCGAGCTTCAAAACAGGTTCAAAAGTCATACAACACCGAGCTTCAAAATGGGTTTCAACATTCATACACACTGAGCTTGAAAACGGGTTCTGTTCGACAGCCATACACACCGAGCTTCTAAACGGGCTCAGCAGTCGTACACACCGAGCTTGAAAACGGCTTGTACTGTCATACACACGGAGCTGCAGAACGGGTTCAACAGTAATACACACTGAGCTTCAAAATCGGTTCAACACTCATAAATACCAAGCTAGAAAACAGGTTCTGCTGAACAGTCATACATACAGACCTTCAAAACCAGTTTTGCTCAGTCGTCATACACACGGAGCTTCCAAACAGGATCAACAGTTATACAAACCGAGCTTCAAAATGGCTTGTACAGTCATACACACCGACCTTCAAAATCGGGTCAACAGTCATACACACCAAGGTTGCAAACAGGTTCTGTTCATCAGTCATAGACACCGAATTTCAAAAACGGTTCAGCTCAACAGTCATACACTCCGCGCTTCAAAACGCGTTCAACATTCATACACACGGAGCTTCAAAACGCGTTCAACATTCATACACACGGAGCTTCAAAACTGCTTCAACAGTCATACACATTGTGCTTCAAAACAGGTTCTGCTCAACAGTCATACACACGGAGATTCAAAACTGGTTCAATAGTCATACACACAGAACTTCAAAACAGGTTCAACAGTCATACACACGGAGCCTCAAAACGGGCTCAACAGTCATACACACCGAGCATCAAAACGGGTTCAACAGTCATACAGCACAGATCTTCAAAATGGGTTCAACAGTCATACACACCGAGCTCAAAACAGGCTCAACAGTCATACACACCGAGCTTCAAAACAGGTTCAACAGTCATACAACACCGAGCTTCAAAATGGGTTCCACAGTCATACACACTGAGCTTTAAAACGGGTTCTGTTCGACAGTCATACACGCCGAGCTTCAAAATGGGCTCAGCAGACTTACACACCGAGCTTCAAAGCGGCTTGAACCGTCATACACACGGAGCTTCAAAATGGGTTCAACAGTCATACACACGGAGCTTTAAAATCGGTTCAACACTCATAAATACCAAGCTAGGAAACAGGTTCTGCTGAACACTCATACACACAGAGCTTCAAAACCGGTTCTGCTCAGTCGTCATACACACGGAGCTTCCAAACGGGATCAACAGTTATACAAACCGAACTTCAAAATGGCTTGTACAGTCATACACACCGACCTTCAAAATCAGGTCAACAGTCATACACACCAAGGTTGCAAACAGGTTCTGTTCAACAGTCATAGACACCGAATTTCAAAACCGGTTCAGCTCAACAGTCATACACTCTGCGCTTCAAAACGCGTTCAACATTCATACACACCGAGCTTCAAAATGGGTTGAACATTCATAAACACCGAGCTTCAAAACTTGTTCAACAGTTATATGCACCGAGCTTCTAAACAGCTTCAACAGTCATACACACGGAGCCTCAAAACAGGCTCAACAGTCATACGCACCGAGCTTCAAAATTGGCTCCACAGCCATACACACCGAGCTTCAAAGCGGGTCAACATCTATACACACCGAGTTTCAATACTGGTTCTGCTCAACAGTAATACACACCAAACTTCAAAACGGGTTCTGTTCGACAGTCATGCACACCGAGTTTCAAAACTGGTTCGACAGTTATACACACCAAACTTCAAAACGGGTTCAACAGTCATACACATCGAGTTTCAAAACAGGTTCAGCTCAACAGTCATACACACAGAGATTCAAAACTGGTTCAATAGTCATACACACCGAGCTTCAAAACAGGTTCTGCTCAACAGTCATACACACTGAGCTTCAAAACTTGTTCAACAGTTATACAACACAGAGCTTCAAAATGGGTTCAACAGTCACACACACAGAGCATCAAAATGGGTTCAACGGTCATACACACCGAGCTTCAAAGCGGGTCAACATTTATACACACCGAGTTTCAATGCCGGTTCTGCTCAACAGTCATACACACCAAACTTCAAAATGGGTTCAACAGTCATACACACGGAGATTCAAAACTTGTTCAGCAGTTATACGCACTCAGCTTCAAAATAGGTTCAACAGTCATACACATTGAGCCTCAATACGGGCTCAACAGTCATACACACCGAGCTTCAAAGCGGGTCAACATTTATACACACTGAGTTTCAATACTGGTTCTGCTCAACAGTAATACACACCAAACTTCAAAATGGGTTCTGTTCGACAGTCATGCACACCGAGTTTCAAAACTGGTTTGACAGTTATACACACCGAACTTCAAAACGGGTTCAATAGTCATACACACCGAGCTTCAAAACAAGTTCAATAGTCATACACACCGAGCATCAAGACGGGTTCAACGGTCATGCACACCGAGCTTCAAAATGGGCTCAACAGTCATACGCACCCAGCTTCAAAACGGGTTCTACTCAACAGTCATACACACTGATCTTCAAAACAGGTTCTGTTCGAAAATCATACATACTGAACTTCAAAACGGGTTCAATTGTCATGCACACAGAGCTTCAAAATGGGCTCAACAGTCAGAGACACAGAGCTGAAAAACGGGCTCAAAAGTCATATCCACCGAGCTTCTAAATGGGGTTAACAGTCATACGCACCAAGCCTCAAAACGACCTCAACTGTCTACACACTGAGCTTCAAAACGGGCTCAACAGTCATACACACCGAGCTTCAAAGCGGGTCAACATTTGTACACACCGAGTTTCAATACTGGTTCTGCTCAACAGCAATACACACCAAACTTCAAAATGGGTTCTGTTCGACAGTCATACACACCGAGTTTCAAAACTGGTTCAACATATTATACGCACCGAGTTTCAAAACAGGTTCAACAGTCATACACACAGAGCCTGAAAACGGGCTCAACAGTCATACACACCGAGCATCAAAACGGGTTCAACGGACATGCACACCGAGCTTCAAAACGGGCTCAACAGTCATACGCACCCAGCTTCAAAACGGGTTCTACTCAACAGACATACACACTGATCTTCAAAACAGGTTCTGTTTGACAGTCATACATACTGAACTTCAAAACAGGTTCAATTGTCATGCACACAGAGCTTCAAAATGGGTTCTGTTCAACAGTCATACGCACTGAGCTTCAAAATGGGCTCAACAGTCATGCACACCGAGCTTCAAAGCAGGTCAACATTTATACACACCGAATTTCAATACCGGTTTTGCTCAACAGTAATACACACCAAACTTCAAAACAGGTTCTGTTCGACAGTCATACACACCGAGTTTCAAAACTGGTTCAACAGTTATACACCCCGAGCTTCAAAACGGGTTCAATAGTCATACACATCGAGCTTCAAAACAGCTTCTGGTCAACAGTCATACACACGGAGATTCAAACCTGGCTGAATAGTCATACACACCGAGCTTCAAAACAGGTTCAACAGTCATACAACACCGAGCTTCAAAATGGGTTCAACAGTCATTCACACCGAGCTTCAAAACAGACTCAGCAGTCATAGACACCGAGCTTCAAAACAGGTTCAAAAGTCATACAACACCGAGCTTCAAAATGGGTTTCAACATTCATACACACTGAGCTTGAAAACGGGTTCTGTTCGACAGCCATACACACCGAGCTTCTAAACGGGCTCAGCAGTCGTACACACCGAGCTTGAAAACGGCTTGTACTGTCATACACACGGAGCTGCAGAACGGGTTCAACAGTAATACACACTGAGCTTCAAAATCGGTTCAACACTCATAAATACCAAGCTAGAAAACAGGTTCTGCTGAACAGTCATACATACAGACCTTCAAAACCAGTTTTGCTCAGTCGTCATACACACGGAGCTTCCAAACAGGATCAACAGTTATACAAACCGAGCTTCAAAATGGCTTGTACAGTCATACACACCGACCTTCAAAATCGGGTCAACAGTCATACACACCAAGGTTGCAAACAGGTTCTGTTCATCAGTCATAGACACCGAATTTCAAAAACGGTTCAGCTCAACAGTCATACACTCCGCGCTTCAAAACGCGTTCAACATTCATACACACGGAGCTTCAAAACGCGTTCAACATTCATACACACGGAGCTTCAAAACTGCTTCAACAGTCATACACATTGTGCTTCAAAACAGGTTCTGCTCAACAGTCATACACACGGAGATTCAAAACTGGTTCAATAGTCATACACACAGAACTTCAAAACAGGTTCAACAGTCATACACACGGAGCCTCAAAACGGGCTCAACAGTCATACACACCGAGCATCAAAACGGGTTCAACAGTCATACAGCACAGATCTTCAAAATGGGTTCAACAGTCATACACACCGAGCTCAAAACAGGCTCAACAGTCATACACACCGAGCTTCAAAACAGGTTCAACAGTCATACAACACCGAGCTTCAAAATGGGTTCCACAGTCATACACACTGAGCTTTAAAACGGGTTCTGTTCGACAGTCATACACGCCGAGCTTCAAAATGGGCTCAGCAGACTTACACACCGAGCTTCAAAGCGGCTTGTACCGTCATACACACGGAGCTTCAAAATGGGTTCAACAGTCATACACACGGAGCTTTAAAATCGGTTCAACACTCATAAATACCAAGCTAGGAAACAGGTTCTGCTGAACACTCATACACACAGAGCTTCAAAACCGGTTCTGCTCAGTCGTCATACACACGGAGCTTCCAAACGGGATCAACAGTTATACAAACCGAACTTCAAAATGGCTTGTACAGTCATACACACCGACCTTCAAAATCAGGTCAACAGTCATACACACCAAGGTTGCAAACAGGTTCTGTTCAACAGTCATAGACACCGAATTTCAAAACCGGTTCAGCTCAACAGTCATACACTCTGCGCTTCAAAACGCGTTCAACATTCATACACACCGAGCTTCAAAATGGGTTGAACATTCATAAACACCGAGCTTCAAAACTTGTTCAACAGTTATATGCACCGAGCTTCTAAACAGCTTCAACAGTCATACACACGGAGCCTCAAAACAGGCTCAACAGTCATACGCACCGAGCTTCAAAATTGGCTCCACAGCCATACACACCGAGCTTCAAAGCGGGTCAACATCTATACACACCGAGTTTCAATACTGGTTCTGCTCAACAGTAATACACACCAAACTTCAAAACGGGTTCTGTTCGACAGTCATGCACACCGAGTTTCAAAACTGGTTCGACAGTTATACACACCAAACTTCAAAACGGGTTCAACAGTCATACACATCGAGTTTCAAAACAGGTTCAGCTCAACAGTCATACACACAGAGATTCAAAACTGGTTCAATAGTCATACACACCGAGCTTCAAAACAGGTTCAACAGTCATACGCACCGAGCTTCAAAACGGGTTCTAATCAACAGTCATACACACTGATCTTCAAAACAGGTTCTGTTTGAAAATCATACATACTGAACTTCAAAATGGGTTCAATTGTCATGCACACAGAGCTTCAAAATGGGCTTAACAGTCAGACACACAGACCAGAAAAACAGGCTCAAAAGTCATATCCACCGAGCTTCTAATCGGGGTTAACAGTCATACGCACTGAGCTTCAAAACGGGCTCAACAGTCATGCACACCGAGCTTCAAAGCCGGTCAACATTTATACACACCGAGTTTCAATACCGGTTCGGCTCAAAAGTAATACACACCAAACTTCAAAACGGGTTCTGTTCGACAGTCATACACACCGAGTTTCAAAACTGGTTCAACAGTCATACACACCGAGCTTCAAAACAGGTTCTGCTCAACAGTCATACACACGGAGATTCAAAACTGGTTCAATAGTCATACAACACAGAGCTTCAAAACAGGCTCAACAGTCATACACACTGAGCTTCAAAACTTGTTCAACAGTCATACACATTGAGCCTCAAAACGGGCTCAACAGTCATACACACCGAGCATCAAAATGGGTTCAACGGTCATGCAGACCGAGCTTCAAAGTGGGTCAACATTTATACACACCGTGTTTCAATACCGGTTCTGCTCAACAGTAATACACACCAAACTTCAAAACGGGTTCAACAGTCATACACACCGAGCTTCAAAACAGGTTCAACAGTCATACAACACTGAGCTTCAAAATGGGTTCAACAGTTATACACACCGAGCTTCAAAATGGGTTTCAACAGCCATACGCACTGAGCTTCAAAACGGGTTCTGTTCAACAGCCATACACACCGAGCTTCAAAACGGGCTCAGCAGTCGTACACACTGAGCTTGAAAACGGCTTGTACCGTCATACACACAGAGCTTCAGAACGGGTTCAACAGTCATACACACCGACCTTCAAAATCGGGTCAACAGTTATACACACCAAGGTTGCAAACAGGTTCTGTTCAACAGTCATAGACACCGAATTTCAAAAACGGTTCAGCTCAACAGTCATAAACTGCGCGCTTCAAAACGCGTTCAACATTCATACACACCGAGCTTCAAAACGCATTCAACATTCATACACACGGAGCTTCAAAACTGGTTCAACAGTCATACAACACAGATCTTCAAAATGGGTTCAACAGTCATACACACCGAACTCAAAACAAGCTCAACAGTCATAAACACCGAGCTTCAAAACAGGTTGAACACTCATACAACACCGAGCTTCAAAACGGCTTCAACAGTCATACACATAGAGTTTCAAAATTGGTTCAACACTCATAAATACCAAGCTAGAAAACAGGTTCTGCTGAACACTCATACACACAGAGCTTCAAAACCGGTTCTGCTCAGTCGTCATACACACGGAGCTTCCAAACGGGATCAACAGTTATACAAACCGAACTTCAAAATGGCTTGTACAGTCATACACACCGAGCTTCAAAATCGGGTCAACAGTCATACACACCAAGGTTGCAAACAGGTTCTGTTCAACAGTCATAGACACCGAATTTCAAAACCGGTTCAGCTCAACAGTCATACACTCCGTGCTTCAAAATGCGTTCAACATTCATACACACTGAGCTTCAAAACTTGTTCAACAGTTATACGCACCGAGCTTCAAAACAGGTTCAACAGTCATACAGACAGAGCCTCAAAACGGGCTCAACAGTCATACACACCGAGCATCAAGACGGGTTCAACGGTCATGCACACCGAGCTTCAAAACGGGCTCAACAGTCATACGCACCCAGCTTCAAAACGGGTTCTACTCAACAGTCATACACACTGATCTTCAAAACAGGTTCTGTTCGCCAGTCATACATACTGAACTTCAAAACGGGTTCAATTGTCATGCACACAGAGCTTCAAAATGGGTTCTGTTCAACAGTCATACTCACAGAGCTTCAAAACGGGCTCAACAGTCATACACAACGAGCATCAAAACGGGTTCAACAGTCATACAACACAGATCTTCAAAATGGGTTCAACAGTCATACACACCGAGCTCAAAACAGGCTCAACAGTCATACACACCGAGCTTCAAAACAGGTTCAACAGTCATACAACACCGAGCTTCAAAATGGGTTCCACAGTCATACACACTGAGCTTTAAAACGGGTTCTGTTCGACAGTCATACACGCCGAGCTTCAAAATGGGCTCAGCAGACTTACACACCGAGCTTCAAAGCGGCTTGTACCGTCATACACACGGAGCTTCAAAATGGGTTCAACAGTCATACACACGGAGCTTTAAAATCGGTTCAACACTCATAAATACCAAGCTAGGAAACAGGTTCTGCTGAACACTCATACACACAGAGCTTCAAAACCGGTTCTGCTCAGTCGTCATACACACGGAGCTTCCAAACGGGATCAACAGTTATACAAACCGTACTTCAAAATGGCTTGTACAGTCATACACACCGACCTTCAAAATCGGGTCAACAGTCATACACACCAAGGTTGCAAACAGGTTCTGTTCAACAGTCATAGACACCGAATTTCAAAACCGGTTCAGCTCAACAGTCATACACTCTGCGCTTCAAAACGCGTTCAACATTCATACACACCGAGCTTCAAAATGGGTTGAACATTCATAAACACCGAGCTTCAAAACTTGTTCAACAGTTATATGCACCGAGCTTCTAAACAGCTTCAACAGTCATACACACGGAGCCTCAAAACAGGCTCAACAGTCATACGCACCGAGCTTCAAAATGGGCTCCACAGCCATACACACCGAGCTTCAAAGCGGGTCAACATCTATACACACCGAGTTTCAATACTGGTTCTGCTCAACAGTAATACACACCAAACTTCAAAACGGGTTCTGTTCGACAGTCATGCACACCGAGTTTCAAAACTGGTTCGACAGTTATACACACCAAACTTCAAAACGGGTTCAACAGTCATACACATCGAGTTTCAAAACAGGTTCAGCTCAACAGTCATACACACAGAGATTCAAAACTGGTTCAATAGTCATACACACCGAGCTTCAAAACAGGTTCAACAGTCATACGCACCGAGCTTCAAAACGGGTTCTAATCAACAGTCATACACACTGATCTTCAAAACAGGTTCTGTTTGAAAATCATACATACTGAACTTCAAAATGGGTTCAATTGTCATGCACACAGAGCTTCAAAATGGGCTTAACAGTCAGACACACAGACCAGAAAAACAGGCTCAAAAGTCATATCCACCGAGCTTCTAATCGGGGTTAACAGTCATACGCACTGAGCTTCAAAACGGGCTCAACAGTCATGCACACCGAGCTTCAAAGCCGGTCAACATTTATACACATCAGTTTCAATACCGGTTCGGCTCAAAAGTAATACACACCAAACTTCAAAACGGGTTCTGTTCGACAGTCATACACACCGAGTTTCAAAACTGGTTCAACAGTCATACACACCGAGCTTCAAAACAGGTTCTGCTCAACAGTCATACACACGGAGATTCAAAACTGGTTCAATAGTCATACAACACAGAGCTTCAAAACAGGCTCAACAGTCATACACACTGAGCTTCAAAACTTGTTCAACAGTCATACACATTGAGCCTCAAAACGGGCTCAACAGTCATACACACCGAGCATCAAAATGGGTTCAACGGTCATGCAGACCGAGCTTCAAAGTGGGTCAACATTTATACACACCGTGTTTCAATACCGGTTCTGCTCAACAGTAATACACACCAAACTTCAAAACGGGTTCAACAGTCATACACACCGAGCTTCAAAACAGGTTCAACAGTCATACAACACTGAGCTTCAAAATGGGTTCAACAGTTATACACACCGAGCTTCAAAATGGGTTTCAACAGCCATACGCACTGAGCTTCAAAACGGGTTCTGTTCAACAGCCATACACACCGAGCTTCAAAACGGGCTCAGCAGTCGTACACACTGAGCTTGAAAACGGCTTGTACCGTCATACACACAGAGCTTCAGAACGGGTTCAACAGTCATACACACCGACCTTCAAAATCGGGTCAACAGTTATACACACCAAGGTTGCAAACAGGTTCTGTTCAAGAGTCATAGACACCGAATTTCAAAAACGGTTCAGCTCAACAGTCATAAACTGCGCGCTTCAAAACGCGTTCAACATTCATACACACCGAGCTTCAAAGCGCATTCAACATTCATACACACGGAGCTTCAAAACTGGTTCAACAGTCATACAACACAGATCTTCAAAATGGGTTCAACAGTCATACACACCGAACTCAAAACAAGCTCAACAGTCATAAACACCGAGCTTCAAAACAGGTTGAACACTCATACAACACCGAGCTTCAAAACGGCTTCAACAGTCATACACATAGAGTTTCAAAATCGGTTCAACACTCATAAATACCAAGCTAGAAAACAGGTTCTGCTGAACACTCATACACACAGAGCTTCAAAACCGGTTCTGCTCAGTCGTCATACACACGGAGCTTCCAAACGGGATCAACAGTTATACAAACCGAACTTCAAAATGGCTTGTACAGTCATACACACCGAGCTTCAAAATCGGGTCAACAGTCATACACACCAAGGTTGCAAACAGGTTCTGTTCAACAGTCATAGACACCGAATTTCAAAATCGGTTCAGCTCAACAGTCATACACTCCGTGCTTCAAAATGCGTTCAACATTCATACACACTGAGCTTCAAAACTTGTTCAACAGTTATACGCACCGAGCTTCAAAACAGGTTCAACAGTCATACAGACAGAGCCTCAAAACGGGCTCAACAGTCATACACACCGAGCATCAAGACGGGTTCAACGGTCATGCACACCGAGCTTCAAAACGGGCTCAACAGTCATACGCACCCAGCTTCAAAACGGGTTCTACTCAACAGTCATACACACTGATCTTCAAAACAGGTTCTGTTCGACAGTCATACATACTGAACTTCAAAACGGGTTCAATTGTCATGCACACAGAGCTTCAAAATGGGTTCTGTTCAACAGTCATACTCACAGAGCTTCAAAATGGGCTCAACAGTCAGACACACAGAGCTGAACAACGGGCTCAAAAGTCATATCCACCGAGCTTCTAAACGGGGTTAACAGTCATACGCACCGAGCTTCAAAACGGGCTCAACAGCCATACACACCGAGCTTCAAAGCGGGTCAACATTTATACACACCGAGTTTCAATACTGGTTCTGCTCAACAGTAATACACACCAAACTTCAAAACGGGTTCTGTTCGACAGTCATGCACACCGAGTTTCAAAACTGGTTCGACAGTTATACACACCGAACTTCAAAACGGGTTCAACAGTCATACACATCGAGTTTCAAAACAGGTTCTGCTCAACAGTCATACACACAGAGATTCAAAACTGGTTCAATAGTCATACACACCTGAGCTTCAAAACAGGTTCAACAATCATACGCACCCAGCTTCAAAACGGGTTCTAATCAACAGTCATACACACTGATCTTCAAAACAGGTTCTGTTCGAAAATCATACATACTGAACTTCAAAACGGGTTCAATTGCCCTGCACACATAGCTTCAAAATGGGTTCAACAGTCAGACACACAGAGCTGAAAAACGTGCTCAAAAGTTATATCCACCGAGCTTCTAAATGGGGTTAACAGTCATACGCACCGAGCTTCAAAACGACCTCAACTGTCCACACACTGAGCTTCAAAACGGGCTCAACAGTCATACACACCGAGCTTCAAAGCGGGTCAACATTTATGCACACCGAGTTTCAATACTGGTTCTGCTCAACAGTAATACACACCAAACTTCAAAATGGGTTCTGTTCAACAGTCATACACACAGAGCCTCAAAACGGGCTCAACATTCATACACACCGAGCATCAAAACGGGTTCAACGGACATGCACACCGAGCTTCAAAACGGGCTCAACAGTCATACGCACGCAGCTTCAAAACGGGTTCTATTCAACAGTCATACACACTGATCTTCAAAACAGGTTCTGTTTGACAGTCATACATACTGAACTTCAAAACGGGTTCAATTGTCATGCACACAGAGCTTCAAAATAGGTTCTGTTCAACAGTCATACACACAGAGCTTCAAAATGGGCTCAACAGTCAGACACACAGAGCTGAAAAACAGGCTCAAAAGTCATATCCACCGAATTTCGAAACGGGGTTAACAGTCATACACACTGAGCTTCAAAACGGGCTCAACAGTCATACACACCGAGCTTCAAAGCGGGTCAACGTTTATACACACCGAGCTTCAATACCAGTTCTGCTGAACAGTCATACACACCAAACATCAAAATGGGTTCTGTTCGACAGTTATACACACCAAGCTTCAAAACGGGTTCAACAGTCATACACATCGAGCTTCAAAACTGGTTCTGCTCAACAGTCATACACACGGAGATTCAAAACTGGTTCAATAGTCATACACATCGAACTTCAAAACAGGTTCAACAGTCATACAACACCGAGCTTCAAAATGGGTTCAACAGTCATACACACTGATCTTCAAAACAGGTTCAGTTCGACAGTCATACATACTGAACTTCAAAACGGGTTCAATTGTCATGCACACAGAGCTTCAAAATGGGTTCTGTTCAACAGTCATACACACAGAGCTTCAAAATGGGTTCAACAGTCAGACACACAGAGCTGAAAAACGGGTTCAAAAGTCATATCCACCAAGCTTCTAAACGGGGTTAACAGTCATACGCACCGAGATTCAAAACGAGCTCAAATGTCATACACACTGAGCTTCAAAACCGGATCAACAGTCATACCCACCGAGCTTCAAAGCAGGTCAAGATTTATACACACCGAGTTTCAATACCAGTTCTGCCTAACAGTAATACACACCAAACTTCAAAATGGGTTCTGTTCGACAGTCATACACACCGAGTTTCAAAACTGGTTCAATAGTCATACACACCGAGCTTCAAAACAGGATCAACAGTCATACAACACCGAGCTTCAAAATGGGTTCAACAGTCATTCACACCGAGCTTCAAAACAGACTCAGCAGTCATAGACACCGAGCTTCAAAACAGGTTCAAAAGTCATACAACACCAAGCTTCAAAATGGGTTTCAACAGCCATACACACTGAGCTTCAAAATGGGTTCTGTTCGACAGCCATACACACCGAGCTTCAAAACGGGCTCAGCAGTCGTACACACCGAGCTTGAAAACGGCTTATACCGTCATACACACGGAGCTTCAGAACGGGTTCAACGCTCATAAATACTAAGCTAGAAAACAGGTTCTGCTAAACAGTCATACAGACAGACCTTCAAAACCAGTTCTGCTCAGTCGTCATACACACGGAGCTTCCAAACGGGATCAACAGTTATACAAACCAAGCTTCAAAATGGCTTGTACAGTCATACACACCGACCTTCAAAATCGGGTCAACAGTCATACACACCAAGGTTGCAAACAGGTCCTGTTCAACAGTCATAGACACCGAATTTCAAAACCGGTTCAGCTCAACAGTCAAACACTCCGCGCTTCAAAACACATTCAACATTCATACACACCGAGCTTCAGAACGCGTTCAACATTCATACACACGGAGCTTCAAAACTGGTTCAACAGTTATACACACCGAGCTTCAAAACGGGTTCAACAGTCATACACATCGTGCTTCAAAACAGGTTCTGCTCAACAGTCATACACACGGAGATTCAAAACTGGTTCAATAGTCATACACACCGAGCTTCAAAACAGGTTCAACAGTCATACACACGGAGCCTCAAAACGGGCTCAACAGTCATAAACACCGAGTTTCAAAACAGGTTCAACAGTAATACACACAGAGCCTCAAAACGGGCTCAACAGTCATACACACCGAGCTCAAAACAGGCTCGACAGTCATACACACAGAGCCTCAAAACGGGCTCAACAGTCATACACACTGAGCTGCAAAGCCGGTCAACATTTATACACACCGAGTTTCAATACCGGTTCTGCTCAACAGTAATACACACCAAACTTCAAAACGGGTTCTGTTCGACAGTCATACACACCGAGTTTCAAAACTGGTTCAACATTTATACACACGGAGCTTCAAAACGGGTTCAACAGTCATACACATCGAGCTTCAAAACAGGTTCTGCTCAACAGTCATACACACGGAGATTCAAAACTGGTTCAATAGTCATACACAGCGAGCTTCAAAACAGGCTCAACAGTCATACACACCGAGCTTCAAAACAGGTTCAACAGTCATACAACACAGAACTTCAAAATGGGTTCAACAGTCACACACACCGAGCTTCAAAACAGGTTCAACAGTCATACACATTGAGCCTCAAAACGGGCTCAACAGTCATACACACCGAGCATCAAAATGGGTTCAACGGTCATACACACCGAGCTTCTAAGCGGGTCAACATTTATACACACCGAGTTTCAATCCCGGTTCTGCTCAACAGTCATACACACCAAACTTCAAAATGGGTTCAACAGTCATACACACGGAGATTCAAAACTTGTTCAGCAGTTATACGCACTGAGCTTCAAAATAGGTTCAACAGTCATACACATTGAGCCTCAAAACGTGCTCAACAGTCATACACACCGAGCTTCAAAGCGGGTCAACATTTATACACACTGAGTTTCAATACTGGTTCTGCTCAACAGTAATACACACCAAACTTCAAAATGGGTTTTGTTCGACAGTCATGCACACCGAGTTTCAAAACTGGTTTGACAGTTATACACACCGAACTTCAAAACGGGTTCAACAGTCATACACATCGAGTTTCAAAACAGGTTCTGCTCAACAGTCATACACACGGAGATTCAAAACTGGTTCAATAGTCATACACACCGAGCTTCAAAACAAGTTCAATAGTCATACACACCGAGCATCAAGACGGGTTCAACGGTCATGCACACCGAGCTTCAAAATGGGCTCAACAGTCATACGCACCCAGCTTCAAAACGGGTTCTACTCAACAGTCATACACACTGATCTTCAAAACAGGTTCTGTTCGAAAATCATACATACTGAACTTCAAAACGGGTTCAATTGTCATGCACACAGAGCTTCAAAATGGGCTCAACAGTCAGACACACAGAGCTGAAAAACGGGTTCAAAAGTCATATCCACCGAGCTTCTAAACGGGGTTAACAGTCATACGCACCGAGATTCAAAACAAGCTCAAATGTCATACACACTGAGCTTCAAAACCGGATCAACAGTCATACCCACCGAGCTTCAAAGCAGGTCAAGATTTATACACACCGAGTTTCAATACCAGTTCTGCCTAACAGTAATACACACCAAACTTCAAAATGGGTTCTGTTCGACAGTCATACACACCGAGTTTCAAAACTGGTTCAATAGTCATACACACCGAGCTTCAAAACAGGATCAACAGTCATACAACACCGAGCTTCAAAATGGGTTCAACAGTCATTCACACCGAGCTTCAAAACAGACTCAGCAGTCATAGACACCGAGCTTCAAAACAGGTTCAAAAGTCATACAACACCAAGCTTCAAAATGGGTTTCAACAGCCATACACACTGAGCTTCAAAACGGGTTCTGTTCGACAGCCATACACACCGAGCTTCAAAACGGGCTCAGCAGTCGTACACACCGAGCTTGAAAACGGCTTATACCGTCATACACACGGAGCTTCAGAACGGGTTCAACGCTCATAAATACTAAGCTAGAAAACAGGTTCTGCTAAACAGTCATACAGACAGACCTTCAAAACCAGTTCTGCTCAGTCGTCATACACACGGAGCTTCCAAACGGGATCAACAGTTATACAAACCAAGCTTCAAAATGGCTTGTACAGTCATACACACCGACCTTCAAAATCGGGTCAACAGTCATACACACCAAGGTTGCAAACAGGTCCTGTTCAACAGTCATAGACACCGAATTTCAAAACCGGTTCAGCTCAACAGTCAAACACTCCGCGCTTCAAAACACATTCAACATTCATACACACCGAGCTTCAGAACGCGTTCAACATTCATACACACGGAGCTTCAAAACTGGTTCAACAGTTATACACACCGAGCTTCAAAACGGGTTCAACAGTCATACACATCGTGCTTCAAAACAGGTTCTGCTCAACAGTCATACACACGGAGATTCAAAACTGGTTCAATAGTCATACACACCGAGCTTCAAAACAGGTTCAACAGTCATACACACGGAGCCTCAAAACGGGCTCAACAGTCATAAACACCGAGTTTCAAAACAGGTTCAACAGTAATACACACAGAGCCTCAAAACGGGCTCAACAGTCATACACACCGAGCTCAAAACAGGCTCAACAGTCATACACACAGAGCCTCAAAACGGGCTCAACAGTCATACACACTGAGCTGCAAAGCCGGTCAACATTTATACACACCGAGTTTCAATACCGGTTCTGCTCAACAGTAATACACACCAAACTTCAAAACGGGTTCTGTTCGACAGTCATACACACCGAGTTTCAAAACTGGTTCAACATTTATACACACGGAGCTTCAAAACGGGTTCAACAGTCATACACATCGAGCTTCAAAACAGGTTCTGCTCAACAGTCATACACACGGAGATTCAAAACTGGTTCAATAGTCATACACACCGAGCTTCAAAACAGGTTCAACAGTCATACACACCGAGCTTCAAAACAGGTTCAACAGTCATACAACACAGAGCTTCAAAATGGGTTCAACAGTCACACACACCGAGCTTCAAAACAGGTTCAACAGTCATACACATTGAGCCTCAAAACGGGCTCAACAGTCATACACACCGAGCATCAAAATGGGTTCAACGGTCATACACACCGAGCTTCTAAGCGGGTCAACATTTATACACACCGAGTTTCAATGCCGGTTCTGCTCAACAGTCATACACACCAAACTTCAAAATGGGTTCAACAGTCATACACACGGAGATTCAAAACTTGTTCAGCAGTTATACGCACTGAGCTTCAAAATAGGTTCAACAGTCATACACATTGAGCCTCAAAACGTGCTCAACAGTCATACACACCGAGCTTCAAAGCGGGTCAACATTTATACACACTGAGTTTCAATACTGGTTCTGCTCAACAGTAATACACACCAAACTTCAAAATGGGTTCTGTTCGACAGTCATGCACACCGAGTTTCAAAACTGGTTTGACAGTTATACACACCGAACTTCAAAACGGGTTCAACAGTCATACACATCGAGTTTCAAAACAGGTTCTGCTCAACAGTCATACACACGGAGATTCAAAACTGGTTCAATAGTCATACACACCGAGCTTCAAAACAAGTTCAATAGTCATACACACCGAGCATCAAGACGGGTTCAACGGTCATGCACACCGAGCTTCAAAATGGGCTCAACAGTCATACGCACCCAGCTTCAAAACGGGTTCTACTCAACAGTCATACACACTGATCTTCAAAACAGGTTCTGTTCGAAAATCATACATACTGAACTTCAAAACGGGTTCAATTGTCATGCACACAGAGCTTCAAAATGGGCTCAACAGTCAGACACACAGAGCTGAAAAACGGGTTCAAAAGTCATATCCACCGAGCTTCTAAACGGGGTTAACAGTCATACGCACCGAGATTCAAAACGAGCTCAAATGTCATACACACTGAGCTTCAAAACCGGATCAACAGTCATACCCACCGAGCTTCAAAGCAGGTCAAGATTTATACACACCGAGTTTCAATACCAGTTCTGCCTAACAGTAATACACACCAAACTTCAAAATGGGTTCTGTTCGACAGTCATACACACCGAGTTTCAAAACTGGTTCAATAGTCATACACACCGAGCTTCAAAACAGGATCAACAGTCATACAACACCGAGCTTCAAAATGGGTTCAACAGTCATTCACACCGAGCTTCAAAACAGACTCAGCAGTCATAGACACCGAGCTTCAAAACAGGTTCAAAAGTCATACAACACCAAGCTTCAAAATGGGTTTCAACAGCCATACACACTGAGCTTCAAAACGGGTTCTGTTCGACAGCCATACACACCGAGCTTCAAAACGGGCTCAGCAGTCGTACACACCGAGCTTGAAAACGGCTTATACCGTCATACACACGGAGCTTCAGAACGGGTTCAACGCTCATAAATACTAAGCTAGAAAACAGGTTCTGCTAAACAGTCATACAGACAGACCTTCAAAACCAGTTCTGCTCAGTCGTCATACACACGGAGCTTCCAAACGGGATCAACAGTTATACAAACCAAGCTTCAAAATGGCTTGTACAGTCATACACACCGACCTTCAAAATCGGGTCAACAGTCATACACACCAAGGTTGCAAACAGGTCCTGTTCAACAGTCATAGACACCGAATTTCAAAACCGGTTCAGCTCAACAGTCAAACACTCCGCGCTTCAAAACACATTCAACATTCATACACACCGAGCTTCAGAACGCGTTCAACATTCATACACACGGAGCTTCAAAACTGGTTCAACAGTTATACACACCGAGCTTCAAAACGGGTTCAACAGTCATACACATCGTGCTTCAAAACAGGTTCTGCTCAACAGTCATACACACGGAGATTCAAAACTGGTTCAATAGTCATACACACCGAGCTTCAAAACAGGTTCAACAGTCATACACACGGAGCCTCAAAACGGGCTCAACAGTCATAAACACCGAGTTTCAAAACAGGTTCAACAGTAATACACACAGAGCCTCAAAACGGGCTCAACAGTCATACACACCGAGCTCAAAACAGGCTCAACAGTCATACACACAGAGCCTCAAAACGGGCTCAACAGTCATACACACTGAGCTGCAAAGCCGGTCAACATTTATACACACCGAGTTTCAATACCGGTTCTGCTCAACAGTAATACACACCAAACTTCAAAACGGGTTCTGTTCGACAGTCATACACACCGAGTTTCAAAACTGGTTCAACATTTATACACACGGAGCTTCAAAACGGGTTCAACAGTCATACACATCGAGCTTCAAAACAGGTTCTGCTCAACAGTCATACACACGGAGATTCAAAACTGGTTCAATAGTCATACACACCGAGCTTCAAAACAGGTTCAACAGTCATACACACCGAGCTTCAAAACAGGTTCAACAGTCATACAACACAGAGCTTCAAAATGGGTTCAACAGTCACACACACCGAGCTTCAAAACAGGTTCAACAGTCATACACATTGAGCCTCAAAACGGGCTCAACAGTCATACACACCGAGCATCAAAATGGGTTCAACGGTCATACACACCGAGCTTCTAAGCGGGTCAACATTTATACACACCGAGTTTCAATGCCGGTTCTGCTCAACAGTCATACACACCAAATTTCAAAATGGGTTCAACAGTCATACACACGGAGATTCAAAACTTGTTCAGCAGTGAAACGCACTGAGCTTCAAAATAGGTTCAACAGTCATACACATTGAGCCTCAAAACGTGCTCAACAGTCATACACACCGAGCTTCAAAGCGGGTCAACATTTATACACACTGAGTTTCAATACTGGTTCTGCTCAACAGTAATACACACCAAACTTCAAAATGGGTTCTGTTCGACAGTCATGCACACCGAGTTTCAAAACTGGTTTGACAGTTATACACACCGAACTTCAAAACGGGTTCAACAGTCATACACATCGAGTTTCAAAACAGGTTCTGCTCAACAGTCATACACACGGAGATTCAAAACTGGTTCAATAGTCATACACACCGAGCTTCAAAACAAGTTCAATAGTCATACGCACCGAGCATCAAGACGGGTTCAACGGTCATGCACACCGAGCTTCAAAATGGGCTCAACAGTCATACGCACCCAGCTTCAAAACGGGTTCTACTCAACAGTCATACACACTGATCTTCAAAACAGGTTCTGTTCGAAAATCATACATACTGAACTTCAAAACGGGTTCAATTGTCATGCACACAGAGCTTCAAAATGGGCTCAACAGTCAGACACACAGAGCTGAAAAACGGGTTCAAAAGTCATATCCACCGAGCTTCTAAACGGGGTTAACAGTCATACGCACCGAGATTCAAAACAAGCTCAAATGTCATACACACTGAGCTTCAAAACCGGATCAACAGTCATACCCACCGAGCTTCAAAGCAGGTCAAGATTTATACACACCGAGTTTCAATACCAGTTCTGCCTAACAGTAATACACACCAAACTTCAAAATGGGTTCTGTTCGACAGTCATACACACCGAGTTTCAAAACTGGTTCAATAGTCATACACACCGAGCTTCAAAACAGGATCAACAGTCATACAACACCGAGCTTCAAAATGGGTTCAACAGTCATTCACACCGAGCTTCAAAACAGACTCAGCAGTCATAGACACCGAGCTTCAAAACAGGTTCAAAAGTCATACAACACCAAGCTTCAAAATGGGTTTCAACAGCCATACACACTGAGCTTCAAAACGGGTTCTGTTCGACAGCCATACACACCGAGCTTCAAAACGGGCTCAGCAGTCGTACACACCGAGCTTGAAAACGGCTTATACCGTCATACACACGGAGCTTCAGAACGGGTTCAACGCTCATAAATACTAAGCTAGAAAACAGGTTCTGCTAAACAGTCATACAGACAGACCTTCAAAACCAGTTCTGCTCAGTCGTCATACACACGGAGCTTCCAAACGGGATCAACAGTTATACAAACCAAGCTTCAAAATGGCTTGTACAGTCATACACACCGACCTTCAAAATCGGGTCAACAGTCATACACACCAAGGTTGCAAACAGGTCCTGTTCAACAGTCATAGACACCGAATTTCAAAACCGGTTCAGCTCAACAGTCAAACACTCCGCGCTTCAAAACACATTCAACATTCATACACACCGAGCTTCAGAACGCGTTCAACATTCATACACACGGAGCTTCAAAACTGGTTCAACAGTTATACACACCGAGCTTCAAAACGGGTTCAACAGTCATACACATCGTGCTTCAAAACAGGTTCTGCTCAACAGTCATACACACGGAGATTCAAAACTGGTTCAATAGTCATACACACCAAGCTTCAAAACAGGTTCAACAGTCATACACACGGAGCCTCAAAACGGGCTCAACAGTCATAAACACCGAGTTTCAAAACAGGTTCAACAGTAATACACACAGAGCCTCAAAACGGGCTCAACAGTCATACACACCGAGCTCAAAACAGGCTCAACAGTCATACACACAGAGCCTCAAAACGGGCTCAACAGTCATACACACTGAGCTGCAAAGCCGGTCAACATTTATACACACCGAGTTTCAATACCGGTTCTGCTCAACAGTAATACACACCAAACTTCAAAACGGGTTCTGTTCGACAGTCATACACACCGAGTTTCAAAACTGGTTCAACATTTATACACACGGAGCTTCAAAACGGGTTCAACAGTCATACACATCGAGCTTCAAAACAGGTTCTGCTCAACAGTCATACACACGGAGATTCAAAACTGGTTCAATAGTCATACACACCGAGCTTCAAAACAGGTTCAACAGTCATACACACCGAGCTTCAAAACAGGTTCAACAGTCATACAACACAGAGCTTCAAAATGGGTTCAACAGTCACACACACCGAGCTTCAAAACAGGTTCAACAGTCATACACATTGAGCCTCAAAACGGGCTCAACAGTCATACACACCGAGCATCAAAATGGGTTCAACGGTCATACACACCGAGCTTCTAAGCGGGTCAACATTTATACACACCGAGTTTCAATGCCGGTTCTGCTCAACAGTCATACACACCAAACTTCAAAATGGGTTCAACAGTCATACACACGGAGATTCAAAACTTGTTCAGCAGTTATACGCACTGAGCTTCAAAATAGGTTCAACAGTCATACACATTGAGCCTCAAAACGTCCTCAACAGTCATACACACCGAGCTTCAAAGCGGGTCAACATTTATACACACTGAGTTTCAATACTGGTTCTGCTCAACAGTAATACACACCAAACTTCAAAATGGGTTCTGTTCGACAGTCATGCACACCGAGTTTCAAAACTGGTTTGACAGTTATACACACCGAACTTCAAAACGGGTTCAACAGTCATACACATCGAGTTTCAAAACAGGTTCTGCTCAACAGTCATACACACGGAGATTCAAAACTGGTTCAATAGTCATACACACCGAGCTTCAAAACAAGTTCAATAGTCATACACACCGAGCATCAAGACGGGTTCAACGGTCATGCACACCGAGCTTCAAAATGGGCTCAACAGTCATACGCACCCAGCTTCAAAACGGGTTCTACTCAACAGTCATACACACTGATCTTCAAAACAGGTTCTGTTCGAAAATCATACATACTGAACTTCAAAACGGGTTCAATTGTCATGCACACAGAGCTTCAAAATGGGCTCAACAGTCAGACACACAGAGCTGAAAAACGGGCTCAAAAGTCATATCCACCGAGCTACTAAATGGGGTTAACAGTCATACGCACCAAGCTTCAAAACGACCTCAACTGTCTACACACTGAGCTTCAAAACGGGCTCAACAGTCATACACACTGAGCTTCAAAGCGGGTCAACATTTGTACACACCGAGTTTCAATACTGGTTCTGTTCAACAGCAATACACACCAAACTTCAAAATGGGTTCTGTTCGACAGTCATACACACCGAGTTTCAAAACTGGTTCAACATATTATACGCACCGAGTTTCAAAACAGGTTCAACAGTCATACACACAGAGCCTGAAAACGGGCTCAACAGTCATACACACCGAGCATCAAAACGGGTTCAACGGACATGCACACCGAGCTTCAAAACGGGCTCAACAGTCATACGCACCCAGCTTCAAAACGGGTTCTACTCAACAGTCATACACACTGATCTTCAAAACAGGTTCTGTTTGACAGTCATACATACTGAACTTCAAAACAGGTTCAATTGTCATGCACACAGAGCTTCAAAATGGGTTCTGTTCAACAGTCATACGCACTGAGCTTCAAAATGGGCTCAACAGTCATGCACACCGAGCTTCAAAGCAGGTCAACATTTATACACACCGAGTTTCAATACCGGTTTTGCTCAACAGTAATACACACCAAACTTCAAAACAGGTTCTGTTCGACAGTCATACACACCGAGTTTCAAAACTGGTTCAACAGTTATACACACCGAGCTTCAAAACGGGTTCAACAGTCATACACATCGAGCTTCAAAACAGGTTCTGGTCAACAGTCATACACACGGAGATTCAAAACTGGCTGAATAGTCATACACACCGAGCTTCAAAACAGGTTCAACAGTCATACAACACCGAGCTTCAAAATGGGTTCAACAGTCATTCACACCGAGCTTCAAAACAGACTCAGCAGTCATAGACACCGAGCTTCAAAACAGGTATAAAAGTCATATAACACCGAGCTTCAAAATGGGTTTCAACAGTCATACACACTGAGCTTGAAAACGGGTTCTGTTCGACAGCCATACACACCGAGCTTCAAAACGGGCTCAGCAGTCATACACACCGAGCTTGAAAACGGCTTGTACTGTCATACACACGGAGCTTCAGAACGGGTTCAACAGTCATACACACTGAGCTTCAAAATCGGTTCAACACTCATAAATACCAAGCTAGAAAACAGGTTCTGCTGAACAGTCATACACACAGACCTTCAAAACCAGTTCTGCTCAGTCGTCATACACACGGAGCTTCCAAACGGGATCAACAGTTATACAAACCGAGCTTCAAAATGGCTTGTACAGTCATACACACCGACCTTCAAAATCGGGTCAACAGTCATACACACCAAGGTTGCAAACAGGTTCTGTTCATCAGTCATAGACACCGAATTTCAAAAATGGTTCAGCTCAACAGTCATACACTCTGCGCTTCAAAACGCGTTCAACATTCATACACACCGAGCTTCAGAACGCGTTCAACATTCATACACACGGAGCTTCAAAACTGGTTCAACAGTTATACACACCGAGCTTCAAAACAGGTTCAACAGTCATACACATCGTGCTTCAAAACAGGTTCTGCTCAACAGTCATACACACGGAGATTCAAAACTGGTTCAATAGTCATACACACCGAACTTCAAAACAGGTTCAACAGTCATACACACGGAGCCTCAAAACGGGCTCAACAGTCATACACACCGAGCATCAAAACGGGTTCAACAGTCATACAACACAGATCTTCAAAATGGGTTCAACAGTCATACACACCGAGCTCAAAACAGGCTCAACAGTCATACACACCGAGCTTCAAAACAGGTTCAACAGTCATACAACACCGAGCTTCAAAATGGGTTCTACAGTCATACACACTGAGCTTCAAAACGGGTTCTGTTCGACAGTCATACACGCCGAGCTTCAAAACGGGCTCAGCAGACTTACACACCGAGCTTCAAAGCGGCTTGTACCGTCATACACACGGAGCTTCAAAATGGGTTCAACAGTCATAAATACCAAGCTAGGAAACAGGTTCTGCTGAACACTCATACACACAGAGCTTCAAAACCGGTTCTGCTCAGTCGTCATACACACGGAGCTTCCAAACGGGATCAACAGTTATACAAACCGAACTTCAAAATGGCTTGTACAGTCATACACACCGACCTTCAAAATCGGGTCAACAGTCATACACACCAAGGTTGCAAACAGGTTCTGTTCAACAGTCATAGACACCGAATTTCAAAACCGGTTCAGCTCAACAGTCATACACTCTGCGCTTCAAAACGCGTTCAACATTCATACACACCGAGCTTCAAAATGGGTTGAACATTCATAAACACCGAGCTTCAAAACTTGTTCAACAGTTATATGCACCGAGCTTCTAAACAGCTTCAACAGTCATACACACGGAGCCTCAAAACAGGCTCAACAGTCATACGCACCGAGCTTCAAAACGGGCTCCACAGCCATACACACCGAGCTTCAAAGCGGGTCAACATCTATACACACCGAGTTTCAATACTGGTTCTGCTCAACAGTAATACACACCAAACTTCAAAACGGGTTCTGTTCGACAGTCATGCACATCGAGTTTCAAAACTGGTTCGACAGTTATACACACCGAACTTCAAAACGGGTTCAACAGTCATACGCATCGAGCTTCAAAACGGGTTCTAATCAACAGTCATACACACTGATCTTCAAAACAGGTTCTGTTCGAAAATCATACATACTGAACTTCAAAATGGGTTCAATTGTCATGCACACAGAGCTTCAAAATGGGCTCAACAGTCAGACACACAGACCAGAAAAACAGGCTCAAAAGTCATATCCACCGAGCTTCTAATCGGGGTTAACAGTCATACGCACTGAGCTTCAAAACGGGCTCAACAGTCATGCACACCGAGCTTCAAAGCCGGTCAACATTTATACACACCGAGTTTCAATACCGGTTCTGCTCAAAAGTAATACACACCAAACTTCAAAACGGGTTCTGTTCGACAGTCATACACACCGAGTTTCAAAACTGGTTCAACAGTTATACACACCGAGCTTCAAAACGGGTTCAACAGTCATACACACCGAGCTTCAAAACAGGTTCTGCTCAACAGTCATACACACGGAGATTCAAAACTGGTTCAATAGTCATACAACACAGAGCTTCAAAACAGGCTCAACAGTCATACACACTGAGCTTCAAAACTTGTTCAACAGTCATACACATTGAGCCTCAAAACGGGCTCAACAGTCATACACACCGAGCATCAAAATGGGTTCAACGGTCATGCAGACCGAGCTTCAAAGCGGGTCAACATTTATACACACCGTGTTTCAATACCGGTTCTGCTCAACAGTAATACACACCAAACTTCAAAACGGGTTCAACAGTCATACACATCGAACTTCAAAACAGGTTCTGGTCAACAGTCATACACACGGAGATTCAAAACTGGTTGAATAGTCATACACACCGAGCTTCAAAACAGGTTCAACAGTCATACGCACTGAGCTTCAAAACGGGTTCTGTTCGACAGCCATACACACCGAGCTTCACAACGGGCTCAGCAGTCGTACACACTGAGCTTGAAAACGGCTTGTACCGTCATACACACAGAGCTTCAGAACGGGTTCAACAGTCATACACACCGACCTTCAAAATCGGGTCAACAGTTATACACAGCAAGGTTGCAAACAGGTTCTGTTCAACAGTCATAGACACCGAATTTCAAAACCGGTTCAGCTCAACAGTCATAAACTCCGCGCTTCAAAACGCGTTCAACATTCATACACACCGAGCTTCAAAACGCGTTCAACATTCATACACACGGAGCTTCAAAACTGGTTCAACAGTCATACAACACAGATCTTCAAAATGGGTTCAACAGTCATACACACCGAACTCAAAACAAGCTCAACAGTCATAAACACCGAGCTTCAAAACAGGTTGAACAGTCATACAACACCGAGCTTCAAAAACGCTTCAACAGTCATACACATAGAGTTTCAAAATCGGTTCAACACTCATAAATACCAAGCTAGAAAACAGGCTCTGCTGAACACTCATACACAGAGAGCTTCAAAACCGGTTCTGCTCAGTCGTCATACACACGGAGCTTCCAAACGGGATCAACAGTTATACAAACCGAACTTCAAAATGGCTTGTACAGTCATACATACCGAGCTTCAAAATCGGGTCAACAGTCATACACACCAAGGTTGCAAACAGGTTCGGTTCAACAGTCATAGACACCGAATTTCAAAACCGGTTCAGCTCAACAGTCATACACTCCGTGCTTCAAAATGCGTTCAACATTCATACACACTGAGCTTCAAAACTTGTTCAACAGTTATACGCACCGAGCTTCAAAACAGGTTCAACAGTCATACACACAGAGCCTCAAAACGGGCTCAACAGTCATACACACCGAGCATCAAGACTGGTTCAACGGTCATGCACACCGAGCTTCAAAACGGGCTCAACAGTCATACGCACCCAGCTTCAAAACGGGTTCTACTCAACAGTCATACACACTGATCTTCAAAACAGGTTCTGTTCGACAGTCATACATACTGAACTTCAAAACGGGTTCAATTGTCATGCACACAGAGCTTCAAAATGGGTTCTGTTCAACAGTCATACTCACAGAGCTTCAAAATGGGCTCAACAGTCAGACACACAGAGCTGAACAACGGGCTCAAAAGTCATATCCACCGAGCTTCTAAACGGGGTTAACAGTCATACGCACCGAGCTTCAAAACGGGTCAACATTTATACACACCGAGTTTCAATACTGGTTCTGCTCAACAGTAATACACACCAAACTTCAAAACGGGTTCTGTTCGACAGTCATGCACACCGAGTTTCAAAACTGGTTCGACAGTTATACACACCGAACTTCAAAACGGGTTCAACAGTCATACACATCGAGTTTCAAAACAGGTTCTGCTCAACAGTCATACACACAGAGATTCAAAACTGGTTCAATAGTCATACACACCTGAGCTTCAAAACAGGTTCAACAGTCATACGCACCCAGCTTCAAAACGGGTTCTAATCAACAGTCATACACACTGATCTTCAAAACAGGTTCTGTTCGAAAATCATACATACTGAACTTCAAAACGGGTTCAATTGTCCTGCACACATAGCTTCAAAATGGGTTCAACAGTCAGACACACAGAGCTGAAAAACGTGCTCAAAAGTCATATCCATCGAGCTTCTACATGGGGTTAACAGTCATACGCACCGAGCTTCAAAACGACCTCAACTGTCTACACACTGAGCTTCAAAACGGGCTCAACAGTCATACACACCGAGCTTCAAAACGGGCTCAACAGTCATACACACCGAGCTTCAAAGCGGGTCAACGTTTATACACACCGAGTTTCAATACCGGTTCTGCTCAACAGTCATACACACCAAACTTCAAAATGGGTTCTGTTCGACAGTTATACACACCAAGCTTCAAAACGGGTTCAACAGTCATACACATCGAGCTTCAAAACAGGTTCTGCTCAACAGTCATACACACGGAGATTCAAAACTGGTTCAATAGTCATACACATCGAACTTCAAAACAGGTTCAACAGTCATACAACACCGAGCTTCAGACCGGGCTCAACAGTCATACGCACCCTGATTCAAAACGGGTTCTACTCAACAGTCATACACACTGATCTTCAAAACAGGTTCAGTTCGACAGTCATACATACTGAACTTCAAAACGGGTTCAATTGTCTTGCACACAGAGCTTCAAAATGGGTTCTGTTCAACAGTCATACACACAGAGCTTCAAAATGGGTTCAACAGTCAGACACACAGAGCTGAAAAACGGGTTCAAAAGTCATATCCACCGAGCTTCTAAACGGGGTTAACAGTCATACGCACCGAGATTCAAAACGAGCTCAAATGTCATACAACACCGAGCTTCAAAATGGGTTCAACAGTTATACACAATGAGCTTCAAACTGGGTTCTGATCAACAGTCATACACACTGAGCTTCAAAATGTGTTCAGCTCAACGGTCATACACACCGAGCTTCAAAATGGGTTCTGTTCAACAGTCATACACACAGAGCTTCAAAATGGGCTCAATACTCAGACACACCGAGCTTCAAAACGGATTCAACAGTCATACACACCAAGCTTCAAAACAGGCTTAACAGTCATACACACCGAGCTTCAAAACAGGTTCAACAGTCATACAACACCGAGCTTCAAAATGGGTTCAACAGTTATACACAATGAGCTTCAAAATGGGTTCTGATCAACAGTCATACACACTTAGCTTCAAAATGTGTTCTGCTCAACTGTTATACACACCGAGCTTCAAAACGGATTCAACAGTCATACACACCGAGTTTTAAAACGGGTTTTGCTCAGTCGCCATACACACCGAGCTTCCAAACGGGTTCAACAGTCATGCAAAGCGAGCTTCAAAACGGCTTGTACAGTCATACGCACAGAGCTTTAAAATCGAGTCAACAGTCATATACACCAAGCTTGAAAACAGGTTCTGCTCAACAGTCATACACACTGATCTTCAAAACAGTTTCAACAGTCATCCACATGGAGCCTCAAAAGGGGATCAACAGTCATACACACCGAGCTTCAAAACGGGTTCTACACAACAGTCATACACACTGATTTCCAAAACAGGTTCTGTTCGACAGTCATACATACTGAACTTCAAAATGGGTTCAATTGTCATGGACACAGAGCTTCAAAATGGGTTCTGTTCAACAGTCATACACACAGAGCTTCAAAATGGGCTCAATTGTCAGACACACGGAGCTGAAAAACAGGTTCAAAAGTCATATCCACCGAGCTTCTAAACGGAGTTAACAGTCATACGCACCGAGCTTCAATACGAACTCAACTGTCATATACATTGAGCTTCAAAACGGGCTCAACAGTCATAAACAGTGAGCTTCAAAGCGGGTCAAAATTTATACACACCGAGTTTCAATACCGGTTCTGCTCAGCAGTAATACACACCAAACTTCAAAACGGGTTCTGTTCGACAGTCATACACATCGAGTTTCAAAACTGGTTCAACAGTTATACACACCGAGCTTCAAAACGGGTTCAACAGTCATACACATCGAGCTTCAGAACAGGTTCTGCTCAACAGTCATACGCACGTAGATTCAAAACTGGTTCAATAGCCATACACACCGAGCTTCAAAACAGGTTCAACAGTCATACAACACTGAGCTTCAAAATGGGTTCAACAGTCATACACACCGAGCTTCAAAACAGGTTTTGCTCATCCGTCATACACACGGAGCATCAAAACGGGTTCAACAGTCACACACACAGAGCTTCAAAACCGGTTCTGCTCAGTCGTCATACACACAGAGCTTCCAAATGGGATGAACAGTCATACAAACTGAGCTACAAAACGACTTGTACAGTCATACACACGGAGCTTCAAAACGGGTTCAACAGTCATACACACCGAGTTTCAAAACGGGTTCTGCTGAACAGTCATACACACCGAGCTTCAAAACGGGTTCAACAGTCATACACACCGAGTTTTAAAACGGGTTCTGCTCAGTCATCATACACACGGAGCTTCCAAACGGGACCAACAGTAATACAAACCAAGCTTCAAAATGGCTTGTACAGTCATACACACAGAGCTTCAAAATCGGGTCAACAGTCATACACACCAAGGTTGCAAACAGGTTCTGTTCAACAGTCATAGACACCGAATTTCAAAACCGGTTCAGCTCAACAGTCATACACTCCGCGCTTCAAAACGCGTTCAACATTCATACACACCGAGCTTCAAAACGGGTTGAACATTCATAAACTCCGAGCTTCAAAACTTGTTCAACAGTTATACGCACCAAGCTTCGAAACAGGTTCAACAGTCATACACATGGAGCATCAAAACGGGCTCAACAGTCATACACACCGAGCATCAAGACGAGTTAAACGGTCATGCACACCGAGCTTCAAAACGGGCTCAACAGTCATACATACTGAACTTCAAAGCGGGTCAACATTTATACACACCGAGTTTCAATACTAGTTCTGCCTAATAGTAATGCACACCAAACTTCAAAACGGGTTCCGTTCGACAGTCATACACACTGAGTTTCAAAACTGGTTCAACAGTTATACACACCGAGCTTCAAAACAGGTTCTGCTCAACAGTCACACACAAGGAGATTCAAACCTGGTTCAATAGTCATACACACCGAGCTTCAAAATATGTTCAACAGTCATACAACACCGAGCTTCAAAATGGGTTCAACAGTCATACACACCGAGCTTCAAAACAGGCTCAACGGTCATACACACCGAGCTTCAAAACAAGTTCAACAGTCATACAACACCGAGCTTCAAAATGGGTTCAACAGTTATATACAATGAGCTTAAAAACGTGTTCTGCTCAAAGGTCATACACACCGAGCTTCAAAACGAGCTCAACACTCATACACACCGAGCATCAAAACGGGTTCAACGGTCATGCACACCGAGCTTCAAAATGGGCTCAATGGTCATACACACCCAGCTTCAAAATGGGTTCTACTCAACTGTCATACACACTGATCTTCAAAACAGGTTCTGTTCGACAGTCATACATACTGAACTTCAAAACAGTTTCAACAGTCATGCACACAGAGCTTCAAAATGGGTTCTGTTCAACAGTCATACACACAGAGCTTCAAAATGGGCTCAACGGTCAGACACACAGAGCTGAAAAACGGGTTCAAAAGTCATATCCACCGAGCTTCTAAACGGGGTTAACAGTCATACGCACCGAGCTTCAAAACAGGTTCAGCAGTCATACAACACCGAGCTTCAAAACAGGTTCAACAGTTATACACAATGAGCTTCAAAATGGGTTCTGATCAACAGTCATACACACTGAGCTTCAAAATGTGTTCAGCTCAACGGTCATACACACTGATCTTCAAAACAGTTTCAACAGTCATACACACCGAGTTTCCAAACGGGCTCAAAAGTCATACACACCGAGTTTCCAAACGGGCTCAACAGTCATACACATAGAGTTTCAAAGCGGGCTGAACAGTCAAACACACCGAGATTCAAAATGGGCTCAACAGTCAAATACACCGAGCAACAAAATGGGTTCAACAGTCATACACACCGAGCTTCAAAACGGGCTCAACAGTCATAAACACCGAGCTTGAAAACCAGTTCAACAGTCATACACACGGAGACTCAAAACAGGCTCAACAGTCATACGCACCCAGCTTCAAAACGGGTTCAACATTCCTACACACCGAGCTTCAAAACGGGTTCAACATTCCTACACACCGAGCTTCAAAATGGGTTCAACATTCATAAACTCCGAGCTTCAAAACTTGTTCAACAGTTATACGCACCGAGCTTCAAAACAGGTTCAACTGTCATACACACAGAGCATCAAAACGGGCTCAACAGTCATACACACCGAGCATCAAAACGGGTTCAACGGTCATTCACACCGAGCTTCAAAATGGGCTCAACAGTCATACGCACCCAGCTTCAAAACGGGTTCTACTCAAGTCATACACAATGATCTTCAAAACAGATTCTGTTCGACAGTCATACATACTGAACTTCAAAACGGGTTCAATTGTCATGCACAGGAGCTTCAAAACAGGTTCAACAGTCATACACACCGAGCTTCCAAACGGGTTCAACTGTCATACAAGCCGAGCTTCAAAATGACTTGTACAGTCATACACACAGAGGTTCAAAATCGAGTCAAAGTCATACACACCAAGCTTGAAAACAGGTTCTGCTCAACAGTCATACACACCGAGCTTCAAAATCGGGTCAAAACTCATACACACTAAGGTTGAAAACGGGTTCTTCTCAACAGTTATACACACTGAGTTTCAAAACGGGCTCAACAGTCATACGCATAGAGCTTCAAAACGGGTTCAACAGTCATACAGACTGAGCTTCAAAACGGGTTCTGTTCAACAGCCATACACACCGAGCTTCAAAACGGGCTCAGCAGTCGTACACACCGAGCTTCAAAACGGCTTCTACAGTCATACACACGGAGCTTCAAAATGGGTTCAACAGTCATACACACTGAGCTTCAAAATTGGTTCAACACTCATAAATACCAAGCTAGAAAACAGGTTCTGCTGAACAGTCATACACACAGAGCTTCAAAACCGGTTCTGCTCAACAGTCATACACTCTGAGCTTCAAAACGGGTTCAACAGTCATACACACCAAGTTTTAAAATGGGTTCTGCTCAGTCATCATACACACGGAGCTTCCAAAGGGGATCAACGGTCATACACACCGACTTTTAAAACGGGTTCTGCTCAGTCGTCATACACACGGAGCTTCCAAATGGGATGAACAGTCATAAACACCGAGCTTCAAAACAGGTTCAAATTTCATACACACCGAGCTTCAAAACTAATTCAACAGTTATACGCACCGAGCTTCAAAACAAGTTCAACAGTCAGACACACGGAGCCTCAAAACGGGCTCAACAGTCATACACACCGAGCTTCAATAGGGGTTCAACATTCATACACACCAACCTTCAAAACAGGTTCTGCTCAACAATCATACACACCAAGCTTTAAAATGGGCTCAACAGTCATAAATACCGAGCTTGAAAACTAGTTCAACAGTCATACACATGGAGCCTCAAAACAGGCTCAACAGTCATACACTCTGAGCATCAAAACGGGTTCAACAGTCATACACACCGAGTTTCAAAACGGGCTCAACAGTCATACACATGGAGCTTCAAAGCGGGCTCAACAGTCAAACACACCGAGATTCAAAACGGGCTCAACAGTCAAATACACCGAGCAACAAAACGGGTTCAACAGTCATACACACCAAGCTTCAAAAAGGGCTCTGCTCATCCGTCATACACACAGAGCATCAAAACGGGTTCAACAGTCACACACACAGAGCTTCAAAACCGGTTCTGCTCAGTTGTCATACACACGGAGCTTCCAAATGGGATGAACAGTCATACAAACTGAACTACAAAACGGCTTGTACGGTCATACACACGGAGCTTCAAAACGGGTTCAACAGTCATACACACTGAGCTTCAAAATCGGTTCAATACTCATAAATACCAAGCTAGAAAACAGGTTCTGCTGAACAGTCATACACTCTGAGCTACTAAACAGGTTGAACAGTCATACACACCGAGTTTTAAAACGGGTTCTGCTCAGTCGTCATACACACAGAGCTTCCAAACGGGATCAACGGATTTACAAACCGAGCTTCAAAACGGCTTTACAGTCATACACACCGAGCTTCAAAATCGGGTCAACAGTCATACACACTAAGGTTGCAAACAAGTTCTGCTCAACAGTTATAGACACCGAGCTTCAAATCCGGTTCTGCTCAATAGTCATACACACCGACTTCAAAGCGGGTCAACATTTATACACACCGAGTTTCAATACCAGTTCTGCTCAACAGTAATACACATCAAACTTCAAAATGGGTTCTGTTCAACAGTCATACACACCGAGTTTCAAAACTGGTTCAACAGTTATACACATCGAGCTTTAAAACGGGTTCAACAGAACAGTCATACACATCGAGCTTCAAAACAGGTTCTGCTCAACAGTCATACACACGGAGATTCAAAACTGGTTCAATAGTCATACACACCGAGCTTCAAAACAGGTTCAACAGTCATACACACCCAGCTTCAAAACGGGTTCTAATCAACAGTCATACACACTGATCTTCAAAACAGGTTCTGTTCGAAAATCATACATACTGAACTTCAAAACAGGTTCAATTGTCATGCACACAGAGCTTCAAAATGGGCTCAACAGTCAGACACACAGAGCTGAAAAACGGGCTCAAAAGTCATATCCACCGACCTTCTAAATGGGGTTAACAGTCATACGCACCGAGCTTCAAAACGACCTCAACTGTCTACACACTGAGCTTCAAAACGGGTCAACATTTATACACACCGAGTTTCAATACTGGTTCTGCTCAACAGTAATACACACCGAGCTTCAAAATGGGTTCAACAGTCATAAACACTGAGCTTCAAAACTTGTTCAACAGTTACACGCACCGAGCTTCAAAACAGGTTCAACAGTCATACACACAGAGCCTCAAAACGGGCTCAACAGTCATACACATGGAGCATCAAAGCGGGTTCAACGGTCATGCACACCGAGCTTCAGACCGGGCTCAACAGTCATACGCACCCTGATTCAAAACGGGTTCTACTCAACAGTCATACACACTGATCTTCAAAACAGGTTCTGTTCGACAGTCATACATACTGAACTTCAAAACAGGTTCAATTGTCATGCACACAGAGCTTCAAAATGGGTTCTGTTCAACAGTCATACACACAGAGCTTCAAAATGGGCTCAACAGTCAGACACACAGAGCTGAAAAATGGGTTCAAAAGTCATATCCACCGAGCATCAAAACGAGCTCAACAGTCATACACACCGAGCTTCAAAGCCGGTCAACATTTATACACACCGAGTTTCAATACCAGTTCTGCTCAACAGTAATACACACCAAACTTCAAAACGGGTTCTGTTCGACAGTCATACACACCCAGTTTCAAAACTGGTTCAACAGTTATACACACCGAGCTTCAAAACGGGTTCAACAGTCATACAAATCGAGTTTCAAAACGGGCTCAACAGTCATACACACCAAGCTTCAAAACGGGCTCAACAGTCATACACATAGATCTTCAAAGCGGGCATAACAGTCAAACACATCGAGCTTCAAAACGGGTTTTGCTCCACAGTCATACACACCGAGCTTCAAAACGGGTTCAACAGTTATACACAATGAGCTTCAAAACGGATTCTGCTCAACAGTCATACACACTGAGCTTCAAAATGTGTTCTGCTCAATGGTTATACCCACCGAGCTTCAAAACGGGTTCAACAGTCATACACACCGAGTTTTCAAACGGGCTCAACAGTCATACACAGTGAGCTTCAAAATGTGTTCTGCTCAACAGTGATACGCACCGAGCTTCAAAACGGGTTCAACAGTCATACACACCGAGCTTCAAAACGGGTTCAACAGTCATACACAACGAGCTTCAAAACGGGAGCAACAGTCATACACACAGAGCTTCAAAATGGGTTCTGCTCAGCAATCATACACACCGAGTTTCAAAAAGTGCTCTGCTCAACAGTAATATACACGGAGCTTGAAAATGGGTTCAAAAGTCATATACACCGACCTTCGAAACAGGATCTGCTCAATTGTCATACACAGAGAGTTTCAAAACGGGTTCAACAGTCATACAAACCGATCTTCAAAACGGGATCAACAGTCATACACACGGAGCATCAAAACGAGTTCTGCTCAACAGTCATACACATGGAGCTTCAAAATGGGTTCTCCTGAACAGTCATACACACCAAGCTTAAAACGGGTCTGCTCAACAGACATACAGAACGAGCTTGAAAACAGGTACTGCTGAACAGTCATACTCACCGAGCTTCAAAACGGGTTCTGTTCGATAGTCATACACACCAGGTTTCAAAACGAGTTCAAAAGTCATACACACCGAGCTTTAAAACAGGTTCATCAGTTATACACACAGAGCTTCAAAATGGGCTCAACAGTCATTCACACCGAGCTTCAAAACGGGTTCTGCTCAACAGACATACGCACCGAGCTTCAAAACTGGTTCAACAGTCATACACACAAAGCTTCGAAACGGGTTCAACAGTCATATACACCGAGCTTCAAAATGGGTTCTGCTCAACAGTCATACATACCAAGCTTCAAATCAGGTTCTCTTAACACTTATACACACCGAGCCTCAAAACAGGTTCAACAGTCATACACACCGATCCTCAAAACGGGCTCAACAGTCATACACACCGAGCGTCAAAAATGGTTCTGCTCGACAGTTATACACACCGGGCTTGAAAATGAGTTCAAAACTCAAACACACTGAGCTTCAAAATGGATTCAACAGTCATTCACACCTAGCTTCAAAACGGGTTCAGCTCAACTGTCATACACAGAGAGTTTCAAAACGGGTTCAACATTCATACAAACCGAGCTTCAAAACGTGTTCAACAGACATATGCACCGAGCTTCAAAACAGCTTCAACAGTCATACACACACAGCTTCAAAATGAGTTCTGCTCAACAGTCATACACACCGAGCCTCAAAACGGGCTCAACAGTCATACACACCGAGCCTCAAAATGGGCTCAACAGTCATACACACCGAGCTTCAAAACGGGCTCAACAGTCATATACATCGAGCTGCAAAACATGTTCTGCTCAACAGTCATACACACCGAGCTTTAAAAAGGACTCAACAGTCATACACACCGAGCTTCAAAACTGGTTCTATGCAACAGTCATACACACTGAGCATCAAAATGGGTTCTGTTCGACAGCCATACACACTGAGCTCCTAAACGGGATCAACAGTCATACACACCAGCTTCAAAAAGGACTCAACAAGCATACACATGGAGCTTCAAAACGGGTTCTGCTCAACAGTCAGACAACTGAGCTTCAAAATAGGTTCAACAGTCATACACACCTAGTTTCAAAACTGGTTCTGCTCAACAGTCATACACATCGAGCTTGAAAATGGGTTCTGCTTAACACTCATACACACCGAGCTTCAAGATGTGTTCTGCTCATCGGTCATTCACACCGAACTTCAAAACAGGTTCTGCTCAGCCGTCATACACATGGAGCTTCCAAACGAGATCAACAGTCATACAAACCAAGCTTCAAAATTGCGTAAACAGTCAGACACACGGAGCTTCAAAATCAAGTCAACAGCCATACACACCAAGCTTGAAAACAGGTTCTGTTGAACAGTCATACACACCGAGCTTCAAATCGGTTCTGCTCAACAGTCAAACACGCCGAGCTTCAAAACGGGTTCAACAATCATACACACCCAGCCTTAAAAAGGGTTCTACTCAACAGTCATACACACTGAGCTCCAAAACAGGTTCTGTTCATCAGTCATACACACGAAGCTTCAAAACGGGTTGAACAGTCATGCACACCGAGCTTCAAAAGGGGCTCAACAGTCATTCACATTGAGCTTCAAAACGAGTTCTTCTCAACAGTCATACACACAGAGCTTCGAAACGGGTTCAACAATCATAGACACCGAGCTTCAAAACCGGTTCAACAGTCATACACAACGAGCTTCAATACGGGTTCAACAGTCTTACACAACGAGCATCAAAACGGGTTCTGCTCAACAGTCAAACACACCGTGCTTCAAAACGGGGTCAACAGTCATACACACCGAGCTTCAAAAAGGGCTCAACAGTCATACACACCAAGCTTCAAAACGGGCTCAACAGTCATACAGATAGATCATCAAAGCGGGCTCAAAAGTCAAACACACCGAGCTTCAAAACAGATTCTGCTCAACAGTCATACACACTGAGCTTCAAAATGGGTTTTGTTCAACAGTCATAAACACCAAGCTTCTAAACTGGTTCAACAGTCATACACACCAAGCTTCAAAACGGCTTGTACAGTCATACACACCGAGCTTCAAAATCGAGTCAACAGTCATACACACCAAGCTTGAAAACAGGTTCTACTCAACAGTCATACACACCGAGCTTCAAAATCGGATCAACAGTCATACACACCAAGCTTCAAAATGGTTTCAACAAGCATACACACCGAGCTTCAAAAAGGAATCATTAGTCACAGACACAAACCTTCAAAATAGGTTGTGTCTAACAGGCATACACACAGAGCTTCAAAGCGGGTACTGCTCAACAGTCATACACACTGAGCTTCAAAATCGAATCAACAGTCATACACACCAAGCTTGAAAACAGGTTCTGCTCAACAGTCATACAAACCGAGCTTCAAAATCGGGTCAACAGCCATACACACCAAGGTTGAAAACCAGTTCAGCTCAATAGTCATACACTCCGTGCTTCAAAACGGGCTCAACAGTCATACACACCGAGCTTCAAAATGGGTTCTGCTCAACAGTAATACGCTCAAAGTCAAATACACCGAGCAACAAAACGGGTTCAACAGTCATACACATCGAGCTTCAAAACGCGTTCTGCCCAGCCATCATACTAACGGAGCTTCAAAACGGGTTCAACAGTCACACACACAGAGCTTCGATACGGGTTAAACAGTCATACACACCGAGCTTCAAAATCGGTTCAACAGTCATAAATACCAAGCTAGAAAACAGGTTCAGCTGAACAGTCATACACACCGAGCTTCAAAACCGGATCTGCTCAACAGTAATACACTCTGAGCTTCAAAACGGGTTGAACAGTCATACACACCGAGTTTTAAAACGGGTCCTGCTCAGTCGTCATAAACACAGAGCTTCCAAACGGGATCAACAGTCTTACAAACCGAGCTTCAAAACGGCTTGTACAGTCATACACACTGAGCTTCAAAATCGAGTCAATAGTCATAAACACCAAGCTTGAAAACAGGTTCTACTCAACAGTCATACACACCGAGCTTCAAAATAGGTTCAACAGTCATACACACCTAGCTTCAAAACTGGTTCTGCTCAACAGTCATACACATCGAGCTTGAAAATGGGTTCTGCTTAACACTCATACACACCGAGCTTCAAGATGTGTTCTGCTCAACGGTCATTCACACTGAACTTCAAAACAGGTTCTGCTCAGCCGTCATACACATGGAGCTTCCAAACGGGATCAACAGTCATACAAACCAAGCTTCAAAATGGCGTAAACAGTCAGACACACGGAGCTTCAAAATCAAGTCAACAGCCATACACACCAAGCTTGAAAACAGGTTCTGTTGAACAGTCATACACACCGAGCTTCAAATCGGTTCTGCTCAACAGTCATACACTCCGAGCTTCAAAACGGGTTCAACAATCATACACACCCAGCCTTAAAAAGGGTTCTACTCAACAGTCATACACACTGAGCTCCAAAACAGGTTCTGTTCATCAGTCATACACACGAAGCTTCAAAACGGGTTGAACAGTCATACACACCGAGCTTTAAAACGGTTTCAACAGTCATGCACACCGAGCTTCAAAACGGGTTCTGTTGAAAAGTCATACACACCAAGCTTCAAAACGAGTTCAACAATCATATCCACAGAGCCTCAAAACGGGTTTAATAGTCACATAGACCAGGCTTCAAAACGGGTTCTGCTCAACAGTCACACGTACCGAGCTTCAAAACTTGCTCAACTGTCATACACACTGAGCATCAAAACGGGTTGAACAGTCATACACACCGCACTTCAAAGCAGGCTCAACAGTCATACACACCGAGCTTCAAAAACAATTCTGCTCAACAGTCATACACACCAAGCTTCAAACCAGACTCCACAGTCATACACAGTGAGCATGAAAACGGGGTCAACAGACATACACACTGAGCTTCAAAATGGGCTCAACAGTCACGCACACAGAGCTTCAAAATGGGTTCTGTTCGACAGTCATACACACCAAGCTTCAAAACGAGTTCAGAAGTCATACACACCGAGCTTTAAAACAGGTTCAACAGTTATACACACTGAGCTTCAAAACGACTTCACAGTCATACACGCCGAGCTTCAAAAGGGGCTCAACAGTCATTCACATTGAGCTTCTAAACGAGTTCTTCTCAACAGTCATACACACAGAGCTTCGAAACGGGTTCAACAATCATAGACACCGAGCTTCAAAACGGGCTCAACATTCATACACACCGAGCTTCAAAACCGGTTCAACAGTCATACACAACGAGCTTCCAAACGGGGTCAACAGTCATACACACCGAGCTTCAAAAAGGGCTCAACAGTCATACACACCAAGCTTCAAAACGGGCTCAACAGTCATACAGATAGATCATCAAAGCGGGCTCAAAAGTCAAACACACCGAGCTTCAAAACAGATTCTGCTCAACAGTCATACACACTGAGCTTCAAAACGTGTTTTGTTCGACAGTCATAAACACCAAGCTTCTAAACAGGTTCAACAGTCATACACACCAAGCTTCAAAACGGCTTGTACAGTCATACACACCGAGCTTCAAAATCGAGTCAACAGTCATACACACCAAGCTTGAAAACAGGTTCTACTCAACAGTCATACAAACCGAGCTTCAAAATCGGGTCAACAGTCATACACACCAAGCTTCAAAATGGGTTCAACAGGCATACACACTGAGCTTCAAAAAGGACTCAACGGTCATAGACACAAACCTTCAAAATAGGTTGTGTCCAACAGGCATACACACGGAGCTTCAAAGCGGGTACTGCTCAACAGTCATACACACCGAGCTTCAAAATCGAATCAACAGTCATACACACCAAGCTTGAAAACAGGTTCTGCTCAACAGTCATACACACCGAGCTTCAAAATCGGGTCAACAGTCATACACTCCGTGCTTCAAAACGGGCTCAACAGTCATACACACCGAGCTTCAAAATGGGTTCTGCTCAACAGTAATGCGCTCAAAGTCAAATACACCGAGCAACATAACGGATTCAACAGTCATACACATCGAGCTTCAAAACGCGTTCTGCCCAGCCATCATACTAACGGAGCTTCAAAACGGGTTCAACACTCACACACACAGGGCTTCGATACGGGTTAAACAGTCATACACACCGAGCTTCAAAACGGGTTCAACAGTCATACTCACCGAGCTTCAAAATCGGTTCAACAGTCATAAATACCAAGCTAGAAAACAGGTTCTGCTGAACAGTCATACACACCGAGCTTCAAAACCGGTTCTGCTCAACAGTCATACACTCTGAGCTTCAAATCGGGTCCAAAAGTCATACACACCGAGTTTTAAAATGGGTTCTGCTCAGTCGTCATACACACGGAGCTTCCAAACGGGTTCAACAGTCATAGAAACCGAACTTCAAAACGGCTTGTACAGTCATACACACCGAGCTTCAAAATCGAGTCAACAGTGATACACACCAAGCTTGAAAACAGGTTCTGCTCAACAGTCATACACACCGGGCTTCAAAACGGGCTCAACAGTCATACACACTGAGCTTCAAAACGGGTTTTGCTCCACAGTCATACACACCGAGCTTCAAAACGGGCTCAACAGTTATACACAATGAGCTTCAAGATGGATTCTGCTCAACAGTCATACACACTGAGCTTCAAAATGTGTTCTGCTCAACTCTCATACACATCGAGCTTCAAAATGGGTTCAACAGTCATACACACCAAGTTTTAAAACGGGTTCTGCTCAGTCATCATATACACGGAGCTTCCAAACGGGTTCAACAGTCATACAAACCAAGCTTCAAACTGGCCTGTACAGTCATACACACGGAGCTTCAAAATCGAGTCAACAGTCATACACACCAAGCTTGAAAACAGGTTCTGCTCAACAGTCATACACACCGAGCATCAAAACGGGCTCAACAGTCATACACATAGATCTTCAAAGCGGGCATAACAGTCAAACACACCGAGCTGCAAAACGGGTTTTGCTCCACAGTCATACACACCGAGCTTCAAAACGGGCTCAACAGTTATACACAATGAGCTTCAAGATGGATTCTGCTCAACAGTCATACACACTGAGCTTCAAAATGTGTTCTGCTCAACTGTCATACACACCGAGCTTCAAAATCGAGCCAACAGTCATACACACCAAGGTTGAAAACAGGTTCTGCTCAACAGTCATACAAACCGAGCTTCAAGATCGGGTCAACAGTAATACACACCAAGGTTGAAAACAGGTTCTGCTCAACAGTCATACACACTGAGCTTCAAAACAAGTTCAACAGTCATACACATAAAGGTTCAAAGCGGGCTCAACAGCCAAACACACCGAGCAACAAAACGGGTTCAACAGTTAAATACACCGAGCAACAAAACGGGTTCAACAGTCATACACACCGAGCTTCAAAACAGATTCTGCTCAACCGTCATACACACGGAGCTTCAAAACGGGTTCAAATGTCACACACACCGAGCTTAGATACGGGTTCAACAGTCATACACACTGAGCTTCAAAATGGGTTTAACGGTCATACACACTGAGCTTCAAAATCGGTTTAACACTCATAAATACCAAGCTAGAAAACAGGTTCTGCTGAACAGTCATACACACCGAGCTTCAAAACCGGTTCTGCTCAACAGTCATCCACTCTGAGCTTCAAAACGGGTTGAACAGTCATACACATCGATTTTTAAAACGGGTTCTGCACAGTCGTCATACACACGGAGCTTCCAAACTGGTTCAACAGTCATACAAACCGAGCTTCAAAACGGCTTGTACAGTCATACACACCGAGCTTCAAAATCGAGTCAACAGTCATACACACCAAGCTTGAAAACAGGTTCTACTCAACAGTCATACACACAGAGCTTCAAAATCCGGTCAACAGTCATACACACGAAGGTTGAAAACAGGTTCTGCTCAACAGTCATACACACCGAGCTTCAAAACGGGTTCAACAGTCATACACAGTGAGCTTCAAGAAGGGAGCAACAGTCATACACACAGAGTTTCAAAAAGGGTTCTGCTCAACAGTCATACATACCAAGTTTCAAAACGGGTTCAACAGTCAAACACAGCGAGCTTCAAGAAGGGAGCAAGAGTCATACACACAGAGTTTCAAAAAGGGTTCTGCTCAACAGTCATACACATGGAGCTTCATAACGATATCAACTGTCATACACACAGAACTTCAAAATGGGTTCAACAGTCATACACACCGAGTTTCAAAACGGGTTCTGCTCAACTTCAAACACTCAGATTTTCACAACAGGTTCAACAGTCAAATACACCGAGCTTCAAAACGGGTACAACAGTCACACACTCGGGGCTTCAAAACGAGTTCTGCTCAACAGTCATAAACACGAGCTTCAAAATGGGTTCAACAGTCATGCACACCGAGCTTGAAAACAGGTTCTCCTGAACAGTCATACACACCGAGCTTCAAAATGGGTTCCACTGAACCGTCATACACACCAAGCTTCAAATTCGGGTAAGCAGTCATACACACCAAGGTTGAAAACCGGTTCAGCTCAACAGTCATACACTCCGTGCTTCAAAACGGGCTCAACATTCATACACACCGAGCTTCAAAACGGGCTCAACATTCATACACATAGATCTTGAAAGCGGGCTCAACAGTCAAACACACCGAGCTTCAAAACAGGTTCTGCTCAAAAGTCACACACACCGAGCTTCAAAACGGGGTCAACAGTCATACACACCGAGCTTCAAAAAGGGCTCAACAGTCATACACACCGAGCTTCAAAACGGACTCAACAGTCATACACACCGAGCTTCAAAACGGACTCAACAGTCATACAGATAGATCTTCAAAGCGGGCTCAAAAGTCAAACACACCGAGCTTCAAAACAGATTCTGCTCAACAGTCATACACACTGAGCTTCAAAACGGGCTCAACAGTCATACACACCGAGCTTCAAAACGGGTTCTACGCAACAGTCATACATACTGAGCTTCAAAATGGGTTTTGTTCGACAGTCATAAACACCGAGCTTCAAAACAGGGTCAACAGTCATACACACCGAGCTTCAAAAAGGGCTCAACAGTCATACACACCGAGCTTCAAAACGGGTTCAACAGTCATACAGATAAATCTTCAAAGCAGGCGCAAAAGTCAAACACACCGAGCTTCAAAACAGATTCTGCTCAACAGTCATACACACTGAGCTTCAAAACGGGCTCAACAGTCATACCCACCGAGCTTAAAAACGGATTCTACGCAACAGTCATACACACTGAGCTTCAAAACGGGTTTTGTTTGACAGTCATAAACACCGAGATTCTAAACGGGTTCAACAGTCATACACACCAAGCTTCAAAATGGGTTCAACAGTCATACACACCGAGCTTCAAAAAGAACTCAACAGTCATAGACACAAACCTTCAAAATAGGTTGTGTCCAACAGGCATACACACGGAGCTTCAAACCGGGTACTGCTCAACAGTCATACACACCAAGCTTCAAAATCGTGTCAACAGTCATATACAGCAAGCTTGAAAACAGGTTCTGCTCAACAGTCATACAAACCGAGCTTCAAAATCGAGTCAACAGTCATACACACCAAGGTTGAAAACCAGTTCAGCTCAACAGTCATACACTCCGTGCTTCAAAATGGGCTCAACAGTCATACACACCGAGCTTCAAAATGGGTTCTGCTCAACAGTAATGCACTCAAAGTCAAATACACCAAGCAACAAAACGGGTTCAACAGTCATACACACCGAGCTTCAACACGTGTTCTGCCCAGCCATCATACTAACTGAGCTTCAAAACGGGTTCAACAGTCACACACACAGAGCTTCGATACGGGTTAAACAGTCATACACACGGAGCTTCAAAACGGGTTCAACAGTCATACACACCAAGCGTCAAAACCGGTTCTGCTCAACAGTCATACACTCTGAGCTTCAAATCGGGCTCAACAGTCATACACACCAAGCATCAAAACCGGTTCTGCTCAACAGTCATACACTCTGAGCTTCAAATCGGGTCCAAAAGTCATACACACCGAGTTTTAAAACGGGTTCTGCTCAGTCATCATACACACGGAGCTTCCAAACGGCTTCAACAGTCATAGAAACCGAACTTCAATACGGCTTGTACAGTCATACACACAGAGCTTCAAAATCGAGTCAACACTCATACACACCAAGCTTGAAAACAGGTTCTGCTCAACAGTCATACACCAAGAGTTTCAAAACAGGTTCAACAGTCATACACATCGAGCTTCAAAACGGGCTCAACAGTCATACACATAGATCTTCAAAGCGGGCATAACAGTCAAACACACCAAGCTTCAAAACGGGTTTTGCTCCACAGTCATACACACCGAGCTTCAAAACGGGTTGAACAGTTATACACAATGAGCTTCAAAACGGATTCTGCTCAACAGTCATACACACTGAGCTTCAAAATGTGTTCTGCTCAACGGTCATACACACCGAGCTTCAACACGGGTTCAACAGACATACACACCGAGTTTTAAAACGGGCTCTGCTCAGTCAACATACACACGGAGCTTCCCAACGGGTTCAACAGTCATACAAACCAAGCTTCAAAATGGCTTGTACAGTCATACACACCGAGCTTCAAAATCGAGTCAACAGTCATACACACCAAGCTTGAAAACAGGTTCTACTCAACAGTCATACACACAGAGCTTCAAAATCCGGTCAACAGTCATACACACGAAGGTTGAAAACAGGTTCTGCTCAACAGTCATACACACCGAGCTTCAAAACGGGTTCAACAGTCATACACAGTGAGCTTCAAGAAGGGAGCAACAGTCATACACACAGAGTTTCAAAAAGGGTTCTGCTCAACAGTCATACATACCAAGTTTCAAAACGGGTTCAACAGTCAAACACAGCGAGCTTCAAAAAGGGCTCAACAGTCATACACACCGAGCTTCAAAACGGGTTCAACAGTCATACAGATAAATCTTCAAAGCAGGCGCAAAAGTCAAACACACCGAGCTTCAAAACAGATTCTGCTCAACAGTCATACACACTGAGCTTCAAAACGGGCTCAACAGTCATACCCACCGAGCTTAAAAACGGATTCTACGCAACAGTCATACACACTGAGCTTCAAAACGGGTTTTGTTTGACAGTCATAAACACCGAGATTCTAAACGGGTTCAACAGTCATACACACCAAGCTTCAAAATGGGTTCAACAGTCATACACACCGAGCTTCAAAAAGGACTCAACAGTCATAGACACAAACCTTCAAAATAGGTTGTGTCCAACAGGCATACACACGGAGCTTCAAACCGGGTACTGCTCAACAGTCATACACACCAAGCTTCAAAATCGTGTCAACAGTCATATACAGCAAGCTTGAAAACAGGTTCTGCTCAACAGTCATACAAACCGAGCTTCAAAATCGGGTCAACAGTCATACACACCAAGGTTGAAAACCAGTTCAGCTCAACAGTCATACACTCCGTGCTTCAAAATGGGCTCAACAGTCATACACACCGAGCTTCAAAATGGGTTCTGCTCAACAGTAATGCACTCAAAGTCAAATACACCAAGCAACAAAACGGGTTCAACAGTCATACACACCGAGCTTCAACACGTGTTCTGCCCAGCCATCATACTAACGGAGCTTCAAAACGGGTTCAACAGTCACACACACAGAGCTTCGATACGGGTTAAACAGTCATACACACGGAGCTTCAAAACGGGTTCAACAGTCATACACACCAAGCGTCAAAACCGGTTCTGCTCAACAGTCATACACTCTGAGCTTCAAATCGGGCTCAACAGTCATACACACCAAGCGTCAAAACCGGTTCTGCTCAACAGTCATACACTCTGAGCTTCAAATCGGGTCCAAAAGTCATACACACCGAGTTTTAAAACGGGTTCTGCTCAGTCGTCATACACACGGAGCTTCCAAACGGCTTCAACAGTCATAGAAACCGAACTTCAATACGGCTTGTACAGTCATACACACAGAGCTTCAAAATCGAGTCAACACTCATACACACCAAGCTTGAAAACAGGTTCTGCTCAACAGTCATACACCAAGAGTTTCAAAACAGGTTCAACAGTCATACACATCGAGCTTCAAAACGGGCTCAACAGTCATACACATAGATCTTCAAAGCGGGCATAACAGTCAAACACACCAAGCTTCAAAACGGGTTTTGCTCCACAGTCATACACACCGAGCTTCAAAACGGGTTGAACAGTTATACACAATGAGCTTCAAAACGGATTCTGCTCAACAGTCATACACACTGAGCTTCAAAATGTGTTCTGCTCAACGGTCATACACACCGAGCTTCAACACGGGTTCAACAGACATACACACCGAGTTTTAAAACGGGCTCTGCTCAGTCAACATACACACGGAGCTTCCCAACGGGTTCAACAGTCATACAAACCAAGCTTCAAAATGGCTTGTACAGTCATACACACCGAGCTTCAAAATCAAGTCAACAGTCATACACACCAAGTTTGAAAACAGGTTCCGCTCAACAGTTATACAAACCGAACTTCAAGATCGGGTCAACAGTCATACACACCAAGGTTGAAAACAGGTTCCGCTCAACAGTCATACACACCGAGCTTCAAAATGTGTTCTGCTCAACGGTCTTACGCACCGAGCTTCAAAACGGGTTCAACAGTCATACACACAGAGCTTCAAAAAGGGTTCAACAGTCATACACATCGAGCTTCAAAACGGGCTCAACAGTCATACACATAGATCTTCAAAGCGGGCATAGCAGTCAAACACACCAAGCTTCAAAACGGGTTTTGCTCCACAGTCATACACACTGAGCTTCAAAATGTGTTCTGCTCAACGGTCATACCCACCGAGCTTCAAAACGGGTTCAACAGTCATACACACCGAGTTTTAAAACGGGCTCTGCTCAGTCATCATACACACGGAGCTTCCAAACGGGTTCAACAGTCATACAAACTGAGCTTCGAGATCGGGCCAACAGTCATACACACCAAGGTTGAAAAAAGGTTCTGCTCAACAGTCATACACACAAAACTTCAAAACAAGTTCAACAGTTATACACATAGAGGTTCAAAGCGGGCTCAACAGCCAAACACACCGAGCTTCAAAACGAGCTCAACAGTCAAATACACCGAGCTTCAAAACGGGTCAACCGTCATACACGCCGAGCTTCAAAACAGGTTCTGCTCATCCGTCATACACACTGAGCTTCAAAATCGGTTCAACACTCATAAATACAAAGCTAGAAAACAGGTTCTGCCGAACAGTCATACACACCGAGCTTCAAATCCGGTTCTGCTCAACAGTCATACACTCTGAGCTTCAAAACGGGTTCAACAGTCATAAACACTCAGTTTTAAAACGGGTTCTGCTCAGTCGTCATATACACGGAGCTTCCAAAAGGGATCAACAGTCATCCAAACCGAGCTACAAAACGGCTTGTACAGACATACACACGGAGCTTCAAAATGGGTTCAACAGTCATACACACTGAGCTTCAAAATCGGTTCAACACTCATAAATACCAAGCTAAAAAACAGGTTCAGCTGAACAGTCATACACACCGAGCTTCAAAACCGGTTCTGGTCAACAGTCATACACTCTGAGCTTCAAAACGGGTTCTGCTCAGTCGTTATACACACAGAGCTTCCAAACGGGATCAACAGTCTTACAAACCGAGCTTCAAAACGGCTTGTACAGTCATACACACCGAGCTTCAAAATCGAGTCAACAGTCATATACACCAAGGTTGCAAACAGGTTCTGCTCAACAGCCATACACACAGAGCATCAAAACAGGATCAACAGTCATGCACACCGAGCTTCAAAAAGGGCTCAACAGTCATACACACCGAGCTTCAAAACGGGTTCTACTCAGTCATCATACACACGGAGCTTCCAAAAGGGATCAACAGTCATCCAAAGCGAGCTACAAAACGGCTTGTACAGTCATACACACGGAGCTTCAAAACGGGTTCAACAGTCATACACACTGAGTTTCAAAATCGGTTCAACACTCATGAATACCAAGGTAGAAAACAGGTTCAGCTGAACAGTCATACACACCGAGCTTCAAAACTGGTTCTACTCAACAGTCATACACTCTGAGCTTCAAAACGGGTTGAACAGTCATACACACCGAGTTTTAAAACGGGTTCTGCTCAGTCGTCATACACACGGAGCTTCCAAACGGGTTCAACAGTCATAGAAACCGAACTTCAAAACGGCTTGTACAGTCATACACACCGAGCTTCAAAATCGAGTCAACAGTTATACACACCAAGCTTGAAAACAGGTTCTGCTCAACAGTCATACACTCTGAGCTTCAAAACGGATTCAACAGTCATGCACACCGAGCTTCAAAACGGGCTCAAAAGTCATACGCACCCAGCTTCAAAACCGGTTCTACTCAACAGTCATACAGATTGAGCTTCAAAACAGGTTCTGTTTGACAGTCATACATACTGAACTTCAAAATGGGTTCAATTGTCATGCACACAGAGCTTCAAAACGGCTTCTGTTCAACAGTCATAGACACCGAGCTTCAAAATAGGTTCAACAGTCATACACACCTAGCTTCAAAACTAGTTCTCCTCAACAGTCATACACACCAAGCTTCAATAACGGGTTTTGCTCCACAGTCATACACAACGAGCTTCAAAACGGGTTCAACAGTTATAAACAATGAGCTTCAAAATGGGTTCTGCTCAACAGTCATCCACACCGAACTTCAAAACGGGTTCAACAGTTATACACAATGAGCTTCAAAACGGGTTCTGCTCAACAGTCATACACACCGAGCTTCAAAACGGGTTCAACAGTTATACACAATGAGCTTCAAAACGGGTTCTGCTCAACAGTCATACACACTGAACTTCAAAATGTGTTCTGCTCAACGGTCATACACACTGAACTTCAAAACGGGTTCAACAGTAATACACACTGAGTTTTAAAATGGGTTCTGCTCAGTCATCATACACACGGGGCTTCCAAACTGGTTCAACAGTCATACAAACCGAGCTTCAAGACGGCTTGTACAGTCATACACACCGAGCTTCAAAATCCGTTCAACACTCATAAATACCAAGCTAGAAAACAGGTTCAGCTGAACAGTCATACACACCGAGCTTCAAAACCAGTTCTGCTCAACAGTCATACACTCTGACCTTCAAAACGGGTTGAACAGACATACACACCGAGTTTTAAAATGGGTTCTGCTCAGTCGTCATACACACGGAGCTTCCAAACTCGTTCAACATTCATACAAACCGAGCTTCAAGACGGCTTGTACAGTCATACACACCGAGCTTCAAAACAGGATCAACAGTCATGCACACCGAGCTTCAAAACGGGCTCAACAGTCATACACACCGAGCTTCAAAACTGGTTCTCCTCAACAGTCATACACACCGAGCTTCAAAACGGGTTTTGCTCCACAGTCATACACAACGAGCTTCAAAACGGGTTCAACCGTTATACTCAATGAGCTTCAAAACCGGTTCTGCTCAACATTCATACACACCGAGCTTTAAAACAGGTTCCACTGAACTGTCATACACACCGAGCTTCAAAACGGATACAGCAGTCATGCACACCGAGCTTCAAAACGGGCTCAAAAGTCATACGCACCCAGCTTCAAAACCGGTTCTACTCAACAGTCATACAAATTGAGCTTCAAAACAGGTTCTGTTCGACAGTCATACATACTGAACTTCAAAATAGGTTCAATTGTAATGCACACAGAGCTTCAAAACGGCTTCTGTTCAACAATCATACACACCGAGCTTCAAAATAGGTTCAACAGTCATACACACCAAGCTTCAAAATGGGTTTTGCTCTACAGTCATACACACCGAGCTTCAAGACGTGTTCTGCCCAGCCATCATACTAATGGAGCTTCAAAACGGGTTCAACAGTCACACACACAGAGCTTCGATACGGGTTAAACAGTCATACACACCGAGCTTCAAAACGGGTTGAACAGTTATACACAATGAGCTTCAAAACGGATTCTGCTCAACAGTCATACACACTGAGCTTCAAAATGTGTTCTGCTCAACGGTCATACACACCGAGCTTCAACACGGGTTCAACAGAAATACACACCGAGTTTTAAAACGGGCTCTGCTCAGTCAACATACACACGGAGCTTCCCAACGGGTTCAACAGTCATACAAACCAAGCTTCAAAATGGCTTGTACAGTCATACACACCGAGCTTCAAAATCGAGTCAACAGTCATACACACCAAGTTTGAAAACAGGTTCCGCTCAACAGTTATACAAACCGAGCTTCAAGATCGGGTCAACAGTCATACACACCAAGGTTGAAAACAGGTTCCGCTCAACAGTCATACACACCGACCTTCAAAATGTGTTCTGCTCAACGGTCTTACGCACCGAGCTTCAAAACGGGTTCAACAGTCATACACACAGAGCTTCAAAAAGGGTTCAACAGTCATACACATCGAGCTTCAAAACGGGCTCAACAGTCATACACATAGATCTTCAAAGCGGGCATAGCAGTCAAACACATCAAGCTTCAAAACGGGTTTTGCTCCACAGTCATACACACTGAGCTTCAAAATGTGTTCTGCTCAACGGTCATACCCACCGAGCTTCAAAACGGGTTCAACAGTCATACACACCGAGTTTTAAAACGGGCTCTGCTCAGTCATCATACACACGGAGCTTCCAAACGGGTTCAACAGTCATACAAACTGAGCTTCGAGATCGGGCCAACAGTCATACACACCAAGGTTGAAAAAAGGTTCTGCTCAACAGTCATACACACAAAACTTCAAAACAAGTTCAACAGTTATACACATAGAGGTTCAAAGCGGGCTCAACAGCCAAACACACCGAGCTTCAAAACGAGCTCAACAGTCAAATACACCGAGCTTCAAAACGGGTCAACCGTCATACACGCCGAGCTTCAAAACAGGTTCTGCTCATCCGTCATACACACTGAGCTTCAAAATCGGTTCAACACTCATAAATACAAAGCTAGAAAACAGGTTCTGCCGAACAGTCATACACACCGAGCTTCAAATCCGGTTCTGCTCAACAGTCATACACTCTGAGCTTCAAAAAGGGTTCAACAGTCATAAACACTCAGTTTTAAAACGGGTTCTGCTCAGTCGTCATACACACGGAGCTTCCAAAAGGGATCAACAGTCATCCAAACCGAGCTACAAAACGGCTTGTACAGACATACACACGGAGCTTCAAAATGGGTTCAACAGTCATACACACTGAGCTTCAAAATCGGTTCAACACTCATAAATACCAAGCTAAAAAACAGGTTCAGCTGAACAGTCATACACACCGAGCTTCAAAACCGGTTCTGGTCAACAGTCATACACTCTGAGCTTCAAAACGGGTTCTGCTCAGTCGTTATACACACAGAGCTTCCAAACGGGATCAACAGTCTTACAAACCGAGCTTCAAAACGGCTTGTACAGTCATACACACCGAGCTTCAAAATCGAGTCAACAGTCATACACACCAAGCTTGAAAACAAGTTCTACTCAACAGTCATGCACACCGAGCTTCAAAATCGGGTCAACAGTCATACACACCAAGCTTCAAAATAGGTTCAACAGTCTTACAAACCGAGCTTCAAAACAGCTTCTACAGTCCTACACACCGAGCTTCAAAATCGGGTCAACAGTCATATACACCAAGGTTGCAAACAGGTTCTGCTCAACAGCCATACACACAGAGCATCAAAACAGGATCAACAGTCATGCACACCGAGCTTCAAAAAGGGCTCAACAGTCATACACACCGAGCTTCAAAATAGGTTCAACAGTCATACACACCTAGCTTCAAAACTAGTTCTCCTCAACAGTCATACATACCAAGCTTCAATAACGGGTTTTGCTCCACAGTCATACACACCGAGCTTCAAAACGGGTTCAACAGTTATAAACAATGAGCTTCAAAACGGGTTCTGCTCAACAGTCATACACACTGAGCTTCAAAATGTGTTCTGCTCAACAGTCATACACACTGAGCTTCAAAACGGGTTCAACAGTCATACACACCGAGTTTTAAAATGGGTTCTGCTCAGTCATCATACACACGGGGCTTCCAAACTGGTTCAACAGTCATACAAACCGAGCTTCAAGACGGTTTGTACAGTCATACACACCGAGCTTCAAAATCCGTTCAACACTCATAAATACCAAGCTAGAAAACAGGTTCTGCTCAACAGTCATACACTCTGACCTTCAAAACGGGTTGAACAGACATACACACCGAGTTTTAAAATGGGTTCTGCTCAGTCATCATACACACGGAGCTTCCAAATGGGATCAACAGTCTTACAAACCGAGCTTCAAAACGGCTTCTACAGTCATACACACCGAGCTTCAAAACAGGATCAACAGTCATGCACACCGAGCTTCAAAACGGGCTCAACAGTCATACACACCGAGCTTCAAAACGGGTTCTACTCAACAGTCATACACACTGAGCTTCAAAATAGGTTCAACAGTCATACACACCTAGCTTCAAAACTGGTTCTCCTCAACAGTCATACACACCGAGCTTCAAAACGGGTTTTGCTCCACAGTCATACACAGTGAGCTTCAAAACGGGTTCAACCGTTATACTCAATGAGCTTCAAAACCGGTTCTGCTCAACATTCATACACACCGAGCTTTAAAACAGGTTCCACTGAACTGTCATACACACCGAGCTTCGAAACGGATTCAGCAGTCATGCACACCAAGCTTCAAAATGGGCTCAAAAGTCATACGCACCCAGCTTCAAAACCGGTTCTACTCAACAGTCATACAGATTGAGCTTCAAAACAGGTTCTGTTCGACAGTCATACATACTGAACTTCAAAATGGGTTCAATTGTCATGCACACAGAGCTTCAAAACGGCTTCTGTTCAACAGTCATACACACCGAGCTTCAAAATAGGTTCAACAGTCATACACACCTAGCTTCAAAACTAGTTCTCCTCAACAGTCATACATACCAAGCTTCAATAACGGGTTTTGCTCCACAGTCATACACACCGAGCTTCAAAACGGGTTCAACAGTTATAAACAATGAGCTTCAAAACGGGTTCTGCTCAACAGTCATACACACTGAGCTTCAAAATGTGTTCTGCTCAACAGTCATACACACTGAGCTTCAAAACGGGTTCAACAGTCATACACACCGAGTTTTAAAATGGGTTCTGCTCAGTCATCATACACACGGGGCTTCCAAACTGGTTCAACAGTCATACAAACCGAGCTTCAAGACGGTTTGTACAGTCATACACACCGAGCTTCAAAATCCGTTCAACACTCATAAATACCAAGCTAGAAAACAGGTTCTGCTCAACAGTCATACACTCTGACCTTCAAAACGGGTTGAACAGACATACACACCGAGTTTTAAAATGGGTTCTGCTCAGTCATCATACACACGGAGCTTCCAAATGGGATCAACAGTCTTACAAACCGAGCTTCAAAACGGCTTCTACAGTCATACACACCGAGCTTCAAAACAGGATCAACAGTCATGCACACCGAGCTTCAAAACGGGCTCAACAGTCATACACACCGAGCTTCAAAACGGGTTCTACTCAACAGTCATACACACTGAGCTTCAAAATAGGTTCAACAGTCATACACACCTAGCTTCAAAACTGGTTCTCCTCAACAGTCATACACACCGAGCTTCAAAACGGGTTTTGCTCCACAGTCATACACAGTGAGCTTCAAAACGGGTTCAACCGTTATACTCAATGAGCTTCAAAACCGGTTCTGCTCAACATTCATTCACACCGAGCTTTAAAACAGGTTCCACTGAACTGTCATACACACCGAGCTTCGAAACGGATTCAGCAGTCATGCACACCAAGCTTCAAAATGGGCTCAAAAGTCATACGCACCCAGCTTCAAAACCGGTTCTACTCAACAGTCATACAGATTGAGCTTCAAAACAGGTTCTGTTCGACAGTCATACATACTGAACTTCAAAATAGGTTCAATTGTCATGCACACAGAGCTTCAAAATGGCTTCTGTACAACAGTCATACACACCGAGCTTCAAAATAGGTTCAACAGTCATACACACCTAGCTTCAAAACTGGTTCTCCTCAACAGTCATACACACCAAGCTTCAAAACGGGTTTTGCTCCACAGTCATACACAATGAGCTTCAAAACGGGTTCAACCGTTATACTCAATGAGCTTCAAAACCGGTTCTGCTCAACATTCATTCACACCGAGCTTTAAAACAGGTTCCACTGAACTGTCATACACACCGAGCTTCGAAACGGATTCAGCAGTCATGCACACCAAGCTTCAAAATGGGCTCAAAAGTCATACGCACCCAGCTTCAAAACCGGTTCTACTCAACAGTCATACAGATTGAGCTTCAAAACAGGTTCTGTTCGACAGTCATACATACTGAACTTCAAAATAGGTTCAATTGTCATGCACACAGAGCTTCAAAATGGCTTCTGTACAACAGTCATACACACCGAGCTTCAAAATAGGTTCAACAGTCATACACACCTAGCTTCAAAACTGGTTCTCCTCAACAGTCATACACACCAAGCTTCAAAACGGGTTTTGCTCTACAGTCATACACACCGAGCTTCAAGACGTGTTCTGCCCAGCCATCATACTAATGGAGCTTCAAAACGGGTTCAACAGTCACACACACAGAGCTTCGATACGGGTTAAACAGTCATACACACTGAGCTTCAAAACGGGCTCAACAGTTATAAACAATGAGCTTCAAAACGGATTCTGCTCAACAGTCATATACACTGAGCTTCAAAATGTGTTCTGCTCAACGGTCATACCCACCGAGCTTCAAAACGGGTTCAACAGTCATACACACCGAGTTTTAAAACGGGCTCTGCTCAGTCATCATACACACGGAGCTTCCCAACGGGTTCAACAGTCATACAAACCGAGCTTCAAAATGGCTTGTACAGTCATACACACCGAGCTTCAAGATCGAGTCAACAGTCATACACACCATGTTTGAAAACATGTTCTGCTCAACAGTCATAGAAACCGAGCTTCAAAATCGAGTCAACAGTCATACACACCAAGGCTGAAAACAGGTTCTGCTCAACAGTCATACACACAAAACTTCAAAACAAGTTCAACAGTTAATCACATAGAGGTTCAAAGCGGGCTCAATAGCCAAACACAGCGAGCTTTAAAACGAGCTCAACAGTCAAATACACCGAGCTACAAAACGGGTCAACCGTCATACACGCCGAGCTTCAAAACAGGTTCTGCTCATCCGTCATACACACTGAGCTTCAAAATCGGTTCAACACTCATAAATACAAAGCTAGAAAACAGGTTCTGCTGAACAGTCATACACACCGAGCTTCAAAACCGGTTCTGCTCAACAGTCATACACTCTGAGCTTCAAAACGGGTTCAACAGTCATAAACACTGAGTTTTAAAACGGGTTCTGCTCAGTCGTCATACACACGGAGCTTCCAAAAGGGATCAACAGTCATCCAAACCGAGCTACAAAACGGCTTGTACAGACATACACACGGAGCTTCAAAACGGGTTCAACAGTCATACACACTGAGCTTCAAAATCGGTTCAACACTCATAAATATCAAGCTAGAATACAGGTTCAGCTGAACAGTCATACACAACGAGCTTCAAAACCGGTTCTGCTCAACAGTCATACACTCTGAGCTTCAAAACGGGTTGAACAGTCATACACACCAAGTTTTAAAACGGGTTCTGCTCAGTCATCATACACACGGAGCTTCCAAATGGGATCAACCTTCTTACAAACCGAGCTTCAAAACGGCTTCTACAGTCATACACACCGAGCTTCAAAATTGAGGCAACAGTCATATACACCAAGGTTGCAAACAGGTTCTGCTCAACAGTCATACACAGTGAGCATCAAAACAGGATCAACAGTCATGCACACCGAGCTTCAAAACGGGCTCAACAGTCATACACACCGAGTTTTAAAACGGGTTCTGCTCAGTCGTCATACACACGGAGCTTCCAAACGGGTTCAACAGTCATAGAAACCGAACTTCAAAACGGCTTGTACAGTCACACCGAGCTTCAAAATCGAGTCAACAGTTATACACACCAAGCTTGAAAACAGGTTCTGCTCAACAGTCATACACTCTGAGCTTCAAAACGGATTCAACAGTCATGCACACTGAGCTTCAAAACGGGCTCAAAAGTCATACGCACCCAGCTTCAAAACCGGTTCTACTCAACAGTCATACATATTGAGCTTCAAAACAGGTTCTGTTCGACAGTCATACATACTGAACTTCAAAATGGGTTCAATTGTAATGCACACAGAGCTTCAAAACGGCTTCTGTTCAACAGTCATACACACCGAGCTTCAAAATAGGTTCAACAGTCATACACACCTAGCTTCAAAACTAGTTCTCCTCAACAGTCATACACACCAAGCTTCAATAACGGGTTTTGCTCCACAGTCATACACACCGAACTTCAAAACGGGTTCAACAGTTATACACAATGAGCTTCAAAATGGGTTCTGCTCAACAGTCATACACACCAAGCTTCAAAACGGGTTCAACAGTTATACACAATGAGCTTCAAAACGGGTTCTGCTCAACAGTCATACACACTGAGCTTCAAAATGTGTTCTGCTCAACGGTCATACACACCGAGCTTCAAAACGGGTTCAACAGTCATACACACCGAGTTTTAAAACGGGCTCTGCTCAGTCATCATACACACGGAGCTTCCCAACGGGTTCAACAGTCATACAAACCGAGCTTCAAAATGGCTTGTACAGTCATACACACCGAGCTTCAAGATCGAGTCAACAGTCATACACACCATGTTTGAAAACATGTTCTGCTCAACAGTCATAGAAACCGAGCTTCAAAATCGAGTCAACAGTCATACACACCAAGGTTGAAAACAGGTTCTGCTCAACAGTCATACACACAAAACTTCAAAACAAGTTCAACAGTTATACACATAGAGGTTCAAAGCGGGCTCAACAGCCAAACACAGCGAGCTTTAAAACGAGCTCAACAGTCAAATACACCGAGCTACAAAACGGGTCAACCGTCATACACGCCGAGCTTCAAAACAGGTTCTGCTCATCCGTCATACACACTGAGCTTCAAAATCGGTTCAACACTCATAAATACAAAGCTAGAAAACAGGTTCTGCTGAACAGTCATACACACCGAGCTTCAAAACCGGTTCTGCTCAACAGTCATACACTCTGAGCTTCAAAACGGGTTCAACAGTCATAAACACTGAGTTTTAAAACGGGTTCTGCTCAGTCGTCATACACACGGAGCTTCCAAAAGGGATCAACAGTCATCCAAACCGAGCTACAAAACGGCTTGTACAGACATACACACGGAGCTTCAAAACGGGTTCAACAGTCATACACACTGAGCTTCAAAATCGGTTCAACACTCATAAATATCAAGCTAGAATACAGGTTCAGCTGAACAGTCATACACAACGAGCTTCAAAACCGGTTCTGCTCAACAGTCATACACTCTGAGCTTCAAAACGGGTTGAACAGTCATACACACCAAGTTTTAAAACGGGTTCTGCTCAGTCATCATACACACGGAGCTTCCAAATGGGATCAACCTTCTTACAAGCCGAGCTTCAAAACGGCTTCTACAGTCATACACACCGAGCTTCAAAATTGAGTCAACAGTCATATACACCAAGGTTGCAAACAGGTTCTGCTCAACAGTCATACACACTGAGCATCAAAACAGGATCAACAGTCATGCACACCGAGCTTCAAAACGGGCTCAACAGTCATACACACCGAGTTTTAAAACGGGTTCTGCTCAGTCGTCATACACACGGAGCTTCCAAACGGGTTCAACAGTCATAGAAACCGAACTTCAAAACGGCTTGTACAGTCATACACACCGAGCTTCAAAATCGAGTCAACAGTTATACACACCAAGCTTGAAAACAGGTTCTGCTCAACAGTCATACACTCTGAGCTTCAAAACGGATTCAACAGTCATGCACACTGAGCTTCAAAACGGGCTCAAAAGTCATACGCACCCAGCTTCAAAACCGGTTCTACTCAACAGTCATACATATTGAGCTTCAAAACAGGTTCTGTTCGACAGTCATACATACTGAACTTCAAAATGGGTTCAATTGTAATGCACACAGAGCTTCAAAACGGCTTCTGTTCAACAGTCATACACACCGAGCTTCAAAATAGGTTCAACAGTCATACACACCTAGCTTCAAAACTAGTTCTCCTCAACAGTCATACACACCAAGCTTCAATAACGGGTTTTGCTCCACAGTCATACACACCGAACTTCAAAACGGGTTCAACAGTTATACACAATGAGCTTCAAAATGGGTTCTGCTCAACAGTCATACACACCAAGCTTCAAAACGGGTTCAACAGTTATACACAATGAGCTTCAAAACGGGTTCTGCTCAACAGTCATACACACTGAGCTTCAAAATGTGTTCTGCTCAACGGTCATACACACTGAGCTTCAAAACGGGTTCAACAGTCATACACACCGAGTTTTAAAATGGCTTCTGCTCAATCATCATACACACGGGGCTTCCAAACTGGTTCAACAGTCATACAAACCGAGCTTCAAGATGGCTTGTACAGTCATACACACCGAGCTTCAAAATCCGTTCAACACTCATAAATACCAAGCTAGAAAACAGGTTCAGCTGAACAGTCATACACACCGAGCTTCAAAACCAGTTCTGCTCAACAGTCATACACTCTGACCTTCAAAACGGGTTGAACAGACATACACACCGAGTTTTAAAATGGGTTCTGCTCAGTCGTCATACACACGGAGCTTCCAAATGGGATCAACAGTCTTACAAACCGAGCTTCAAAACGGCTTCTACAGTCATACACACTGAGCTTCAAAACAGGATCAACAGTCATGCACACTGAGCTTCAAAACGGGCTCAACAGTCATACACACCGAGCTTCAAAACGGGTTCTACTCAACAGTCATACACACTGAGCTTCAAAATAGGTTCAACAGTCATACACACCTAGCATCAAAACTGGTTCTCCTCAACAGTCATACACACCGAGCTTCAAAACGGGTTTTGCTCCACAGTCATACACAATGAGCTTCAAAACGGGTTCAACCGTTATACTCAATGAGCTTCAAAACTGGTTCTGCTCAACATTCATACACACCGAGCTTTAAAACAGGTTCCACTGAACAGTCATACACACCGAGCTTCAAAACCGGTTCTGCTCATAAATACAAAGCTAGAAAACAGGTTCTGTTGAACAGTCATACACACCGAGCTTCAAAACCGGTTCTCCTCAACAGTCATACACACCAAGCTTCAAAACGGGTTTTGCTCCACAGTCATACACAATGAGCTTCAAAACGGGTTCAACCGTTATACTCAATGAGCTTCAAAACCGGTTCTGCTCAACATTCATTCACACCGAGCTTTAAAACAGGTTCCACTGAACTGTCATACACACCGACCTTCGAAACGGATTCAGCAGTCATGCACACCAAGCTTCAAAATGGGCTCAAAAGTCATACGCACCCAGCTTCAAAACCGGTTCTACTCAACAGTCATACAGATTGAGCTTCAAAACAGGTTCTGTTCGACAGTCATACATACTGAACTTCAAAATAGGTTCAATTGTCATGCACACAGAGCTTCAAAATGGCTTCTGTACAACAGTCATACACACCGAGCTTCAAAATAGGTTCAACAGTCATACACACCTAGCTTCAAAACTGGTTCTCCTCAACAGTCATACACACCAAGCTTCAAAACGGGTTTTGCTCTACAGTCATACACACCGAGCTTCAAGACGTGTTCTGCCCAGCCATCATACTAATGGAGCTTCAAAACGGGTTCAACAGTCACACACACAGAGCTTCGATACGGGTTAAACAGTCATACACACTGAGCTTCAAAACGGGCTCAACAGTTATAAACAATGAGCTTCAAAACGGATTCTGCTCAACAGTCATATACACTGAGCTTCAAAATGTGTTCTGCTCAACGGTCATACCCACCGAGCTTCAAAACGGGTTCAACAGTCATACACACCGAGTTTTAAAACGGGCTCTGCTCAGTCATCATACACACGGAGCTTCCCAACGGGTTCAACAGTCATACAAACCGAGCTTCAAAATGGCTTGTACAGTCATACACACCGAGCTTCAAGATCGAGTCAACAGTCATACACACCATGTTTGAAAACATGTTCTGCTCAACAGTCATAGAAACCGAGCTTCAAAATCGAGTCAACAGTCATACACACCAAGGCTGAAAACAGGTTCTGCTCAACAGTCATACACACAAAACTTCAAAACAAGTTCAACAGTTAATCACATAGAGGTTCAAAGCGGGCTCAACAGCCAAACACAGCGAGCTTTAAAACGAGCTCAACAGTCAAATACACCGAGCTACAAAACGGGTCAACCGTCATACACGCCGAGCTTCAAAACAGGTTCTGCTCATCCGTCATACACACTGAGCTTCAAAATCGGTTCAACACTCATAAATACAAAGCTAGAAAACAGGTTCTGCTGAACAGTCATACACACCGAGCTTCAAAACCGGTTCTGCTCAACAGTCATACACTCTGAGCTTCAAAACGGGTTCAACAGTCATACACACCAAGTTTTAAAACGGGTTCTGCTCAGTCATCATACACACGGAGCTTCCAAATGGGATCAACCTTCTTACAAACCGAGCTTCAAAACGGCTTCTACAGTCATACACACCGAGCTTCAAAATTGAGGCAACAGTCATATACACCAAGGTTGCAAACAGGTTCTGCTCAACAGTCATACACAGTGAGCATCAAAACAGGATCAACAGTCATGCACACCGAGCTTCAAAACGGGCTCAACAGTCATACACACCGAGTTTTAAAACGGGTTCTGCTCAGTCGTCATACACACGGAGCTTCCAAACGGGTTCAACAGTCATAGAAACCGAACTTCAAAACGGCTTGTACAGTCACACCGAGCTTCAAAATCGAGTCAACAGTTATACACACCAAGCTTGAAAACAGGTTCTGCTCAACAGTCATACACTCTGAGCTTCAAAACGGATTCAACAGTCATGCACACTGAGCTTCAAAACGGGCTCAAAAGTCATACGCACCCAGCTTCAAAACCGGTTCTACTCAACAGTCATACATATTGAGCTTCAAAACAGGTTCTGTTCGACAGTCATACATACTGAACTTCAAAATGGGTTCAATTGTAATGCACACAGAGCTTCAAAACGGCTTCTGTTCAACAGTCATACACACCGAGCTTCAAAATAGGTTCAACAGTCATACACACCTAGCTTCAAAACTAGTTCTCCTCAACAGTCATACACACCAAGCTTCAATAACGGGTTTTGCTCCACAGTCATACACACCGAACTTCAAAACGGGTTCAACAGTTATACACAATGAGCTTCAAAATGGGTTCTGCTCAACAGTCATACACACCAAGCTTCAAAACGGGTTCAACAGTTATACACAATGAGCTTCAAAACGGGTTCTGCTCAACAGTCATACACACTGAGCTTCAAAATGTGTTCTGCTCAACGGTCATACACACCGAGCTTCAAAACGGGTTCAACAGTCATACACACCGAGTTTTAAAACGGGCTCTGCTCAGTCATCATACACACGGAGCTTCCCAACGGGTTCAACAGTCATACAAACCGAGCTTCAAAATGGCTTGTACAGTCATACACACCGAGCTTCAAGATCGAGTCAACAGTCATACACACCATGTTTGAAAACATGTTCTGCTCAACAGTCATAGAAACCGAGCTTCAAAATCGAGTCAACAGTCATACACACCAAGGTTGAAAACAGGTTCTGCTCAACAGTCATACACACAAAACTTCAAAACAAGTTCAACAGTTAATCACATAGAGGTTCAAAGCGGGCTCAACAGCCAAACACAGCGAGCTTTAAAACGAGCTCAACAGTCAAATACACCGAGCTACAAAACGGGTCAACCGTCATACACGCCGAGCTTCAAAACAGGTTCTGCTCATCCGTCATACACACTGAGCTTCAAAATCGGTTCAACACTCATAAATACAAAGCTAGAAAACAGGTTCTGCTGAACAGTCATACACACCGAGCTTCAAAACCGGTTCTGCTCAACAGTCATACACTCTGAGCTTCAAAACGGGTTCAACAGTCATAAACACTGAGTTTTAAAACGGGTTCTGCTCAGTCGTCATACACACGGAGCTTCCAAAAGGGATCAACAGTCATCCAAACCGAGCTACAAAACGGCTTGTACAGACATACACACGGAGCTTCAAAACGGGTTCAACAGTCATACACACTGAGCTTCAAAATCGGTTCAACACTCATAAATATCAAGCTAGAATACAGGTTCAGCTGAACAGTCATACACAACGAGCTTCAAAACCGGTTCTGCTCAACAGTCATACACTCTGAGCTTCAAAACGGGTTGAACAGTCATACACACCAAGTTTTAAAACGGGTTCTGCTCAGTCATCATACACACGGAGCTTCCAAATGGGATCAACCTTCTTACAAGCCGAGCTTCAAAACGGCTTCTACAGTCATACACACCGAGCTTCAAAATTGAGTCAACAGTCATATACACCAAGGTTGCAAACAGGTTCTGCTCAACAGTCATACACACTGAGCATCAAAACAGGATCAACAGTCATGCACACCGAGCTTCAAAACGGGCTCAACAGTCATACACACCGAGTTTTAAAACGGGTTCTGCTCAGTCGTCATACACACGGAGCTTCCAAACGGGTTCAACAGTCATAGAAACCGAACTTCAAAACGGCTTGTACAGTCATACACACCGAGCTTCAAAATCGAGTCAACAGTTATACACACCAAGCTTGAAAACAGGTTCTGCTCAACAGTCATACACTCTGAGCTTCAAAACGGATTCAACAGTCATGCACACTGAGCTTCAAAACGGGCTCAAAAGTCATACGCACCCAGCTTCAAAACCGGTTCTACTCAACAGTCATACATATTGAGCTTCAAAACAGGTTCTGTTCGACAGTCATACATACTGAACTTCAAAATGGGTTCAATTGTAATGCACACAGAGCTTCAAAACGGCTTCTGTTCAACAGTCATACACACCGAGCTTCAAAATAGGTTCAACAGTCATACACACCTAGCTTCAAAACTAGTTCTCCTCAACAGTCATACACACCAAGCTTCAATAACGGGTTTTGCTCCACAGTCATACACACCGAACTTCAAAACGGGTTCAACAGTTATACACAATGAGCTTCAAAATGGGTTCTGCTCAACAGTCATACACACCAAGCTTCAAAACGGGTTCAACAGTTATACACAATGAGCTTCAAAACGGGTTCTGCTCAACAGTCATACACACTGAGCTTCAAAATGTGTTCTGCTCAACGGTCATACACACTGAGCTTCAAAACGGGTTCAACAGTCATACACACCGAGTTTTAAAATGGCTTCTGCTCAATCATCATACACACGGGGCTTCCAAACTGGTTCAACAGTCATACAAACCGAGCTTCAAGACGGCTTGTACAGTCATACACACCGAGCTTCAAAATCCGTTCAACACTCATAAATACCAAGCTAGAAAACAGGTTCAGCTGAACAGTCATACACACCGAGCTTCAAAACCAGTTCTGCTCAACAGTCATACACTCTGACCTTCAAAACGGGTTGAACAGACATACACACCGAGTTTTAAAATGGGTTCTGCTCAGTCGTCATACACACGGAGCTTCCAAATGGGATCAACAGTCTTACAAACCGAGCTTCAAAACGGCTTCTACAGTCATACACACTGAGCTTCAAAACAGGATCAACAGTCATGCACACTGAGCTTCAAAACGGGCTCAACAGTCATACACACCGAGCTTCAAAACGGGTTCTACTCAACAGTCATACACACTGAGCTTCAAAATAGGTTCAACAGTCATACACACCTAGCATCAAAACTGGTTCTCCTCAACAGTCATACACACCGAGCTTCAAAACGGGTTTTGCTCCACAGTCATACACAATGAGCTTCAAAACGGGTTCAACCGTTATACTCAATGAGCTTCAAAACCGGTTCTGCTCAACATTCATACACACCGAGCTTCAAAACTGGTTCTACTCAACAGTCATACAAACCGAGCTTCAAAATCGGGTCAACAGTCACACACACCAAGGTTGAAAACCGGTTCAGCTCAACAGTCATACACTCCGTGCTTCAAAACGGGCTCAACAGTCATACACACCGAGCTTCAAGATGGGTTCTGCTCAACAGTAATGCGCTCAAAGTCAAATACACCGAGCAACAAAACGGGTTCAACAGTCATACACACCGAGCTTCAAGACGTGTTCTGCCCAGCCATCATACTAATGGAGCTTCAAAACGGGTTCAACAGTCACACACACAGAGCTTCGATACGGGTTAAACAGTCATACACACCGAACTTCAAAACGGGCTCAACAGTTATAAACAATGAGCTTCAAAACGGATTCTGCTCAACAGTCATACACACTGAGCTTCAAAATGTGTTCTGCTCAACAGTCATACCCACCGAGCTTCAAAACGGGTTCAACAGTCATACACACCGAGTTTTAAAACGGGCTCTGCTCAGTCATCATACACACGGAGCTTCCCAACGGGTTCAACAGTCATACAAACCGAGCTTCAAAATGGCTTGTACAGTCATACAATCCGAGCTTCAAAATCGAGTCAACAGTCATACACACCATGTTTGAAAACATGTTCTGCTCAACAGTCATAGAAACCGAGCTACAAGATCGGGTCAACAGTCATACCCACCAAGGTTGAAAACAGGTTCTGCTCAACAGTCATATACACTGAGCTTCAAAATGTGTTCTGCTCAACGGTCTTCCGCACCGAGCTTCAAAACGGGTTCAACAGTCATACACACAGAGCTTCAAAAAGGGTTCAACAGTCATACACATCGAGCTTCAAAACGGGCTCAACAGTCATACACATAGATCTTCAAAGCGGGCATAGCAGTCAAACACACCAAGCTTCAAAACGGGTTTTGCTCCACAGTCATACACACTGAGCTTCAAAATGTGTTCGGCTCAACGGTCATACCCACCGAGCTTCAAAACGGGTTCAACAGTCATACACACCGAGTTTTAAAACGGGCTCTGCTCAGTCATCATACACACGGAGCTTCCCAACGGGTTCAACAGTCATGCAAACTGAGCTTCGAGATCGGGTCAACAGTCATACACACCAAGGTTGAAAACAGGTTCTGCTCAACAGTCATACACACAAAACTTCAAAACAAGTTCAACAGTTATACACATAGAGGTTCAAAGCGGGCTCAACAGCCAAACACACCGAGCTTCAAAACGAGCTCAACAGTCAAATACACCGAGCTACAAAACGGGTCAACCGTCATACACGCCGAGCTTCAAAACAGGTTCTGCTCATCCGTCATACACACTGAGCTTCAAAATCGGTTCAACACTCATAAATACAAAGCTAGAAAACAGGTTCTGCTGAACAGTCATAAACACCGAGCTTCAAAACAGGTTCTGCTCAACAGTCATACACTCTGAGCTTCAAAACGGGTTCAACAGTCATAAACACTGAGTTTTAAAATGGGTTCTGCTCAGTCGTCATACACACGGAGCTTCCAAAAGGGATCAACAGTCATCCAAACCGAGCTACAAAACGGCTTGTACAGACATACACACGGAGCTTCAAAACGGGTTCAACAGTCATACACACTGAGCTTCAAAATCGGTTCAACACTCATAAATACCAAGCTAGAAAACAGGTTCAGCTGAACAGTCATACACACCGAGCTTCAAAACCGGTTCTGCTCAACAGTCATACACTCTGAGCTTCAAAACGGGTTCAACAGTCATAAACACTGAGTTTTAAAACGGGTTCTGCTCAGTCGTCATACACACGGAGCTTCCAAATGGGATCAACAGTCTTACAAACCGAGCTTCAAAACGGCTTCTACAGTCATACACACCGAGCTTCAAAACAGGATCAACAGTCATGCACACCGAGCTTCAAAATGGGCTCAACAGTCATACACACCGAGCTTCAAAACAGGATCAACAGTCATGCACACCGAGCTTCAAAATGGGCTCAACAGTCATACACACCGAGCTTCAAAACGGGTTCTACTCAACAGTCATACACACTGAGCTTCAAAATAGGTTCAACAGTCATACACACCTAGCTTCAAAACTGGTTCTCCTCAACAGTCATACACACCGAGCTTCAAAACGGGTTTTGCTCCACAGTCATACACAATGAGCTTCAAAACGGGTTCAACCGTTATACTCAATGAGCTTCAAAACCGGTTCTGCTCAACATTCATACACACCGAGCTTTAAAACAGGTTCCACTGAACTGTCATACACACCGAGCTTCAAAACGGATTCAGCAGTCATGCACACCGAGCTTCAAAATGGGCTCAAAAGTCATACGCACCCAGCTTCAAAACCGGTTCTACTCAACAGTCATACAGATTGAGCTTCAAAACAGGTTCTGTTCGACAGTCATACATACTGAACTTCAAAATAGGTTCAATTGTCATGCACACAGAGCTTCAAAATGGCTTCTGTTCAACAGTCATACACACCGAGCTTCAAAATAGGTTCAACAGTCATACACACCTAGCTTCAAAACTGGTTCTCCTCAACAGTCATACACACCAAGCTTCAAAACGGGTTTTGCTCTACAGTCATACACACCGAGCTTCAAGACGTGTTCTGCCCAGCCATCATACTAATGGAGCTTCAAAACGGGTTCAACAGTCACACACACAGAGCTTCGATACGGGTTAAACAGTCATACACACCGAGCTTCAAAACGGGCTCAACAGTTATAAACAATGAGCTTCAAAACAGATTCTGCTCAACAGTCATACACACTGAGCTTCAAAATGTGTTCTGCTCAACAGTCATACCCACCGAGCTTCAAAACGGGTTCAACAGTCATACACACCGAGTTTTAAAACGGGCTCTGCTCAGTCATCATACACACGGAGCTTCCCAACGGGTTCAACAGTCATACAAACCGAGTTTCAAAATGGCTTGTACAGTCATACACACCGAGCTTCAAAATCGAGTCAACAGTCATACACACCAAGGTTGAAAACAGGTTCTGCTCAACAGTCATACACACTGAGCATCAAAATGTGTTCTGCTGAACAGTCATACACACAGAGCTTCAAAAAGGGTTCAACAGTCATAAACACTGAGTTTTAAAACAGGTACTGCTCAGTCGTCATACACACGGAGCTTCCAAAAGGGATCAACAGTCATCCAAACCGAGCTACAAAACGGCTTGTACAGACATACACACGGAGCTTCAAAACGGGTTCAACAGTCATACACACTGAGCTTCAAAATCGGTTCAACACTCATAAATATCAAGCTAGAAAACAGGTTCAGCTGAACAGTCATACACACCGAGCTTCAAAACCGGTTCTGCTCAACAGTCATACACTCTGAGCTTCAAAACGGGTTGAACAGTCATACACACCGAGTTTTAAAACGGGTTCTGCTCAGTCGTCATACACACGGAGCTTCCAAATGGGATCAACCTTCTTACAAACCGAGCTTCAAAACGGCTTCTACAGTCATACACACCGAGCTTCAAAATCGGGTCAACAGTCATATACACCAAGGTTGCAAACAGGTTCTGCTCAACAGTCATACACACTGAGCATCAAAACAGGATCAACAGTCATGCACACCGAGCTTCAAAACGGGCTCAACAGTCATACACACTGAGCTTCATAACGGGTTCTACTCAACAGTCATGCACACAGAGCTTCAAAATGGGTTCTGTTCAACATTCATACACACCAAGCTTCAAAATAGGTTCAACAGTCATACACACCTAGCTTCAAAACTGGTTCTCCTCAGCAGTCATACAAACCGAGCTTCAAAATCGGGTCAACAGTCACACACACCAAGGTTGAAAACCGGTTCAGCTCAACAGTCATACACACCGAGCTTCAAAATGGGTTCAACAGTCATACACACCGAGCTTCAAAACGGGCTCAACAGTCATACACATAGATCTTCAAAGTGGGCATAGCAGTCAAACACACCAAGCTTCAAAACGGGTTTTGCTCCACAGTCATACACACTGAGCTTCAAAATGTGTTCTGCTCAACGGTCATACCCACCGAGCTTCAAAACGGGTTCAACAGTCATACACACCGAGTTTTCAAACGGGCTCTGCTCAGTCATCATACACACGGAGCTTCCCAACGGGTTCAACAGTCATACAAACTGAGCTTCGAGGTCGGGTCAACAGTCATACACACCAAGGTTGAAAACAGGTTCTGCTCAACAGTCATACACACAAAACTTCAAAACAAGTTCAACAGTTATACACATAGAGGTTCAAAGCGGGCTCAACAGCCAAACACACCGAGCTTCAAAACGAGCTCAACAGTCAAATACACCGAGCTACAAAACGGGTCAACCGTCATACACGCCGAGCTTCAAAACAGGTTCTGCTCATCCGTCATACACACTGAGCTTCAAAATCGGTTCAACACTCATAAATACAAAGCTAGAAAACAGGTTCTGCTGAACAGTCATACACACCGAGTTTCAAAACCGGTTCTGCTCAACAGTCATACACCCTGAGCTTCAAAACGGGTTCAACAGTCATAAACACTGAGTTTTAAAACGGGTTCTGCTCAGTCGTCATACACACGGAGCTTCCAAAAGGGATCAACAGTCATCCAAACCGAGCTACAAAACGGCTTGTACAGACATACACACGGAGCTTCAAAACGGGTTCAACAGTCATACACACTGAGCTTCAAAATCGGTTCAACACTCATAAATACCAAGCTAGAAAACAGGTTCAGCTGAACAGTCATACACACCGAGTTTCAAAACCGGTTCTGCTCAACAGTCATACACTCTGAGCTTCAAAACGGGTTCAATAGTTATACACACTGAGCTTCCAAACAAGTTCTGCTCAACAGTCATACGCACCGAGCTTCAAAATGGGCTCAACAATCATACACACCCAGCCTTAAAAAGGGTTCTACTCAACAGTCATACACACTGAGCTCCAAAACAGATTCTGTTCGTCAGTCATACACACGAACCTTCAAAACGGGTTCAACAGTCATACACACCGAGCTTTAAAACGGTTTCAACAGTCATGCACACCGAACTTCAAAACTGGTTCTGTTCAAAAGTCATACACACCAAGATTCAAAACAAGTTCAACAATCATATCCACAGAGCCTCAAAACGGGTTTAACAGTCACATAGACCAGGTTTCAAAATGGGTTCTGCTCAACAGTCACACATACCGAGCTTCAAAACTTGCTCAACTGTCATACACACCGAGCTTCAAAACGGGTTGAACAGTCATACACACCGCACTTCAAAGCAGGCTCAACAGTCATACACACCGAGCTTCAAAAACAATTCTGCTCAACAGTCATACACACGAAGCTTCAAACCGGGCTCCACAGTCATACACAGCGAGCATGAAAACGGGGTCAACAGACATACACACTGAGCTTCAAAATGGGCTCAACAGTTACGCACACAGAGCTTCAAAATGGGTTCTGTTCGACAGTCATACACACCAAGCTTCAAAACGAGTTCAGAAGTCATACAGACCGAGCTTTAAAACAGGTTCAACAGTTATACACACTAAGCTTCAAAACGACTTCACTGTCATACACACCGAGCTTCAAAAGGGGCTCAACAGTCATTCACATTGAGCTTCAAAACGAGTTCTTCTCAACAGTCATACACACAGAGCTTCGAAATGGGTTCAACAGACATAGACACCGAGCTTCAAAACGGGCTCAACATTTATACACAACGAGCTTCAAAACGGGTTCTGCTCAACAGTCATACATACCAAGTTCAAAACGGGTTCAACAGTCATACACACCGAGCTTCAAAATGGGTTCAACAGTCATACACAACGAGCTTCGAAATGGGTTCAACGGTCATACATAACGAGCTTCAAAACGAGTTCTGCTCAACAGTCATACACACCGAGCATCAAAATGGGTTCAACAGTCATATAAACCGAGCTTGAAAACAGGTTCTGCTGAACAGTCATACACACCGGGCTTCAAAACCAGTTCAAAACTCATACACACCGAGCTTCAAAATGCATGCAACAGTCATACACACAGACCTTCAAAATGGGTTCTGCTTAACAGTCATATGCATCGTGGTTTAAAACGGGCTCTACAGTCAGACACATCGAACTTCAAAACGGGCTGAACAGTCATACGCACCGAGCTTCAAAACGGGCTCAACAGTCATACGCACCGAGCTTCAAAGCGAGCTCAACAGTCATACACACCGAGCTTCAAAACCAGTTCAACAGTCATACACAGCGAGCTTCAAGAAGGGAAAAGCAGTCATACACACAGAGTTTCAAAATGGGTTCTGCTCAACAGTCATACACATGGAGCTTCAAAACGATTTCAACTGTCATACACACAGAATTTCAAAATGGGTTCAACAGTCATACGCACCGAGCTTCAAAATGGGCTCAACAGTCATACGCACTGAGTTTCAAAACGGGCTCAACGGTCATACACACCGAGCTTCAAAACGGGTTCAACAGTCATACACAACGAGCTTCAAAATGGGTTCTGCTCAACAGTCATACACACCTAGCTTCAAAACGGGTTCAACAGTCATACACAGAGAGCTTCAAGAAGGGAGCAACAGTCATACACACAGAGTTTCAAAAAGGGTTCTGCTCAACAGTCATACATAATGAGTTTCAAAATGAGTTCTGCTCAACAGTCATACACATGGAGCTTCATAACGAGATCAACTGTCATACACACAGAACTTCAAAATGGGTTCAACAGTCATACACACCGAGTTTCAAAACGGGTTCTGCTCAACTGTCAAACACACAGATTTTCACAACAGGTTCAACAGTCAAATACACCGAGCTTCAAAACAGGTACAACAGTCACACACTCGGGGCTTCAAAACCAGTTCTACTCAACAGTCATAAACACGAGCTTCAAAATGGGTTCAACAGTCATGCACACCGAGCTTGGAAACAGGTTCTCCTGAACAGTCATACGCACCGAGCTTCAAAACGGGTTCCACTGAACCGTCATACACACCGTGCTTCAAAATAGCTTGTACAGTCAAACACACCGAGCTTCAAAATCGAGTCAACAGTCATACACACCAAGCTTGAAAACAGGTTCTGCTCAACAGTCATACACACCGAGCTTCAAAATCGGGTCAATAGTCATAAACACCAAGGTTGAAAACCGGTTCAGCTCAACAGTCATAGACACCAAGCTTCAAAACGGGCTCAACAGTCATACACACTGAGCTTCAAAACGTGCTCAACAGTCATACACACCGAGCTTCAAAACGGGCTCAACAGTCATACACACCGAGCTTCAAAATGGGTTCTATGCAACAGTCATACACCCTGAGCTTCAAAACGGGTTTTGTTCGACAGTCATAAACACCGAGCTTCTAAACGGGTTCAACAGTCATACACACCAAGCTTCAAAATGGGTTCAACAGTCATACACACCGAGCTTCAAAAAGGACTCAGCAGTCATAGACACAAACCTTCAAAATAGGTTGTGTCCAACAGGCATACACACGGAGCTTCAAAACGGGTACTGCTCAACAGTCATACACACCGAGTTTCAAAATCGAGTCAACGGTCATACACACCAAGGTTGAAAACCGGTTCAGCTCAACAGTCATACAAACCGAGCTTCAAAATCGGGTCAACAGTCATACACACCAAGGTTGAAAACCGGTTCAGCTCAACAGTCATACACTTCCTGCTTCAAAACGGGCTCAACAGTCATACACACTGAGCTTCAAAATCGGTTCAACACTCATAAATACCAAGTCAAAAAACAGGTTCTGCTGAACAGTCATACACACCGAGCTTCAAAACCGGTTCTGCTCAACAGTCACACATACCGAGCTTCAAAACTTGCTCAACTGTCATACACACTGAGCTTCAAAACGGGTTGAACAGTCATACACACAGCACTTCAAAGCAGGCTCAACAGTCATACACACCGAGCTTCAAACCGGGCTCCACAGTCATACACAGCGAGCATGAACACGGGGTCAACAGACATACACACTGAGCTTCAAAGTGGGCTCAACAGTTACGCACACATAGCTTCAAAATGGGTTCTGTTCGATAGTCATACACACCAAGCTTCAAAACGAGTTCAGAAGTCATACACACCAAGCTTTAAAACAGGTTCAACAGTTATACACACCGAGCTTGAAAACAACTTCACGGTCATTCACACCGAGCTTCAAAACAGGTTCTCCTCAACAGTCATACACACCGAGCTTCAAAACAGGTTCAACAGACATACGCACCGAGCTTCAAAACTGGTTCAACAGTCATAGACACAAAGCTTCGAAACGGGTTCAACAGTCATACACACCAAGCTTCAAAACGGGTTCTGCTTAACAGTCATACACACCGAGCTTCAAAACGACTTCACTGTCATACACACCGAGCTTCAAAAGGGGCTCAACAGTCATTCACATTGAGCTTCAAAACGAGTTCTTCTCAACAGTCATACACACAGAACTTCGAAACGGGTTCAACAGTCATAGACACCGAGCTTCAAAACGGGTTCAACAGTCATACACACCGAGCTTCGAAATGGGTTCAACAGTCATACAAACCGAGCTTGAAAACGGGTTCTGCTGAACAGTCAGACACACCGGGCTTCAAAACCAGTTCAAAACTCATACACACCGAGCTTCAAAATGCATGCAACAGTCATACACACAGACCTTCAAAACGGGTTCTGCTTAACAGTCATATGCATCGTGGTTTAAAACGGGCTCTACAGTCAGACACATCGAACTTCAAAACGGGCTCAACAGTCATACGCACCGAGCTTCAAAGCGAGCTCAACAGTCATACACACCGAGCTTCAAAACCGGTTCAACAGTCATACACAGCGAGCTTCAAGAAGGGAGCAACAGTCATACACACAGAGTTTCAAAATGAGTTCTGCTCAACAGTCATACACATGGAGCTTCATAACGAGATCAACTGTCATATACACAGAACTTCAAAATGGGTTCAACAGTCATACACACCGAGTTTCAAAACGGGTTCTGCTCAACTGTCAAACACACAGATTTTCACAACAGGTTCAACAGTCAAACACACCGAGCTTCAAAACAAGTACAACAGTCACACACTCGGGGCTTCAAAACGAGTTCTACTCAACAGTTATAAAGACGAGCTTCATAATGGGATCAACAGTCTTGCACACCGAGCTTGGAAGCAGGTTCTCCTGAACAGTCATACACACCGAGCTTCAAATTCGGGTCAACAGTCATAAACACCAAGGTTGAAAACCAGTTCAGCTCAACAGTCATACACTCCTTGCTTCAAAACGGGCTCAACAGTCATACAGACCGAGCTTTAAAACGTCTTCTGCCCAGCCATCATACTAACAGAGCTTCAAAACGGGTTCAACAGTCACACACACAGAGCTTCGATACGGGTTAAAAAGTCATACACACTGAGCTTCAAAATCGGTTCAACAGTCATAAATACCAAGCTAGAAAACAGGTTCTGCTGAACAGTCATACACACCAAGCTTCAAAGCCAGTTCTGCTCAACAGTCATACACTCTGAGCTTCAAATCGGGTACAAAAGTCATACACACCGAGTTTTAAAACGGGTTCTGCTCAGTCGTCATACACACGGAGCTTCCAAACGGGTTCAACAGTCACAGAAACCATACTTCAAAACGGCTTGTACAGTCATATACACCGAGCTTCAAAATCGAGTCAACAGTCATACACACCTAGCTTCAAAACTGGTTCTCCTCAACAGTCATACACACCAAGCTTCAAAACGGGTTTTGCTCTACAGTCATACACACCGAGCTTCAAGACGTGTTCTGCCCAGCCATCATACTAATGGAGCTTCAAAACGGGTTCAACAGTCACACACACAGAGCTTCGATACGGGTTAAACAGTCATACACACCGAGCTTCAAAACGGGCTCAACAGTTATAAACAATGAGCTTCAAAACAGATTCTGCTCAACAGTCATACACACTGAGCTTCAAAATGTGTTCTGCTCAACAGTCATACCCACCGAGCTTCAAAACGGGTTCAACATTCATACACACCGAGTTTTAAAACGGGCTCTGCTCAGTCATCATACACACGGAGCTTCCCAACGGGTTCAACAGTCATACAAACCGAGTTTCAAAATGGCTTGTACAGTCATACACACCGAGCTTCAAAATCGAGTCAACAGTCATACACACCAAGGTTGAAAACAGGTTCTGCTCAACAGTCATACACACTGAGCATCAAAATGTGTTCTGCTGAACAGTCATACACACAGAGCTTCAAAAAGGGTTCAACAGTCATAAACACTGAGTTTTAAAACAGGTACTGCTCAGTCGTCATACACACGGAGCTTCCAAAAGGGATCAACAGTCATCCAAACCGAGCTACAAAACGGCTTGTACAGACATACACACGGAGCTTCAAAACGGGTTCAACAGTCATACACACTGAGCTTCAAAATCGGTTCAACACTCATAAATATCAAGCTAGAAAACAGGTTCAGCTGAACAGTCATACACACCGAGCTTCAAAACCGGTTCTGCTCAACAGTCATACACTCTGAGCTTCAAAACGGGTTGAACAGTCATACACACCGAGTTTTAAAACGGGTTCTGCTCAGTCGTCATACACACGGAGCTTCCAAATGGGATCAACCTTCTTACAAACCGAGCTTCAAAACGGCTTCTACAGTCATACACACCGAGCTTCAAAATCGGGTCAACAGTCATATACACCAAGGTTGCAAACAGGTTCTGCTCAACAGTCATACACACTGAGCATCAAAACAGGATCAACAGTCATGCACACCGAGCTTCAAAACGGGCTCAACAGTCATACACACTGAGCTTCATAACGGGTTCTACTCAACAGTCATGCACACAGAGCTTCAAAATGGGTTCTGTTCAACATTCATACACACCAAGCTTCAAAATAGTTCAACAGTCATACACACCTAGCTTCAAAACTGGTTCTCCTCAGCAGTCATACAAACCGAGCTTCAAAATCGGGTCAACAGTCACACACACCAAGGTTGAAAACCGGTTCAGCTCAACAGTCATACACACCGAGCTTCAAAATGGGTTCAACAGTCATACACACCGAGCTTCAAAACGGGCTCAACAGTCATACACATAGATCTTCAAAGCGGGCATAGCAGTCAAACACACCAAGCTTCAAAACGGGTTTTGCTCCACAGTCATACACACTGAGCTTCAAAATGTGTTCTGCTCAACGGTCATACCCACCGAGCTTCAAAACGGGTTCAACAGTCATACACACCGAGTTTTCAAACGGGCTCTGCTCAGTCATCATACACACGGAGCTTCCCAATGGGTTCAACAGTCATACAAACTGAGCTTCGAGGTCGGGTCAACAGTCATACACACCAAGGTTGAAAACAGGTTCTGCTCAACAGTCATACACACAAAACTTCAAAACAAGTTCAACAGTTATACACATAGAGGTTCAAAGCGGGCTCAACAGCCAAACACACCGAGCTTCAAAACGAGCTCAACAGTCAAATACACCGAGCTACAAAACGGGTCAACCGTCATACACGCCGAGCTTCAAAACAGGTTCTGCTCATCCGTCATACACACTGAGCTTCAAAATCGGTTCAACACTCATAAATACAAAGCTAGAAAACAGGTTCTGCTGAACAGTCATACACACCGAGCTTCAAAACCGGTTCTGCTCAACAGTCATACACCCTGAGCTTCAAAATGGGTTCAACAGTCATAAACACTGAGTTTTAAAACGGGTTCTGCTCAGTCGTCATACACACGGAGCTTCCAAAAGGGATCAACAGTCATCCAAACCGAGCTACAAAACGGCTTGTACAGACATACACACGGAGCTTCAAAACGGGTTCAACAGTCATACACACTGAGCTTCAAAATCGGTTCAACACTCATAAGTACCAAGCTAGAAAACAGGTTCAGCTGAACAGTCATACACACCGAGTTTCAAAACCGGTTCTGCTCAACAGTCATACACTCTGAGCTTCAAAACGGGTTCAATAGTTATACACACTGAGCTTCCAAACAAGTTCTGCTCAACAGTCATACGCACCGAGCTTCAAAATGGGCTCAACAATCATACACACCCAGCCTTAAAAAGGGTTCTACTCAACAGTCATACACACTGAGCTCCAAAACAGATTCTGTTCGTCAGTCATACACACGAACCTTCAAAACGGGTTCAACAGTCATACACACCGAGCTTTAAAACGGTTTCAACAGTCATGCACACCGAACTTCAAAACGGGTTCTGTTCAAAAGTCATACACACCAAGATTCAAAACAAGTTCAACAATCATATCCACAGAGCCTCAAAACGGGTTTAACAGTCACATAGACCAGGTTTCAAAATGGGTTCTGCTCAACAGTCACACATACCGAGCTTCAAAACTTGCTCAACTGTCATACACACTGAGCTTCAAAACGGGTTGAACAGTCATACACACCGCACTTCAAAGCAGGCTCAACAGTCATACACACCGAGCTTCAAAAACAATTCTGCTCAACAGTCATACACACGAAGCTTCAAACCGGGCTCCACAGTCATACACAGCGAGCATGAAAACGGGGTCAACAGACATACACACTGAGCTTCAAAATGGGCTCAACAGTTACGCACACAGAGCTTCAAAATGGGTTCTGTTCGACAGTCATACACACCAAGCTTCAAAACGAGTTCAGAAGTCATACAGACCGAGCTTTAAAACAGGTTCAACAGTTATACACACTAAGCTTCAAAACGACTTCACTGTCATACACACCGAGCTTCAAAAGGGGCTCAACAGTCATTCACATTGAGCTTCAAAACGAGTTCTTCTCAACAGTCATACACACAGAGCTTCGAAACGGGTTCAACAGACATAGACACCGAGCTTCAAAACGGGCTCAACATTTATACACAACGAGCTTCAAAACGGGTTCTGCTCAACAGTCATACATACCAAGTTCAAAACGGGTTCAACAGTCATACACAACGAGCTTCGAAATGGGTTCAACGGTCATACATAACGAGCTTCAAAACGAGTTCTGCTCAACAGTCATACACACCGAGCATCAAAATGGGTTCAACAGTCATATAAACCGAGCTTGAAAACAGGTTCTGCTGAACAGTCATACACACCGGGCTTCAAAACCAGTTCAAAACTCATACACACCGAGCTTCAAAATGCATGCAACAGTCATACACACAGACCTTCAAAATGGGTTCTGCTTAACAGTCATATGCATCGTGGTTTAAAACGGGCTCTACAGTCAGACACATCGAACTTCAAAACGGGCTGAACAGTCATACGCACCGAGCTTCAAAACGGGCTCAACAGTCATACGCACCGAGCTTCAAAGCGAGCTCAACAGTCATACACACCGAGCTTCAAAACCAGTTCAACAGTCATACACAGCGAGCTTCAAGAAGGGAAAAGCAGTCATACACACAGAGTTTCAAAATGGGTTCTGCTCAACAGTCATACACATGGAGCTTCAAAACGATTTCAACTGTCATACACACAGAATTTCAAAATGGGTTCAACAGTCATACGCACCGAGCTTCAAAATGGGCTCAACAGTCATACGCACTGAGTTTCAAAACGGGCTCAACGGTCATACACACCGAGCTTCAAAACGGGTTCAACAGTCATACACAACGAGCTTCAAAATGGGTTCTGCTCAACAGTCATACACACCTAGCTTCAAAACGGGTTCAACAGTCATACACAGAGAGCTTCAAGAAGGGAGCAACAGTCATACACACAGAGTTTCAAAAAGGGTTCTGCTCAACAGTCATACATAATGAGTTTCAAAATGAGTTCTGCTCAACAGTCATACACATGGAGCTTCATAACGAGATCAACTGTCATACACACAGAACTTCAAAATGGGTTCAACAGTCATACACACCGAGTTTCAAAACGGGTTCTGCTCAACTGTCAAACACACAGATTTTCACAACAGGTTCAACAGTCAAATACACCGAGCTTCAAAACAGGTACAACAGTCACACACTCGGGGCTTCAAAACGAGTTCTACTCAACAGTCATAAACACGAGCTTCAAAATGGGTTCAACAGTCATGCACACCGAGCTTGGAAACAGGTTCTCCTGAACAGTCACACGCACCGAGCTTCAAAACGGGTTCCACTGAACCGTCATACACACCGTGCTTCAAAATAGCTTGTACAGTCAAACACACCGAGCTTCAAAATCGAGTCAACAGTCATACACACCAAGCTTGAAAACAGGTTCTGCTCAACAGTCATACACACCGAGCTTCAAAATCGGGTCAATAGTCATAAACACCAAGGTTGAAAACCGGTTCAGCTCAACAGTCATAGACACCAAGCTTCAAAACGGGCTCAACAGTCATACACACTGAGCTTCAAAACGTGCTCAACAGTCATACACACCGAGCTTCAAAACGGGCTCAACAGTCATACACACCGAGCTTCAAAATGGGTTCTATGCAACAGTCGTACACCCTGAGCTTCAAAACGGGTTTTGTTCGACAGTCATAAACACCGAGCTTCTAAACGGGTTCAACAGTCATACACACCAAGCTTCAAAATGGGTTCAACAGTCATACACACCGAGCTTCAAAAAGGACTCAGCAGTCATAGACACAAACCTTCAAAATAGGTTGTGTCCAACAGGCATACACACGGAGCTTCAAAACAGGTACTGCTCAACAGTCATACACACCGAGTTTCAAAATCGAGTCAACAGTCATACACACCAAGGTTGAAAACCGGTTCAGCTCAACAGTCATACAAACCGAGCTTCAAAATCGGGTCAACAGTCATACACACCAAGGTTGAAAACCGGTTCAGCTCAACAGTAATACACTTCCTGCTTCAAAACGGGCTCAACAGTCATACACACTGAGCTTCAAAATCGGTTCAACACTCATAAATACCAAGTCAAAAAACAGGTTCTGCTGAACAGTCATACACACCGAGCTTCAAAACCGGTTCTGCTCAACAGTCACACATACCGAGCTTCAAAACTTGCTCAACTGTCATACACACTGAGCTTCAAAACGGGTTGAACAGTCATACACACAGCACTTCAAAGCAGGCTCAACAGTCATACACACCGAGCTTCAAACCGGGCTCCACAGTCATACACAGCGAGCATGAACACGGGGTCAACAGACATACACACTGAGCTTCAAAGTGGGCTCAACAGTTACGCACACATAGCTTCAAAATGGGTTCTGTTCGATAGTCATACACACCAAGCTTCAAAACGAGTTCAGAAGTCATACACACCAAGCTTTAAAACAGGTTCAACAGTTATACACACCGAGCTTGAAAACAACTTCACGGTCATTCACACCGAGCTTCAAAACAGGTTCTCCTCAACAGTCATACACACCGAGCTTCAAAACAGGTTCAACAGACATACGCACCGAGCTTCAAAACTGGTTCAACAGTCATAGACACAAAGCTTCGAAACGGGTTCAACAGTCATACACACCAAGCTTCAAAACGGGTTCTGCTTAACAGTCATACACACCGAGCTTCAAAACGACTTCACTGTCATACACACCGAGCTTCAAAAGGGGCTCAACAGTCATTCACATTGAGCTTCAAAACGAGTTCTTCTCAACAGTCATACACACAGAACTTCGAAACGGGTTCAACAGTCATAGACACCGAGCTTCAAAACGGGTTCAACAGTCATACACACCGAGCTTCGAAATGGGTTCAACAGTCATACAAACCGAGCTTGAAAACGGGTTCTGCTGAACAGTCAGACACACCGGGCTTCAAAACCAGTTCAAAACTCATACACACCGAGCTTCAAAATGCATGCAACAGTCATACACACAGACCTTCAAAACGGGTTCTGCTTATGCATCGTGGTTTAAAACGGGCTCTACAGTCAGACACATCGAACTTCAAAACGGGCTCAACAGTCATACGCACCGAGCTTCAAAGCGAGCTCAACAGTCATACACACCGAGCTTCAAAACCGGTTCAACAGTCATACACAGCGAGCTTCAAGAAGGGAGCAACAGTCATACACACAGAGTTTCAAAATGAGTTCTGCTCAACAGTCATACACATGGAGCTTCATAACGAGATCAACTGTCATATACACAGAACTTCAAAATGGGTTCAACAGTCATACACACCGAGTTTCAAAATGGGTTCTGCTCAACTGTCAAACACACAGATTTTCACAACAGGTTCAACAGTCAAACACACCGAGCTTCAAAACAAGTACAACAGTCACACACTCGGGGCTTCAAAACGAGTTCTACTCAACATTATAAAGACGAGCTTCATGATGGGATCAACAGTCTTGCACACCGAGCTTGGAAGCAGGTTCTCCTGAACAGTCATACACACCGAGCTTCAAATTCGGGTCAACAGTCATAAACACCAAGGTTGAAAACCAGTTCAGCTCAACAGTCATACACTCCTTGCTTCAAAACGGGCTCAACAGTCATACAGACCGAGCTTTAAAACGTCTTCTGCCCAGCCATCATACTAACAGAGCTTCAAAACGGGTTCAACAGTCACACACACAGAGCTTCGATACGGGTTAAACAGTCATACACACTGAGCTTCAAAATCGGTTCAACAGTCATAAATACCAAGCTAGAAAACAGGTTCTGCTGAACAGTCATACACACCAAGCTTCAAAGCCAGTTCTGCTCAACAGTCATACACTCTGAGCTTCAAATCGGGTACAAAAGTCATACACACCGAGTTTTAAAACGGGTTCTGCTCAGTCGTCATACACACGGAGCTTCCAAACGGGTTCAACAGTCATAGAAACCATACTTCAAAACGGCTTGTACAGTCATACACACCGAGCTTCAAAACCAGTTCAACAGTCATACACAGCGAGCTTCAAGAAGGGAAAAGCAGTCATACACACAGAGTTTCAAAATGGGTTCTGCTCAACAGTCATACACATGGAGCTTCAAAACGATTTCAACTGTCATACACACAGAATTTCAAAATGGGTTCAACAGTCATACGCACCGAGCTTCAAAATGGGCTCAACAGTCATACGCACTGAGTTTCAAAACGGGTTCAACAGTCATACACACCGAGCTTCAAAACGGGTTCAACAGTCATACACAACGAGCTTCAAAATGGGTTCTGCTCAACAGTCATACACACCTAGCTTCAAAACGGGTTCAACAGTCATACACAGAGAGCTTCAAGAAGGGAGCAACAGTCATACACACAGAGTTTCAAAAAGGGTTCTGCTCAACAGTCATACATAATGAGTTTCAAAATGAGTTCTGCTCAACAGTCATACACATGGAGCTTCATAACGAGATCAACTGTCATACACACAGAACTTCAAAATGGGTTCAACAGTCATACACACCGAGTTTCAAAACGGGTTCTGCTCAACTGTCAAACACACAGATTTTCACAACAGGTTCAACAGTCAAATACACCGAGCTTCAAAACAGGTACAACAGTCACACACTCGGGGCTTCAAAACGAGTTCTACTCAACAGTCATAAACACGAGCTTCAAAATGGGTTCAACAGTCATGCACACCGAGCTTGGAAACAGGTTCTCCTGAACAGTCATACGCACCGAGCTTCAAAACGGGTTCCACTGAACCATCATACACACCGTGCTTCAAAATAGCTTGTACAGTCAAACACACCGAGCTTCAAAATCGAGTCAACAGTCATACACACCAAGCTTGAAAACAGGTTCTGCTCAACAGTCATACACACCGAGCTTCAAAATCGGGTCAATAGTCATAAACACCAAGGTTGAAAACCGGTTCAGCTCAACAGTCATAGACACCAAGCTTCAAAACGGGCTCAACAGTCATACACACTGAGCTTCAAAACGTGCTCAACAGTCATACACACCGAGCTTCAAAACGGGCTCAACAGTCATACACACCGAGCTTCAAAATGGGTTCTATGCAACAGTCGTACACCCTGAGCTTCAAAACGGGTTTTGTTCGACAGTCATAAACACCGAGCTTCTAAACGGGTTCAACAGTCATACACACCAAGCTTCAAAATGGGTTCAACAGTCATACACACCGAGCTTCAAAAAGGACTCAGCAGTCATAGACACAAACCTTCAAAATAGGTTGTGTCCAACAGGCATACACACGGAGCTTCAAAACAGGTACTGCTCAACAGTCATACACACCGAGTTTCAAAATCGAGTCAACAGTCATACACACCAAGGTTGAAAACCGGTTCAGCTCAACAGTCATACAAACCGAGCTTCAAAATCGGGTCAACAGTCATACACACCAAGGTTGAAAACCGGTTCAGCTCAACAGTCATACACTTCCTGCTTCAAAACGGGCTCAACAGTCATACACACTGAGCTTCAAAATCGGTTCAACACTCATAAATACCAAGTCAAAAAACAGGTTCTGCTGAACAGTCATACACACCGAGCTTCAAAACCGGTTCTGCTCAACAGTCACACATACCGAGCTTCAAAACTTGCTCAACTGTCATACACACTGAGCTTCAAAACGGGTTGAACAGTCATACACACAGCACTTCAAAGCAGGCTCAACAGTCATACACACCGAGCTTCAAACCGGGCTCCACAGTCATACACAGCGAGCATGAACACGGGGTCAACAGACATACACACTGAGCTTCAAAGTGGGCTCAACAGTTACGCACACATAGCTTCAAAATGGGTTCTGTTCGATAGTCATACACACCAAGCTTCAAAACGAGTTCAGAAGTCATACACACCAAGCTTTAAAACAGGTTCAACAGTTATACACACCGAGCTTGAAAACAACTTCACGGTCATTCACACCGAGCTTCAAAACAGGTTCTCCTCAACAGTACACACCGAGCTTCAAAACAGGTTCAACAGACATACGCACCGAGCTTCAAAACTGGTTCAACAGTCATAGACACAAAGCTTCGAAACGGGTTCAACAGTCATACACACCAAGCTTCAAAACGGGTTCTGCTTAACAGTCATACACACCGAGCTTCAAAACGACTTCACTGTCATACACACCGAGCTTCAAAAGGGACTCAACAGTCATTCACATTGAGCTTCAAAACGAGTTCTTCTCAACAGTCATACACACAGAACTTCGAAACGGGTTCAACAGTCATAGACACCGAGCTTCAAAACGGGTTCAACAGTCATACACACCGAGCTTCGAAATGGGTTCAACGGTCATACAAACCGAGCTTGAAAGCGGGTTCTGCTGAACAGTCAGACACACCGGGCTTCAAAACCAGTTCAAAACTCATACACACCGAGCTTCAAAATGCATGCAACAGTCATACACACAGACCTTCAAAACGGGTTCTGCTTAACAGTCATATGCATCGTGGTTTAAAACGGGCTCTACAGTCAGACACATCGAACTTCAAAACGGGCTCAACAGTCATACGCACCGAGCTTCAAAGCGAGCTCAACAGTCATACACACCGAGCTTCAAAACCGGTTCAACAGTCATACACAGCGAGCTTCAAGAAGGGAGCAACAGTCATACACACAGAGTTTCAAAATGAGTTCTGCTCAACAGTCATACACATGGAGCTTCATAACGAGATCAACTGTCATATACACAGAACTTCAAAATGGGTTCAACAGTCATACACACCGAGTTTCAAAACGGGTTCTGCTCAACTGTCAAACACACAGATTTTCACAACAGGTTCAACAGTCAAACACACCGAGCTTCAAAACAAGTACAACAGTCACACACTCGGGGCTTCAAAACGAGTTCTACTCAACAGTTATAAAGACGAGCTTCATAATGGGATCAACAGTCTTGCACACCGAGCTTGGAAGCAGGTTCTCCTGAACAGTCATACACACCGAGCTTCAAATTCGGGTCAACAGTCATAAACACCAAGGTTGAAAACCAGTTCAGCTCAACAGTCATACACTCCTTGCTTCAAAACGGGCTCAACAGTCATACAGACCGAGCTTTAAAACGTCTTCTGCCCAGCCATCATACTAACAGAGCTTCAAAACGGGTTCAACAGTCACACACACAGAGCTTCGATACGGGTTAAAAAGTCATACACACTGAGCTTCAAAATCGGTTCAACAGTCATAAATACCAAGCTAGAAAACAGGTTCTGCTGAACAGTCATACACACCAAGCTTCAAAGCCAGTTCTGCTCAACAGTCATACACTCTGAGCTTCAAATCGGGTACAAAAGTCATACACACCGAGTTTTAAAACGGGTTCTGCTCAGTCGTCATACACACGGAGCTTCCAAACGGGTTCAACAGTCATAGAAACCATACTTCAAAACGGCTTGTACAGTCATATACACTGAGCTTCAAAATCGAGTCAACAGTCATACACACCTAGCTTCAAAACTGGTTCTCCTCAACAGTCATACACACCAAGCTTCAAAACGGGTTTTGCTCTACAGTCATACACACCGAGCTTCAAGACGTGTTCTGCCCAGCCATCATACTAATGGAGCTTCAAAACGGGTTCAACAGTCACACACACAGAGCTTCGATACGGGTTAAACAGTCATACACACCGAGCTTCAAAACGGGCTCAACAGTTATAAACAATGAGCTTCAAAACAGATTCTGCTCAACAGTCATACACACTGAGCTTCAAAATGTGTTCTGCTCAACAGTCATACCCACCGAGCTTCAAAACGGGTTCAACATTCATACACACCGAGTTTTAAAACGGGCTCTGCTCAGTCATCATACACACGGAGCTTCCCAACGGGTTCAACAGTCATAGAAACCATACTTCAAAACGGCTTGTACAGTCATACACACCGAGCTTCAAAACCAGTTCAACAGTCATACACAGCGAGCTTCAAGAAGGGAAAAGCAGTCATACACACAGAGTTTCAAAATGGGTTCTGCTCAACAGTCATACACATGGAGCTTCAAAACGATTTCAACTGTCATACACACAGAATTTCAAAATGGGTTCAACAGTCATACGCACCGAGCTTCAAAATGGGCTCAACAGTCATACGCACTGAGTTTCAAAACGGGCTCAACGGTCATACACACCGAGCTTCAAAACGGGTTCAACAGTCATACACAACGAGCTTCAAAATGGGTTCTGCTCAACAGTCATACACACCGAGCTTCAAAACGGGTTCAACAGTCATACACACTGAGCTTCAAAACGGGTTCAACAGTCATACACGTCGAGCTACAAAACGGGCTTAACAGTCATACACATTGGTCTTCAAAGCAGGCATAACAGTCAAACACACCAAGCTTCAAAACGGGTTTTGCTCCACGGTCATACACACCGAGCTTCAAAACAGGATCAACAGTTATACACAATGAGCTTCAAAACGGATTCTGCTCAACAGTCATAAACACTGAGCTTCAAAATGTGTTCTGCTCAACGGTCTTACACACAGAGCTTCAAAACAGGTTCAACAGTCATACACACCGAGCTTTAAAATCGAGTCAAAAGTCAAACACACCAAGCTTTGAAACGGGTACAACAGTCCTACACACCGAGCTTCAAAATGGGTTCAACAGTTATACACAATGAGCTTCAAAATGTGTTCTGCTCAACGGTCATACACACTAAGATTCAAAATGAGTTCAACAGTCATACACACCGAGTTTTAAAATGGGTTCTGCTCAGTCATCATACACACGGGGCTTCCAAACTGTTTCAACAGTCATACAAACCGAGCTTCAAAATGGGTTCTACGCAACAGTCATACACCCAGAGCTTCAAAACGGGTTTTGTTCGACAGTCATAAACACCGAGCTTCTAAACGAGTTCAACAGTCATACACACCAAGCTTCAAAATGGGTTCAACAGTCATACACACCGAGGTTCAAAGAGGACTCAGCAGTCATAGACACAAACCTTCAAAATAGGTTGTGTCCAACAGGCATGCACACGGAGCTTCAAAACGGGTACTGCTCAACAGTCATACACACCGAGCTTCAAAATCAAGTCAACAGTCATACACACCAAGGTTGAAAACCGGTTCAGTTCAACAGTCATACAAACTGAGCTTCAAAATCGGGTCAACAGTCATACACACCAAGGTTGAAAACCGGTACAGCTCAACAGTCATACACTCCGTGCTTCAAAACGGGCTCAACAGTCATACACACCGAGCTTCAAGATGGGTTCTGCTCAACAGTAATGCGCTCAAAGTCAAATACACCGAGCAACAAAACGGGTTCAACAGTCATACACAACGAGCTTCAAAACGTGTTCTGCCCAGCCATCATACTAACGGAGCTTCAAAACGGGTTCAACAGTCACACACACAGAGCTTCGATACGGGTTAAACAGTCATACACACCGAGCTTCAAAACGGGTTCAACAGTCATACACACTGAGCTTCAAAATCGGTTCAACAGTCATAAATACCAAGCTAGAAAACAGGTTCTGCTGAACAGTCATACACACCAAGCTTCAAAACCGGTTCTGCTCAACAGTAATACACTCTGAGCTTCAAATCGGGTACAAAAGTCATACACACCGAGTTTTAATACGGGTTCTGCTCAGTCGTCATACACACGGAGCTTCCAAACGGGTTCAACAGTCATAGAAACCATACTTCAAAACGGCTTGTACAGTCATACACACAGAGCTTCAAAATCGAGTCAACAGTTATACACACCAAGCTTGAAAACAGGTTCTGCTCAACAGTCATACACACCGAGCTTCAAAACGGGTTCTACAGTCATACACACCGAGCTTCAAAATGGGTTCAACAGTCATACACACCGAGCTTCAAAACGGGTTCAACAGTCATACACATCGAGCTTCAAAACGGGCTTAACAGTCATACACATAGGTCTTCAAAGCGGGCATAACAGTCAAACACACCAAGCTTCAAAACGGGTTTTGCTCCACAGTAATACACACCGAGCTTCAAAATGGGATCCACAGTTATACACAATGAGCTTCAAAACGGATTCTGCTCAACAGTCATACACACTGAGCTTCAAAATGTGTTCTGCTCAACGGTCTTACACACCGAGCTTCAAAACGGGTTCAACAGTCATACGCACCGAGTTTTAAAACGGGCTCTGCTCAGTCATCATACACACGGAGCTTCAAAATAGGTTCAACAGTCATACAAACCGAGCTTCGACACGACTTGTACAGTCATACACACCGAGCTTTAAAATCGAGTCAACAGTCAAACACACCAAGCTTCGAAACGGGTACAACAGTCCTACACACCGAGCTTCAAAACGGGTTCTGTTCAACAGTCAGACACACCGAGCTTCAAAACGGGTTCAACAGTCACACACACCGAGCTTCGATACGGGTTCAACAGTCAGACACACTGAGCTTCAAAACCGGTTCTGCTCAACAGTCATACACTCTGAGCTTCAAAACGGGTTCAACAGTCATACACACCGAGTTTTAAAATGGGTTCTGCTCAGTCATCATACACATGGAGCTTCGAAAAGGGATCAACAGTCATACAAACCGAGCTACAAAACGGCTTGTACAGTCATACACACGGAGCTTCAAAACGGGTTCAATGGTCATACTCACTGAGCTTCAAAATCGGTTCAACACTCATAAATACCAAGCTAGAAAACAGGTTTAGCTGAACAGTCATACACACCGAGCTTCAAAACGGGTTGAACAGTCATACACACCGAGTTTTAAAACGGGTTCTGCTCAGTCATCATACACACGGAGCTTCCAAACGGGATCAACAGTCTTACAAACCGAGCTTCAAAACGGCTTCTACAGTCATACACACCGAGCTTCAAAATCGGGTCAACAGTCATATACACCACGGTTGCAAACAGGTTCTGCTCAACAGTCATACACACCGAGCTTCAAAATAGGTTCAACAGTCATACACACCTAGCTTCAAAACTGGTTCTCCACAACAGTCATACACACCGAGCTACAAAACGGGTTTTGCTCTACAGTCATACACAACAAGCTTCAAAACGGGTTCAACCGTTATACACAATGAGCTTCAAAACGGGTTCTGCTCAACATTCATGCACACCGAGCTTCAAAACAGGTTCCACTGAACTGTCATACACACCGAGCTTCAAAACGGATTCAACAGCATGCACACCGAGCTTCAAAACGGGCTCAAAAGTCATACGCACCCAGCTTCAAAACGGGTTCTACTCAACAGTCATACAGATTGAGCTTCAAAACAGGTTCTGTTCGACAGTCATACATACTGAACTTCAAAATGGGTTCAATTGTCATGCACACAGAGCTTCAAAATGGGTTCAACAGTCATACAAACCGAGCTTCAACACGACTTGTACAGTCATACACACCGAGCTTTAAAATCGAGTCAAAAGTCAAACTCACCAAGCTTCGAAACGGGTACAACAGTCCTACACACCGAGCTTCAAAACGGGTTCTGTTCAACAGTCAGACACACCGAGCTTCAAAACGGGTTCAACAGTCACACACACCGAGCTTCGATACGGGTTCAACAGTCAGACACACCGAGCTTCAAAACGGGTTCAACAGTCATACACACTGAGCTTCAAAACCGGTTCTGCTCAACAGTCATACACTCTGAGCTTCAAAACGGGTTCAACAGTCATACACACCGAGTTTTAAAATGGGTTCTGCTCAGTCGTCATACACACGGAGCTTCGAAAAGGGATCAACAGTCATACAAACCGAGCTACAAAACGGCTTGTACGGTCATACTCACTGAGCTTCAAAATCGGTTCAACACTCATAAATACCAAGCTAGAAAACAGGTTTAGCTGAACAGTCATACACACCGAGCTTCAAAACGGGTTGAACAGTCATACACACCGAGTTTTAAAACGGGTTCTGCTCAGTCATCATACACACGGAGCTTCCAAACGGGATCAACAGTCTTACAAACCGAGCTTCAAAACGGCTTCTACAGTCATACACACCGAGCTTCAAAATCGGGTCAACAGTCATATACACCACGGTTGCAAACAGGTTCTGCTCAACAGTCATACACACCAAGCATCAAAACAGGATCAACAGTCATGCACACCAAGCTTCAAAACGGGCTCAACAGTCATACACACCGAGCTTCAAAACGGGTTCTACTCAACAGTCATGCACACAGAGCTTCAAAATGGGTTCTGTTCAACAGTCATACACACCGAGCTTCAAAATAGGTTCAACAGTCATACACACCTAGCTTCAAAACTGGTTCTCCTCAACAGTCATACACACCGAGCTACAAAACGGGTTTTGCTCTACAGTCATACACAACGAGCTTCAAAACGGGTTCAACCGTTATACACAATGAGCTTCAAAACGGGTTCTGCTCAACATTCATGCACACCGAGCTTCAAAACAGGTTCCACTGAACTGTCATACACACCGAGCTTCAAAACGGATTCAACAGCATGCACACCGAGCTTCAAAACAGGCTCAAAAGTCATACGCACCCAGCTTCAAAACGGGTTCTACTCAACAGTCATACAGATTGAGCTTCAAAACAGGTTCTGTTCGACAGTCATACATACTGAACTTCAAAATGGGTTCAATTGTCATGCACACAGAGCTTCAAAATGGGTTCAACAGTCATACAAACCGAGCTTCAACACGACTTGTACAGTCATACACACCGAGCTTTAAAATCGAGTCAACAGTCAAACACACCAAGCTTCGAAACGGGTACAACAGTCCTACACACCGAGATTCAAAGCGGGTTCAGTTCAACAGTCATACACACCGGGCTTCAAAACGGGTTTAGTAGTCATACACACCAAGCTTCGAAAGGGGTACAACAGTCCTACACACCGAGCTTCAAAACGGGCTCAACAGTCATACACACCAAGCTTCAAAACGGGCTCAACAATCATACACACCGAGCTTCAAAATGGGTTCTGTTCAACAGTCATATCCACCGAGCTTCAGAACTGGTTTAACATTCAAACACAACAAGCTTCAAAATGGGTTCTGTTCGACAGTCATACTCATGGAGCTTCAAAACAGGCTCAACAGTCATACACAACAAACTGCAAAACGGGCTCAACAGTCATACGCACCGAGCTTCAAAATGGGCTCAACAGTCATACACACCGAGCTTCAAAACGGATTCTGTGCAACAGTCATATCCACCGAGCTTCAGAACGGGATTAAAAGTCATACACACCAGGTTTCAAAATGGGTTATGCTCTACAGTCATACACTCGGAGCTTCAAAACGGGCTCAACAGTCATACACACCAAACCTCAAAACGGGCTCAACAGTCATACGCACCGAGCTTTAAAACAGGTTCAACAGTCATACACACCGAGCTTCAAAATCGGGTCAACAGTCACACACACCAAGGTTGAAAACCGGTTCAGCTCAACAGTCATACACTCCGTGCTTCAAAACGGGCTCAACAGTCATACACACCAAGCTTCAAGATGGGTTCTGCTCAACAGTAATGCGCTCAAAGTCAAATACACCGAGCAACAAAACGGGTTCAACGGTCATACACACCGAGATTGAAAACAGGTTCTCCTGAACAGTCATACACACCGAGCTTCAAAACAGGCTCTGATCAACAGTCATACACACCAAGCTTCAAAACAGGTTCTCCTGAACAGTCATACACACCGGGCTTCAAAACGAGTTCAAAAGTCATACAGACCGAGCTTTAAAACAGGTTCAACAGTTATACACATAGAGCTTCGATACGGGTTCAACAGTCTTACACAACGAGCTTCAAGACGGGTTCTGCTCAACAGTCATATACACCGAGCTTCAAAACAGACTCAACAGTCATACACACCGAGCTTCAAAACGGGCTCAACAGTCATACACACCGAGCTTCAAAACGGGTTCTGTTCAACAGTCATATCCATCGAGCTTCAGAACGGGATGAACAGTCATACACACCAGGTTTCAAAATGGGTTCTGTTCCACAGTCATACACACGGAGCTTCAAAACGGGCTCAACAGTCATACACACCAAACCTCAAAACGGGCTCAACAGTGATATGCACCGAGCTTCAAAATGGGTTCAACAGTCATACACACTGAGCTTCAAAACGGGTTCAACAGTCATACACACCGAGCTTCAAAACAGGCTCTGCTCAACAGTCATATCCATCGAGCTTCAGAACGGGATGAACAGTCATACACACCAGGTTTCAAAATGGGTTCTGTTCCACAGTCATACACATGGAGCTTCAAAACGGGCTCAACAGTCATACACACCAAACCTCAAAACGGGCTCAACAGTGATATGCACCGAGCTTCAAAATGGGTTCAACAGTCATACACACTGAGCTTCAAAACGGGTTCAACAGTCATACACACCGAGCTTCAAAACGGGAGCAACAATCATACACACAGAGCTTCAAAATGGGTCCTGCTCAACAGTCATACACACTGAGTTTCAAAAGGGGTTCTGCTCAACACTCATATACATGGAGCTTCAAAATGGGTTCAACAGTCATACACACGGAGCTACTAAATGGGTTCAACAGTCATACACACCGAGATTGAAAACAGGTTCTCCTGAACAGTCATACACACCAAGCTTCAAAAAGTCTTCTGTTCGTCAGTCATACACACAGAGCTTCAAAACAGGTTCTGCTGAACAGTCACACACACCGAGCTTCAAAACAAGTTCTGCTCGACAGTCAAAAACACTGAGCTTCAAAACGGGTTCTGCTTGACAAACATACACACCGAGCTTCAAAACGGGTTCAACAGTCATACACACCGAGCTTCGATATGGGTTCAACGGTCATACACACCAAGCTTCAAAAAGGATTCTGTTCGACATTCATACAGACAGAGCTTCAAAACAGGTTCTGCTGAACAGTCATACACACCGAGCTTCAAAACGGGCTCAACAGTCATACACACGGAGCTTCAAAACGGGCTCAACAGTCAGACACAACAAACCGCAAAACGGGCTCAACAGTCACACGTACCGAGCTTCAAAATGGGCTCAACAGTCATACACACCGAGCTTCAAAACGGGTTCTGTTCAACAGTCATATCCATCGAGCTTCAGAACGGGATGAACAGTCATACACACCAGGTTTCAAAATGGGTTCTGTTCCACAGTCATACACACGGAGCTTCAAAACGGGCTCAACAGTCATGCACACCAAACCTCAAAACGGGCTCAAGTGATACGCACCGAGCTTCAAAGCGGGCTCAACAGTCATACAGACTGAGCTTCAAAACGGGTTAAACAGTCATACACACCGAGCTTCAAAACGGGAGCAACAATCATACACACAGAGCTTCATAATGGGTTCTGCTCAACAGTCATACACACTGAGTTTCAAAAGGGGTTCTGCTCAACACTCATATACACAGAGCTTCAAAATGGGTTTAACAGTCATACACACAGAGCTACTAAATGGGTCGAACAGTCATACACACCAAGATTGAAAACAGGTTCTCCTGAACAGTCATAAACACCGAGCTTCAAAACGGGTTCTGCTCAACAGTCATATACACCAAGCTTGAAAACAGGTTCTCCTGAACAGTCCTACACACCGAGCTTCAAAACGGGTTCTGTTTGATAGTCATACACACTGGGCTTCAAAACGAGTTCAAAAGTCATACAGACCGAGCTTTAAAACAGGTTCAACAGTTATACACACAAAGCTTCAAAACGGGTTCTCCTGAAAAGTCATACACACTGAGCTTCTAAACGAGTTCAAAAGTCATACAGACTGAGCTTTAAAACAGGTTCAACAGTTATACACACCGAGCTTCAAAACGACTTCACTGTCATACACAACGAGCTTCGATACGGGTTCAACAGTCTTACACAACGAGCTTGAAGATAGGTTCTGCTCAACAGTCGCACACATCGAGCTTCAAAACCGGCTTAACAGTCATGCACACCGAGCTTCAAAACGGGTTCTGTTCAACAGTCATATCCATCGAGCTTCAGAACGGGATGAACAGTCATACACACCAAGTTTCAAAATGGGTTCTGTTCCACAGTCATACACATCGAGCTTCAAAACGGGCTCAACAGTCATACACACCAAACCTCAAAACGGGCTCAACAGTGATATGCACCGAGGTTCAAAATGGGTTCAACAGTCATACACACCGAGCTTCAAAACGGGAGCAACAATCATACACTCAGAGCTTCAAAATGGGTCCTGCTCAACAGTCATACACACTGAGTTTCAAAAGGGGTTCTGCTCAACACTCATATACACGGAGCTTCAAAATGGGTTTAACAGTCATACACACGGAGCTACTAAATGGGTTCAACAGTCATACACACCGAGATTGAAAACAGGTTCTCCTGAACAGTCATACACACCAAGCTTCAAAAAGTCTTCTGTTCGTCAGTCATACACAGAGCTTCAAAACAGGTTCTGCTGAACAGTCACACACACCGAGCTTCAAAACAGGTTCAACAGTCATACACAACGAGCTTCGATATGGGTTCAACGGTCATACACAACGAGCTTCAAAACGGGTTCTGCTCAACAGTCATACACACCAAGCTTCAAAAAGGATTCTGTTCGACATTCATACAGACAGAGCTTCAAAACAGGTTCTGCTGAACAGTCACACACACCGAGCTTCAAAACGGGTTCTGCTCGACAGTCAAAACTACTGAGCTTCAAACCGGGTTCTGTTCGACAAACATACACACCGAGCTTCAAAATGAGTTCAACTGTCATACACAACGAGCTTCGATACGGGTTCAACAGTCTTACACAACGAGCTTCAAAACCGGCTTAACAGTCATACATACCGGGCTTCAAAAATGGTTCTGTTCAACAGTCATACACACCGGGCTTCAAAATGAGTTCAAAACTCATACACAACGAGCTTCAAAACGGATTCAACAGTCATACACACAGATCTTCAAAATGGGTTCTGTTCAACAGGCATACACACCGAGCTTCAAAATAGGTTCAACAGTCATACACACCAAGTTTCAAAACGGGCTCAACAGTCATACACACCGAGCTTGAAAAAAGGTTCTCGTGAACAGTCATACACACCAAGCTTCAAAAAGTCTTCTGTTCGACAGTCATACACACAGAGCTTCAAAACAGGTTCTGCTGAACAGTCATACACACCGAGCCTCAAAATGGGCTCAACAGTCATACACACCGAGCTTCAAAACGGGCTCAACAGTCATACACACGAACCTTCAAAACAACGTCAACAGTCATGCACACCAAGTTTCAAAACGGGTTCTGTTCAACAGTCATATCCACCGAGCTTCAGAACTGGTTTAACATTCAAACACAACAAGCTTCAAAATGGGTTCTGTTCGACAGTCATACACATCGAGCTTCAAAACGGGCTCAACAGTCATACACACCGAGCTTTAAAACAGGTTCGACAGTTATACACACCGAGGTTCAAAACGGGTTCAACATTCATACAAACCGAGCTTCAAAACGGGTTCAAGAGTCATACAGAAGGAGCTTCAAAACGAGTTCTGCTCAACAGTCATACACACGGAGCTTCAAAATAGGTTCAACAGTCATACACACCGAGATTGAAAACAGGTTCTCCTGAACAGTCATACACACCGAGCTTCAAAACAGGTTCTGATCAACAGTCATACACACCAAGCTTCAAAACAAGTTCTCCTGAACAGTCATACACACCGAGCTTCAAAACTGGTTCTGTTTGATAGTCATACACACTGGGCTTCAAAACGAGTTCAAAAGTCATACAGACCGAGGTTTAAAACAGGTTCAACAGTTATACACACCGAGCTTCAAAACGACTTCACAGTCATACACACTGACCTTCAAAACGGGCTCAACAGTCATATACAACGAGCTTCGATACGGGTTCAACAGTCATACACATCGAGCTTCAAAACGGGATGAACAGTCATACACACTAAGTTTCAAAATGGGTTCTGTTCCACAGTCATACACATCGAGCTTCAAAACGGGCTCAACAGTCATACGCACCAAACCTCAAAACGGGCTCAACAGTGATATGCACCGAGCTTCAAAATGGGTTCAACAGTCATACACACCGAGCTTCAAAACGGGAGCAACAATCATACACACCGAGCTTCAAAACGGGAGCAACAATCATACACTCAGAGCTTCAAAATGGGTCCTGCTCAACAGTCATACACACTGAGTTTCAAAAGGGGTTCTGCTCAACACTCATATACACGGAGCTTCAAAATGGGTTCAACAGTCATACACACGGAGCTACTAAATGGGTTCAACAGTCATACACACCTAGATTGAAAACAGGTTCTCCTGAACAGTCATAAACACCGAGCTTCAAAACGGGTTCTGCTCAACAGTCATACACACCGAGCTTCAAAACGGGTTCAACAGTCATACACACTGAGCTTCAAAATGAGCTCAACAGTCATACACACCGAGCTTCAAAACGGGTTCAACAGTCATACACACCGAGCTTCAAAATGGGTTCTGCTCAACAGTCATACACACCAAGCTTCAAAACAGGAGCAACAATCATACACACAGAGCTTCAAAATGGGTTCTGCTCAACAGTCATACACACTGAGTTTCAAAAGGGGTTCTGCTCAACACTCATATACACGGAGCTTCAAAATGGGTTTAACAGTCATACACACGGAGCTACTAAATGGGTCGAACAGTCATACACACCGAGATTGAAAACAGGTTCTCCTGAACAGTCATAAACACCAAGCTTCAAAACGGGTTCTGCTCAACAGTCATACACACCAAGCTTCAAAACGGGTTCTGCTCAACAGTCATATACACCAAGCTTGAAAACAGGTTCTCCTGAACAGACGTACACACTGAGCTTCAAAACGGGTTCTGTTTGATAGTCATACACACTGAGCTTCAAAACGAGTACAAAAGTCATACACACCGTGCTTTAAAACAGGTTCAACAGTTATACACACCGAGCTTCAAAACTGGTTCTCCTCAACTGTCATACACACCGAGCTTCAAAACGGGCACAACAGACATACACTCCGAACTTTAAAACAGGTTCAACAGTCATACAAACTGAGCTTCAAAACGGGTTCAACAGTCATACACACCAAACCTCAAAACGGGCTCAACAGTGATATGCACCGAGCTTCAAAATGGGTTCAACAGTCATACACACCGAGATTCAAAACGGGAGCAACAATCATACACACAGAGCTTCAAAATGGGTCCTGCTCAACAGTCATACACACTGAGTTTCAAAAGGGGTTCTGCTCAACACTCATATACACGGAGCTTCAAAATGGGTTCAACAGTCATACACACGGAGCTACTAAATGGGTTCAACAGTCATACACACCTAGATTGAAAACAGGTTCTCCTGAACAGTCATAAACACCGAGCTTCAAAACGGGTTCTGCTCAACAGTCATACACACCAAGCTTCAAAACAGGTTCTACTCAACAGTCATATACACCAAGCTTGAAAACAGGTTCTCCTGAACGGTACTACACACCGATCTTCAAAACGAGTTCTGTTTGATAGTCATACACACTGGGCTTCAAAACAAGTTCAAAAGTCATACACACCGTGCTTTAAAACAGGTTCAACAGTTATACACACCGAGCTTCAAAACGACTTCACAGTCATACACACCGAGCTTCAAAACAAGTTCAAAAGTCATACACAGCGAGCTTTAAAACAGGTTCAACAGTTATACACACCGAGCTTGAAAACAACTTCACAGTCATTCACACCGAGCTTCAAAACGGGTTCTCCTCAACAGTCATACACACCGGGCTTCAAAACGGGTTCAACAGACATACGCACTGAGTTTCAAAACTGGTTCAACAGTCATACACACAAAGGTTCAAAACGAGTTCAACAGTCATACACACCAAGCTTCAAAACGGTTTCTGCACAACAGTCATACACACCGAGCTTCAAAACGGGTTCAACAGTCATACACACCGAGCTTCAAAATGAGCTCAACAGTCATACACACCGAGCTTCAAAACGGGTTCAACAGTCATACACACCGAGCTTCAAAACAGGAGCAACAATCGTACACACAGAGCTTCAAAATGGGTTCTGCTCAACAGTCATACACACCAAGCTTCAAAACGGGTTCTGCTCAACAGTCATATACACCAAGCTTGAAAACAGCTTCTCCTGAACAGACGTACACACCGAGCTTCAAAACGGGTTCTGTTTGATAGCCATACACATTGGGCTTCAAAACGACTTCAAAAGTCATACACACCATGCTTTAAAACAGGTTCAACAGTTATACACGCCGAGCTTGAAAACAATTTCACAGTCATACACACCGAGCTTCAAAACGGGCTCAACAGTGATACGCACCGAGCTTCAAACTGGGTTCTGTTCAACAGTCATATCCACTGAGCTTCAAAACTGGTTTAACAGTCAAACACAACAGGCTTCAAAATGGGTTCTGTTCAACAGTCATACTCACGGAGCTTCAAATCGGGCTCAACAGCCATACACAACAAACCGCAAAACGGGCTCAACATTCATACGTAACGAGCTTCAAAATGGGCTCAACAGTCATACACACCGAGCTTCAAAACGGGTTCTGTTCAACAGTCATATCCATTGAGCTTCAGAACGGGATGAACAGTCATACACACCAGGTTTCAAAATGGGTTCTGTTCCACAGTCATACACACGGAGCTTCAAAACGGGCTCAACAGTCATACACACCAAACCTCAAAACGGGCTCAACAGTGATATGCACCGAGCTTCAAAATGGGTTCAACAGTTATACACACCGAGCTTCAAAATGGGAGCAACAATCATACCCACAGAGCTTCAAAACTGGTTCAACAGTCATACACACTGAGCTTCAAAACGGGAGCAACAATCATACACTCAGAGCTTAAAAATGGGTCCTGCTCAACAGTCATACACACTGAGTTTCAAAAGGGGTTCTGCTCAACACTCATATACACGGAGCTTCAAAATGGGTTCAACAGTCATACACACGGAGCTACTAAATGGGTTCAACAGTCATACACACCTAGATTGAAAACAGGTTCTCCTGAACAGTCATAAACACCGAGCTTCAAAACGGGTTCTGCTCAACAGTCATACACACCAAGCTTCAAAACAGGTTCTACTCAACAGTCATATACACCAAGCTTGAAAACAGGTTCTCCTGAACGGTACTACACACCGAGCTTCAAAACGAGTTCTGTTTGATAGTCATACACACTGGGCTTCAAAACGAGTTCAAAAGTCATACACAGCGAGCTTTAAAACAGGTTCAACAGTTATACACACCGAGCTTGAAAACAACTTCACAGTCATTCACACCGAGCTTCAAAACGGGTTCTCCTCAACAGTCATACACACCGAGCTTCAAAACGGGTTCAACAGACATACGCACTGAGCTTCAAAACTGGTTCAACAGTCATACACACAAAGATTCGAAACGAGTTCAACAGTCATACACACCAAGCTTCAAAACGGGTTCTGCACAACAGTCATACACACCGAGCGTCAAAACGGGTTCAACAGTCATACACAACGAGCTTCAATACGGGTTCAACAGTCATACACACCGAGCTTCAAAACAGGAGCAACAATCGTACACACAGGGCTTCAAAATGGGTTCTGCTCAACAGTCATACACACCAAGCTTCAAAACGGGTTCTGCTCAACAGTCATATACACCAAGCTTGAAAACAGGTTCTCCTGAACAGACGTACACACCGAGCTTCAAAACGGGTTCTGTTTGATAGCCATACACACTGGGCTTCAAAACGAGTTCAAAAGTCATACACACCGTGCTTTAAAACAGGTTCAACAGTTATACACGCCGAGCTTGAAAACATCTTCACAGTCATACACACCGAGCTTCAAAACGGGCTCAACAGTGATACGCACCGAGCTTCAAACTGGGCTCAACAGTCATACACACTGAGCTTCAAAACAGGTTCAACAGTTATACACACCGAGCTTCAAAACGGGCTCAACAATCATACACACCGAGCTTCAAACTGGGTTCTGTTCAACAGTCATATCCACTGAGCTTCAAAACTGGTTTAACAGTCAAACACAACAGGCTTCAAAATGGGTTCTGTTCAACAGTCATACACACGGAGCTTCAAAACGGGCTCAACAGTCATACACAACAAACCGCAAAACGGGCTCAACAGTCATACGTACCGAGCTTCAAAATGGGCTCAACAGTCATACGTACCGAGCTTCAAAATGGGCTCAACAGTCATACACACCGAGCTTCAAAACGGGATCTGTTCAACAGTCATATCCATTGAGCTTCAGAACGGGATGAACAGTCATACACACCAGGTTTCAAAATGGGTTCTGTTCCAAAGTCATACACACGGAGCTTCAAAACGGGCTCAACAGTCATACACACCAAACCTCAAAATGGGCTCAACAGTGATACGCACCGAGCTTCAAAATGGGCTCAACAGTCATACACACCGAGCTTCAAAACAGGTTCAACAGTCATACACATCGAGCTTCATAATGGGTTCTGCTCAACAGTCATACACACTGAGTTTCAAAAGGGGTTCTGCTCAACACTCATATACACGGAGCTTCAAAATGGGTTTAACAGTCATACACACGGAGCTACTAAATGGGTCGAACAGACATACACACCGAGATTGAAAACAGGTTCTCCTGAACAGTCATAAACACCGAGCTTCAAAACGGGTTCTGCTCAACAGTCATATACACCAAGCTTCAAAACGGGTTCTGCTCAACAGTCATACACACCGAGCTTCAAAACGGGTTCTGCTCAACAGTCATACACACCAAGCTTCAAAACAGGAGCAACAATCATACACACAGAGCTTCAAAATGGGTTCTGCTCAACAGTCATACACACTGAGTTTCAAAAGGGGTTCTGCTCAACACTCATATACACGGAGCTTCGAAATGGGTTTAACAGTCATACACACCGAGCTTCAAAACCGATTCAACAGTCATACACACCGAGCTTCAAAACGGGTTCTGCTCAACAGTCATACACACCAAGCTTCAAAACGGGTTCTGCTCAACAGTCATATACACCAAGTTTGAAAACAGGTTCTCCTGAACAGACGTACACACTGAGCTTCAAAACGGGTTCTGTTTGATAGTCATACACACTGAGCTTCAAAACGAGTACAAAAGTCATACACACCGTGCTTTAAAACAGGTTCAACAGTTATACACACCGAGCTTCAAAACTGGTTCTCCTCAACTGTCATACACACCGAGCTTCAAAACGGGCTCAACAGACATACACTCCGAACTTTAAAACAGGTTCAACAGTCATACAAACTGAGCTTCAAAACGGGCTCAACAGTCATACACAACAAACCGCAAAACGGGCTCAACAGTCATACGTACCGAGCTTCAAAATGGGCTCAACAGTCATACACACCGAGCTTCAAAACGGGTTCTGTTCAACAGTCATATCCATCGAGCTTCAGAACAGGATGAACAGTCATACACACCAGGTTTCAAAATGGGTTCTGTTCCACAGTCATACACACGGAGCTTCAAAACGGGCTCAACAGTCATACACACCAAACCTCAAAACGGGCTCAACAGTGATACGCACCGAGCTTCAAAACGGGCTCAACAGTCATACACACCAAACCTCAAAATGGGCTCAACAGTGACACGCACCGAGCTTCAAAATGGGCTCAACAGTCATACACACTGAGCTTCAAAACGGATTCAACAGTCATACACACCGAGCTTCAAAACGGGAGCAACAATCATACACACAGCGCTTCATAATGGGTTCTGCTCAACAGTCATACACACTGAGTTTCAAAAGGGGTTCTGCTCAACACTCATATACACGGAGCTTCAAAATGGGTTTAACAGTCATACACACAGAGCTACTAAATGGGTCGAACAGTCATACACACCAAGATTGAAAACAGGTTCTCCTGAACAGTCATAAACACCGAGCTTCAAAACGGGTTCTGCTCAACAGTCATATACACCAAGCTTGAAAACAGGTTCTCCTGAACAGTCCTACACACCGAGCTTCAAAACGGGTTCTGTTTGATAGTCATACACACTGGGCTTCAAAACGAGTTCAAAAGTCATACAGACTGAGCTTTAAAACAGGTTCAACAGTTATACACACCGAGCTTTAAAAAGACTTCACTGTCATACACAACGAGCTTGAAAACGACTTCACTGTCATACACAACGAGCTTCGATACGGGTTCAACAGTCTTACACAACGAGCTTCAAGATGGGTTCTGCTCAACAGTCATACACATCGAGCTTCAAAACCGGCTTAACAGTCATACACACCGAGCTTCAAAACGGGTTCTGTTCAACAGTCATATCCATCGAGCTTCAGAACGGGATGAAAAGTCATACACACCAATTTTCAAAATGGGTTGTGTTCCACAGTCATACACATGGAGCTTCAAAACGGGCTCAACAGTCATGCACACCAAACCTCAAAACGGGCTCAACAGTGATATGCACCGAGCTTCAAAATGGGTTCAACAGTCATACACACCGAGATTCAAAACGGGAGCAACAATCATACACACAGAGCTTCAAAATGGGTCCTGCTCAACAGTCATACACACTGAGTTTCAAAAGGGGTTCTGCTCAACACTCATATACACGGAGCTTCAAAATGGGTTCAACAGTCATACACACGGAGCTACTAAATGGGTTCAACAGTCATACACACCTAGATTGAAAACAGGTTCTCCTGAACAGTCATAAACACCGAGCTTCAAAACGGGTTCTGCTCAACAGTCATACACACCAAGCTTCAAAACAGGTTCTACTCAACAGTCATATACACCAAGCTTGAAAACAGGTTCTCCTGAACGGTACTACACACCGATCTTCAAAACGAGTTCTGTTTGATAGTCATACACACTGGGCTTCAAAACAAGTTCAAAAGTCATACACACCGTGCTTTAAAACAGGTTCAACAGTTATACACACCGAGCTTCAAAACGACTTCACAGTCATACACACCGAGCTTCAAAACAAGTTCAAAAGTCATACACAGCGAGCTTTAAAACAGGTTCAACAGTTATACACACCGAGCTTGAAAACAACTTCACAGTCATTCACACCGAGCTTCAAAACGGGTTCTCCTCAACAGTCATACACACCGGGCTTCAAAACGGGTTCAACAGACATACGCACTGAGTTTCAAAACTGGTTCAACAGTCATACACACAAAGGTTCAAAACGAGTTCAACAGTCATACACACCAAGCTTCAAAACGGTTTCTGCACAACAGTCATACACACCGAGCTTCAAAACGGGTTCAACAGTCATACACACCGAGCCTCAAAACGAGCTCAACAGTCATACACACTGAGCTTCAAAACAGGAGCAACAATCGTACACACAGAGCTTCAAAATGGGTTCTGCTCAACAGTCATACACACCAAGCTTCAAAACGGGTTCTGCTCAACAGTCATATACACCAAGCTTGAAAACAGCTTCTCCTGAACAGACGTACACACCGAGCTTCAAAACGGGTTCTGTTTGATAGCCATACAAATTGGGCTTCAAAACGACTTCAAAAGTCATACACACCATGCTTTAAAACAGGTTCAACAGTTATACAGGCCGAGCTTGAAAACAACTTCACAGTCATACACACCGAGCTTCAAAACGGGCTCAACAGTGATACGCACCGAGCTTCAAACTGGGTTCTGTTCAACAGTCATATCCACTGAGCTTCAAAACTGGTTTAACAGTCAAACACAACAGGCTTCAAAATGGGTTCTGTTCAACAGTCATACTCACGGAGCTTCAAATCGGGCTCAACAGCCATACACAACAAACCGCAAAACGGGCTCAACAGTCATACGTAACGAGCTTCAAAATGGGCTCAACAGTCATACACACCGAGCTTCAAAACGGGTTCTGTTCAACAGTCATATCCATTGAGCTTCAGAACGGGATGAACAGTCATACACACCAGGTTTCAAAATGGGTTCTGTTCCACAGTCATACACACGGAGCTTCAAAACGGGCTCAACAGTCATACACACCAAACCTCAAAACGGGCTCAACAGTGATATGCACCGAGCTTCAAAATGGGTTCAACAGTCATACACACCGAGCTTCAAAATGGGAGCAACAATCATACCCACAGAGCTTCAAAACTGGTTCAACAGTCATACACACCGAGCTTCAAAACGGGAGCAACAATCATGCACTCAGAGCTTAAAAATGGGTCCTGCTCAACAGTCATACACACTGAGTTTCAAAAGGGGTTCTGCTCAACACTCATATACACGGAGCTTCAAAATGGGTTCAACAGTCATACACACGGAGCTACTAAATGGGTTCAACAGTCATACACACCTAGATTGAAAACAGGTTCTCCTGAACAGTCATAAACACCGAGCTTCAAAACGGGTTCTGCTCAACAGTCATACACACCAAGCTTCAAAACAGGTTCTACTCAACAGTCATATACACCAAGCTTGAAAACAGGTTCTCCTGAACGGTACTACACACCGAGCTTCAAAACGAGTTCTGTTTGATAGTCATACACACTGGGCTTCAAAACGAGTTCAAAAGTCATACACAGCGAGCTTTAAAACAGGTTCAACAGTTATACCCACCGAGCTTGAAAACAACTTCACAGTCATTCACACCGAGCTTCAAAACGGGTTCTCCTCAACAGTCATACACACCGAGCTTCAAAACGGGTTCAACAGACATACGCACTGAGCTTCAAAACTGGTTCAACAGTCATACACACAAAGATTCGAAACGAGTTCAACAGTCATACACACCAAGCTTCAAAACGGGTTCTGCACAACAGTCATACACACCGAGCTTCAAAACGGGTTCAACAGTCATACACAACGAGCTTCAATACGGGTTCAACAGTCATACACACCGAGCTTCAAAACAGGAGCAACAATCGTACACACAGGGCTTCAAAATGGGTTCTGCTCAACAGTCATACACACCAAGCATCAAAACGGGTTCTGCTCAACAGTCATATACACCAAGCTTGAAAACAGGTTCTCCTGAACAGACGTACACACCGAGCTTCAAAACGGGTTCTGTTTGATAGCCATACACACTGGGCTTCAAAACGAGTTCAAAAGTCATACACACCGTGCTTTAAAACAGGTTCAACAGTTATACACGCCGAGCTTGAAAACATCTTCACAGTCATACACACCGAGCTTCAAAACGGGCTCAACAGTGATACGCACCGAGCTTCAAACTGGGCTCAACAGTCATACACACTGAGCTTCAAAACAGGTTCAACAGTTATACACACCGAGCTTCAAAACGGGCTCAACAATCATACACACCGAGCTTCAAACTGGGTTCTGTTCAACAGTCATATCCACTGAGCTTCAAAACTGGTTTAACAGTCAAACACAACAGGCTTCAAAATGGGTTCTGTTCAACAGTCATACACACGGAGCTTCAAAACGGGCTCAACAGTCATACACAACAAACCGCAAAACAGGTTCAACAGTCATACGTACCGAGCTTCAAAATGGGCTCAACAGTCATACACACCGAGCTTCAAAACGGGATCTGTTCAACAGTCATATCCATTGAGCTTCAGAACGGGATGAACAGTCATACACACCAGGTTTCAAAATGGGTTCTGTTCCAAAGTCATACACACGGAGCTTCAAAACGGGCTCAACAGTCATACACACCAAACCTCAAAATGGGCTCAACAGTGATACGCACCGAGCTTCAAAATGGGCTCAACAGTCATACACACCGAGCTTCAAAACGGGAGCAACAATCATACACACAGAGCTTCATAATGGGTTCTGCTCAACAGTCATACACACTGAGTTTCAAAAGGGGTTCTGCTCAACACTCATATACACGGAGCTTCAAAATGGGTTTAACAGTCATACACACGGAGCTACTAAATGGGTCGAACAGTCATACACACCGAGATTGAAAACAGGTTCTCCTGAACAGTCATAAACACCAAGCTTCAAAACGGGTTCTGCTCAACAGTCATATACACCAAGCTTCAAAACGGGTTCTGCTCAACAGTCATATACACCAAGCTTGAAAACAGGTTCTCCTGAACAGTCCTACACACCGAGGTTCAAAACGGGTTCTGTTTGATAGTCATACACACTGGGCTTCAAAACGAGTTCAAAAGTCATACAGACCGAGCTTTAAAAGAGGTTCAACAGTTATACACACCGAGCCTGAAAACGACTTTACGGTCATACACACCGAGCTTCAAAACGGGCTCAACAGACATACACACCGAGCTTCAAAACTGGTTCAACAGTCATACACACAAAGCTTCGAGACGGGTTCAACAGTCATACACACCAAGCTTCAAAACGGTTTCTCCTGAAAAGTCATACACACCGAGCTTCTAAACGAGTTCAAAAGTCATACAGACCGAGCTTTAAAACAGGTTCAACAGTTATACACACCGAGCTTCAATACGACTTCACAGTCATACACACCGAGCTTCAAAACGGGCTCAACAGTCATACACACCGAGCTTCAAAACGGGTTCAACAGTCTTACACAACGAGCTTCAAGATGGGTTCTGCTCAACAGTCATACACACCGAGCTTCAAAACCGGCTTAACAGTCATGCACACCGAGCTTCAAAACGGGTTCTGTTCAACAGTCCTATCCATCGAGCTTCAGAACAGGATGAACAGTCATACACACCAAGTTTCAAAATGGGTTCTGTTCCACAGTCATACACATGGAGCTTCAAAACGGGCTCAACAGTCATACACACCAAACCTCAAAACGGGCTCAACAGTGATATGCACCGAGCTTCAAAATGGGTTCAACAGTCATACACACCGAGCTTCAAAACGGGAGCAACAATCATACCCACAGAGCTTCAAAATGGGTCCTGCTCAACAGTCATACACACTGAGTATCAAAAGGGGATCTGCTCAACACTCATATACACGGAGGTTCAAAATGGGTTCAACAGTCATACACACGGAGCTACTAAATGGGTTCAACAGTCATACACACCGAGATTGAAAACAGGTTCTCCTGAACAGTCATAAACACCGAGCTTCAAAACGGGTTCTGCTCAACAGTCATACACACCAAGCTTGAAAACAGGTTCTCCTGAACAGTCCTACACACCGAGCTTCAAAACGGGTTCTATTTGATAGTCATACACACTGGGCTTCAAAACGAGTTCAAAAGTCATACACAGCGAGCTTTAAAACAGGTTCAACAGTTATACACACCGAGCTTGAAAACAACTTCACGGTCATTCACACCGAGCTTCAAAACAGGTTCTCCTCAACAGTCATACACACCGAGCTTCAAAACAGGTTCAACAGACATACACACCGAGCTTCAAAACGGGTTCAACAGTCATACACACCGAGCCTCAAAACGAGCTCAACAGTCATACACACCGAGCTTCAAAACGGGTTCAACAGTCATACACACCGAGCTTCAAAACGGGAGCAACAATCATACACACAGAGCTTCAAAACAGGAGCAACAATCATACACACAGAGCTTCAAAGGGGGTTCTGCTCAACACTCATGTACACGGAGCTTCGAAATGGGTTCAAAAGTCATACACTCCGAGCTTCAAAACGGATTCAACAGTCATACACACCGAGCTTCAAAACGGGTTCTGCTCAACAGTCATACATACTAAGCTTCAAAACGGGTTCTGCTCAACAGTCATATACACCAAGCTTGAAAACAGGTTCTCCTGAACAGACGTACACACCGAGCTTCAAAATGGGTTCTGTTTGATAGTCATACACACTGGGCTTCAAAACGAGTTCAAAAGTCATACACACCGTGCTTTAAAACAGGTTCAACAGTTATACACGCCGAGCTTGAAAACAACTTCACATTCATACACACCGAGCTTCAAAACGGTCTCAACAGTGATACGCACCGAGCTTCAAACTGGGTTCTGTTCAACAGTCATATCCACCGAGCTTCAAAACTGGTTTAACAGTCAAATACAACAGGCTTCAAAATGGGTTCTGTTCGACAGTCATACACACGGAGCTTCAAAACGGGCTCAACAGTCATACACACCGAGCTTCAAAACGGGTTCTGTTCAACAGTCATATCCATTGAGCTTCAGAACGGGATGAACAGTCATACACACCAGGTTTCAAAATGGGTTCTGTTCCACAGTCATACACACGGAGCTTCAAAACGGGCTCAACAGTCATACACACCAAACCTCAAAACGGGCTCAACAGTGATACGCACCGAGCTTCAAAATGGGCTCAACAGTCATACACACTGAGCTTCAAAACGGGTTCAACAGTCATACACACCGAGCTTCAAAACGGGAGCAACAATCATACACACAGAGCTTCATAATGGGTTCTGCTCAACAGTCACTGAGTTTCAAAAGGGGTTCTGCTCAACACTCATATACACGGAGCTTCAAAATGGGTTTAACAGTCATACACACGGAGCTACTAAATGGGTCGAACAGTCATACACACCGAGATTGAAAACAGGTTCTCCTGAACAGTCATAAACACCGAGCTTGAAAATGGGTTCTGCTCAACAGTCATACACACCAAGCTTCAAAACGGGTTCTGCTCAACAGTCATATACACCAAGCTTGAAAACAGGTTCTCCTGAACAGTCCTACACACCGAGCTTCAAAACGGGTTCTGCTCAACAGTCATACACACCAAGCTTCAAAACGGGTTCTGCTCAACAGTCATATACACCAAGCTTGAAAACAGGTTCTCCTGAACAGTCCTACACACCGAGCTTCAAAACGGGTTCTGTTTGATAGTCGTACACACTGGGCTTCAAAACGAGTTCAAAAGTCATACAGACTGAGCTTTAAAACAGGTTCAACAGTTATACACACCGAGCTTGAAAACAACTTCACGGTCATTCACACCGAGCTTCAAAACGGGTTCTCCTCAACAGTCATACACACCAAGCTTCAAAACGGGTTCTGCTCAACAGTCATATACACCAAGCTTGAAAACAGGTTCTCCTGAACAGTCCTATACACCGAGCTTCAAAACGGGTTCTGTTTGATAGTCATACACACCGAGCTTCAAAACGGGTTCAAAAATCATACACACCGTGCTTTAAAACAGGTTCAACAGTTATACACACCGAGCTTCAAAACGACTTCACGGTCATTCACACCGAGCTTCAAAACGGGCTCAACTGTCATTCACACCGAGCTTCAAAATGGGTTCAACAGACATACACACCGAGCTTCAAAACTGGTTCTGCTCAACAGTCATACATATCGAGCTTCAAAACGCGTTCAACAGTCAGACACAATGAGCTTCAAAATGGGTTCTGCTCAAGAGTCATACACTGCGAGCTTCAAAGTGGGTTCTGCTCAACAGTTATACACACCGAGCTTCAAAACGGGTTCTGTTCGACAATCATACACACCAGGCTTCAAAACGAGTTCAAAGCTCATACACCGAGCTTCAAAATGGGTTCTGCTCGACAGTGATACACACCGAGCTTCAAAACGGGTTCAACAGTCATACACACCGAGCTTCAAAATGGGCTCTGCTCAACAGTCATACACACCGAGCTTCAAAACGCGTTCAACAGTCAGACACAATGAGCTTCAAAATGGGTTCTGCTCAAGAGTCATACACTGCGAGCTTCAAAATAGGTTTTGCTCAACAGTTATACACACCGAGCTTCAAAACGGGTTCTGTTCGACAGTCATACACACTGGGCTTCAAAACGGGTTCAACAGTCATACACACCGAGCTTCAAAATAGGTTCTGCTCGACAGTGATACACACTGAGCTTCAAAACGGGTTCAACAGTCATACACACCGAGCTTCAAAATAGGTTCTGCTCGACAGTGATACACACTGAGCTTCAAAACGGGTTCAACAGTCATACACATCAAGCTTCAAAATGAGTTCAAAAGTCATACACACCGAGCCTTAAGACAGGTTCAACAGTTATACACATCGAGCTTCAAAATGACTTCACAGACATACACATCGAGCTTCAAAACGGGTTCAACAGTCATTCACACGGAGCTTTAAAATGGGTTCTGCTCAAGAGTCATATACACTGAGCTTCAAAACGCGTTCAACAGTCAGACACAATGAGCTTCAAAATGGGTTCTGCTCAACAGTCATACACAGCGAGCATCAAAACCGGTTCAACAGTCATACATTCCAAGCTTCGAAACTGGTTCAACAGTCATACACACCGAGCTTCAAAACAGTTTCTGCTGAACTGTCATGCACACCGAGCTTCAAAACGGGTTCTGCTCAACAGTCATACACACCGAGCTTCGAAACGGGTTCAACAGTCATACACAGCGAACTTCAGAATAGGTTCTGCTGAACAGTCATACACACCGAGCTTCAAAATGGGTTCTGCTTAACAGCCATACACACCGAGCTTCGAAACGGGTTCAACAGTCATACACAGCGAACTTCAAAACAGGTTCTGCTCAACTGTCATAAACACCGAGCTTCAAAACGGGTTCTGCTCAATAAAGTTAAAGTGACTCTTCCTGGACGTGGGAATGGTGAAAATTGATTTGGAATGAAGTCGCTTCTTCACTGTCAGAGCCTTATCTGTCTTCAATCACTTCAAACAAGAGAAAATATTGACCCTTAAGGGATTTATAGAACACAAGCCCTATGATTCTTACCAAGAAATAAACTTGGCTAGTCTAATATTAAGGCATCTGGTCTGATGAACAGCACTGATTCCCATTACAACCATTTCCAAGAGCAATTCACTCACAACATATCAAAGCAAAGCCACTTCTATAAAGACCAAACACAAATATCAACATCAACAAAACAGGAAATCTTCCATTTCTGTGGCATCTTTCAGAATTTCCATTCAGCCCAATGTGTTTTATTGTCAGTTGAGTCTGTCAAAAGCAGGATGAAGGGTTTCTCATCTGAAATACTAACTGTTTTTTTCTGATTCTTTAAGGTTCTTTTAGCTGGGGGTGGTAATGGGGACAAGCTCCCACTACCTATTAAATGCTCCCAATTGTCAAACATCAATGGTCCTGTAGCCACTGACAACCAAGACCAGTTCCTAGCCTTCACGTGCAGCTGAGCTACTAAAGCCTGGCAAAACCATTTCTACTGAGAAGAGAAGTGGCAAAAGTGGGTTATTGGTACGTTAAAGCCAATTGCTTCAGGCAGATGGGGCTCATCGGCTGTGGTTGGCAGCTCACTTTGGAGAAGCTCCACTGCCTTGCGGCTATACTCTCTCATGAGGAAGGCTTTAGGAGTAAACCTCAAAGGAAAAATCAGGAGTTGAAGTCTCTAAGGCAGTCCTTCAATCAACGCTGACTGGCAACTCCTGCAACGCTGCTGGTGCCAAACTGTATCGGTCTCTGACATTCCTTTGGGTTCATCAAATGTGTGGAAATGGGGAGCTTGGTCCGTGGGCAGCATTTTGTTCTCCCTATCGTACTGTCCAGGCTTGCATATCTAGACAGCTAGGATGCAATATCTATGGTCAACCCTGACTAATGGAGACCTCAGAAGAATATTAATCTACAGAGGCTGCCTGAACTACTCAGTTTTACCAGCATTTTCCATTTTTTGTTCTTATATCACATTGGCTCAGTATTTCTTATCCTAAGCTCATGGGTCTAACCTGCCAGGCAATGTTGTGGACAGATTTCAGCACATCACCAAAAGCAGCCTCTGTAAAGTTGGAGAAGAACATGTCCATCATGACAGTGATTTTCAAAAAGGCGCTTTTGCCCACAGAACTGCTGCTCACTGGATTTTTTCTGGGTTTTTTGCACCATTCTCTGTAAACTCTAGAGACTGTTATGTGTGTAAATACCAGGAGATCAGCAGTTTCTGAAATACTCAAACCACCCCATCTGGCACCAACAATCATTCCACAGTCAGAGTCACTTAGATCACATTTCCTCCCCATTCTAATGTTTGGTCTGAATAACAACTAAACCTCGACCATATCTGCATGATTTTATGCATGTTCTTTGTCTACACTTCTTGCTGCCTGAGTACAATCAAAGAACGCACCCACCCTGGACATCCTCTCTTCTCCCCTCCCCCATCGGACAGAAAATACCTCATTATGACATGGTGCCTTACTGTCTACCTGCACTACACTTTCTCTGCAACTATAACACTTTATTCTGCATTCTGCTATTGTTTTACTGCAAAGTAGTTGAGTCTGGTGGTCCTGGCGTGAGAGGTTGCAGGAGTTGTGCACTCCCAGGAGTTTGAAACTGCTTGCAGTTTCCACGGCTGTGCCACCGATGTAAAGTAAAAAGGTACGAGTTCTTCTAAAGAGTTTTCACCATCTCCTTTGTCCTGATGTCATTGAGGAAGAGGTTATTTGCCTGGCACTTGGCCTCAAGCTCTTCGACCTCCTCTCTGCTAGGTCGTCTCACCTTTGTTGGTGGTGAGCCTCACCACTGTCGTGCCATCAGTGAAATGGACAATGTGATTGCACAGGTGTTTGTCCGTGCAGTTGTGTGTGAACAGAGTGTGCAGCAACGGGCTCAGCACACAGCTCTGGGGGTGGCGGGGACACCCGTGCTGAGGATGATGGTGAGGGAGGAGGGATAGTGCATCCTGACTATCTGAGGTTTGTTGGTTAGGAAGCCCAACACCCAGTTGTACAGTGGTGTATTTTGACTGAGGAGTAGGAGTTTGTTCACCAAGGTCTGTGGAACAATAGTGTTGAATGCCAAACTGAAATCCAGAAAGCGCTTTCTAGTATATTGTCTGCAGTTTTGGGCCCCATATCTCAGAAAAGATGTGTTGTCATTGAAGAGAGTCCAGAGAAGATTCATAAGAATAATTACAGGAATGAAGGGGTTAAAAAAAACATAGAATAGTACAGCACAGTACAGGCCCTTCGGCCCACAATGTTGTGCCGACCCTCAAACCCTGCCTCCCATATAAGCCCCCACCTTAAATTCCTCCATATACCTGTCTAGTAGTCTCTTAAACTTCACTAGTGTATCTGCCTCCACCACTGACTCAGGCAGTGCATTCTATGCACCAACCGCCCTCTGAGTAAAAAACCTTCCTCTAATATCCCCCTTGAACTTCCCACCCCTTATCTTAAAGCCATGTCCTCTTGTATTGAGCAGTGGTGCCCTGAGGAAGAGGCGCTGGCTATCCACTCTATCTATTCCTCTTATTATCTTGTACACCTCTATCATGTCTCCTCTCATCTTCCTTCTCTCCAAAGATTAAAGCCCTAGCTCCCTTAATCTCTGATCATAATGCATACTCTCTAAACCAGGCAGCATCCTGGTAAATCTCCTCTGTACCCTTTCCAATGCTTCCACATCCTTCCTATAGTGAGGCGACCAGAACTGGACAAAGTACTCCAAGTGTGGCCTCACCAAAGTTTTATAGAGCTGCATCATTACATCACGACTCTTAAACTCTATCCCTCGACTTATGAAAGCTAACACCCCATAAGCTTTCTTAACTACCCTATCTACCTGTGAGACAACTTTCAGGGATCTGTGAACATGTACCCCCAGGTTCCTCTACTCCTCCACACTACCAAGTATCCTACCACTTACTTTGTACTCTGCCTTGGAGTTTGTCCTTCCAAAGTGTACCACCTCACACTTCTCCGGGTTGAACTCCATCTGCCGCTTCTCAGGCCACTTCTGCATCCTATCAATGTCTCTCTGCAATCTTCGACAATCCTCTACACTATCTACAACACCACCAACTTTTGTGTCATCTGCAAACTTGCCAACCCACCCTTCTATCCCCACATCCAGGTCGTTAATAAAAATCACGAAAAGTAGAGGTCCCAGAACAGATCCTTGTGGGACACCATTAGTCACAATCCTCCAATCTGAATGTACTCCCTCCACCATGACCCTCTGCCTTCTGCAGGCAAGCCAATTCTGAATCCACCTGGCCAAACTTCCCTGGATCCTATGCCTTCTGACTTTCTGAATAAGCCTACCATGTGGAACCTTGTCAAATGCCTTACTAAAATCCATATAGATCACATCCACTGCACTACCTTCATCTATATGCCTGGTCACCTCCTCAAAGAACTCTATCAGGCTTGTTAGGCACGATCTGCCCTTCACAAAGCCGTGCTGACTGTCCCTGATCAGACCATGACTCTCTAAATGCCCATGGATCCTATCTCTAAGAATTTTTTCCAACAGCTTTCCCACCACAGACGTAAGGCTCACTGGTGTATATTTACCAGACTATCCCTACTACCTTTTTTGAACAAGGGGAGAACATTCGCCTCCCTCCAATCCTCTGGTACCATTCCCGTGGACAACGAGGACATAAAGATCCTAGCCAGAGGCTCAGCAATCTCTTCCCTCGCCTCGTGGAGCAGCCTGGAGAATATACTGTCAGGCCCCAGGGACTTATCCATCCTAATATATTTTAACAACTCCAACACCTCCTCTCCCTTAATATCAACATGCTCCAGAACATCAACCTCACTCATATTGTCCTCACCATCATCAAGTTCCCTCTCATTGATGAATACCGAAGAGAAGTATTCATTGAGGACCTCACTCACTTCCACAGCCTCCAAGCACATCTTCCCACCTTTATCTCTAATCGGTCCTACCTTCACTCCTGTCATCCTTTTTTCTCTTCACATAATTGAAGAATGCCTTGGGGTTTTCCTTTACCCTACTCGCCAAGGCCTTCTCATGCCCCCTTCTTGCTCTTCTCAGCCTCTTCTTAAGCTCCTTTCTTGCTTCCCTATATTCCTCAATAGACCCATCTGATCCCTGCTTCCTAAACCTCATGTATGCTGCCTTCTTCCACCTGACTAGATTTTCCACCTCACTTGTCACCCATGGTTCCTTCACCCGACCATTCTTTACCTTCCTCACCGGGGCAAATTTATCCCTAAACATCCTGCAAGAGATGTCTAAGCATCGACCACATGTCCATAGTACATTTCCCTGCAAAGACATCATCCCAATTCACACCCGCAAGTTCTAGCCTTATAGCCTCATAATTTGCCCTTCCCCAATTAAAAATTTTCCTGTCCTCTCTGATTCTATCCTTTTCCATGATCGTGCTAAAAGCCAGGGAGCGGTGGTCACTGTCCCCCAGATGCTCACCCACTGACAGATCTGTGACCTGACCCGGTTCATTACCTAGTACTAGATCTAGTATGGCATTCCCCCTAGTCGGCCTGTCCACATACTGTGACAGGAATCCGTCCTGGACACACTTAACAAACTCTGTCCCATCTAAACCCTTGGAACTAATCAGGTGCCAATCAATATTAGGGAAGTTAAAGTCACCCATGATAACAACCCTGTTATTTTTGCACCTTTCCAAAATCTGCCTTCCAATCTGCTCCTCTGTATCTCTGCTGCTACCAGGGGGCCTATAGAATACCCCCAATAGAGTAACTGCTCCCTTCCTGTTCCTGACTTCCACCCATATTGACTCAAAAGAGAATCCTGCTACATTACCCACCCTTTCTGTAGCTGTAATAGTATCCCTGACCAGTAATGCCACCCCTCCTCCCCTTTTCCCACCCTCTCTATCCCTTTTAAAGCACTGAAATCCAGGAATATTGAGAATACATTCCTGCCCTGGTGCCAGCCAAGTCTCTGTAATGGCCACTACATAGATATGAGGAGTGTTTGGCAGCTTTTGGCCTGTACTCACTGGAATTTAGAAGAATGTGGAGGGATCTCATTGAAACCTACCTAATGTTGAAAGGACTAGATAGGGTGGATATGGAGAGGATGTTTCCTATAGTAGGGGTATCTAGAACCAGAGGGCACAGCCTCAAAATTGAGGGGCGACCTTTTAGAACAGAGTTAAGGAGGAATTTTTTTAGGCAGTGTGGTGAATCTGTGGAATGCTCTGCCACAGACTGTAGTGGAGGCCAATTCCGTGCATATATTTAAGGTGGAAGTTGATTCTTTCCTAATCGGTCAGGGTATCAAAGGATATGGCGAGAAGGGAAGTATATGGGGTTGAGTGGGATCCCGGATCAGCCATGATGGAATGGGGGAGCAGACTCGATGGGCTGAATGGCCTAATTCTGCTGCTGTGTTTTATGGTCTTATGACATTAGTGTCCTTGTTTTCTAGATGTCTCAGGGCCAGGTACGTGACAGATGCTGTGGCATCTGGTGCAGAGCAGTTCTGTCAGAATCAACATATTGATGCAATTACAAGGAAGGCTTAACAGCAGCTATGTTTCATTAGGAGTTTGAAGAGTTTGGTGTAGACTCACTAAAGAGTCTCACAAACTTCTGCAGATGTACCGTGGAGAGCATTCCAACTTTTGCATCACGTCTGGTACGGAGGGGGCACCACACAGGATCAGAAAAAGATTCAGAACATTGTAAACTCAGCCAGCTCCACCGTGGGCACTAGCTTCCCCAACACTGAGGCCACCTTCAAAAGGAGTTGGCCTCAAGAAGGTAGCATCCTTTGTGAAGGAATCTGATCATCCAGGACATGCCCTTCTCTCGTTGCTACCATCAATGTGAATTACTGGACACTGAAAACCCACACTCTGCATTTCGGGAACATGTCCATCCCCTCCGCCATCAGATTTCTGAACGGTCAATGAACCCATGAACACTACCTCACTCTCTTTTTGCATTTCTTATTTAATTGATCTATATTTTTTTATTGTAACCATAGTTTTTTAAAATTATTATTTATTGCAGTGTACTGCTGCCACAAAACAACAGATTTCACGACATGCACCGGTGCTATTAAACCTGCTTCTGATTCTGACATGATTGACTGATTAGATATTGTCATTAACGAGCAGGTGTACAAGTGTACCTAATAAAGTGGCCACTGAGAGTACATGTACTGTACTTTGACTTATCACATAAACAGCATATTTCAGGTCATCTCTGAGCCAACTCATCTGGTAAAATAAGTTGGAAATGTCCCCCTTTTCCTAAACTTGGCAGATCCAAAGAATGCAATTACTGGGCAGTTTACGCAAGTTAAGTGCAATCATGTGCAGCCCTATCACTCCTGCCTTCCTCTTTCTCCAGGGTACCTTGGGGAGAGGGCTGTTTTTTAAATCTATTACTTCTGGCAGGCTGCATCAGTTTATAAGAGTCAGAGGCAAAAAAAGCATTGCAATAAAGCAATAGGTGAGTATTTCTGAACCAATGCTTTCCTCAGCTGGAGACGAATCACTCAGATGAGACTATTTCTTTGAGTATAGTGATTTGAGGTTGAGCATCGAACATGGAAAAGAACAGTACAGTGTGGACCTTACAGTTCACAATATCATGCCAGAATCAGATTTAATATCACTGGCAAATGATGTGAATTTGTTGCTTTGAGGTAACAGTACATGAAAAATATAAATTACAATATGAAATATATATACAGTATATGTGTTTTTAAAAATAATATGACCTATCTAAACCTACTCCATCACCGACCTAACCCTTCCCTCCTACACAGTCTAAAAGCCTCCATCTCTATGCACCTTCTAAGAGTTTTTCAGGTGTCCCTCTTGTATCAGCCTCTACCTCCACCCCTATCCAACCTTTTAACCTATTCAAGGGTCAATCTAACCCTTCCCTCCTGTATGTTGTTGTTCCTTTCTGCGCCTCATGGTGCATCAGACAGCAACCTCGTCGTTTCTTTAGTATTTCTGTCTGTTCTCCCGAGACTGAGTTGCTAGCTTGACACTCAACCCAGCACTGATGGTAAGTGTGCAAAGAGCAGGCTGGATCTGAACCTGGGACGCTCGCCTCGAAGTCCGCTGCAGATGCCACTGCACCACGAGGTGGCGTCCCTCCTACGTAGCCTTCCTTTTTTCTTTCATTCATGTGCCTATCTAAGAGTGTCTTAAATGGGTTAAGGTGAGTGAAGTTATCCATGCTGGTTCAGGAGCCTGATGGCTGTAGGGTAATAACTGTTCTTGAACCCGGAAGTGTGGAACCTAAAGCTCCAGTACTTCTTGCCCAACGGTACCATAGAACCATAGAACCATAGAAACTACAGCACAGAAACAGGCCCTTTGGCCCTTCTTGGCTGTGCCAAACCATTTTCTGCCTAGTCCCACTGACCTGCACATGGACCATATCCCTCCATACACCTCCCATCCATGTATCTGTCCAATTTATTCTTAAATGTTAAAAAAGAACCCGCATTTACCACCTCATCTGGCAGCTCATTCCATACTCCCACCACTCTCTGTGTGAAGAAGCCCCCCCTAATGTTCCCTTTAAACTTAACCCTTAACCCATGTCCTCTGGTTTTTTTCTCCCCTTGCCTCAGTGGAAAAAGCCTGCTTGCATTCACTCTATCTATACCCATCATAATTTTATATACCTCTATCAAGAAGTAGTAGCAAGAAGGGAGCCTGGCCTGGATATTGAGGATCCTTGACAATGGATTCTGCTCTTATGTGACAACACTCCAAGTAGATGTACTCAATGGTGGGGAGGGCTTTGCCTGTGATGGACTGGGCTGTATCCACCATTTTCTGTAGACTTTTCTGCTCATGGCTATTGGTGTTTCCGTATTAGATAAGTGTCTGAAAGGAAAAGATTTGATGGGCCATGGGGAAGATAGGAGGGGAGTGAAAGAACACAGAATTTTACAGCACGGTACAGTCCATTCAGCCCACAATGCTGTGCTGATCTTTTAACCTACTTAAAGATCAACCTAACCCTTCCCTCCCACATCGCCCTCCACTTTTCTATCATCCATGAGTCTTTCTATCTAAGAGTCTCCTAAATGTCCCCAATGTAACTGCCTCTACCTAGGGACACAAACACAAGAAAATCTGCAGATGCTGTCCTGATGAAGGTCTCGGCCCAAAATGTCGACTGTTTACTCTTTTCCATGGATGCTGCCTGGCCTGCTGAGTTCCTCCAGCATTTTGCGTGTGTTGCACAATAACTAGGGAGCTTGCAGACTGCCAGTTCCAGATGGGAAATTCACTTGGAACATGGAGACAGCAGATGCTGGAATCTGGAGCAACCTTTGCTCCAATTGACATATTTGTTTATTGGGTGAAACACTGACTGGCAAATTTTATAGATCTTGTAAAAGTGAAAAGTAAAACCTTTCTCAATCTAACTAGTTATATTTTGCCAAAATCTTCAGGGGTCTTGACAGGGGAGGTTGGATGATTTAACTTATGGCAGAATCTAAAACTAGGACTCTATTTAATAAAACATCCATTTAAGTCAAATTTGAAGTGAAATCTCAGATTTTCAGCCCTTTAATCAAAATGTGAAGGTGAAGCTAAGTCTTTGGAATTAAGGATCAACTTTATTTGCCATATACATTTACATGGACTCATTTTTGGGGATTCTGGTTCATTTTCTGTGCATTATTTGTTTATTTTTTCATTGTTTGTATGCTTGTTCTTTTTTCATACATTAGATATTTGATGGTCTTTGTGGTGGGGACTTTCATGGATTTGATTGTGTTTCTTTGTTCTGTGGCTGCCAGCAAGAAGATGAATCTCAAGGTTGTATATGGTATACAGCCCTGTGTAAAAGTCTTAAGCATCACTGATTTTTTTATATGCTTTCAGTTGGTACGGCCTTCACTGAGCCCTGATCATCGAGGCTGTCTGGGATTACCTGGAGAGACAGAAGCAAGTGAGACAGCCAAGGTCTGTAGAAGAACTGTAGCAAGTTCTTCAAGATGCTTGGAACAACCTACCAGCTGATTTTCTTATAAAACTGCATGATAGTATACACAAGAGAATCAATGCAGTTTTAAAGGTAAAGGTTGGTCACACCAAGTATTCATTTCATTTAGTTTTTTTTTACTGCTTACTGCTCTCTATAAAAATTATTTTGATATTTAGAAACATTTCATTTCATTACTTTTGAAAGCATCTTCGATTTACATATTTTTTTATATTTGCCTAAGACGTTTCCACAGGATCGTACTTACTTTGATAATTAATGTGTTTTGAACTTTGATGTATTGGCAATTTGCTGTGGTGTGTTGGTCAGGGCACAAAATCAGAAATGTTCAACGATGATAAAGAATAAAGAATTATATAAATATAGGTGAGAGTGTGGATATGGACAGAGCTAGCTACCGGAGAAAGGTGGACTTGTGGAGCTGAGGGTGTCAATGTGTCTCCTGTGCTTGAGAGACCAAGTGTCATACTCCCACTCCCAATATGTACCTTGTATATTCATTTGCTATTTAGGAGGCTGGTTGATATCAGTTAGCAGTATTAAAAATAAACTGCTGGAAGAAGTCAATCTGACAACCGTCTGTGGAGCAGAAGTGTTCGTCACCATCTCAGTTTCAGCCCCTACACCTGATCTGTTAGCAGGAATTTTGGTCTTGTTTCAGATTAGATTCTGCTAAACTCAAACATTTGAAAGGCAAAAGAAGAAATGGAACATCATTAGAGTGCACACCAATATTCTTTATAATTGTTAAATGTTGATTTTCTCATTGTTACCATCAGGAAGGAGGTACAGGAGCCTGAAGGCACACACTCAGCAATTCAGGAACAGCTTCTTCCCCTCTGCCATCAGATTTCTAATTGGACATTGAACCCATGAACACTACCTCACTTTTTCAATATATATTATTTCTGTTTTTGCAGGATTTTTAATCTAATATACATACACTGTAATTTATTTATTTATCTATTTCTCTTCTATATTAGGTATTGCATTGAACTGCTGCTGCTAAGTTATCAAATTTCACGATGCATGCCAGTGAGAATAAACCTGATTCTGATTGAATTCTGATTTTCATTGCATGCTGTGCCAACACACCATGACAAATTCCTAATACATGTAAATGTACAGTCCGTGGCCACTTAATTAGGTAGAGGAATGGAATCCGGTGTGGTATTTTGCTGCTGTAGCCCATCCATCTCAAGGTTCGATGTGTTTTGCATTCAGAGGTGCTCTTCTGCACACCTCTCTTGTAATGCGTGGTTATTTGAGTTACTGTCATCTTGAACCAGTCTGGCCTTTCTCCCCGACCTCTCTCAAAAACAAAGCATTTTCACCCACAAAACTACCACTCTATTCTCTGTAAACTCTAAAACAGTTGTGCATGAAAATCCCAGGAAATCAGCTATTTTAGAGATACTCAAACCACCCTGTCTGGCACCAAAGATTATTCTACAGTCAAAATCACTTAGGTGACATTTCGTCCCCACTCTGATGTTTGGTCTGAAAAAAGCAACTGAGCTTCTTGACCATGTCTGCATGTTTTTATGCATTGAGCGGCTTCCACATGATTGGCTGATTAGATATTTGCATTAACGAGCAGGTCTATAGAATGAAGTGGTCACTGAGAGTATATGGTGAATAGAGCTGACCTTTGATCCTTAAAAATTTATCCAGCTACCAGTTGAAGTTCTGCTTGCATCTACTTCTGCTATCTTTTCAGCTCATGATAAAATGGCGGAGCAGACTCGATGGGCCGAATGGCCGACTTCTGCTCCTTTGTCTTATGGTCTTATGGTCTTTTATGCGCATATCACAATAATTTGGGAACACTCGCTCTCGAGTTTTACAGAGAATGGTGAGAAAAACAAAAAGCATCCAGTGAGCAACAGGTCTGTGGGTGAAAACACCTTGTTAATGAGAGCGGTCAGAGGAGAATGGCCAGACTGGTTCAAACTGACAGGAAGGTGACAGTAACTCAAATAACCACACATTACAATAGTGGTGTGCAGAAGAGCATCTCTGACTGTACAACATGTCAAATCTTGAAGTGGATAGGCAGAAGACCACAAACAGCCATCTAATAGAGTGGCCACTGAGTGCACATTTCCCCTGAATAAAAAATGACTATCCACCCTATCTGCAACTCTCATAGTTTTAAATATCCTACAGGTCACATCTCAGTCTCCTTCACTCCAGGGGAAACAAGCCCATCCTATCCAATCTCCTTTCTTTTAAATGAAGTCCTCAAATCCAGCCAACATCCTGCTGGATCTCCTCTCCATTTTTTCCAGGGCCCTTGCAAGATCGCATAAGGCAGAATCTCAAAGTTTAAAAAGTGAGTTAATTATTCAAGTGTGTATATGCCACCTTATACTACCCTGAGATTCATTTTCTTGCAGGCATTCACATAAGAACAAAGAAATTCAATAGAATCAATGGAAAACTACACACAAAGACTGACAAACAACCAATGTACGAAAGAAGACAAACTGTGAAAAATCAAAAAAAAAGTAAATAAAGAGAACATGAGTTGTGTAGTCCTTGAAAGTGAGTCTGTTGGTTGTGGAGTCAGCTGAGTTGAGGTGAGTGAAGTTATCCACAATGGTTCAGGAGCCTGATGGTTGTAGGGCAGGGGTTCCTAACCTTTCTTATGCCATGCGCCTCTGCCATTTACGGAGGGTCTGTGGACCCCAAGTTGGGAACCCCTGGTGTAGGGTATTAACTGTTCCTGAACCTGGATGTGTGGGGCCTAAAGCTTCTGTACCACCTCAATGATAGTAGCAAGGAGAGATCATGACCTGGCTGGTAGGGGTCCTTGAAGATGAATGCTGCTTTCTTGTGGCAGCACATCCCGTGGATGTACTCAGTGATGGGCAGATAAATCCCCAGGGCCAGATGGTCTGCATCCCAGAGTGCTTAAGGAAGTATCCCAAGAAATAGTGGATGCATTAGTGATAACTTTTCAAAACTCGTTAGATTCTGGACTAGTTCCTGAGGATTGGAGGGTGGCTAATGTAACCCCACTTTTTAAAAAAGGAGGGAGAGAGGAACCGGGGAATTATAGACCGGTTAGCCTAACGTCGGTGGTGGGGAAACTGCTGGAGTCAGTTATCAAAGATGTGATAACAGCACATTTGGAAAGCGGTGAAATCATCAGACAAAGTCAGCATGGATTTGTGAAAGGAAAATCATGTCTGACGAATCTCATAGAATTTTTTCAGGATGTAACTAGTAGAGTGGATAGGGGAGAACCAGTGGATGTGGTATATTTGGATTTTCAAAAGGCTTTTGACAAGGTCCCACACAGGAGATTAGTGTGCAAACTTAAAGCACACAGTATTGGGGGTAAGGTATTGATGTGGATAGAGAATTGGTTAGCAGACAGGAAGCAAAGAGTGGGAATAAACGGGACCTTTTCAGAATGGCAGGCAGTGACTAGTGGGGTACCGCAAGGCTCAGTGCTGGGACCCCAGTTGTTTACAATATATATTAATGACTTGGATGAGGGAATTAAATGCAGCATCTCCAAGTTTGCGGATGACACGAAGCTGGGTGGCAGTGTTAGCTGTGAGGAGGATGCTAAGAGGATGCAGAGTGACTTGGATAGGTTGGGTGAGTGGGCAAATTCATGGCAGATGCAATTTAATGTGGATAAATGTGAAGTTATCCACTGGTGGCAAAAATAGGAAAACAGATTATTATCTGAATGGTGGCCGATTAGGAAAAGGGGAGGTGCAACGAGACCTGGGTGTCATTATACACCAGTCATTGAAAGTGGGCATGCAGGTACAGCAGGTGGTGAAAAAGGCGAATGGTATGCTGGCATTTATAGTGAGAGGATTCGAGTACAGGAGCAGGGAGGTACTACTGCAGTTGTACAAGGCCTTGGTGAGACCACACCTGGAGTATTGTGTGCAGTTTTGGTCCCCTAATCTGAGGAAAGACATCCTTGCCATAGAGGGAGTACAAAGAAGGTTCACCAGATTGATTCCTGGGATGGCAGGACTTTCATATGAAGAAAGACTGGATGAACTGGGCTTGTACTCATTGGAATTTAGAAGATTGAGGGGGGGATCTGATTGAAACGTATAAAATACTAAAGGGATTGGACAGGCTAGATGCAGGAAGATTGTTCCCGATGTTGGGGAAGTCCAGAACAAGGGGTCACAGTTTGAGGATAAAGGGGAAGCCTTTTAGGACCAAGATTCGGAAAAACTTCTTCACACAGAGAGTGGTGAATCTGTGGAATTCTCTGCCACAGGAAACAGTTGAGGCCAGTTCATTGGCTATATTTAAGAGGGAGTTAGATATGGCCCTTGTGGCTACGGGGATCAGGGGGTATGGAGGAAAGGCTGGGGCAGGGTTCTGAGTTGGATGATCAGCCATGATCGTAATAAATGGCGGTGCAGGCTCGAAGGGCCGAATGGCCTACTCCTGCACCTATTTTCTATGTTTCTATGTTTTTTCTGTGACGGACAGGGCTGTATCCACTACTTTTCTAGGCTTTTCCGTTCTCCTCCTGCCATGGGCTTCAACTGACTCCAGCGGGGCAAATGAACAGGAGAAAGATCTCCACGCTGTCTGCACAGAATCGTTGCGTACTGATCATCAACAAACCAACTGTGACTTCACTTCAAAGTGATTAATTAGCTTCGAGGTGCTTTGGGATGTCCTGGGGTTAAATGTACTGATGTTAAAAAAACAAACTCTTTGTGCCAGTGTGGTGATGTTTATAATACATGGCATATTGTTGCTCCATTTCATATTTATACAATCACTCTACAACGAAGGCTCTCCAGATGGAATTAATACGGTTTATCCCGTTGCCAATTTCCTGTTAAATACTCTAACACATGTACCACAAACAGACTCACACATGTCTAATCTCCCTGCAGGAGTCCACAAAATATAGTTCTGTGATATTTTTTATAACATACTAAGGTGATGGATGTTAAAATTATAGAGGATTCATCATCAAAGATCCCCACCACTCAGTCCATGCTCTTTTCTTGCTGCTGCCATAAGGAAGAAGTGACAAAAGCCACAGGACTCGCACCACTGGGTTCAAGATCAGTTACCACCCCTCAACCATCAGGCTCCTGAACAAAAGGGGATAGCTGCACTTATCCATTGAAATTTTCCCATAACCAATGATCTCACTTTAAGGACTCTTTATCTTATCATTATTTATTGCTATTTATTAATATTCGCATTTACAGTTCATTGTCTTCTATGCTCTACCTGTTCCTTCATTAATCCTGTTTATAGTTACGATCTATAGATTTGCTGTGTCTACCCGCTCCAGATTTATGTCCTATATAAATCTACTTGCAACGGGATCTACCTTTTTCCGAGGTGGAAATGATTAATGAGAGGGGGCATAATTTTAAAGTGATTGAAGAATTGGGGGGATGTCAAAAGTAAGTTTTTTTACACAGGAAGTGGTGGGTGTGTGGAAATTCCTACCAGGAGTGGTGGTAGAAACAAGTATATTAGGGACATTTAAGGAACATTTATAAGACATGCTACCACAATAAAGGAGCATTCATCATTGAGGTTTCCCATCTACCCATCGTGCTCTCTTCTCACTGCTACTATTGGGCAGGAGGTACAGGAGCCTTAGAACATAAGAAATAGGAGCAGGAGTAGGTCATCCAGCCCATCGAGCCTGCCCCGCCATTGAATAAGATCATGGCTGATCTGTCCGTAAACTCAGCTCCATCTACCTGCCTTTTTCCCATAGCCTTTAATTCTCCTACTATGTAAAAATCTATCTAACTGTTTCTTAAATATATCTAGTGAAGAAGCCTCAACTACTTCTCTGGGCAGATAATTCCACAGATTCACCACTCTCTGGGAAAAACAGTTTCTCCTCATTTCCGTCCTAAATCTTCTTCCCTGAATCTTGAGGCAATGTCCCCACTATGTCTCACACCACTAGGTTCAGAAACAGAAATTACCCTACGTATTGCATACTTCAGTTCCCGAGGAGACATTGGATTGCATAGAGAGAGAGAGACTTTTAAGGAAATGAGGGGGGGCAGTCAGCACATTTTGTGTGCCATAGTTCCTGAGGAGACATTGGATTGTGTATAAATAAGCACTTTGGCAATGTCCAATGAAAAGAAATTAGGTTTAAGTGGAGCAGCCATTGTGTGACTGGGCCAGTGTTAGAGTGAGATGTTGAGGCTTTGGCTCATCAAGGATTTGGCAAGTGTAAGCTGCAGGTAGATTTTTAAAAATTATTATTTCTTTCTTGTTGCATGTATAGAGCAGTGGGTATGCCAGGTAGGATAGTGGAATGCTTCTCTTGCGAGATGTGGGAAGACACAGAGACCTCCGATGTCCCAGACAACTACACCTGCAAGAAGAGCATCCAGCTGCAGCTTCTAACTGACTGTATTAAGGAGTTGGAGATGGAACTGGATGAACTCCAGATCATTTTGGAGACTGAGGGGTTAATAAACAGGACATACAAGGAGGTAGGTACACCCAAGGTGCAGGATACAGATAACTGAGTGACTATCAGGCGAGAGAAAGAGGATAGGCAGCCAGAGCAGAGTACCCCTGCGGCCATTCCCTTCAACAACAGGTTTATCACCTTGGTTACTATTCAGCCTGACCTAGCACAGGTAAGCCACAGTGGTGAAGTCTCTGGCACTGTGTCTGGGTCTGTGACTCAGAAGAGAAAGGGGGAGGTGAAACAAGCTGTAGTGATGGGGATTCATGAGTTAGGGGAACGGACAGGAGGTTCTGTGGACGAGAATGAGATTCCTGAATGGTATGATGTCTCCCATCAGGGACATCTCGGATCAAGTCCACAGCATTCTTAAATGGGAAGGTGAGTTGCTAAAGGCCGTGGCCCACATCGGTACCAATGACATGGGTAGGAGGGGTGACAGGGTCCTGCAAAGTGAGTTCAGGGACTTATGTGCTAAGTTAAAGGAGAAGACCTCCAGGGCTGTGGATTCAGGATTGCTACCCATGCCATGTGCTAATGAGGCCAAAACTAGGATGATTATACAGTTTAACACGCAGCTAAGGGGTTGGCGTAGGAGGGAGGGCATAAGATTTTTGGATCATTGGGCTCTCTTCCAGGGAAGGTGGGACCTGTAGAGAAAGGTTAGCTTGCACTTGAACTGGAGAGGAACTAATATCCTTGTGGGAAGGTTTTCTCGTGCTGCACTGGGGGTTTCAACTGGAGTGACGACCAGTACACCAGATACAGATAGTGGAGTGGTTGTGGAGAAAGATGTCGTAAGCCTACATACAACGTCAGGAATCAAAACGTCGAGCGTGGTGGGACTAATGTTCTGAACTTAGTATATTTCAATACAAGGAGTACTGTAGGAAAGGTGGATGAGCTTCGGCCATGGATTATCACGTGGAATTAGGATGTTGTTACCATTAGTGGGACTTGGTTGCAGGAGGGGCAGGACGAGCAGCTCATTCTTCCAGGGTTCCATTGTTTTAGATGTGAAAGAGCAGGAGGGCGTGGGAGGAGTGACATTACTAGTTAGGGAAAATGTCACAACAGTGCTCCATCAGAACAGACTGGAGAGGCTTTATGGGTGGAACTGAGAAATAAGAAAGGTATGACCATGTTAGGGTTATATTACAGCTCACCCAATAGTCTGAGGGATTTAGAGGAACAAATTTGCAGAGAGATCACAGAGTGTTGCAAGAAACATAAGGTTGTGATAGCAGGTGGTTTTAACTTTCCACATATTGACTGGGACTCCCATACTGTAAAAAGGTCAGATGGAAAAGAGCTTGTCAAATGTGTTCAGGAAAGTTTCCTTAATCAGTACATAGGATCTCAACTAGAGAGAGTGCAACATCAGATCTCCTATTAGGGAACGCGACAGGGCAAATGACAGAAGTCTGCGTAGGAGAACACTTTGCATACTGATCATAATGCCATTAGCTTCAAGGTAATTATTGAAAAGGTCTTTTGGCTGAAATTCTAAATTGGAGAGAGACCAATTTTGATGGTTTCTCACTGCACATCTGCATTTTGCACTATTACATTTTCATGCACAATTTGTATTATTTTTCATACTCAATGCTTACATTTTAAATTTTAAAGTATACATTTCTGACTAAGCAACCTTGCAACAATAATTTCCTTCAGGATAAATAAAGTTTTATCTTATCTTATCAGAAAGGATCTGGCAAACGTGGATTGGGACAGGTTGTTTTCTGAAAAAGTGTATTTGCTTGGTAAGTGGGAGACCTTCAAAAGTGAAATCTTGAGAGTACAGAATTTGGTCTTATCAAAATAAAAGGAAAGGATAAGAGGCTTAGGGAACCTTGATTTTCAAGAGATATTGAGGCAGGCCTAGGCTGGGAAAAAGGAGGTGCATAGCAGGTATAGGCAGGTAGGCATAAATGAGCTACTTGAGGAGTATAAGAAATGCAAGAGAACATTTACAGCTCATAGTTCAGAGTAAATTTATTATTGAAGTACATACATGTCACAGTATACAACTCAGTCATTTGTTTTCTTGTAGGCATACTCAATAAATCAAATAACCATAATGGAATCAATGAAAAACTACACCAACAGGGCAGACAAACAACCAATATGCAAAAAAAACCAACAAACTGCAAAAACAAAAAGAAAGAAAAGAAATAAATAATAAAAATAAATAAATAAGCAATAAATATCAAGAATATAAAGTGTAGAGAAAATCTGTAGTTCTTTAAATCAATTTAAAAGTACATTACTTAAAGGGAAATTCCAAACTACAGATTGCAGTGGGAGTAATTCAGAAAAGGTATATTTAGAAGTTTTGTATGTGGCCCACAGAATGTCGCTGTGGTTCACCAGCAGCACTTAAGAAGGAAGTCAGGAGGGCTAAAAGAAAGCCTAAGTTTGCTCCAGCGGCCAAGGTGAAGGAGACTCCTGAGGAATTCTACAGATATGTTAAGAGCAAAATAATAGCAAGGGACAAAATTAGTTCTCTGAAAGATTAGAATGGTAATCTATGTGTGGAACCAAAAAAGATGGGGGGAGATCTTAAATGGATTTTTTGCATTTGTAGTTACTCAAGAGATGGACACAGAGTCTATAGAAGTGAGACAAAGTAGCGCGTGGACATGGCCCCAAACATATTATAAAGTAGGAGGTGTTTGCTGTCTTGAAGCAAATTAGGGTGGATAAATCCCCAGGGCCTGACAAAGTGTTCCCTCGGACTCTGTAGAAGGTTACTGCAGAAATTGCAGGGGCCCTAGCAGACATATTTAAAATATCCTTAGCTACGGGTGAGGTGCGAGGGGATTGGAAGATAGCCAATGTTATTCCATTGTTTAAGAAAGTCTTTAAGAATAAGCCAGGAAATTGTAAACTGGTGAGCCTGACATCAGTACTGGGAAAGTTATTAGAAGGTAATCTAAAGGACTGGATATATATTTGAATAGACAGGAACTGATTAGACCATAAGACTATAAGATATAGGAGCAGACGTAGGCCATTTGTCCCATCGGGTCTGCTCCGCCATTCAATCATGGGCTGATCCAATTCTTCCAGTCAACCCCACTCCCCTGCCTTCTCCCCATACCCTTTGATGCCTTGGCTAATCAAGAACCTGTCTATCTCTGCCTTGAATACACCCAATGACTTGGCCTCCACAGCTGCTCGTGGCAATAAATTCCATGGATTTACCACCCTCTGACTAAAGTAATTTCTCCGCATCTCAGTTCTAAATGGACGTCCTTCAATCCTGAAGTCGTGCTCTCTTGTCCTAGGCTCCCCTACCATGGGAAATAACTTTGTCATATCTAATCTGTTCAGGCCTTTTAACATTCAGAATGTTTCTATGAGATCCCCTCGATTCTCCTGAACTCCAGGGAATACAGGCCAAGAACTGCCAGATGTTCCTCATACAGTAACCCTTTCATTCCAGGAATCATCCTTGTGAATCTTCTGAACCCTCTCCAATGTCAGTATATCCTTTCTAAAATAAGGAGCCCAAACCTGCACACAATACTCCAAGTGTGGTCTCATGACTGCATTATAAGGCCTCAACATCACATCCCTGTTCTTATATTCTATACCTCTAGAAATGAATGCCAACATTGCATTTGCCTTCTTCACCACCGACTCAGCCTGGAGGTTAACTTGTAGGGTATCTTGCACAAGGACTCCTAAGTCCCTTTGGATCGCTGCATTTTGAATTCTCTCTCCACCTAAATAATAGTCTGCCCATTTATTTCTTCCACCAAAGTGCATGACCATACACTTTCCAATATTAGGGGATATACAACATGGCTTTGTATGGTAGTCATGTCCAACCAATCTTATAGAGTTTTTCAAGGAAGATACCAGGAAAGTTGATGAAGGAAAGGCAGTGTATTTGACTACATGGATTTTAACAAGGCCTTTAACAAGCTCTCACATGGTAGGTTGGTCAAGAAGGTTCAGTCCTTTGGCATACAAGATGAAGTAGTAAATTGGATTAGACATTGACTTTGCGGGAGAGTGGTCATAGGTGGTTGCCTCTCTGACTGGAGGCCTGTGACTAGTGGTGTGCCACAGGGATTGGTGTTGGGTCTGTTACTGCTTGTCATCTGTATCAGTAATCTGGTTCTCAGTGCGGTTAACTGCATCATCAAGTTTTCAAATGACACCAAGATAGAGTCTGTGATGGACAACGAGGAAGACTATCAAAGCTTGCAGCAGGATCTGGATCAGCTGAAAAAAATGGGCTGAAAATGGCAGATGGAATTTAATGCAGACTATTGCACTTTGGGAAGACCAGGTAGGGTAGATCTTACACAGTGAGCGGTCAGACAATGAGGAGTGTGGTAGAACAGAGGGATCGGGGACTACAGATTCATAATTCCTTGAATGTGATGTCACAGATGGATAGGGTCATAAAGAGAGCTTTTGACACATTGGCTTTCAAAAATCAATGTATTGAGTACAGGAGTTGTGATGTTATTTTGAAGTTGTGTAAGACATTGGTTAAGCCTAATTTAGTGTATTGTGTACAGTTTTGGCCATCGTCTCACAGGTAGGATGTAAATAAGATTGATAGAGTACAGAGAAACTTTACAAGGGTGTCGTTGGGACTTGAGGACCTGAGTTATAGGGAAAGGCTGAACATATTAGGACTTTATTCCGTGGAACATAGAAAATTCAGAGGAGATTTGATAGGGTATACAAAATTATAAGGGATATAGATGTGGTAAATTCAAGCAGGCTGTTTCCACTGAGGATGGGTGAGACTACAACTAGAGGTCATGGATTAAGGGTAAAAGGTGAAAAGTTTAAGGGGAACATGAGGAGGATCTTCACTCAGAGGGTGATGAGACTGTGGAACGAACTAGCGCAAGTGGTGGATGCAGGATCAACATCAACATTTAAGAGAAGTTTGCATAAGTACATGGAAGAGAAGGGTATGGAGGGTTATGGTGTGGTCCAGGTCAATGGGACTAGACAGAATAATAGTTTGGCACAGACTAGGCAGATTAATGGTTCAGCATGGACAAGATGGCCCAATGGCATGCTTCTGCACTGGTGTCCCATGACTCTACAACCATCAGGCTCTAGAACTGATGTGGATAACTTTGCTCACCTCAACTCTGAACCCATGACCCACAGACTCACTTTCAAGGACTCAACAACTCACGTTCTCTATGTTATTTTATTTTTTTTTATTTGCAGTTTGTCTTCTTTAGCACATTGGTTGTTTGTCAGTCTTTGTGTGTAGTTTTTCACAAATTCCATTGTATTTCTTTATTTTCCTGCAAATACCTGCAAGAAAATGAATCGCAGGGTAATAGATGGTGACATATACGTACTTTGACAATAAATTTACTTTAAACTTTGAATTTTGAGTAGTTCTGAACTTCTTGAGTATTTTTGGAACACCTGTTATTCCAGCAAGTGGTAAATACTCCAAGTCAACACTCACAACACGCTGGAGGAACTCAGCAGGTCGGGCAGCATCCATGGAAAAGATCAGTCGACGTTTCGGGCCGGAACCCTTCTGGCATGTTGTGAGTGTTGCTTTGACCCCAGCTTCTGCAGATTATTTTGTGTTTAAAATACTCCAAGTCACTGCATTGTTCCTGCAAAGTGCTGTTTTTTAAGATGAAATAAAAAGATACTATCAGTCCTTGAAACAGCTGAAAGAGATTGTGGTATTCTCCCTGTTGGAGGAGGACAGTGGGAAACTGTACAAGAGCTTACAGCTGTACCAGTTTTTATCTTTCTGAAAAGTGTATGAATCAGATCTTATGCTCACAGAGTTCAGAGTTCCTTCCCCTCCACTTCCTCCCACGAGTTGCCCCAGGTCACAGCACACATTTGCTCTGTGATTCATCTGGGGTCCTCAGCTCCATCCCATCACAGCAATACTGTAGCTCTTCCATTAAATTCCTCTTCCCAGCAGGCTGTTGGGAAGACCATAATATCATCAAAGACCCCACCCAACCTAGACGTTCTCCATTCTCCCCTCTCCCATCGGGCAGAAGATACAAAAGCTTGAAACCTGCAGGTTAGTGGAGGGAAGGAGCACTGTACACCTCCTTTGGTAGAGATGTATCTCCACCCCACCATCCCCAATAAATCAATACCAGCACCAATATCAATATCCAAATGTATCCCTCCCATGCATAAATCTTCAAGTACTTTCTCACACTCTTGACTTAAGACTGACACAGGAGCATACAAGGTCATAAGCCAATTTCTGTGCACACAGTGTCGGCTTTGGGCCAGTTTACAGAGCACTCACCGGGCTGCAGCTTTAAGGCTCTGTCGTGAGACCTGGGTTCCAAAGTCCTAGTTGATCTCTTATGTGGTACTGAAGGAGAGCTGCAGAGCTGTGAACTGTCTTTCAGGTGAGGCATACTCATGAATTTGAGGACCAGTTGCAAATAAAAGCTGGCTGTTCAGTTATCTCATTGTGTTGGGCAGGTATTTATCCCTTCTGCAATCAACACCATAAGCAATTTAATTTTTTCTGATCAACTGGTGGGAGCTCGCTGATGTGAACTGGCTACCCTGTTTCCTGCAACCTAGCAGTGATTACACTTTCCAAAAACCTCACTGACTATAAAGTGTATTGGGATATCCTAAAAAGAGTGAATAAGATGATATATACTCACAATTGTAATACACTGTAAGGTTTCACTGCAAATGTAATGGCTGCTCTGTAATGTTTCACTGCTAAGGTAATGGTTTCTCTGTAGTAGCAATATTTGGGCTATGACTAGAGATAATGCAGCATGTTAGCCAAAGAGCGGGATATTGTTCTTTCCTGTGGGTCTGGGAGCAGGGATTTTGCAGTCTTTCACAGAGAGATGAGGAGAGAAGACACGAATGAAGAGAGTTGGTAGACCACCAGACAGAGAGTACTCGGAGCGACGATTGGAGGAGGTCGATGGTGGACGAACGTCCTTATCACTGAGCTCCAACGTTTGCGCATAAGACTGTTCCATGAGAATTGTCCCTTTTTTTGTCTCTTTACTGACCATATTAAGTTAAGAATCAAATTAAGAATTATAAAGCTCAATTATTTAATTGCCTATTGTGAACTGTTTGTTGTTTCGCGGTACTGATTTGTAATAGAGGATACATCGCCCAGCATCCACTCAAACGAGATTTCTTAAGTTTGGCCAGGCTGGGGGCTATCATCCCCTATACTAAGCCACTAGCTGAACGGAGAATTATAATTGTGGAGGCTCGTCTGGGATTGATTCCATTGGACCCTGAGCATTGAACCAGTGGGGGAGATATTCGTACTCCCCATGAATTGTTAATTTGCCTGTTAATAACTGTTAAAGTTGTGATTGCGGGGCAAGGTTTGATAAAATGGTGGGTGCTGCTCTCATTTTAATGCAGACCAGCGTTGACATAGCGGTAGCTGGGGGCGGAGATTTCAAAGACAGAGTTCTCTCATTTCTGAGGAGTGAGGGGAAGGAGTGGTCGGTTTTGGAATGTCTAGTTAGTCCCCGTCCCCCAGTGGAGAGTGAGAATTCTGAGGTAGTGTTCACCCTTACCTCTCTGGCGAATAAATGGAAAAATCAGGTTCAAAGTCCCAGCTATGGTAGGCTCCGCCTATTCTCTGGAATTATGCCCACCCCTAAAGGGGAGGAGAACTATGAGATTTGGGCAGAGCGTACCTCAGTTATTAGATGAGTGGCAGTGCTCTGATGACGTAAAGCAATAGAGACTGGTTGAAAGTTTGAATGGGCGGCTGCTGACATTGTAAGAGCCGTCAGGTTAAGGTATCCTGTAGCGACAGCTGTCAATTACATGCAAGCACTGGACAATGCTTTTGGGCCAACAAGAAGCCATATGGAGCTCATAGTGGGGTTTCAAAACATGCGTCGGTGCCTCCATTACTGCGAGAATGGCCTCGGGTGGAGTTGAAGAACCCGATTATATATCGGTCACGTGCCAGCTGGTTCTGCCCAAGAAGTATCGGAGGATTGCTTTGAGGTCATTTCATGATGACTCTGGACATTTGGGTGTGGAAAAGACCTATGAATTGCTCAGAGACCGGTTTTACTGGCCCCGGATGAAATCAGAGGTTGAAAAATACTGCAAGTCGTGCATTCGATGCATATGGCGGAAGACACTGACTACACGGGCATCTCCCTTGTCCCACTTGCAGAGTGTGGGACCTCTGGACCTGGTGCATATGGATTTCCTGTCAATAGAACCCGATGCCAGCAACACGGCGAATGACTTTGTCATCACAGACCATTACACCGGTTATGCTCAGGCTTTTCTTACCAGGGACCAGAGGGTATCTATGCTGACAAAAGTGATATGGGAGAAGTATTTCATCTATTATGGCCTTCCCAAGTGGATACATAGTGATCAGGGATGGGATTTCGAGAGCAGACTCATCCATGAGTTACTGGGCATGCGTGGAGTCAAGAAATCGAGGACCACGTCCTATCACCCACAGGGTAATCCCCAGCCTGAGAGATTTGATCAGACCTTGCTAGACACGCTCGGGACCATGGAGATCAGCAAGAGGAGCAAGTGGAGTCAGATGCCAAACCTACCAGCTTTCCGGGTGAAACCAGAGGAGGGGAATTGGCCTGTCAAGATTCTTCAACAGAACCACCTGTTGCCCTGGGTCAAGGGGTGTAGGTAGACCCAGAGCCCGGCTTGGAGTCTACTGCAGGGCCCACAGCAGGAGAGGTTAGGCCGGCCCCCACCCCCGAGAGGGATACTGATTCGGAGGATGAGGACCTGGATGTGTGGTATATGCCGCCTTTCGCTAACTCCCCATTGATTGCGGAAGAGACTCCTGGCCCTTCTCCCGCTGAGTCAGGTGAAGTTGGGGGGGGGGTTATCTGGGGGCAGCCTGGGTTGCCGTGGGACTCTGTAAGGGAGGAAGCGGGCATTGGTCACGGGACAGAGGGCTGCAAGTTGCAGGTGGACACAAGAGATAGATTGGGGGAGGACTCGCCAGGTAGACCGGAAATATCTCCAGTAGTGTCTGAACCTGAAGAGTTAAGTGAGGGGGTGCAGAGGTCTCAGAGAATTAGGAGACTACTGGATAGGCCGGCCTATGTAGCACCAGGGGAATAGAGTGTGACCCCTTCCATTTTGGGGAACTATGTCACTGCCTTTTACACCTGAATTGGACTTTGTGTTTTGCAGGAAGGGTTGGTGAATTATCTCAACATCATGAGGACATGACTAAGTTTGGTGGGGGAGAGTGTAACAGAGCATTGCACTGCTAATGTAATGGCCTCTCTGTAATGTTCCACTGCTAAGGTAATGATTTCTCTGAGGCAGTAATGTTTGGGTTATGACTAGAGATAACGGGGCATGTTAGCCAATGAGTGGGATATTGTTCTTTCTTGTGTGGTTGGGAGAGGGATTTTGTGGTTTTTGCTGAGGAGAGATGAGGAGAGAAGACACAAGTGGAGAGAGTTGGTAAATCAGCGGACAGAGTGGACTTGGAGTGAGGGCCTGAAGGTCAGCGATGATCGGAGGAGGTCGATGGTGGACGAACAGCCTTATCAGTGAGGTCCAACATTGCACATTAGACTGTTTCATGAGAATGGGCCCTTTTCTTTGTTTCTTTAATAATCATATAGTCAAATCAAGAATTATAAAGTTCAATCGTTTAATCACATATTTTGTACAGTTTGTTATTTCATGGTACTGATTTGTAATGGGGACACATCACGCAGCATCCACCCAAATGAGATTTCTTAAGTTTGGCCAGGCCGGAGGCTATCATCCCCTATATTAAGCCGCTAACCGAACCAAGAGTTACACAAGCAATTCTTTGCACACACTGACAATTAAATTATAATATTCTTGTACCAGAGGACCTCCTTTGATCAGGATCGACCATGGATGTTGAACCCCAGCTGTCTGCACAGGCAAGCAAGTACGCACACCAGGGGAGTACGATATGGAGAGAAAGGTGTGCCAATGCATCAGGCTCCCCCTCTCCACACAGCTGATGAATCCAAAGGAACAGCAGAGACCAGGACAGACTGGATCCAGTGGCATTGCAGGGGTTGCCAGCCAGCGTTGAAATCAACTGCAGACTGTCTTAGGGATTCCAGCTCTGGATTTTTCCTCAAGGTTTGCCCCTGAAGCCTTCCCCATGAGAAGCTGGCAGAGGTTTGAGATCAGAGATTTTCTTCTCCGAGATGAACTGCCAACCACGGCTGATGAGCCCTGTCTGCCCGGAACAAGTGCACCAACACTGCTGTGATCAGGAGGACACGTGTGCAGAGTTATACATGAATAAATACTGATACAATTTTGCAGGCAGACACAATTTAAAAATTCACTATTGTCTGTACATTTACATAATTCTGAACACACGTGTACACTGTATCCGAATAACCTTTCATGCGTACAGATATCGACATAGAAACATAGGGAACCTACGGCATAATACAGGCCCTTCGGCCCACCAAGCTGTGCCAAACATGTCCTTATCTTAGAACTACCCAGGCTTTACCCATAACCCTCTATTTTTCTAAGCTCCATGTATCCATCCAGGAGTCTCTTAAAAGGCCCTATTGTTTCCACCTCCACTGCCACCGCTGGCAGCCCATTCCACGCACTCACCACTCTGCGTAAAAAACTTACCCCTGACATCTCCTCTGTACCTACTTCCAAGCACCTTAAAACTATTCCCTCTTGTGTTAGCCATCTCAGCCCTGGGAAAAGCCTCTGACTATCCACACGATCAATGCCTCTCATTACCTTGTACATCTCCATCAGGTCACCTCTCATCCTCCGTCGCTCCAAGGAGAAAAGGCCAAGTTCACTCAACCTATGCTCATAGGCATGCTACCCAATCCAGGCAACATCCTTGTAAATCTCCTCTGCACTCTTTCTATGGTTTCCACATCCTTCCTGTAGTGAGGCAACCAGAACTGAGCATAGTAGTCCAAGTGGGGTCTGACCAGGGTCCTATATACCTGCAACATTGCCTCTTGGCTCTAAAACCAATCCCATGATTGATGAAGGCCAATGCACCGTATGCCTTCTCAACCGCAGAGTCAACCTGCGCAGCAACCTTGAGTGTCCTATGGACTCAGACCCCAAGATCCCTCTGATCCTCCACACTGCCAAGAGACTTACCATTAATACTATATTCTGCCATTATATTTGATCTACCGAAATGAACCACCTCACGCTTATCTGGATTGAACTCCAACTGCCACTTCTCAGCCCAGTTTTGCATCCTATCAATGTCCGCTGTAACCTCGGAAAGTCCTCCACACTATCCAGAATACTCCCAACCTTTGTGTCATCAGCAAATTTACTAACCCATCCCTCCACTTCCTCATCCAGGTTATTTATAAAAATCACAAAGAGTAGGGGTCCCAGAACAGATCCCTGAGGCACACCTCTGGTCACTGGCCTCCATGCAGAATATGACCCATCTACAACCACTCTTTGCCTTCTGTGGGCAAGCCAGTTCTGGATCCACAAAGCAATGTCCCCTTGGATCCCATGCCTCCTTATTTTCTCAATAAGCCCTGCATGGGGTACCTTATCAAATGCCTCGCTAAAATCCATATACACTACATCTACAGCTCTACTTTCATCAATGTGTTTAGTCACATCCTCAAAAAATTCAATCAGGCTCATAAGGCACAACCTGCCCTTGACAAAGCCATGCTGACTATTCCTAATCATATTATGCCTCTCCAAATGTTCATAAATCCTGCCTCTCAGGATCTCCTCCATTGACTTACCAACCATCTGAAGTAAGACTCACTGGTCTATAATTTCCTGGGCTTTCCCCACTCCCTTTCTTGAATAAGGGAACAACATCCGCAATCCTCCAATCCTCTGGAACTTCTCCCGTCCTTATTGATGATGCAAAGATCATTGCCAGGGGCTCAGAAATCTTCTCCCCACAGTAGCCTGGGGTACATCCCGTCCAATCCCAGTAGCTTATCCAACTTGATGCTTTCCAAAAGCTCCAGCACATCTTCATTCTTAATATCTACATGCTCAAGCTTCTCAGTCCACTGCAAGTCATCCCTGCAATCACCAAGATCCTTTTCCGTAGTGAATACTGAAGCAAAGTATTCATTAAGTACCTCTGCCATCTCCTACAGTTCCATACACACTTTTCCACTGTCACACTTGGTCCTATTCTCTCATGTCTTATCCTCTTGTTCTTCACATACTTGTAGAATGCCTTGGGGTTTTCCTTAATCCTGCTCGCCAAGGCCTTCTCATGGCCCCTTCTGGCTCTCCTAATTTCATTCTTACGCTCCTTCCTCTTAGCCTTATAATCTTCTAGATCTCTAACATTACCTAGCTCTCTGAACCTTTTGTAAGCTTTTCTTTCTTCTTGACTAGATTTACAACAGCCTTTGTACACCACGGTTCCTGTACCCTACCATCCTTTCCCTGTCTCATTGGAACGTATCTACGCAGAACCCCATGCAAATATCCACTGAACATTTCTTCCCTGAGAACATCTGTTTCCAATTTATACTTCCAAGTTCCTGCCTGATAGCCTCCTATTTCCCCTTACTCCAATTAAATGTTTCCTAACTTGTCTGTTCCTATCCCTCTCCAATACTATGGTAAAGGAGATAATATTGTGATCACTATCTCCAAAATGTTCTCCCACTGAGAGATCTGACACCTGACAAGGTTCCTTTCCCAATACCAGATCAAGTACAGCCTCTCCTCTTGCAGGCTTATCTATGTATCGTGTCCAGAAACCTTCCTGAACACACCTAGCAAACTCCACCCCATCTAAACCACTCACTCTAGGGAAATGCCAATCAATATTTGGAAAATTAAAATCTCCCACCACAACAACTCTGTTATTATTACTCCTTTCCAGAATCTGCTCCCTATCTGCTCCTCAATAACCCTGTTACTATTGGGTGGTCAATAAAAAACACACAGCAGAGTTATTGACCCCTTCCTACTCCTAACTTCCACCCACAGAGACTCTGTAGACAACCTCTCCATGACTTCCTCCTTTTCTGCAGCCGCGACTGTCATAGTCTGGTCCGTGAAGTCTGCGTTCCGGTTCACGGTCCGGCCTATGGTTCCTTGTTCCGGGGTTTCTGGTTTTCCCCAGTTTCTGTTGTGGGCACATATTTCTCGTTTTGGGGCTGAGACATAAATACCTCTGCAAACCAAGGATTCCCAGCTGGACTGTCCTGTTCCCCTCCCTGTCTTTTCCCCCCCATGCTTGACTCCCTGCCTGGATACCTTGCCTGACTCTCTGCAGGATCACCTAGCCTGGATACCCTGCCTGTATCGCTGAAGTCTTACCGCTGGAACAAGACCGGAGCCTTGTTAGCTCAAGATAAGGAACTGTCTTTCGTTGTGTGGAATTGTCTCTCTGCGTCCATGCCTTCGCTAGGTGGGTCCGGCCGTTTGCCGCCACCTAGTGTTGGGAACTGTCTCTGTGTCCTCGCCTTCACTAGGTGGGTCCGGCTGTTTGCCGCCACCTTGTGTTTGGATCCATCTCTTCATGTTCAGCATTCTGTATATGAGTCCCAGCCCTACGTCCTGTTCCCAAGGAGGGGTCCCGGCTCTCTGTTCCGTGCTCATGTCTCTTCTAGTCCAAGGCTCCGTGCTCCTGAGGGCCCTCGTCCAGTTCTATCCGAGTCCTGTCCATGTGCCTTTACCTGTCCTTGTGTCTCGCCCTACTCAGGAGTTCCACGCCCAAGTCATGTCCAGTCCTGTAGCCTCTCTTGACCTTGCCTAGTTCTGGAGTCTGAGCTCAAGTCAAGTCCCAGGTTCTGGGTCCTTGCCCAGTCTCTGGCTCGGAGTCCATACCCAAGCCTTGAAGTACCCTAGACTCAAGCCCAAGACCAAGACCCCAGCCTGTCTCCAAGCTTGAGGGGGGATCTGATTGAAACGTATAAAATTCTGAAGGGATTGGACAGGCTAGATGCAGGAAGATCGTTCCCGATGTTGGGGAAGTCCAGAACAAGGGCTCACAGTTTGAGGATAAAGGGGAAGCCTTTTAGGACTGAGATGAGGAAAAACTTCTTCACACAGAGAGTGGTGAATCTGTGGAATTCTCTGCCACAGGAAACAGTTCATTGGCTATATTTAAGAGGGAGTTAGATATGGCCCTTGTGGCTAAAGGGATCAGGGGGTACGGAGAGAAGGCAGGTACAGGGTTCTGAGTTGGATGATCAGCCACGATCATACTGAATGGCGGTGCAGGCTCGAAGGGCTGAATAGCCTACTCCTGTACCTATTTCCTATGTTTCTATGTTTCTAAGCTTAAGCCTCAAGACCAAGACCTCAAGCCTGTCTCCAAGCCTCAAGCTCCCAAGCCTGTCTCCAAGCCTCAAGCCTCAAGACCCCAGCCTCCAGTCCTGCAGTCATGTCATGTCCATGCCTGGTTCTGGGGCCCGAGCCCAAGGCAAGAGCCAGGTTCTGGGTCCTTGTCCAGTCTCTGGTTCGAGGTCCAAGCCCTAGTCTACGTTCTTGTCCCTGCTCCTTGTCTGTATCCTGTCACGTCCCTACTCTAGTCGTGTCCTGTTCTTTGTACTTAAGTGTCTGTGTCTTGCATTTGGGTCCGTTTCCAGCACCCCATTGTGACAGTGACACTATCTCTGATCAACAGTGCCACACCCTGACCTCTTTTGCCTCCCACCCTGTCCTTTCTGAAACATCTAATGCCTGGCACTTGAAGTAGCCATTCCTGCCACTGCACCATCCAAGTCTCTGTCATGGCCACAGTGTCATAGATCCAGGTGCTCCTGACATTCATCTTCATATACACATTTATATAAGCAATAACATACCATCCCATTTCATGTAGACACTCTCACACAATCCCTTACACGTTAAGTTGGTAAATTGGTTTACTACTTTCACATGTACTTTCACATGAACCCAGGTGCAGGGGATCGATAAACTCCCACCCCAAGACAGAAACAAGAGTTTATTCATTGGAACTCCAGCTGAACTTCGGTGGCTTAACCAAGTGACACTGTGAGCAGAATCACTCTCAAAACACACACGAGGACCGCATGATAAACTCTAAATAGGAGTCCCCTTTAAGTAATCACAGAATGCAGAAAACCGCTGCCAGTAACAACTAACTTGACATGACTAAGCTGAAAGCACGAGAGCTTAATGACTCTAGATAAGACAGCAATTAACAAATACAGATGCAAGGACTCCTGTTGGGTCAGTGAGAAGCTTTATTTTGCAAACCATCCATACAGATCACTTCATCACATGAGGGCATTGAAGTAGTACAAGGGAAAACAATAACAGAATGCAAAATGAAGTGTTACTGTTGCAGTGCAGGCAGACAATAAGGTTGCAGGCCAGAATGAGGAACATTGTGAAGTCAAGAGTCCATCCTATCATACTAGGGGACTGTTCAATAGTCTTATAACAGTGGGGTAGAGGCTGTCCTTGAGCCTGGTGGGACGTGCTTTCAGGTGCCAACTTGTATCTTCTGCCCAACAGCAGAGGAGAGGGGTTAATGCTAAATCGGTGGGTTGCTGTGCTGTATAGTTTATTGTGCTAGAGGGGCCTTTTGAACGCTGTACCTACAGAGGAGGGGAAGGAAGGGGGAGGAAAGAAGTGAGTGAGGCTGGGAGGCTGGGAGGCTGGAACTTTGATTATGCTGGCTGTTTTACTGAGATGGGAGAAGTGTAGACAATGTGCATGGAAATTAACTTCACATAGTCACATGTACTGTACATCTATAGACAACCATTCACATACCCACTCATAAGCTCACACTCCATGCTGCCCTATCTGTGAATCAACTCAGTGGTATGAGACAGACTGATCTCAGCTTGCAACTGTAGGGGTATAATCACGTTGGAAACTCAACATACAAATACAGAAAAAATATGATTGGATGTTATTACTCTTGGGTCATTGACTCTGCATCCTAAGTTCACTGTATCTATCATTTTACCATATTTGTAGTTCTAGGCTAGTGAACCAGTATACACTCAGTGGCCATTTTATTTCGTAGCTCTTGTACCTAATAAAGTGGCCACTGACTGTATGTTTGTGGTCCTCTGCTGTTGTAACTCATCCACTTCAAGGTTTGATGTATTATGCATTCAGAGGTGCTCTTCTGCCCACCACTGTTGTAATGTATGGCTATATGAGTTGCTGTCATCATCCTGTCAGTCTGCCCACTCTCCTCTGACCTCTCTCATTAACAAGGAATTTTCACCCACAGAACTGCCGCTCACTGGATATAAATTTTGTTTTTTGTGCGATTCTCTGTAAACTCTAGAGACTGTTGTAAGTGAAAATCCCAGGAAATCAGCAGTTTCTGAGATACTCAAACCACCCCGTCTGGCATCAACAAGTATTTCACCGTCAAAGTCACTAAGATCACATTTCTTCCCCGTTCTGATGTTTGGTCTGAACAACGACTGAACCTCTTGACCACGCCTGCATGTGTTTATGATGCATTGAGTTGCTGCCTTATGATTGGCTGGTTAGATATTTGCATTAATGAGCAGGTGTATAGATTACAGCTGGTCATTAAGTGACCACTGAGTCAAGTGGCCACCAAGTGTGTACTCAACAACAACACACACCAAATGTTGGAGGAACTCAGCGGGTCAGGCAGCATTTACGGAGGGAAATGGACAGTTGACCTATTGAGTTGAGACTCTTCATCAGGACTGGAAAGAAGGAGGGAGATAGCCTGTGTAAAAATGTGGGGTGAAGGGGTGGAGCAAAGAATTGGCAGGTGATGGGTGGATCCTGGTGACATGTGGGGGTTGGGAATGATGCAAGAAGCTGAGAAATGATAGGTGGAAGTGACAAAGGATTGAAGAAGATGGAATATGATCATTGAGGAGGAAAACTGGATGGAGGAATGTGTGCGTGATGGGCAGATTGAGAGGGCAGGCGAGGAAAAAGAGATGAGTTGATGAGGACCAATGGATAAGTGGGAAAACAGGACAGAGGGGGGGTGGTTACCGGAAGATAGAGAAATCGATGTTGATGTTATCAGGTAGGAGACTTCAGGCCGTTCATTGGTCAGGGTTGACCATGGATGTTGTGTCCTAGCTATCTACATGATCTGCGAACCAGGGCAGTACAATATGGAGAGCAAGGTGTTGCCCGTGCAGCAGACACCCCACCCCGCTCCACATAGCTGATTAATCCAAAAGAATGGCAGAGACAGGTACAGAATATGAGGTGCTTTTCCTCAAATCTGTTTCTAGCCTCAGGAGAGGAGGCTGTGGACAGAGATAGGAAGATAAATTAAACTGGCTGACCACCTGGATATCCTGGTTCTCACTCTCACTCCTTCTCTTCTCCTCACCTATCCATCACCTCCTTCTGGTTTCCCTCCTCCTTTCCTTACTTCCATGGTCCACTCTCCTCTCCTACTAGATTCCATCTTCTCTAGCCCTTTACCTTTTCCACCAATCACCTCCCAGCTTCTCACTTCACCCCCTCTCCCTCACCCACCTTCCTCCTCACCTGGTTTCACCTATCGCCTGCCATTTTGTATTCCTTCCCTTTCCCCCACCTACTTATTCTGGCTTTTGCCCCCTTCCTTTCCAGTCCTGATGAAGGGGCTCAGCCCGAAACATCGACTGGCTGTTCCCCTCCATGGAAGCTGCCTCACCGGCTGGGAGCCCCCAGCATTTTATGTGTTTTGCTCTGGATTTCCAGCATCTGCAGAAAGTTTTGCGTTTACAAAACAAAAAAAATCATTTGGAGTTGTATATTGATCTTGCAGTAGCAACTGTGAAATGGTAGAATGCATAAGTGCAGAGACTAGACAAGCATGCAGCAAAAGCAAATGCTTGCTGTTTATTTTTACAAATATTGGGATAAGTAGACAAGCTCTTGTCATAGAGTCAATAAATTTTTGGACTGTCTTGGGTTAGGTTTTTGGAACAGTGTATCCGAAAGCTCATGAAAGGGCAAATTGGATTAGATTTCATGATAAATAATTACCCCAATTTGGTTAGCTGATAACTAGTGAGCAACTGCTAACACACTAGTTGTTAGGCAAGTCTGACTTCAATGAGATGGGAAAGAGTGAATCTACAGTATGCCACACAATTCTGTCAATAGATCAGTGGCTGATGTTCAAAGAGTCAGTTTATACCACTGTAGGCTAATTACTCCACCTTATAAATGGTTTGGCATGGACTAGGTGGGCTGAAGGTCCTTTTTCTGTGCTGTACTTTACTATGACTCTGACTCTATAAAAGAATACTAATGAGAAGATGAAACTAAAGGAAAATGCATTCAGAACTGCAGGAAGCAGTCCATAGATCTCTCAAAGTTACTACACAAGTTGATGGGTGATTATGAAGGAGTATGGTGTGTTAGCATTCAGCAGTCAGAGGATTAAGTTCAAGAGTCGTGAGGTAATGTTGCAACTCTACAAAACCCTAGTTAGATCACACTTGGAGTATTGTGTTCAGTTCTGGTCACCTCACTGGAGGAAGGATGTGGAATTTTTGAGAAAGTGCGGAGGAAATTTACCAGGATGCTGCCTGGATCAGAGATCATGTCTTATGAGGATAAAATGGGCAAGCTAGGGCTTTTACCTTACGGGCTGAGGATGCAAGGTGACTTGATACAGGTGTACAAGATGATAACAGGCTTAGATAGAATAGACAGCCAGATACTTTTTCCCCAGAGCAGAAATGGCTAATACGAGAGGGGATAATTTTAAGGTGATTGGCGGAAAGTATAGAGATGGTGTCAGAGGTGTGTGTTTACACAGAGAGTGGTGGATGCATGGAATGTGCTGCTAGGGGGTGTTGATAGATGCAGCTATATTAGGGACATTTAAGAAACCCTTTGATAGGCACATAGCTGATAGATAATGGGGGAGTCGGTGGAAGGGAAGGGTTGGTTTGATCTTAGAGTAGATTAAAAGGTCAGCACAATATTGTGGGCCAAAGGGCCTGTACTTTTTTTATTTAGGGGTACGGTGTGGAATAGGTCCTTCCAGTGCTTTGAGCCACACCGTCCAGCAACCCCTGATTTAATCTTAGCCTAATTTACAATGACCAATTAACCTACTAACCAGTATGTCTTTGGACTGTGGGAGGAAACCAGAGCACCCGAAGGAAACCCGCACAGTCACGGGGAGAATGTACAAACTTTTTTACAGAGAACACTAGAACTGAACTCCAATCTCTGATGCCCTGAACTGTAATAATGTCACACTAACCACTACACTACTGTGGTGCTGTAATGTTCTACGTTCTAGTGCAGGTAATAGTAACCACCTGGTGTAAATTAGAACATTAGACTTGCCTTTCCTATGTTTGGAGAAGTGTGAGAACCAGGGAATTGGTTTTGAATGCATTGGAAATTTAACCAATTATCCCAAAACTTTTGTTGGCAAATTAATACAACCTATCATTAAAGATCAAGCAGTTGAGCACTGACAACTCTTGACTATTCATGAAAAGTCAACATAATTGGAAACACAGGAGATTCTGTAGGTGCTGGAAATCCATGATAACACTGACAAAATGTTGGAGGAGCTCAATTCTCAAGTGAGAGGGTGAACAGCCAGAGGTCATGGTCCATGTAGTTCCCAATGACATGGGTAGCACGAGTGACAAGGTTCTCCATAGGGAGTTCAGGGAATTAGGTACAGGACCTCCAGGGTTCTGATCTGAGTGTCACAATGGGGTGCTGGGAACAGACCCAAATGCAAGACACAGACAATGAAGTACAAGGAACAGGACTTGACTAGAGTAGGGACATGACAGAATTCAGACCAGGAGCAGGTACAAGAATGCAGACTTGGGCTAGGGAAAGCGGGACCAGGACTAGGAACCATGGACGAGGAGACAAGGCTTGGACTCTGAGCCCGAGATTGGACAAAGACCCAGAACCTGGGTCTTGCCTTGGGCTCAGACCCCAGAACCAGGCAAGGACATGACATGGCTTGAGGCTTAGCTTGCCTGCGGGATCGTCGAGACTAGGGTTCTTGAAGCTTGCCTGCGGGATCGTCGAGGCTAGGGTTCTTGGAGATTGCCTGCGGGATCGTCGAGGCTAGGGTTCTTGGAGCTTGCCTGTGGGATCGTCAAGGCGAGGGTTCTTGAAATGCGGAGGCTGATAACTCGGAGGCTGGAGCTGAGAGATAGTGGGAACTGAACATCAACATAGAGCTGGGACTTATCCTTCAACAAGCCGGGACTCAACTTCATCTCCACACCAAGGTGGGACAGATCTCTCCATCAGGTAATGGCAGAATGGCCAGACTTACCCAACAGAGGCAAGGACAAGGCAAGACGTGACCCCCCGCAGGGCAATGGCAAAATGGCCTGACTTACCCCATGGAGGCAAGGACAAGACAAGACATGACACCCCCCCCCCCCCGCCGCAGGGCAACGGCAAGACAGCCAGACTTACCCACGGAGGCGAGGACATGACAAGACATGAACCCCCGCAGGGCAACAGCAAGAGAGCCTGACTTACCCCACGGAGGCGAGGACAAGAAGAGACAAACACCAAAGAACAACAGACAGTTCCATCTCTGCTCCGGGGTAGCTCCAAGTCTCAGTTCAGCCAGCAACCTCAGCCAGAAACAGCCGGATCCCTATCTAGCTCAGAGTGGCTGGCAGCCACTCAGCTCGCCCAGGAAACCGCCAAATCCATACTGCAAAAACTACTCCTACAAGTGGCAACAAGGCTCCATGAAGCAGAGGTCCTCCAACCAGGCCTAGAGATCACAAATGGTTTCATCAGCAGGTTGCTCCAAGGGGGACTGACAAGACAAACCAGCAGCCCACACTCAATCCCAAGGCTACTTCAGGTTCCAATGATTAACTCAAACAAGGGACAGCTGGAAGACCTGGAGTCCTGAGTCCACAGACCAGACCGTGAACCGGAATGCAGACTTCACGGACCGGACCATGACACTCAGGATTGCTACCTGTGCCACATGCTAGTGAGGCCAGAATTATGAAAATTATATACTTTAACATGTGGCTAAGGAGTTGGTGTGGGAGGGAGGGCATAAGATTTTTGGATTATAAGGCTCTTTTCCAGGGAAAGAGGGACCTGTACAGAAGGGACAGTTTGCAGCTGAACTGGGAAGGGACTAATAGCTTAGTGGGAAGATATGCTAATGCTGCACAAAGGGGTCTAAACTAGTGTTGCAGGGGGATGGGAACCAGAGTGTCAGAATAGTTAGTGGAGAAGTTGTGAAGACAGATGTTAGTAAGACCTTAGACAAAGCTAGGAAACAAAGGTTCAGTATGGTGCAACTAGCATCCTGAGCAAAGATTTTTGTGGGAAAGGCGGATGAGCTCAGGGCATGGATCAACACCAGGAATTATGACATTGTAGCCATTAATGAGACAGTTGTAGGAGGGGCAGGACTGGCAGCTCAATCCCACCTGTCCATTCATCCCATCTCTTTCCCTCCCCTTGCTCTCACCATCTGTCTATCACACACATATTCCTACCTCCTGTTCCTCACCTCCTTTCCTCTATTCCTTAGTCCACTGTCCCATCAGATTCCACTTTCTTCAGCCCTTTGTCACACTGACCTATCACCTCCCAGCTACTTACAGAATATCAGAATCAATCAAGTTTATGATCACCGGTATGTGATGTGAAATTTGTTAACTTAGCAGCTGCAGTTCAATGCAATACATAATCTAGCAGAGAGAGAAAAAAATAATAAATAAAATAAAACATAAATAAATAAACAAGTAAATCAATTGCGTATATTGAATAGATTATTTAAAAATGTGCAAAAACAGAAATACTGTATATTAAAAAAGTGCAGTAGTGTCCAAAGCTTCAAAGTCCATTTAGGAATCGGATGGCAGAGGGGAAGAAGCTGTTCCTGAATCGTTGAGTGTGTGCCTTTAGGCTTCTGTACCTCCTACCTGATGGTAACAGTGAGAAAAGGGCATGCCCTGGGTGCTGGAGGTCCTTAATAATGGATGCTGCCTTTCTGAGGCACCGCTTCCTAAAGATCTCCTGGGTACTCTGTAGGCTAGTGCCCAAGATGGAGCTGACTAGATTTACAATCTTCTGCAGCTTCTTTCGGTCCTGTGCAGTAGCCCCCCCCCCCCATACCAGACAGTGATGCAGCCTGTCAGAATGCTCTCCACGGTGGAACTATAGAAGTTTTTGAACGTATTTGTCGACATGCCAAATCGCTTCAAACTCCTAATAAAATATGGCTGCTGTCTTGCCTTCTTTATGACTACATCATTATGTTGGGACCAGGTTAGATCCTCAGAGATCATTGCCATTCTCCTCACACCCCCACTAGCCTATCGTCTCTCTTCACCTGGATCCACCCATCACCTGCCAGCTCTCGCTCCACCCCTTCCGCCGCCTATTTCTACTGGCTCTCTCCCTTCTTTCTTCCATCAGAATGCTTCCCGACCTGTTGAGCATTTCTTCGCCGATGCTGTCAGTCCGCCTAAGTAGTTGCGGTACTTTCTGTTTTTATTCTAGATTTCCAGTGCTGTCGTGAATCAGGCTGCTCGGGCGAAGAGCGCCGCGCTCTCTCTGTCCCGACGGCCGCCCGGAGCTGGTGTACCCACGGGGAGAGCAGGAGCGGGGCTCCCTGGGGCTTGCAGGTAAACCCTGCAGACCACTCTAAGTTCAAAGTAAATTTATTATCTAAGTACATATTTCTCACCATATACAACCCTGAAATTAAATTTTCTTGCGAGCAATCACAGTAAATACGAAAACCGCAACAGAATCAATGAAATAATAAACACGAGAGATTCTGCAGATGCTGTAAATCCAGAGCAACACACACAAAATGCTGGAGAGACTCAACGGGTCGGGCAGCACCCATGGAAATGAATAAACAGTCGACGTTTCGGCCCGAGGCCCTTCTTCAGGATTCAATGAAAGACCGCGCCCAACAGGACCGACAAAAAAGTACAACAAATTGTGCGAATACAAAAAGAGGGAAATAATAAACAGATTGATAGAAATAAAGTAAATGAATTTTTTAAAAAAACAATAAATAACGAGAACGTGAGATGAAGAGCCCTTCAAAGTTAGTCTAATGGTTGTGGGAACATTTCAATGATGGGGCAAGTGAAGATGAGTTAAGTATTCCCCTCTGGTTCAGCAGCCTGGTGGTTAACTGTTCCTGTACCTGGCGGTGTGAGTCCTGATGGCAGCAGTGAGAAGGGAGCACGTCCTGGGCGGTGGGGGTCGCTGATGGTGGATGCTGCTTTCTTGCGACAGCGTTTCATGCAGATGTGCTCATCGGTGGGGAGGGCTTTACCCGTGACGGACTGGGCCATTTCCACTACCTTTTAGTCGGATTTTCTGTTCAAGGGCATTGGTGCTTCCACTCCTGGCTGTGGTGCAACCAGTCAATGTACTCTCCACTACACATCTACAGAAGTTTATCAGAGTTTTAGATACCATCCGCACACCTGTAAGAACGTAGAGGCGCCGTCTTGTTTTCTCCGTAATGGCACTTACGTGTGGGACATAGGACAGATCCTCAGAATTGAAAGCTGCTGACCCCCTCTAACTCTGATCCCCCGGACTCACGGTCCTCCGCTTTCCTCCTCCCGAAGTCTATAATCAGCTCCGTCTGGGTAGCCTCCAACCTGATGGCATGAACATCGACTTCTCTAACTTCCGCTAATTTTTTTTTCTCCAAAAATACTTTATTCAGAAATATTACACAATAAAAATAATTACATACAGAAAAAGAAAACCATTCGTTGACTGTGAGTCCTTATTCAATACAGTTATTAACAATAAAATTTTGCGTTGACTCTGTTCATTTACAAATGAAAGATGTTTACAGTAAATCATGCGTTTACTCTCAACTCTTGGTCAAGTGTTAAGACTTATTAACAATCAAAATTTTCAACAATAAAGGCGGGCAATGGCTCTAATACTTTCCCAAATTAACAATTCCACCCACTCCTTGGGCACCATGTTGATTATCTGTCCACACCGCTGATGAGGGTAGGTCTCCTCCCCACCCAACCTCTCCCCCTCCTACGGGTGATGAACGTTAAACTGCGGTCCTTCCCCACCGGGCCTTCGCGGTGGCTGCACCAAGTTTGAGTGCATCCCTCAGAACGTACTCCTGCAGACGAGAGTGTGCCAGTCGGCAGCATTCAGTCACGGACATCTCCGTCAGCTGGCAGACCATCAAGTTTCGGGCCGACCAAAGAGCGTCTTTCACCGAATTGATGATCTGCCAGCAGCACCGGATGTTGGTCTCCGTGTGCGTCCCCGGGAACAGCCCGTAGATCACGGAGTCCTCGGTAACGCAGCTGCTGGGCATGAATCTTAGTACTGTCCCTTCCATTCTCTTCCACACCTTCTTTGCGAACCCACAGTGTGCAAAGAGGTGAGCCACCGACTCCACCCCATCACAGTCCTCCCGTGGGCAGTGGGGTGTGGAGGAACTGTTCCGGGCGTACAGGAGGGATCTGACTTCCGCTAATACCCCACCTCCCCCTCGTACCCCATCTGTTACTTATTTTTATACACATCCTCTGGGCCCCCCCCTTGTCTTTCTTCCCGGACCTCCTGTCCCATGCTCCTCTCGTATCCCTTTTGCCAATCACCTGTCCAGCTCTTGGCTCCATCCCTCCCCCTCCTGTCTTCTCCTATCATTTTGGATCTCCCCCTCCCCCTCCAATTTTCAAATCCCTTACTCACTCTTCCTTCAGTTAGTCCTGACGAAGGGTCTCGGCCTGAAACGTCGACTGCACCTCTTCCTAGAGATGCTGCCTGGCCTGCTGCGTTCACCAGCAACTTTGATGTGTGTTCCTTAAGTGAGAGGTGATTGTCACCAGCAACTTTGATGTGTGTTCCCTAAGTGAGAGGTGATTGTCGAGGCACCACTCAGCCAGGTTTTTAATTTCCCTCCTACACGCTGATTCGTCACCACCCTCCACAGTGGTGTCATCGGGAAAAAGGCCAAAAAGCGCGAAAATGTCCCAGATTAAAGACATGTGTGGGGGGTGGTGACGATGAGGCAATACCTGGGGAGGAGAGAAAGTGTGTGTGTGTGTGTGTGTGTGTGTGTGTGTGTGTGTGTGTGTGAGAGAGAGAGAGAGAGAGAGAGAGAGAGAGAGAGAGTCTGTGTGTGTGTGAGGGAGAGAGAGAAAAAGAGAGTCTCTGTGTCTGTGTGTGTGAGAGAGAAAGAGAGTCTGTGTGAGTGTGTGTTTGTCTGTGTGTGTGTGAGAGAGAGAGAGAGAGTGTGTGTGTGAGAGAGAGGCTGTGTGTGTGTGTGGGAGAGAGAGAGTCTGCGTGTGTGAGGGAGAGAGAGAGAAAGAGAGAGTCTCTGTGTCTGTGTGTGTGAGAGGGAGAGAGAAAGAGAGTCTCTGTGTTTGTGTGTGTGTGTGTGTGTGTGAGAGAGAGAGAGAGAGAGAGAGAGAGAGGGAGGGAGAGAGATTTTGTGTGTGTGTGTGTACACGCCCGCAAGCGGAGACGGAGTAGGGGAGCAAGTTTACCCGGCATCCAGTGGGTTAACCCAACCCCGTGACGCTGGGCTGCGGTCTGGAGAAGAGTTTGGAGATGAGGAGGGTCCTGGTGCAGATGGGTCAAGACTCAGACTGCGAGAGCCGAACTCTGCGACCAGTCCAAGACGTAACCGCCCTCCCTCTCTCCATCCTGATCCCGGGACAGTGGCTTCGGCTCGGCACGGGCAGCGAGCGGCCGCACAGATGGACCTGAGGACTCTGACAGTGGGGATCTTCCTGCTGGGATGCTGGCAGCCAGCGTTCGGAGAGGACACAGGTACATCCCCGGGAGTAGGGGAAAGGCGGGACACCCCGGGGACTGCTGAGCGAAGGTGCCTGTGTTGTCTGGGCAGAGTCCACAGATGTCCGGATCCACAGATGACCGGACCCAGAGAAAGAGGGCGGCAAACGCGCTCTAAGTGTCCGGACTGGGTGGGGAGCGAAAGGAGAGAGCAGACGCCCTTATGCCTTTTCTCTTGGGACCCTTGTCCTGTGAGTGTTTCCCCCCGCCTCGCTGTAGGACCCTTCTTGCCGAGTCTAGGGTAGGTATTACGCCCGAAATTCGGTTTCATCTGAGAGCGGTCACGGGCGATGGAAGGGAACTGGTGCCTGGGGGTGGAACCCGAGCTGACACCGCGACAGGGTCCGCCCGAACGAAGCTCGCCAGCAAACTACCACCCCGTCCAATTTTGGGGTTCCACACCATTCCTCGGTCCAACACCCTTCCTCCTTTCTCCGTCCGTCTCTCCCTCCAGCACCATCCCTCCTTCCCTCCCCAAACACCCTCTCTGTCTCTCCCTCCAGCACCATCCCTCCTTCCCTCCCCAAACACCCTCTCTGTCTCTCCCTCCATCCCTCTATTCCTCTCTCTAAAACCATCCCTCCTTCCCTCCCTCTAACACAGTCCCTCTCTCCTATATCATCTCCCATCTCTCTATCCTTCTTTCCACACCATATACCTTCAGACCATGCACCGTCCCTCCATCCTTCATTTGCTTTTCACTCCAACACTTCTCCCTCCATCCAACAGAATCCGTCTATTCTTTTCACATTTCCTCTCTATCCGCCTATCCCTGCAATCCTCTGTCTTCTGTCCATCCCTCCTTCGCCTATCTCTGTACAATCCCACCCTCCTTTCTCCCTACCCTTCCATCCACCCCGCACAACACCCCTCTTGCGAAAGAGTCGCTGCCTCACGTGAGTGTGACTGCTCCCGGATTTGGAGAGGCGATGTGGTTCCGTGCGCAGTCTGGCCCCTCCACCCGGTGGTGGCGGAGCGTGTGCGGCGTGCGTCCTAACTTTGTTCAGAAACCCGGAGCCGTTTCCTGGGCACCGTGGAAACAACCCGTCCTGGAACAGGCTGCACGTTCTGCATTTGGCTGGGACAGACAGAGCCGCTGATCGGGAGAGAGTGGCGGTGAGAGCAGAGAAACACGCCAAGCGCCGGTCTAGCATGGAGATCGGGACTACGTCGGGATGGGGTGGAACTGGGCTTTAAACTCTAGGTTGAATATAAACCTGGCATCGAGACACGGGGGTGGGGTGGGTTGTAGATCCCGGTACCGTATACTGGTTCTGGAGTGCATGGCAAGGCAGGGGGTGTTGGCGCAGGTGAGCGGGAACTCATAGTTATTCAGAATCAGAAAGAAGTTTAGTATCACTGGCATATGTTCATGGGTTCACCGACCATTCGGAATTCTGACGGTGGTGGGAAAGAAGCTGTTCTTGAAATGTTGAGTGTGTGTCTTCAGGCTCCTGTGCCTCTTCCTTGATGGTAGAGAGCATGTCCTGGGTGGTGGTGCCCTTAATTATGGATGCAGCAATTCTGAGGCATCACTTTTGAAGGAGTCCTGGATGATGGGGAAACTAATGCCCATGATGGAACCGTCTGAGTTTACAACTTTCAGGAGTGTTTTTCTGATCCCTTGCAGGGCCCCCACCATACCAGATGGTGATGCAGCCAGTTCCAATGCTCTCCACAGTATATCTTTAGAACTTTGCGAGAGCTTTTGGTGACATACAAAGTTTCCTCAAATATAGCCAGAGTCGTGCCTTCTTTGCAATTGCATCAGTATGTCGGACCCAGGATAGATCTTCGGAGATGCTGACATTCTCTGATATTAACTGGAACGGTTGAATTAAATTCTTGAACTCAGGAACCTGAAACTGCTCACTTTGCAAGGGAAGGAATCCCAGAGGTCTCAGGGGCTCTTGGTGGTTGGAGATGTAAGCTAGAACTAGAGACTATAGAATGTCTACCTAGTACGATAAGCTGAATTCTTGAGCTCCCAATTTACCCACTATGATCTAGAAACTTTATTGTCTACCTGCACTGCACTTTCCCTGTAGCTGTAACACTTCATTGTGCATTCTGTTATTGCTTTATTTTCCACTACCTGAATACACGATTGTAATGCACTGTTTGGGCCACATGGTAGTTGGTGCAACACTATTACAATGCCAGTGACCCAGGTTCAATACCCCACGCTCTTTCTACGTTCTCACCGTGACCATTTCTCCTGGTTTCCTCACACAGTTCATGGGTGTGCGGGTTAGTAGGTTAATTGGGCTGGAAGGGCCTGTTGTAGAGCCGTATCGCTAGAGAAATAAAATATAAATGATGAACTGAGCTGTATGAACAGTATGCAAGGCAAGCTTTTCACTGTATCTTGGTACATGTGACAATAACAAAACAATGCCAATTCCAGGGAACTCGGTGATCTGGGAAGGTTGTAAGGCTGGAGGAGCTCTCCAAGACTGGCTGAGGAATCCGTTAATGGATTTCAGAAGGATGGGAATGTTAACACAGCCTCGGTTACCTGGGTTGAGCAGAACAGTGGAAATGAGTTGGGGGTAGGGTAGGTGGGAAACCGTGTCAGCCGCAGGTACTGTAAGTAAATATGCCGTGCAGGGCTGAAGGATGTGAATAAACTGGAGAGAGTGCAGAAAAGATTCACCAAGATGTTCCCAGCACCAGAGAGTGTGAGTTCTCTGGAGAGCCCGGGCAGGCTGGGTCTGCTTTCCTGGAACATAGGAGGCTGAGGGGTAACCTTAAAGAAGTTCATAAAATTATGAGGGGTATGGATAGGGTGGATGGTCACAATCTGTTTTCCCTGGGGTTCGATGTCTAACGCACAAAAGCTTAAGGTGAGAGAGGAAATATTTAAAGGGACTTCAGAAACAACTTTTTCACCCAGAGAGTGGTCCGTATATGGAATGAACTTTCAGAGGAGATGGTTGGAGCAGGTGCCATACAACACTTAAAGGGTGCTTGGGTAGGTTAAGAAGGGAGGAGTGGGGGATCCAAGCCAATGAGGCACTGTTAGCAGACAAAAGGGAAAGATTTTGTATTTGCAGTGACTGTTGTTGGGTAGTGGTACATGAGAGTTTAGTGGGGGCTAGTCCAGGGGAGCCCAGGGAGAGAACCTATTAGGAAGAGCCTACTGCCAGGGACTGAGGCCCTACCACCCTAAATGTTCTCCCCTCTCCCATCGGGTAGAAGGTATAAAAGCCTGAAAGCACGTACTACCAGGCTCAAAGATAACTTCTAACCTATTGCTATAAGATTATCGAATGGTCATCTAGTATGATAAGATGGACTCTTGACCTCATGATCTATGTTGTCTGCCTGTAATGCACTTTCTCTGTAACTGTAACATGGGGTAGCGGTCAGGAAAAAGTATCTGTTTTGACCTTAAGTCATAGGACCGGAATCAGTATTGAGAATTCCCAGCGCTACTCCCTCTATTGCCCCAGAAATTCACAGCTGGGCAGCAGCCAATATATACGAAGACTCCACCCACCCAAGACATTCCCTCTTCTTCCCCCTCCCATCTGACAGAAGATACAGAAGCCTGAAAGCACGAACCATCAAGCTCAAGGACAGCTTTTACCCTATTGCTGTAAGACTTGACCAGCTCCCAAGCTCAATGGACTCTTGACCTCACAATCTACCTCGTAGTGGTTATCCACACTGGTTCAGGAGTCTGATGGTTGAAGGGTAATAACAGTTCCTGAAGGTGGTGGGGATGTGGAACCTAAGGCTCCTGTACTTCCTGTCCGATGGTAGCAGTGAGAAGAGAGCTTGCCTGTATGGTGAAGGTCTTTGATGATGGATGCTGCTTTCTAGTGACAGCGCTCCAAGCGGGCGCCAGTCTACGCATGCGTGTACCTGACTATATATTTTTTTCCTAAAAATCGTTTTTGGCGATTCTGTTCGGGGGGGGGGGAGGGCTGTTAATCACGAACGGAATATAGGTGATAAGTGTCTAATACAATCAATTTCGTTTCTAAAAGGGTTTTTCCAACGAATTTAATATTAAACACACAGCGCATATTTTCCTTGCCTGAATATAGTGATAAGTCAATTATCAGGGGAGGACAGGGGTTTGAAGTAAGTGTTGAACGAATTTCCAGTAGAAGTGGTATTGGCAGGTTCGATATTATCATTTAAACAAAAATTGGATAGGTATATGGACAGGAAAGGAATGGAGGGTTATGGGCTGAGTGCAGGTCGGCAGGACTAGGTGAGAGTAGCGTTCGGCACGGACTAGAAGGGCAGAGATGGCCCGTTTCCATACTGTAATTGCTATATGGTTATATAAGTCACATCTAATCAATAGCATCATAACATTTTAAGTAACGTTTGGATATTAAACACACAGCACATATTTTCCCCGTATGAACATATAAAATCATTGCAACACACCAATATCGTTGAATCAGTGGGAGCCCTGGGCCTATCGAGGGGTGATGGGAGACAGCGATACTCGAAGGGGGTTCTTGATGTCCAGTCTATTCCGCAATTTAGTTTTCGTTGCATTCATTGCAGAAAACTCCGCTTCGCAGAAAAATGTTGGAAACGGAAGCAACGTTTTCAGTGCTTTCGTCGCTACCTCACGATACTTAGCCTTGACTTTGATCCAGAATGCCGGCAGAGATGTTATGTCAAACATACTTTTCAGCCCGCCGTCATTTGCAAGCTCGAGTTGATCTTCTTCCCGCGCTGACACGGATGACGCGCGGGTCATGACCTCGCGTGCGTTCAAGCTCAACAGTGGCCGTGACAGGGAATGAGGAAAGGTGCAGCTGACTCATCTCGCCAAATCATATCGTTTCCTCGCGGCCCGGCGGTTGGGGACCGCTGATGTTGGCAAATGAATGTTGTTTCTGCCAAGTACTCGCATTTATATTGGTCTGACTCATTATTCAGATTGGTTGGTTGTCGCGCTGGCTGCTAGTGGAACTCAGCAGAAATAGCACAGATCATGTCACCTCAACTGGTGATGGAACGTTTGTGACTTCACCTCCAGGCCTGGTGAACAACCCTACAAAAAAGCAGCCAACCCACCCGAGCTACCAATCTTCTCTTTCCTTTCAATCCTTTCTGATTGTTGGCATACAACCTGTTTTTACTGCTTTTCCAGACAGCAACTCTCTGCGCACAAAAATACTTACCCCTCCCCACCGATTCTTTTCCCAATGGTCTTAAATCTGCACCACTTTCTGCACAATCATCCTCCCATCCTTACTTTACCAACATCCCTCATCACTTTTAGCAACCAAACAAGAAAGACGGTTGCTTCAAACAAATACTGTTGTTGACACACGAGTTTCCAGAGATATATTCAGGGGCCACCTCATTAGGTACACCTGTACACCTCATTAATGCAAATATCCAATCAGCCAATCATGCGGCAGCAACTCAATGGATAAAAGCATGCAGACATGGTCAAGAGGTTCAGATCAAACATCAGAATGGGGAAGAAATGTGATCTACATGACATTTTCCATAGAATAATTGTTGGTGACAGACGGGGTGGTTTGAGTATCTCAGAAACTGTTGATCTCCTGGGATTTTCAGGCAAAGTAGTCTCCATTGTTTATAGAGAATGATGCAACCAGTAAGTGGCGTTTCTGAGGGCAAAAATGCCTTGTTAATGAGAGAGGTGAGAGGAGAATGGCCAGAGTGGTTCAAGCTAACTACAGGGGCTTCCAACCTGGGATTAACGGGACTCCTTTTTTAATGGTATTGGTTCATGGCATAAAAAGGTTGGGACCCCTGAGCTAACAGGAAGTTGACAGAAACTCGAATAACCATGCGTTCCAACAGTGATGTGCAGAGGAAAATTTCTAAACACAAAAGACATCAAGCCTTGAAATGGATGGGCTACAGCACCAGAAGATCACAAACGTACATCCTGAGGCCACTTTATTAGATACCCGAGGTCACTAACAAAGTGACCGCTGAGTGTAGGTTGGGTTTCTGACATGGCACAGTCTTTGAGTTGGAAGTTCATAGGATTCAGTACAGCTCCAGGTACATCAACATGTAATAAGAACATTAAAAATGGATCCAGTAAGTTATGTGGCCCCTGAAGCCCGCTATTTCAGCAAAGAAACCCATGGGTGCTCATCATTTTCAATTCCACTTTCTCACCTGTGCCCTATTTCCCACAACATACTTAGTGTCTGTAAATCCACTGATCTGTGTTCAATATATTCAACAGAAATTTAAGACAGGGCTAGTTGACAATGGAATTGAGGCCACATGGATGCAGAATGGTTCGGAGTCAGGATGAAAGGAATCTTCTCAGAGAGGAATGATGTGGTGAGATATTTCACCAGGGTTGTTACTATTTACCATCTCAATAACCAATCTAGACTTCAGCAGTACAGGCACCTTATGAACAGAATACAAAGTAAAGAGGCTGGTGTTGATTTTCTTAGGGATGTCAAGCTTTTTCTGGATTATTGTGCACAGATGCCATCTGACTACTGTATTCCATTTTGGACACTGTGCCTCAGAAAGGATGCAGTCAACTCCAAACTGACAGTGGAGTGAGACTCAGATAAACTGCAAAGCACAAAAGGATTGTGTGAAGGAATGGGCACCGAGTGACCTCTGTCTGGGCGGCAGCCCTTGAGTATCCACAGTGCAGTGTTAAATATAGAATGGTTTAACCAGTCTTCAATTTACAAGCTGATGTTGGGTAAATTGCATGCCCAATTGTAACTATAGCGCAGATATATGGGAAACACATTGTATCAAAAGGATAGGCAGGAAGGCAGAGGGTGTGGCGATGCTCTGTTGACAAAATATACAGTAAATCAAATCATTAGAAGGAGGTGACATAGGTTGGAAGGTGTTGAATCATTGTGGATGGAGTTAAGGAATTGCAAGGGTAAAAAGACCCTGAAGAGTTTTATATACAGAACCCCAAACAGTAGTAAGGATTTGGTCTACAAGTTACAAATGGGAGATAGAAAATCCATGCCAAAAGGGCAATGTTACAATAGTCAAGGGAAATTTCAATCTGCGGGTAAATTGGAAAAACCAGTTTGGTGCTGGATTCCAAGAGGAGGACTATCTAGAATGCCTATAGGATGGTAATTTAGAGCAGCTTGAGGCTGAGCCCACTAGGAGATTAGGTATTCTGGAATGGGTGTTGTGCAATGAACAGAAATTGATTGGAGAGCTTAAGGTAAAAGAACCCTGAGGGGAAAGTGATTATTATATGGTCAAATTCACACTGACATTTGAGAAGGAGAAATTAAAGTCAGATGTATCAGTATTACAGTGGTGTAAAGGGAATTACAGAGGCATGAGAGAGGATTTGGCCAGAAATGATTAGAAAAGAACACTGGCAGGGATGACGGCAGAGCAGCAATGGCTAGAATATCTGGAAGCAACTCAGAAGGCACAGGATATATACATCCCAAAGAGGAAGAAGTATTCTAAGGGTAAGCTGTCTCAACAGTGGCTAAAAAGAGAAGTCAAAGCCAACATAGAAGCCAAGAGAGGGTATATAATAGAGCAAAAATTAGTGGGATGTTAGAGGATTGGGAAGTTTTAAAAACCAACAGAAGGCAACTAAAAAAGTCATTAAGAAGATAAAGATGGAATACGAAAGTAAGCTAGCCAGTAATATTAAAGAGGATACCAAAAGTTTCTTCAGATACATAAAGTGTAAAAGAGAGGTAAGAGTGGATATAGGAGCACTGGAAAACTACGCTGGAGAGGTAGCCATGGGGGACAATTTACAAGCTGATGTTGGGTAAATTGCATGCCTATGTGTAACTATAGTGCAGATATATGGGAAACACATTGTATCAAAAGGATAGGCAGGAAGGCAGAGGGTGTGGCGATGCTCTGTTGGCAAAATATACAGTAAATCAAATCATTTGAAGGAGGTGACATAAAGTTGGAAGGTGTTGAATCATTGTGGATAGAGCTAAGGAATTACAAGGGTGAAAAGACCCTGATGGGTGTTATATACAGAAATCTAAGCAGTAGCAAGGATAATAAATTGAATAAGTATTTTGCTTCAGTCTTCACTGTGGAAGACACTGGCACTATGGTGGAAGTTTCAGGTGTCAGGGGTCATGAAGTGTGTGAAGTTACCATGACTAGGGAGAATGTTCTTGGGAAACTGAAAGGTCTGAAGGTAGGTAAGTTTCCTGGGCCAGATGGTGGACACCCCAGGGTTCTGAAAGAGGTGGCTTCCTCACCATAGACTCACCCTGCAAGTTAACCTTTAGGGAATCTTGCACAAGGATTGTGCAGGATTTTTTGTACCTTTGCACCTTGAATTTTTAAATTTTCTCTCCATTTAGAAAATAGTCAACCCTTTAATTTTCCCTACCAAAGTGTATGACCATACGCTTCCCGACACTGCAATTTCTTCACCTATTCTCCAAATCTGTCTAAGTCATTCTGCAGTCTCTCTACTTCCTCAAAACTACCTGCCCCTCCACCTTTCTTCATATCATCTGCAAACTTTGCAACAAAGCCATCAATTCCATTATCCAAATCATTGACATTTAACTTCATACAGATTCCTGTGGAACACCACAAGTCAGCGGCAGCCAGTCAGAAAAGGCTCCCTTTATTCCCACTCTTTGACTCTTGCCAATCAGCCACTGCTTTATCCATGCTAGAATCTTTCCTATAATATCATAATACTTACCAATTCCCTAATTTCTCATTATTTTTTGCTCTATTATATGCCCTCTCTTTGGCTTTTATGTTGGCTTTGACTTCTCATGTTAGCCACAGTTGTGTCATCTTTCCTTCAGAATACTTCTTCCTTTTTGGGATGTATATATCCAGTGCCTTCCAAATTGCTTCCAGATGTTCCAGCCATTGCTGCTCTGCTGCCATCCCTGCCAATGTTCTTTTCCAATCAATTCTGGCCAACTCCCCTCTCATGCCTCTGTAATTCCCTTTACTCTGCTGTAATACTGATACATTCAGACACTGTAATATTGGTACAAGAGTACGAAAGGCCTTGATAGGCTACCAGAGAGATCAGTAACTAAGGGGTACGCATTTGAATTAACTACAAAATTCATTTTAAGGAAATTGAGAAAAATATTTCACCCAACGAATGATGAGGGTCTGGAAGTGGGGAGGGCAGAAACATTGTAAGTAAATATACCTGGATGAACAACTGAAACATCTCACATGCGAGGTTAAAGTTAAAAATCTATCCCGAGCCTTGTGGCCCATCAGGCCGGTGCTTATGCCGGTTTCTGTGGCCTGAAGTGACTGAGATTATTCCTCCCCGGATAGGACGCCGGTCTATCATGAAGTTAACCCCCAGCATTTGCCGGTACCCATTTTCAGCTGGGTGGACTGGAGCAGTGTGTGGTTAAGTGCCTTGCTCAAAGACACAACACACTGCCTTGGCCGAGACTTGAACCCACGACCTTCAGATCATGAGCCCAACCCCCTAACCACTTGGCCACGCGCCACACCACACGCAAGGTTATGAGTTGAAAAGTTCGATTAGTGTAGACTATTTTTGTTTGGCATGGGCATAGTTGGCTGGATGGCCTCAGTCGTTGTCGTGGCTATCCCTTGAGGTTGAGGATGATGGTCCTTGTTCTGAAGAAGTGGCCCACAGAGTGAAGACGCCTGTGCGTGTATTTGTTTAACGTGTACTTGATGTTGCACTCCAAGAAGCACACGATACTTCACAAATCAACCAACTGACTCCAATGGCATGGAAACCATGACGATTGGAGCTGATGGATTTGTTGCAGCCTTCATCCGCCTTCACAGCCATTAAGTTCAAAGTAACTTCATCCGCCTGTTCTACCATTGAGGTCTTGGTTGGATTGTTCTTTGTCAGGGACCTCACCCTCGACCTTACCGCCATGGGTGACCCTACCAGGAGCATAGCTCTAGATGGCATTGCTCTCCGGATCACAAGACCACACAAGCTTCTCCACCACGACAAGGTGACAATCCACGGCCTCAGTGTGCACTGCGAGTCTCCATGGTTTGTTGGATCTCTGTTTAATTTAGATCCTTAGGACACTTCTGTGAGTCAGAAATGATGAGCCGTCTTAATTAGGGTACAATCAAACATACGAATATTAAGCAAACTAAGTAAAGAGCTGAGAAATGACTGAACATTCAAAGAGAAAAGGAATAAAAAAAATAAGAAATGGCGCCTCTGAAAAAAACTATCACTTTTATAGATAGGAAATCCTTTAGTTAAGAATGAATTGATTAATAGGCTACATAATTAAAACAATTACATCACATGGGTAATGTGCTAATACTTAGCCAATGAAAACTGAGAAAGCTGATAAACCGCTTTCTGCCAGTGAGAGAAAAATGAGTGAAAAAGTTTGTTAAAAAGTACAAATCTTATAAAATATTATTTAAAATGACAGTGGTTTCCAACAGGTTCAAGATGTTGACACTGGCAAGGCAACATTTGGTGCTGGAGTCAGAGTAGTTAAGAGATATCCCAGAATAATGAAATAATCAAATCTGGAGATAAAGAGAGCGAGAGAATGAAGCAAGGCAAAATGGGCTCACATTTTCAAAGCACCGTTCACATCCTCAGGGTGAATCAACAAAATGTACAGCCAATGACAGCACAGCCTCTTTAGCAATACCTCGTTGGCTGGACAACTCTTGGCAGATCCTTGTGATGTCAAAAGTGCCTTAGCTGTATTTAACATTGAACAGTTACAGAGCATTGAGTGCTGGTGTAATCTATTCCTCAGATACAAAGATTGGTGGAGGGGCAGGTAGTGTTGAGGAAAGAGTTAGGATGCAGAAGGACTTAGACAGATTAGGAGAATGGGCAAGAGAGTGGCAAGTGAAATACAATGTTGGAAAATTCATGGTCATGCACTTTGGTAGTAGAATTAAATGTGTAGATGACTTTTTTAAATGGGAAGAAAATCCAAAAATGTGAGATGCAAAGGGACTTGGGAGTCCCTGTGCAGAACATCCTGAAGTCTAACTTGCAGGTAGAGTCAGTAGTGAAGAAGGCAAATGCCATTCATTTCAAGAGATCTAGAATACAAGAGCAGGGATGTGATGCTGAGGCTTTATAAGGCACTGTGAGGCCTCACCTTGAGTATTGTGAACAGTTTTGGGCTCCTCATCTAAGAAAAGATGTGCTGGAATTGGAGAGGGTTCAGAGGAGTTTCGCAAGGATGATTCTGGGAATGAAAGGGTCATCATATGAGGAACGTTTGATAGTTTTGGTCTGTACTCACTGGAATTTAGAAGGATGAGGGGGGATCTCATTTAAATCTTTTGAATGTTGAAAGGCCAAGACAGAGTAGATGTGGAAACGATGTTTCCCACGGTGGGGAAGTCTAGGACAAGAGGGCACAGTCTCAGGGTAGAGGGGTGTCCATTTAAAACAGAGATGTGGAGAAATTTTAGCCAGAGGGTGGTAAATATGTGGAATTTGTTACCACAAGCAGCTGTGGAGGCCAGGTGTTGTTAAGACAGTTATTGATAGATTCTTTATTGGACACAGCATCAAAGGTTATGGGGTGATGATCAGGGGATGGGGCTGAGGAGGGGAAAAAAAGGATCAGCCATGATTGAATGGCAGAGCAGACTCAATGGGCCAAATGGATTAATTCTGCTCCTATGTCTTATGGTCCTAATGTTGATAAAACTATCAATTCCGTATGTGCTTCCAATCTCACAAGAAATGTTTATGAATAGGATCAAGATGTCACCACTCTCAGTGACTAGAAGCCAAGATTCTCTCTTTGTATTATTACCTCATCGTCAGGCTAGACACCTCTAAATGACCCAACCGCCTACAAAGTCAAAGTCAAGTTTATTGTCAGATGCACAAGAATCAGATCAGGTTTATTATCACCGACATGTATCAAGAAATGTGTTGTAATGTGGCAGCAGTACAGTGCAATACATTAACATCGCAATTAGTTACACTAATAAATGCTACAAAAAGTAGTGGATATGACCTAGTCCATCATGGGTAAGGCCCTCGCCACCATCGAGCACATGTGTATGAAACACTGTCACAGGGAAGCAGCGTCCTTCATCACTGACTCACACCACCCAGGACATGCGCTCTTCTTGCTGCTGCCATCAGGAAGAAGGCAGGAGCCTCAGGACCCACAGCACTAGGTTTAGGACCAGTTATTACCTCAACCATCAGCCTCTTGAACCAGAGGTGATAACTTGCCTCGACTTCACTTGGCCAAGTATTTGAAATGTTCCCACAATCAATGGACTCACTTTCAAGATCTCTTCACCACAAGATCTCTATATTTATTGGCTATTTATTATTATTATCATCATCATTATCTTTATTTTTTTTATTTGCAGTTTTTTTACTTCTGTACTTGGTTGAACATCCAAGATGGACAGTCTTTCATTGATTCTGTTATGGTTATTATACTATAGATTTTTATTGAGTATGCCCACAGGAAAATGAATCCCAGGATTGTATATGGTAACATACTGTGTATGTACTTTGATAATAAATGTATTTAGAACATTGAATTTTGAAATATATTAAAAATAAATAAATAGAGCAGAAAGAGCACAAAATAGTCTTCATGGTTCATGGTCTGTTCAGAAATCTGATGGCGCTGGGGAAGAAGCTGTTCCTGAAATATTGAGTGTGTGTCTTCACCACCACCTTGATGGTAGCAGTGAGAAGAGGGCATGTCCAGGGTGATGGGTGTCCTTCATGATGGACGCTGCCTTTTTGAGGTGTCACCATTCGAAGATGTCCTGGATGCTGGGGAGGCTGGTGGCCCGTGATGGAGCTGGCTGAGTTTACAACTCTCTGCAGCTTTTTCCAATCCTGTGTATGAGGTGTACAAGTGTGACCATTGCAATGAAAACTTGCAGCAGCGTTACCAGCACATAGCATCAGATAAGCAGCATTTACAAGAAACATAAACAAAGACCGTGCACGATCTTTACAACAAAGAACACAGTTAAAACAAAGAGAAAGTGTCTATTTTAGAGTACGGTAGTCATAGTGGTAAACTCCAGGGAATTAGGTTTGATAGGGGCGGCATAGTAGCATAGTGGTTAGCACAACACTTTATAGTACCAGTGACCTGGGTTCAATTCCCACCGCTCTCTGTAAGGAGTTTGCATGTGCTGCCGGTAACTGTGTGGGTTCCTCCCACAGTCCAAAGACCTACTGGTTGGAAGGTAAATTGGTATTTGTAAATTGTCCCCCTGATTAGGCTAGGATTAAAGCAGGGGATTGCTGGGCAGTCCAGCTCAAAAGGCTGGAAGGGCCTTTTCTTCACTGTATCTTATTGAATAAATAAAGAAGGTGAGGGTAAAGTAACGTCTGCACATTGTCCTCCTGCTTTGTCCTTTACAGAATAGACACATTTAACTCTTTAGCCTTTGTACATTGGAGGACATGTATCATGCCACGCTACACAAGAAGCTGTGACTTTATCATAACAGACCTGCTGTAACTCGCACATTTGATGCATTAAAAAATTAACATCAAACCCATACAGTAGGGTAGCGGTTAGTGTGACTCTTCGCAACTCCTGCTGTAAGATCAGGGTCCAACTCCCACCGCTCTCTGTAAGGAGTTTGTACCTTCTCCCCATGATCCCCTGGGTTTCCTCTGGGTGCTCTAGTTTCCGCTCACATTTCAAAGATGCAAGGGCTAGGGTTAGTCATTTGTGGGCATGCAATGTTGGCAACAGCTCAGCAACACTTACGGGCTGCCCCCAGCACAAACTTAGACTGATACAGAACGACATATTTCACTGCCTGTTTCAATGTCTGTTTCATACCTTTCGATGGTTTTGTGACTAATAAAGCTAATCTTTCATCTCTGGCATGAAATACTTAACTAAAACCACCAACAATTCTTTAATCCTTTTAATCAACATATGGATTACTGTTCTTATCCAGATGTTGCTTTCTATCCAAACTTTGGCTTGTTGAACCAATTCACTGGCCCAAATTATGTCAGAAACACAATTACACAAAACAGCTTAACTTGAGAGTGTGGTGCTCACTGGCGTGGATGCCAAAGTCATTAAAGAAGGAGTGAGCAGACAAAACTGTGCTTAAGATATTCGATTATCCATGAAGTGGTACTAAATGTTTAACGAGTACCTAGTGTTCTGGAGCTTTTAGCCAATGGAGTTGCAGGAACAAGGTGATTAAAGCATAGAAGGATGTCTCCAGCTGTCACAGCAGTCACTGGCAGGACTGGATCCAGCTGTGGAGGAATGGCAGTCTCCGTCACAGTAAACACTGGCAACAACTGAACCCAGGAGCAGAGGAACGACAGACTCCCATGCAGAGAAGGAAACAAGAGCTTAGACGTAGGAATACTAACAGAGTATTGGAGGCCTGACAGAGCAACACCGTGAGACTAATCATTCTCCACAAACACGCAAGAAGACTGTCAGCAGTTCTAAACCAGAATCCCCTTAAAATAATCATAGAATGCGGGAAATACAATTAACTTGACAAGATTAAACAGAAAGCACAAGGGATTGAGGTAACAATGATTGTTTGAGAAACCTAGCGGCCTGATGCTCTATGGCTTGCCGCAGAGGCCCTCAGCACTTTTCACTGAGCTGCAGCTATTGAACTGTTGTTAATGCCATAACGTCTCAACAACAATGTGAAAGTGAGAGAACAGAACGATGTTGTGGTGGAGTTGATGCAGGAACAAACCATGGCCAGGAGACCTTAAGAGGTGACTCAATAGAGGTGTATAAGATGATGGGGCATAGATAGAGTGGACAGCCAGAGACATTTTCCCAGGGCGGAAATGGTTAATACCAATGGGCAAGGACTCTCCAGCTCCATCAAAATTATATCTACATACCTTGACTCTGTTTTATCTCCCCTGGTTCAGTCCCTTCCTACCTACATCCATGGCACATCACGTGCTCTGGATCTTTTCAACGACTTCAAGTTCCCTGGCCATGATCGTCTCATTTTCGCTATGGACATCCAGACCCTATACAGCTCCAACCCCCATCAGGAGGGCCTTAAAGTACTCCGCTTAATTCTAGACAACAGACCTCTCCACCACCACTCTCCTCTGTCTGGCAGAATTGGTCCTCACTTTCACAAACAAGAGAGATTCTGCAGATTCTGGAAATCTGAGCAACACACACAAAATGCTGGAGGAACTCAGCAGGCCAGGCAGCATCTAGGAAAAGAGTAAACTGTTGATGTTTTGGGTCAAAACCCTTCTGCAGGACTGGCTTCCAGAGTTCCTCCAGCATTTTGTGTGTGTTGCTTGGTCCTCACTTTCAATAATTCCTCCTTCAGTTCCTCCCTCTTCTTTCAAATCAAAGGTGTAGCCATGGGCACTTGTATGGGCCCCAGCTATACCTTCCTTTTTGTTCCAAGCCTACACTAGGATCACTCCCCAACTTTTTCTACGCTACATCACTGACTGCATTTGTGCTGCTTCCTGCACCCAGGCTGAGCTTGTTGACTTCATCAACTTTGCCTCCAACTTCCACCCTGCCCTCAGGGAGAAAAGGAAGAAGGGAGGAGAAGATGGTGGCGCGACGGCAGCGCGCGCGGCCTCTCCAGTGATGAATATCTGTTATTTGTTAAGTAGGGGACCGTGCACAATTCTGATTTGATGGAGATAGATGTGAGAGTACAGAGGAACATTTGGAAAACTTCTGAAATGCCCACTTCACTGCCGCTGCTACTGTGTGGTAACCGGAATCTCCAGAGCAGAAGGCCCCGAAATCCTCGGCTTTGCTTGTTTCAGCGGCCGGGGCAAGGTTCAAGGCGCTCGGCAGAGGATGGTGCTCGGGAGACTGTATTGGAGGGGCTGGTTGGAGGCTCGAAGTTTTTGGACAGATGGACTCAGTGTCGGCTGTGGTCGGCTGCTTCCAAGGCATCGGCAAGTTGACGGTGCCTGGAGGTTTACAGCAGGGAGTTTCTCTCTTTTGCCGCCTGCTATCGGGGACTCGGGAGTCGATCAAGTCGGGGATTTTGAGACTTTTTTTTACCGTGCCCATGGTTTGTTCTTCATCAAATTATGGTGTTGCTTTGCACTGCTGTAACTATATGTTATAATTATGTGGTTCTGTCAGTGTTAGTCTTTGGTTTGTCCTGTTCTCTGTGATATCACTCCGGAGAAACATTGTATCATTTCTTAATGCATGTATGCATTTCTAAATGACAATAAAAGAGGACTGAGTGTTCTCATAATCTAAAAAAAAATTTACCTGTTCCATTTCCAACACCATCCTCCCCTTTCTCGAGCTCACTGTCCCTATCTCTGGAGACTGTTTATCAACTGATATATTTTATAAACATACTGATTCCCACAGCTGCTTGAACTATACCCCTTCCCACCCTGTTACCTGTAAAAATGTCATCTCCTTCTCTAAGTTCCTCTGTTTCCGTTGCATCTGCTCTCAGGGTGAGGCTTTTCATTCCAGAGCTAATGAGATGCCCTCCTCCTTCAAAGAAAGAGGCTTTTCTTCCTCCAGCATCAATGCCGCCCTCGCCCGCATCTTTTCCATTTCACGCATGTCTGCCCTCACCCCATCCTCCTGCAACCTCATCAGGGATAGAGTTCCTTCACCTGCCGTTCCACTAGGCTCTGTGTCCAGCACGTAATTTTCTGTAACTTCTGCCATCTCCAACGGGATCCCACCACCAAACGCATCTTTCGCTTCCCCCCGCCCCCCAACTTTCTGCTTTCCGCAGGGATCGCTCCCTATGTGACTCCCTTGTCCATTCGTCCCTCCCCATTGATCTCCCTCCTGGTACATATCTTTACAAGCGGATACACCTGCCCCTATACCTACTCCCACACTACCAATCAGGGCCCCAAACAGTCCTTCCAGGTGAGGCGACAAGTCACCTATGAGTCTGTTGGGGGTCACTGTATCTGGTGCTCCAACGTGGCCTCTTGTATGTTGGTGAAACCTGACTTAGACGGGGAGACCACCTTGTTGAGCACCTAAGCTCCATCCGCCAGGAAAAGCACGATCTCCCAGTGGCCACTCATTTTAATTCGACTTCCCATTCTCATTCTGACATGTCAGTCCATGGCCTCCTCCACTGCTGCGATGATGCCAAACTCAGTTTGGAGGAATAGCACCTTATATTCCATCTGGGTAGCCTCCAACCTGATGGCATGAACATTGACTTCTCTAACTTCCAGTAATTGCCCCCCACCCCCTTCCCATTCCCCATTCCTGTTCCTTATCTGCTCAGCTCCTCCCCTAGTTTCACCCAACCTAGTGGGGAAAAAAGCCTGCTTGCATTTACCCCTCATAATTTTGTATGCTCTGTCAAATGTCCCCTTGTTCTCCTGTGATCCAAGGAATAAAGTCCTAGCCTACTCAAACTTGCCCTATAATTCAAATCCTCAAGTCCTGGCAATATCCTTGTATTTTTTTCTGTACTCTTTCAATCTTATCGATTTCTGTACTGTATGTATGAGAACAGGATTGCACAGAATCCTCCAAGTTAGGCCTCGCCAATGTCTTATAAAAAAGTTGTAAAGTCTGCTAGCTCTCAGCCTCCCCACCATGCAGGACACCTTCAAACCTGATGCCTCAAAAAGGCAGCGTCCACCATTAAGGACCCCAATCACCCAGGACGTGCTCTCTTCTCATTGCTACCATCAGGAAGGAGGTACAGGAGCCTGAAGACACACTATTAATGTTTCAGGAACAGCTTCTTCCCCTCCACCATCAGATCTCCGAAGGGACAATGAACCCATGAACATTTCCTCACTTTTTTGTTTCTTCTCTTTTTGCACTGCTTATTTAATTTAAGTTTTTCAATATATGCTTATTAATTTACAGTTTTGTTTTTATATATTGCAATGTACTGCTGCTGCAAAACAAGGAATTTCATGACATATGCCAGTGATATTAAAATGATTCTGATGAAACAACTTCAACATAACATCCCATCTCCTGTATTCAGTACTTTGATTTATGAAGGCCAATGCGCCAAAAGCTTTTTTACAACCCTATGTACCTAAGATGCTACTTTCAAGGAATTATGGATCTGTATTCCCAGAATATAAGGGATGCTGGAAATCAAGAGGAACACACATAAAACGCTGGAAGAACTCAGCAGGTCAGGCAGCTTCTATGGAAAAGAATAAACAGTTGACCTTTTCGGCTGAGACCCTTCATTGGGACAAAAGCAGGAATAACAAGATGGGGGGATGGAAAATTTATCCAATAACAAATGATAATTCTATTCTTACAAGCATTCATAGCCTACTCTGTGCTTCACTTTTTTCTCTATTTTGATTTCTGGGGTCTTTTAAGCCAAGATGAAAATATACACACTCCAAAGGCCGCACCAAAAAAGAGAGCCGTCCTTGCGTAGGAGGCCCAATCAATTCACCGAACGATCAGTCGCTGCATGCTCTCACAATCTATCTGACATATCTGAGAACCCACCCAACCTAACTCTTCCTCCGCCTCCTCTCTCCACAGGGTCTCTCCAGAAGTGCAAGAGGTGCCGCGAATGCTCCATGGACAATGGTTGCCTGAGCTGCCAACACCGCCTCTTCCTCCTGATCCAAAGGGAGGGGATCAGGCAGCGAGGGGAGTGTGTGCACGTCTGCCCTGTGGGACACTACAGCCTGCGGGGTAAAGAAGTGAACCACTGCCTCAGTAAGTGGCTGCACCTTGAACGGCTCCTCTGCTGGCAACCTGTGGGAAACGAAAATCCCTTGGATTTCCATCTGGCTGCTCTTTGAGTTTAGAATACACACACACACACACACACACACACACACACACACACACACACACACACAAACTGCTGGAGGAACTCAGCAGGTCAGGCAGCATCTATGGAAAGGAATAAACAGTCAGTATTTTGGGCTGGGACCCTTCGTCAGAGCCGGAAAGGAAGGAAGCAGAAGACAGAATAGGAGAAGGATTACCAACTGGCAGGTGGTATGTGAGACCAGGTGTGGAGTAAGGTGGGTGGGTGTCGGAGAGTGGGGATGAAGTGAGAAGCTGGGAGGTGATAGGTAGAGAAGGTAAAGGGCCGAACAAGAAGGAAACTGATGGGAGAGGAGAGTGGACCATCGGAGAATGAGAAGGAGGAGGGGCGCCATTGTGAGGTTATGGGCAGGTGAGGGCAACAGAAGGGGTAAGAGGGACCCCAGAATGGTGCATGGAAAAAGAGAGAAGGGGAGGGAGGAGAAAATATCAGAAGTTACAGAAATTGGTGTTCATGTCGTCAGGTTGGAGGCTGCCCAGCCACCCATCCAGAATGCCTTTCCATCTTTGAAAGTTCCTCACTGATCTCAGTCCTTCTCCAGTCACGACCTCCTGTGATCTTCACCACAGACTGCCAGGTCTTCAGCTCTGAAAGTGGCACTGTAGTCTAGTGGTTAGCACAATGCTTTACAGCACCAGCTGTGAGATTCAGGTTCACTTCTTGCCGCTGTCAGTGAGGAGTTTGTACATCCTCCCGGTGGCCACGTGGGTTTCCTCCCACACAGCAAGCGCACACAGTACGGGATAGGCTCAGTGGGCATGGTACGTTGGTTAGGGTCAGGGAGTTGTGGGCATGGTACATTGTTTAGGGTCAGTGAGTTGTGGGCATGGTATGTTGGTTAGGGTCAGTGGGTTGTGGGCATGGTACGTTGGTTAGGGTCAGTGGGTTGTAGGCATGGTACGTTGGTTAGGGTCAGTGAGTTGTGGGCATGGTATGTTGGTTAGGGTCAGTGGGTTGTGGACATGGTACATTGGTTAGGGTCAGTGAGTTGTGGGCATGGTACATTGGTTAGGGTCAGTGAGTTGTGGACATGGTACGTTGGTTAGGGTCAGTGAGTTGTGGGCATGGTACGTTGGTGCTGGAAGTTGTGAGTGAGTTGTGGGCATGGTACGTTGGTTAGGGTCAGTGAGTTGTGGGCATGGTACGTTGGTGCTGGAAGTGTGGTGACACTTGTGGGCTGCCGCAGCACAATCATCACTTATTTGATGTGACACAAAACAACATATTTCATTGTAATTTATAAATAAAGCTAATCTCTAATCTGTTTGACTGAAATTCCCTCCCCAAACTCCCACCCTCTTTCTCCATCCAGAATCTGAATCAGAATCATATTGACTGACAGATGAATGTTCTTTTGCAGCAGTGATACAGTGCAAAGATATAAAATACTATAAATTACAAATTTTAAAAATGCTGCAAAGAAAAGGAAATGAATTAAATAAGTTGTACAAAAGATAATGAGGTAGTGTTCATGGGTTCAGAAATCTGATGGAGGAAGAGAAGAAGCTGCTTCTGAATAAGAAAATGTGGTTCTTTGACCTCCTGTGCACATCTCTTCATTGCAAATGAGATGTCATCAGTACACTGGGCAAGAAATTTTTTCAAAATTTTCTATCCCTCCCCCTCCCACTTTCAAATCTCTTACTATCTCTCCTTTCAGTTAGTCCTGACGAAGGGTCTCAGCCCAAAACATCGACTGTACCTCTTCCTAGAGATGCTGCCTGGCCTGTTGCGTTCACCAGCACTTTTTATGTGTGTTGCTTGAATTTCCAGCATCTGCAGATTTCCTCGTATTTGCGTTCTCAAAACAATGAGTTTTTATTCGCTTGCCTGACTTACCCAGCTCTTCCAGCATTTGTGTGTATTCCTTTGAGACCAGAGTTTGTGACTTTGACCTGACCTGGCCTCCAGTGTCTGCGCCTGACTGGAATCAGAAGAGAAGTCAGTGATTCCAGCTGGTGCCCACCTGGTGGTCCAACTTGCAAAAGGGAAGAACAGAAATTGCTTCAGATCGTGGTTTTCTCAGTAAGATAGATTTTATCCTTCCTATGGTTTTTCCCTACTGCTCTGTAACTATGCAGGAGTCAACCCGAGTCCATTGGGATTAAAATGTGTGATGACCATCGTGATTTAGAATGACTGGCTTTGGTTTGTGGTCAGAGAGATTATAAGGACATGGATTTGCTAAGAGGTTTCATTGTTTAAAAGTTGGTTTCCATCCAAATTGCAACCAATTAAGTCCAAGTTTATACTTAAGAAATTATTTGAACTCTTTGGCAACACACATTCAATGCTGGAGGAACTCAGCAGGCCAGGCAGCAGCTATGGAAATGAATAAATTGTAGACGTTTTGGGCTGAGACCCTTCAGCAGAACTGAACTCTTTCCTTTTCCCAGTGCAAGGAGAGTAAGAGTGAAAAGCCAAAGGAATGATCAGGAGGACAGTGACTCAGGGTCAAGCCCAGAATCTCAGCTGCTGACTAGAGGAGGGAAGGTAGATGAGGCTGGGGATGGTGAGGACCTTGGGAAGGTTGGCTGGATCAACAATAATGTTTGTCCAGTAATGGCTGGTTACACTGATCCAACCACTCAGATTGGCAATGGACTTCACAAACTCTTCCTTTAGAATTTTGAATTTATTTAAAATCTTACATCCATTCCACAACATGAGTGAGTAAAAATATTTGTGTTATGACCTTGTTGCAATATACAGACATGTAAACTTAAAAGTCTAATGGTTTGTAGAAAGAAGATGTCCCATAGCCTGTTGATCCTGACTTTAATGCTGCAGTATTGTTTGCCAGACAGAAGCAGCTAAAACAGTTTAGGGTTGGGGTGACTGGTGTCCCCAATGATCTTCCAGGCCTTCTTTCTGCACCTGCTGCTGTAAATGTCCTCAGTGAAGGGAAGTTCACATCCACCGATGTGCTGGGCTGTCCGTACCACTCTCTGAAGTGCCCAGCGATCAAGGTTGGTGCAGTTCCCCGTACCGAGGGGTGATACAGCCAGTCAGGATGCTCTCAGTGGTGCCCCTGTAGAAGGGCTTGAGGATTTGGGGGCCCATGCCGAACTTCTTTAGTCACCTGAGGTGGAAGAGGCAGGGTGTCCGGCCCTTTCAGCCCAACAAGGCTGAGCTTTCCAATGACACCTATGTGACCAATTAACCTATGTCTTTGGAATGTGGGAGGAAACCAGAGCACCCGGAGGAAACCCACACAGTCAAAGGAGGAAGTACAAATTCCTTATGTACACTGGTGGGCATTGAACCCTGTTTGCTGCTGCTTTGATAGTGTTACACTGACCGCTACACTACCGTGCTGCCCCAGTGATGGACACTTTGATGAAGTGTATTTGATTAAGTGAGCTCCAGTTGCTGCTCGCTCTCCCCGTGACTACGCGGGTTCTCTCTGGTTACTGCGGTTTCTTCTCACTTTCCAGAGAAGTTCGGGTTAGGGTTAGCATGTTGTATGCATTGCTATGTTGGCGCCAGAAGCACGGTGACACTGTGGGCTGCCTATGGTTTGTCCCCACTGCTCTGCAACAATGCATTTCACTGTATGTTTTGATGTACATGTGACAACTAAAACTTGCCTTTATCTGTAGTACAATTAGATAGACTTCTGACCTCGCAATCTGCTTTGTTATCACCTTGCACCTTGTTGTCTATCTGCACTACAGTTTCTCTGTAGATCTGACACTTTATTCTGCATTCAGTTGCTGGGTTTCCTTGTGCTATGTACCCCAATGCACTGTGAAGAATGACAATAAACAATATATAAACAATATTGGTCTAAACATGTGAAATGCCCTTGTTAAGATTTCTACTGCTATGCTGTGAGGTATTCTATTTTAGCAGTTTTCTGTAAAAACAGCGTGACCTGCTGGAAAGAGTGTTTTGGCTTCGGCTAAAGATGAGGAACCATGTTGTACAACTTTGGAGTGTGCGTCAGCCAATCTGGATTGTGTGATGTGAGAGAGAGCTGCAGAGGAGAGTTTTCTGAAGGACCGTAGTCTGGTTTGGAGTCTTTTTGGTGGGAACTGTAGAGCATGGCTCAAGGGAGATGCTGCCATTGGAAGGAGATTACCCATTGCAAGAAGTGCTTTGTGCAGATGAATGACTCCAAGAGATGGTCTTCAAGTGAAGTTTTGAATATGCCGTGTACTTTCACACAAACCATGAGTTTAATGCATGAATAAAGAGATACACCCCCAACTAATCCAGAATGAACTCCAATGTTAATGTGCATATTGGACTCGTTTAACTGTAATGGGCCCTTTTAGTTTTCTTTTTCTGTAACTGTTGTTAAAGTTGAAAATCTGGTAAATATACTTCCTCTATAATTTTATACTGGTGTATGATCTGCCATTTCCGGACTACCGGTAATTGTGTGTGAGCAGTATTTACACAGCATTCACTACAAGTCATGTTCCTTAATTGAAATATCCCAACTTTCCTGATTGGTTGAACCCCAAATCATGCCAACCCAAGGTATATTGTTCATGAAAGGTGGCCTTCCCACCGCTGGGTCACGTGGCTGTTCACAGAGTTAGCTAATGAACCAAGTGGGTGAGAATTAGTTCTGTTGTATCTCCTTCTAATATTTCCTCCACTCACATCACTGAGACCAAATGTCAGAGAAGACACTGGCAGCCCTTGACACACAATGGACCTTGGCTTGGAAGTCCTCCCCAAACTGAATCACCTTTCCATATCACCCCTCTTCTTTCCCTTTCTAAAGAGCTGCAGACTTGCTCACCCTTGCTGATGTTTGTCAGCTCTCATTTTCACACATTGCCAATTCTTTTCACACCTGTTCCCAAGTAGCTCTGCACTTTTTGTAAGCTACAGAGTGGAGGACAGAACCACCAGGCTCAAGGACAGCTTCTATTCCACTCTTATCAGACTCTCTTGAACAGATATTTTGTACGCTCAAAGATGAACTCTTGATCTCCCAATGTACCACTTTATGACCTTCCTCCTCATTCTCTGCTTGCACTGAACTTTTCCTGTAACCGCAGCACTATACTCTGCATTCACATTCCCATTTAGGGTCCAGAAAAGGTTCACAAACCGATCCTGGCAAAGAAAGGGTTATCATGTGAGGAGTATTTGATGGCTCTGGATCTATACTCACTGTAGTTTAGAAGAATGGGTGGGTGGGGAGGATCTCTTTGAAAGCTACCAAATGTTGAAAGAGCTAGATAGAATGGATGTGGAGAGGATGTTTCCAATAGTGGAGGAGTCTAGAACCAGAGGGCTCAACCTCAGAATAGAAGACATCCCTTTAGACAGAGGTGAGGAGGAATTTCCTTAGCCAGGGCGTAGTGAATCTATGGAATTCATTGTCATGGAGAGCTGTGGAGGCCAAGTCATTGGGTATATTTAAAGTGGAGGTTGACAGGTTCTTGATTAGTCAGGGTGTCAAGGGAGAAGGTAAGAGGATAGGGTTGAGGGGAATAATAAATCAGCCATGATGAAATGGTGGAGCAGACTTGATGGGCCAAAAGACCTAATTCTGCTCCTATGTCTGATGGCCTAATGGTGTTTTTACTACCTAGATGTAGTTGTGTGTGGAATCATGTCTGAATGGCATGCAGAACTTTTCACGGTCTCTTAGTACACTCAACAGTAATCAACCAATTCCAATTCCAAAATGAAAGGATTCTCCTATATTTTCTCATTCCACTAGGATGCAAGGCCAGGAACTGTGAAATGTGCTTCAGCCGTGAATTCTGCATCAAGTGTAGTCCCGACCACTACCTGTTGAAGGGCAAATGTTACATGACCTGTCCCGAAGGTTCAGCTCCACAGGACCAACCGATGGATTGTGTGGGTATGTCATTCACCTCCCGTCATCTTAATGCTGGTCTGGTCTGACTCTTCCATTACAGAATAAAGATTCACAGTCTGAAAGCTCCAATCCACAGATGTACTCTCATTGAGGACGATGACATCTGTAGGACATCCATCATTAAGGACCCCCATCTTCTCATTGCTACCATTATCAGAAGCCTGAGGATATAAATTTAATATTTCAGGAACAGTTTCTTCCCCTCTGCTATCAAATTTTTTGAATGCACAATGAACCAACCCATGAACACTAACTCATTATTTTTGCTCTCTTTTTTACATTACTTATGTAATTTAATCTCTCTGTCTATCTCTATCTCTATTTCTATTACTCTCTCTATCTCTATTTCCTTCTCTCTATCTCTCTCCATTTCTCTCTCTATCTCTAACTCTCTATTTATATCTGTCTCTATCTCTCTACCTCAATTTCTCTCTCATTCTCTATCTCTCTATCTCCCATTCTCTTTATTTCTCATTTTCTGTCTCATTTTCTGTCTCTATCTCTCGTTCTCTCTCTCTTTCCCTCTTTCTCTATTCCTCTCTATCTTATTGTAATTTATAGATTTTTATGTATTGCATGGTGATGGACAGTGGTTGTCCATTGTGTCTGCCAATGACAGGAAAACTGAACAGCTGCGGCGAAACAACAAATTTTATGGCCTATGTCAGTGATACGAAACCTGGTTCTGACTCTGATTGCAAAATGCAAGAAAAGGAAATGCAGCTGAACCCCCTGTTTTATGGGGGGGGGAAGGGGTGCAATCCCAGAAAACAGTTGGTATTCTATAATGCAAAGCCATATGAACTTTATTTCTCACTTGTACATTGAAACATACAGTGAAATGAGTCATTTGCATCCATGACCAACACAGTCCAAGACCTTGCAGGGGGCAGCCTGCAAGTGTTGCCACGTTTCCAGCAACAATATAGCATGCCCGTAACTTCCTAACCCTAATCTTTACATCCTTGGACTGTGGCAAGAGTCCGGAGCACCTGGAGAAAACCCATGTAGTCTCGGGGAGAACGTACACTTCTGGTGCCCTACGGCTTTTTAGCCCTAGAATCTATAGATCTCAATCAGGAATGTTCTCAGCATTGTGTGGAGAATGCTGAAGGTCTTCAGTCCTCTGGGTGAAGGTATTTCATATTATTTCATGTTTTCTTATGGGCCTTGTGACATCATAACTATGCTAGCTCTCAGAGGGGTCCCCATCAATTCCTTTGCTCTACTTCCATTGCTTGTGGAAGCCAACCCTTAGTATTTACCTGGTCACATTGGTATCACCCACCCTGAGGAATCCAAATCAGGTTTAATATCAGACTTATTGCTTAAAAATCACAACAACTTATTTATTAATTACTGCTTATTGACTACTATTAATTACAATTTATTAATTACTAATAGTAACTATTAATTATTTTCTATTAACTATTTAATTATTATTCATTAATTATTTATTTTTTTACGTATTTATACTTTTAGTATTTTTTGTATGTATTGTAATGTACTGCTGCCAAAAAATAACAAATTTCAGGACAAATTGTTGGTGATAGTAAGCCTGATTTTGGCAAAGTTTTCATTTTGTTGCAGTGGCACGGTGCAAAATGCTAAAATTACTATAAGTTAAAAAATAAATGGGGCAAGAGAGAAATCACAAAGTAGTCTTTGTTAATGGCTTATGGTCCATTCAGAAATCTGATGGCAGAGGGTAATAAATTGCTCCTAAAACATTTGGTGAGTGTCTTCAGGCTCCTATACCTCTTCCCTGGTGATAGTAATGAGAAGAGGGGATGTCCTGGATGGCAAGTGTCCTTAGTGATTGACGCCACCTACCTGATGAACCATCTCTTGAAGATAATCTCGATGGTGGACATGATTAGACCATAAGGCATAGGAGCACTATTAGGCCATTCAGTCCATTGAGTCTACTCCACCATTCCATCATGACTGACCTATTACCCCTCTCTATCTTGGCTCCTGCCTTCTCCCTGTAACCTTTGATGCCCTTATTAATCTAGAACCTATCAACCTCCATTTTAAATATACCCAATGACCTGGCCTCCACAGCCATTTGTGACAATGAATTCCAGAGATTCACCACCCTCTTGCCTAAAAAATTCCTCCTCGTCTCTGTTCTAAAGGGATGTCCATGTACTTTGAGACTCTGCCCTCTGGTCCAAGACCCCCCCACTATAGGAAACATCCTCTCCACATCCACTCTGTCTCTGGTCCTAGACTCCCCCACCATAGGAAATATCCTCTCCACATCTGCTCTATCTGTCCTCAGGTCCTAGACTCTCCCACTATAGGAAACATCCTCTCCACATCCACTCCATCTGTGTCCTCTGGTCCTGGACTCCCCCACCATAGGAAACATCCTCTCCACACCCACTCTGTCTGTGCCCTCTGGTCCTAGACTCTCCCACTATAGGAAACATCCTCTCCACACCCACTCTATCTGTGCCCTCTGGTCCTAGACTCTCCCACTATAGGAAACATCCTCTCCACACCCACTCTATCTCTGCCCTCTGGTCCTAGACTCCACCACTATAGGAAACATCCTCTCCACATCCGCTCTATCTGCGCCCTCTGGTCCTAGACTCTCCCACTATAGGAAACATCCTCTCCACATCCGCTCTATCTGTGCCCTCTGGTCCTAGACTCTCCCACTATAGGAAACATCCTCTCCACATCCGCTCTATTTGTGCCCTCTGGTCCTAGACTCTCCCACTATAGGAAACATCCTCTCCACACCCACTCTATCTGTGCCCTCTGGTCCTAGACTCTCCCACTATAGGAAACATCCTCTCCACATCCACTCTATCAGTGCCCTCTGGTCCTAGACTCTCCCACTATAGGAAATATCCTCTCCACACCCACTCTATCTGTGCCCTCTGGTCCTAGACTCCCCCACTATAGGAAACATCCTCTCCACATCCACTCTATCAGTGTCCTCTGGTCCTAGACTTCCCCACTATAGGAAGCATCCTCTCCACACCCACTCTATCAGTGCCCTCTGGTCCTAGACTCCCCCACTATAGAAAACATCCTCTCCACATCCACTCTATCAGTGCCCTCTGGTCCTAGACTTCCCCACTATAGGAAACATCCTCTCCACACCCACTCTATCTGTGCCCTCTGGTCCTAGACTCCCCCACTATAGGAAACATCCTCTCCACACCCACTCTATCTGTGCCCTCTGGTCATATACTCTCCCACTATAAGAAACATCCTCTCCATATCCACTCTATCTGTGCCCTCTGGTCCTAGACTCTCCCACTTTAGGAAACATCCTCTCCACACCCACTCTTTCTTTTCTTTCTTTTTCAATATTTTTATTGATTTCTTACATAAAAGTATACAGAGTACAGTAGGATATATAATATATATTGATTACAATATATTGGAATCACAATTATAGTCTCATTACCCCATATCCGTATACATTAAATTTAAACATAATATTGACAAGAGATAATTTTATTATACAAAAAAAATCTAAACCCACTACCAGAAAAAAAACAGCTGTTTGGTTAAAAAAAAAAGAAAATCATATAATAAAACATATTGTTAGTCAACATCTGTGCTTAATAGCAAGTCAAAGATTTTGAAAATAATTCAAAAAAGGTCCCCACACTGTTAAAAAAATCTTGTCTAGGAAGAAAATGATAGAAAATTTATTAACAGAATTAGCTTCTAAAGAAACCCAGACCAGACAGTCGTTTTGATTAATATAATATAACCAAAACATAAGATTCCGTATATTGACTGCCCAGTAATAAAACCTAAAATTGGGTAAGGCTAAACTTCCATTCTTTTTAGCTTTTTGAAGATGAACTTTATTTAATCGAGAAATTTTATTTTTCCGTATAAAAGAAGATATAAGAGAATCCAGAGAAAGGATTTAGAAATAAAAGCAGGTACGGCCTGAAATAAATATAAAAATTTAGGCAAAATATTCATTTTAATAGAGTTAATTCAGCCAATCAATGATAAAGAGAGAGGTGACCAATTTGATAGTGCCTTTTAACATAATTCAGAAGTGTAAAAAAATTTCTTTAAAAAAGAATTTATAATTCCTAGTAATTGTTACACCCAAATAAGTAAATTTATTTCTTACAGTTTTAAAAGGAAGGTTAGTATTAACTAATACCAAATTTTTCAAAGGAAAAAGTTCACTCTTATGAAAGTTAAGTTTATATCCTGAAAACTGACTAAAGCAGGAGAGTAAAGAAAGTATGGAAGGTAAAGAAGACTCCACTTTAGAAATGTAGAGCAAAAGGTCATCAGCATAAAGCGACACTTTGCGAATAATACCCCTCCTTAAAATACCAGTGATATCATTAGATTCCCGGAAAGCAATAGCTAAAGGTTCTAAGACCAAATCAAAAAGCAAAGGACGCAAAGGACAAACTTGTCTGGTTCCACGTTGAAGTCTAGATGGTTTAGAATTCTGAGAGTTAGTAAGAACGTAAGTGGGGGGAGATAAATAAAATAATTTAATCCATTGAATAAAATCGGGCCCAAAGTTAAATTTTTCTGAAGTTTTAAATAAATAATTCCATTCAACCTGATCAAAGGCTTTCTCAGCATCGAAGGATATCACACATTCCGATATCGCTTTAGAAGGAGAATAAATAACATTCAATAAACAACAAAAATCCAGTCTGATAATCAGAAATAATAGATTTCAAAATATTTTCAATTCTATGAGCCAAAAGTTTACATAAAATTTTAGTATCAACATTGAGTAAGGAAATTGGTTTATAAGAAGAACGTAAAGTTGGATCCTTATTCTTTTTCAGAATAAGCAAAATAGAGGCTTCATAAAAAGATTGTGGCAACCTACCTAATTTAAAAGAGTCCGAAAGGACTGAATATAAGTGAGGTATAAGCAAAGAGGGAAAAAAGCCTTATAAAACTCTCCAGAAAATCCATCAGGACCCGGAGCCTTCCCCAAGTGCAAAGAGTGAACAACCTCGGAAATTTCCTCGTAAGGAATGGGTTGATTCAGCAATTTTCAATTATCATCAGAAAGTGTAGGAATGTTTAATCAACCTAAGAAATTATTCATTACAGTATTGTCCTTAGGAGGATCAGAGCTATAAAGTTTAGAATAGAATTCTCTAAAAGTATCATTTATTTCTAAATGATCAGATGTTTTATCACCATTAGCTTTACAAATTTCTTTAATTTGGCGTTTAACTATAAAGGTCTTTAATTGGTTAGCCAATAGTTTACCCGTTTTATCTCCATGAACATAAAACTGACTTTTATCTTTTAAAAGTTGAGTTTCAATTGGATAAGTTAAAAGCAGATTGTATTTAGTTCTAATTTCAACACACCTTTTATATAAATCAGGATCTGGAGCCAAAGCATATTTTTGGTCTAATTGTTTCAAGTGATTGGCTAATTCAATTCTCTCCCTATTAGATTTTTTCTTAACACTTGTGGTAAAAGAAATAATTTGTCCTCTAATATAAGCCTTAAAATCATCCCATAAAATAATACTAGAAGTCTCTTCTAGCATATTCTCTTCAAAAAAAGAGTAATTTCTCTCTCCAAAAATTTTTTTAAATCCTTATCAGATAACAGAGTTGGATTGAAATGCCAGAATCTGTTTATTTGGGAGATATCCGGAAGATTTAAAGATAAAAACACTGGAGCATGATCTGAAACAGCAATTTATTTATATTCACAGGATCAAATCAATGGAATCAAATGACTATCAACAAAAAAAAATCAATCCTGGAATACGTATGATGAACATGAGAAAAAAATGAGTACTCTCTATCTGCTGAATGCAAAACACGCCAAACATTAACAATATCACATTTCATTAAAAAAGATTGGATAAAGGAGGAAGATCTACTAAAAGTCAATCATTTAAAAGATGAGCAATCTAAAACAGGTTCTAAGCCACAGTTGAAGTCTCCTCCTAAAACCAGAGAATACAGACTTAAATCTGATAAAAACAAAAAAAAGTGTTCAAAAAAACCTGGATCATCCGGGGCATACAAATTAGAAAAAACCATTAATTTATTATCTAATTTACCTGACACTATAACAAAACGCCCATTGGTATCAGACACTACATTATGTTGAACGAAAGAAACTGAACTGTCTATAAGAATTGAAACTCCTCTAGCCTTAGCCTGAAAGGAGGAATGAAACAATAATTCCTTCCAACTGCTGAAAAGATGTAAATTATCACATTTATGAATGTGTTTCTTGTAAAAAAAATTTGAGTCATTCAGTTTCTTAATATAATTAAATATCTTATTATGTTTCACAGGATGGTTTAATCCTTTTACATTAAAACTAAGTAAATTAATAGTATGGTCCATTTTAAATATTGCTTAAAGAGAGGTTAGACTAAAAACCGCTGGAATGTATATTAAATCCAAACAATGAGTTTTAAGATAAAGTAACCAAGCAACAAGTGAAGTTAAGAGAACCAAACAGCTGATAGAAAAGCAAAAAAAACAACCCTCAATCCCCACCCCCCCACCCAAAGAAAAAAAGTCGACCAAAGGGCAGTTGACAGCTAAACCTACCAACATTATCCTCCCAAAACAATCTACTGCCTGAGCTCCAAAAAATTTCCAAGGCTAACTGCATTCCTACAAGACACAACAAAAAACAGAGCAAAATTAAACTTATTAAAAAAAGCATCATGATAAAATATAGTATACAATATTAAAAAGAACTAAGAAAAATCAGAACATATTAATTTGGACACTCTATATGTGTCCTCTGCTCCTAGACTCCCCCGCTATAGGAAACATCCTCTCCACATCCACTCTAGTCCTAGACTCCCCCACTAAAGGAAACATACTCTCCACATCCACTCTGTCTGTGTCCTCTGGTCCTGGACTCCCCCACTATAGGAAACATCCTCTCCACATCCACTCTATCTGTGTCCTCTGGTCCTAGAGGACACCACTATAGGAAACATCTTCTCCACATCCACTCTATCAGTGTCCTCTGGTCCTAGACTCCCCCACTATAGGGAACGTCCTCTCCACATCCACTCTATCTGTGTCCTCTGGTCCTAGACTCCCCCACTATAGGAAACATCCTCTCCACATCCACTCTATCAGTGCCCTCTGGTCATATACTCTCCCACTATAAGAAACATCCTCTCCATATCCACTCTATCTGTGTCCGCTGGTCCTAGACTCTCCCACTATAGGAAATACACCTCTCCACATCCACCACATCCATTCTATCTGTGCCCTCTGGTCCTAGACTCTCCCACTATAGGAAACATCCTCTCCACACCCACTCTATCTGTGTCTTCTGGTCCTAGACTCTCCCACTATAGGAAACATCCTCTCCACATCCGCTCTATCTGTGCCCTCTGGTCCTAGACTCTCCCACTTTAGGAAACATCCTCTCCACCACCACTCTGTCTACGCTGATGAATCAACCTGCTGAGTTTACAGCACTGCAGCCTCTTGCAATCGTGCAATATAACCCATGATTATTTTGGTGTTTCTCTGGTTTTACCACAGATGGATGCAAGCTTGGATCCTGGAGCGCGTGGAGTCCTTGCATGAGGAACCAGCGGACTTGTGGCTACAAGTGGGGATCGGAGACCAGAACTCGGCAAGAGCTCCCTGCCTCAGAGAATCTCTCTGAGCCCTGTGTTGCCCTGAAGATGACAAGGAAATGCAGGATAAAGAATAGACACTGCCCTGGAGGTAAGATGCTTAAATAGAGTTGTGATTCCTTCTTATGAAGTTTGGACTATTGTGCACTATGGTCTAATAAATAACAGTAAAGTTAAGATTGGATAGTGGGGTGGAAATATGTCTTCTTCACTTGGGCAAGGTGTAGCACCTACTTAGACCCTCTCCCAACCCTCTCGATCAGTGTCACGTGAAGCCTTGGGAGCACGGGGTGCATATCACAAGTCCTGGTTATGTGACCACTGATGCCAGGCTGCCAATCTCTGAAGAGTATTCATAAAGGCTGGGGTCACCCATCTTGTAAAGATACTGCCAGAAGAAGAGAATGGCAAACCACTTCTGTAGAAAAATTTGACCAAGAACAGTTGTGGTCATGGAAAGACCATGCTCACCCATGTCGTATGAAATAGCACATAACAAATGAACAGTTACTAAGAATCGAGGATCCATACTTTATACTTTATACTTTATTGTCACCAAACAATTGATACTAGAACGTACAATCATCACAGCGATATTTGATTCTGCGCTTCCCGCTCCCTGGATTACAAATATTAAATATTAAAAATAGTAAAAATTAGTAAATATTAAAAATTTTAAATTATAAATCATAAATAGAAAATAGAAAAATGGGAAGTAATGTAGTGCAAAAAAAACCCAGAGGCAGGTCCAGATATTTGGAGGGTACGGCCCAGGTCTGGGTCAGGATCCGTTCAACAGTTGGAAAGAAGCTGTTCCCAAATCGAGCTGTACGAGTCTTCAAGCTCCTGAGCCTTCTCCCGGAGGGAAGCGGGACGAAAAGTGTGTTGGCTGGGTGGGTCGTGTCCTTGATTATCGCATCCGACAGCGTGCAGTGTAACGTGAGTCCAAGGATGGAAGATTGGTTTGTGTGATGTGCTGCGCTGTGTTCACGACCTTCTGCAGCTTCTTTCGGTCTTGGACAGGACGACTTCCATACCAGGTTGTGATGCATCCTAGAAGAATGCTTTCTACGGTGCATCGATAAAAATTAGTGAGGGTTTTAGGGGACAGGTCAAATTTCTTCAGTTTTCTCAGGAAGTAGAGGCGCTGGTGGGCCTTCTTGGCAGTGGACTCTGCTTGGTTGGATCAAGTCAGGTCATTTGTGATATTGACACCCAGGAACTTAAAGCTTTTGACCTGTTCCACTTGCGCACCACCGATATAAATTGGGTCGTGCAGTCCGCTACTCCTTCTGAAGTCAACAACCAATTCCTTCGTCTTGCTGTCGTTGAGGGATAGGTTATTGTCTTCGCACCATGCCACCAGGTTCTTAATTTCTTCTCTGTACTCAAACTCATCATTACCCGAGATACGGCCTACAATTGTTGTGTCATCAGCAAACTTACACATTGAGTTTGATGAAAACTTGGCTACACAATCATGGGTGTACAGTGAATACAGCAGGGGGCTGAGTACACAGCCTTGTGGGGCACCGGTGCTCAGAGTGATTAGGTGGTATTAGGTGGTATTACAGGTGGTATTCCAGTTAGGGCTAGTGTCCGACAGCTCCAGAAGCTGGCTCAATCCTGATCATGGATATTCCCTGTGTGGAGTTTTCACACACCGCTCTGACTGTGCAGGTTTCCTGCACGTGGTTTCATTCCCTCCCACATTCCATAGACATCCCTATTGCGTAATTGTAGCTTGCCCCAACTGAGTAGGTAGTTGGTAGAAGAACTAAGGAAAGCTTCCTTTTCTGTGCTGTATGGGTCTATGTATCTCAGTCATTACCTCCAGGACCAGGGCACACTCCTACTGTCCACCACCCTCCACTTTCACTGTGATAGAACATAGAACATGGACTATAAGATATTGGAGCAGATTTAGGACACCTGGCCCATCGAGACTGGCTGATTTATTTTTCTTGTCAACTGCCTTATCCTGCCTTCTCCCTGTAACCTTTGCCACCCTTACTAATCAGGAACCTATCAACCTCTGTTTTAAAAATACTCAATGACTTGGCCTCCACAGCTGTCTGTGGCAATGAATGCCACAGATTCACCACCCTCAGGCTAAAGAAATTCCTCCCCATCTCTGTTCTAAATGGACATCCCTCTATTCTGAGGCTGTGCCCTCTGGTCCTGGACTCACCCACTATAGGAAACATCTTCTCCACATCCGCAGGTATGAGGCAGAAAGGTGGGATTATTATGGGATTTGTGCATTTGGGAGCCCGATGTGTGAATACGGTGGGCAGAGGCTTCCTTTTCCATGCTGTATGGGTCTATGAGTCTCTGTTTACATCTAGGAGCACGGCACATTGATTACGACCATCCACCTTTGTTACGATAGAATACAGAACGTTAAGGGCTCTTCAGCCCACGATATTGTGACAACACTTTAACCTGCTCTAAGATCAATCTAACCCTTCCTTCCCACACAAAGCCCCTCCCCCCATTTTTCATTCAACCATGTGCCTATCTAAGAGTTTCTTAAATGTCCCTAATGTATCTGCCTCTGACACCACCCCAGCAATTACTCACACCAGCTACACAGACGGCACTGCCCGAATCCACGCCCGCCCCTACCAATGAGGACAAGTATCCTTGAACGTGACAACATGAATAAATAACAAGGTGAAGAAAGCAAGTAGGATGGTGGCCTTACATAGAACAGAGAACAGTACAGGCCTTTCGGCCCATGATGTTGTGCCAACTCTTTAACCTACTACTCTAAAATCAATCTAACCCTTCCCTCTGACATAGCCCTCCATTTTTATTTCATCCGTGTGCCTATCTAAGAGTGTCTTAAATGTCTCTAATGTGTTTCATTAATATATGTCTCTAATTAGTTTGCAGATGACATGAAGATAGGTGGAGGGGCAGGTAGTGTTGAGGAAGTAGAGAGGGTACAGGAGGGCTTAGACAGATTAGGAGAATAGGCAAAGAAATGGCAGATGGAATACAGTGTCTTTAAGTCTATGGTCATGCACTTTTGTAGAAGAAATGAAAAGGTTGACTATTTTCTAAATGCAGGGAAAATATAAAAACTGAGGTACAAAGGGACTTGGGAGTCCTTGTGCAGGATTCCCTGAAGGTTAATTTGCAGGCTGAATCGGTGGTGAGGAAGGCAAATGCGATCTTAGTATTCATTTCGAGAGGACTAGATATAAAAGCAAGCATGTAATGTTGAAACTTTATAAAGCCCTGGTGAGGCCTCTCTTGGTGTATTGTGAGCAGTTTTGGGCCCTTAATTTAGAAAAGATGTGCTGAAACTAGAGAGGTTCACGAAAATGATTCCAGGATTAAATGGCTTGTCATATGAAGAGCATTTGATGACCCTGGGCCTGTATTCACTAGACTTCAGAAGAATGAGGGATAACCTCATTGAAACTTGTCAAAAGTTGAAAGGCCTTGATTGGATGTGGAGAGGATGTTTCCTATGGTGGGAGAGTCTAGGTCCAGAGGACACAGCCTCTGAATATAGGGGCGTCCTTTTAGAGCTGAGGAGAAATTTCTTTAGCTAGAGAATGGTGAATCTGTGGAATTCGTTGCCACAGGCAGCTGTGGAAGCCAAGTCATTGGGTATATTTAAGGCAGAGGTTGATAAATTCTTGATTAGTCAGGGCGTGAAGGGGTACAGGGAGAAGGCAGGAGATTGGGACTGAGAGGGAAAATGAATCAGCCATGATAAAACGGCAGAGCAGACTCGATGGGTTGAATGGCCTAATTCTGCTCATATATCTTATGGTCTTATGATATCTGCCTCGACCACCAAACACAAAATGCTGGAGGAATTCAGCAGGCCAGGCAAAAAAGAACAGTTGACGTTTCGGGCCCCTTATACTTTCCGCCACTCACTTTAAGAATCAGCAGTGGGAGGGACTTTGACATTTACTAGAGAGAAGACTCAATCTACACGCACATTGAGTATCTCCGGTGCATGTGAGCTTGATTTCAATGTTTAAGAGAAGTTTGGATAGATACATGGATGGTAGGGGTATGCAGGGCTATGGTCCCAGTGCAGATAGAAACATAGAGACATAGCAGACCTACAGCACAATACAGGCCCTTCGGCCCATAAAGTTGTGCTGAACATGTCCCTACCTTAGAAATTACTAGGCTTACCTATAGCCCTCTATTTTTCTAAGCTCCATGTACCTATCCAAAAGTATCTTAAAAGACCCTATCGTATCTGCCTCCACCATCGTTGCCGGCAGCCCATTCCACGCACTCACCACTCTCTGAGTAAACAACTTACCCCTGACGTCTCCTCTGTACCTACTCCCCAGCATTAAACCTGTGTCCTCTTATAACAATTGCAGCACGGAAACAGGCCATCTCGGCCTTTGTAGTCCGTGCCGAACTCTTACTCTTACCTAGTCCCACCAACCTGCACTCAGCCCATAACCCTCCATTCCTTTCCTGTCCATATATCTTTCCAATTTGACTTTAAATGACATCAAACCTGCCTCAACCACTTCTTCTGGAAGCTCGTTCCACACAGCTATCACTCTCTGAGTAAAGAAGTTCCCCCTCATGTTACCCCTAAACATTTGCCCTTTAATTCTCAACTCATGTCCTCTTGTTTGAATCTTCCCCACTCTCAATGGAAAAAGCCTATGTACGTCAACTCTACCTATCCTCCTCATAATTTTAAATACCTCTATCAAGTCCCCCCTCAACATTCTACACGCCAAAGAATAAAGATCCAATTTGTTCAACCTTTCTCTGTAACTTAGGAGATGAAACCCAGGTAACATTTTAGTAAATCTCCTCTGTACTCTCTCAATTTTATTGACATCTTTCCTATAATTCGGTGACCAGAACTGTACACAATACTCCAAATTTGGACTTAACAATGCCTTATACAATTTCAACATTACATCCCAACTCCTATACTCAATGCTCTGATTTATAAAGGCCAGCATACCAAAAGCTTTTTTCACCACCCTAATCACATGAGATTCCACCTTCAGGGAACTATGCACCATTACTCCTAGATCCCTCTGTACTACTGCATTCTTCAATGCCCTACCATTTACCTTGTATGTCCTATTTTGATTAGTCCTACCAAAATGTAGCACCTCACATTTATCAGCATTAAACTCCATCTGCCATCTTTCAGCCCACTCTTCTAAGTGGTCTAAATCTCTCTGCAAGCTTTGAAAACCTATTTCATTATCCACAACTCCATCTATCTTAGTATCATCTGCATACTTACTCATCCAATTTACAACCCCATCATCCAAATCATTAATATATATGACAAGCAACATTAGACCCAGTACAGATCCCTGAGGCGCACCACTAGTCGCCGACCTCCAATCTGACACACAGTTATCCACCACTACTCTCTGGCGTCTCCCATCCAGCCACTGCTGAATCCATTTTACTACTTCGATATTAATGCCTAACGATTGAACCTTCCTAACTAACCTTCCGTGTGGAACCTTGTCAAAGCCCTTACTGAAGTCCATATAGACAACATCCACCACTTTACCCCCATCCACTTTCCTAGTAACCTCATCAAAAAATTCAATAAGATTTGTCAAACATGACCTTCCATTCACAAATCCATGTTGACTGTTCCTAATCTGTCTATCCAGATAATTATATATACCATCTCTAAGAATACTTTCCATTGATTTACCCACCACTGACGTCAAACTCATGGGCCAATAATTGCTAGGTTTACTCTTAGAACTCTTTTTAAGCAATGGAACAACATGAACAATACGCCAATCCTCCGGCACCATCCCCGTTTCTAATGACATTTGAAATATTTCTGTCAGAGCCCCTGCTATTTCCACGCTAACTTCCTTCAAGGTCCTAAGGAATATTCTGTCTGGACCCGGAGATTTATCCACTTTTATATTCCTTAAAAGCGCCAGTACTTCCTCTTCCTTAATCATCATACTTTCCATAACTCTTCTTGTTTCCTTTACCTTACACAATTCAATATCCTTCTCCTTAGTGAATACCAAAGAAAAGAAACTGTTCAAAATCTCCCCCATCTCTTTTGGCTCCGCACGTAGCCATCCACTCTGATTTTCTAAGGGACCAATTTTATCCCTCACTATCCTTTTGCTATTAATATAACGGTAGAAACCCTTTGGATTTATTTTCACCTTACTTGCCAAAGCAGCCTCATATCTTCTTTCAGCTTTTCTAATTTCTTTCTTAAGATTCTTTTTACATTCTTTATATTCCTCGAGCACCTCATTTACTCGAAGCTGCCTATATTTATTGTAGATCCCTCTCTTTTTCCGAACCAAGTTTCCAATATCCCTGAAAACCATGGCTCTCTCAAACTTTTAACCTTTCCTTTCAACCTAACAGGAACATAAAGATCCTGTACCCTCAAAATTTCACCTTTAAATGACCTCCATTTCTCTATTACATACTTCCCATAAAACAAATTGTCCCAATCCAATCCTTCTAAATTCTTTTGCATCTCCTCAAAGTTAGCCTTTCAGATCAATGGGACAAGGCAGTTTAAATGATTCAGCATGGACTAGATGGGCCAAAGGGCTTTCTGTGCTGTAGTTTTCTATGACTCTATGACTGAATCCTGTGGCAGACTATAGAGTTGCAGGCACACAATGTGACTCTCCTGTCCTCCCCAAGATCACGACACACAGATACACAGAACCTTGTGTCGCTGTGTACAGATCTACTGTGTGGGATTCTTTCAGAAAAGAGCGGATGGAGTTCTCTCCACATCTTGGATACTATTTGAGGTAAAGGTTTTGCTTTATCTGCCACATTACATCAAAGCATTGAAGCACACAGTAAAATGTATTGTTTGTATCAGTGACCAACACAGTCCAAAGATGTGCTGGGGGGACCTCTGGTATCACCATGCTTTTGGCACCAACATAGCATGCCGACAACTCACTAACCCTAACGCATGTCTTTAGAATGAGGGAGGAATCCAGAGCACCAGGAGGAAACCCATGCAGTCACGGGAAAAACCCATAAACTCCTTACGGACAGTGCAGGAAATTACACCCCAATTGGTCAATAATGGCATTATAAAGAGTTATGCCAACCACTGCGCCAGAATGCCAGCCCATGGGAGGTCTCTCCCTGGGCCAACAGCTGCAGATGGATGATCTGGTCTTATCAGTGTGCAGTTTGTGGGGTTTGAATGCAAACTGGCTGTCTACTTCCCAGCATCACATCTTCACTGGTGATTTCAAAATGATTTAAGATTCAAAGTTCAAGGTTGTTTAATGTCTTTTCCAGTACGTAAGTGTAAAGAAGAATGAAATAATTGTTACTCCGGATTTGATGAAGCATATAAAAACACAATAAGATAAAGAAGACAATAATAAAAAATCCACAATAACTATAAATACATAAGATAGTTTATGTACATAGATTGATTGTATGTCCATAAAGTGATGTTGGGCACAGGAATGTCTGTACATAAGGTGACTCTGACAGGAAATGATAAAGTAGTGGTGGTTGGGGGTGTGGAGAAGTGGGTTAGTGGGTGGAGGTGTTGATCCGTCTTACTGCTTGGGGAAAGGAACTGTTTTCGAGCCTGGTGGTCCTGGCGTGAACGCTACTGTATGTAGCCTCCTCCCTGATGGGAGTGGGACAAACAGTCCATGAGCAGAGTGGGTGGGATCCTTCATGGTGTTACCGGCCTTGATTTAGTTGAACATTCAAAGTAAATTTATTATCAAAGTGTGTTTATGTCACCATACACAACCCTGAAATTCACGTTCTTGCAGGCATTCACAGTAGATACAAAGAGACACAATGGAGTCAATGGAAAACTACAAACAAAGACAGACAAAACTGGACAGAGATGTTTGTATGTCTGATCAACTTAAGGGCTTTCTCCCAAAATCCTCAGCAAAGACTGAATTTCAAAATAGTTTCTTCTGCACCAGATTTTAAAAACATGTTCATTTAATAGTAAGATTGAAGTAGTATATAACTTACTGCCAAGGACGGGGAGATCTTGGCTACTTTTAATAGCCAGTTGGTTTTGTGACAAAAATATCTTGAATGTTTTAATTGTAATAAACTCAAAGTTTTGGAACGAACATTTCAGAATTATTGCAGGTTAGTACTAAACTGCAGTCAGACTGGGGTCATTTTTAAAATTAGTTTCTTGTTTGTTTACCAAATTCAGTAGATGACTTTTCTTAGGGAATGGATATAAAAAAAACTCTGATCTGAAACTGAGTTTGCCTGGAATACCAGAGGTTTTACAAGTGCTCCAACCCTACTCATCTCATCATCTGGCCATCACCTCCTTCTGGCTCTCTAGTTCTCCTCCTCCTTCCTTTTTTCCCGTGGTCCACTCTCCTCTCCTATTAGATTCCTTCTTCTTCAGCCCTTTTACCTCTTCTACCTATCGCATCTCAGTTTCTTATTTCATCTCCTCCTTCCCCGCCCACCCACACATCTTCCCCCTCACCTGGTCTCACGTACCACCTGCTAACTTGTACTCCTTCCCCGACAACCCCCCCACCACCAATTTTTTATTCTGCCTTCTTTCCTCTTCCTTTCCAGTCCTGATGAAGGGCTTTGGCCTGAAACTTCAACTGTTTATTCCCCTCCATTGATGTTACCTGACCTGATGATTGCCTAGAAATCTACTTTTACTTATTGTGGCTGCCAAACTGTATTTCCAACTCCTGTTTCACTGGATTCTACACAATGAAGAATCATGGAAGTATAGAATTATACAACATGGAAACATGCCCTTTGGCCCATCTCATCCCATGCCAACCAAAGCCTAAGAACTTAGGAAACAGCATTAGGTAAAAGCCTTTCAGTCCCTCTAATCTGCTCCACCATGGCTACTAATGGCTATTCCACATTTTGCTCCAATGCAAAGTGACCCTTCTCTCCTCATACCTTCAGGCTTCATGTTTATCAATCACCATAGACATAGGAGCAGAATTAGACCATTTGGCCCATCGAGTCTGCTCTACCATCCCATCATGGCTGATCTATCATCCCTCTCAACCCCATTCTTCTGCCTTCTCCCATAAACATTGACGCCCTTACTAATCTAGAACCTATCAACCTCCGCTTTAAATATACCCAATGACTTGGTCTCCACAAACATCTGTGGCCATGACTACCATAGATTCACCACCCTCTGGCTGAAGAAATTCCTTCTCATATCTATACTAAGTCAATGTCCTGTTCTGTGGCTGTGCCCTCTGGTCCTAGATTCCATCACTAGGGAAAACTTCCTCTCCATATCCACTTTATCTAGGTCTATTCAATAGATTTCAATGAGATCCCCCCTCATTCATCTAAACACCTTCAATGTACTTGGTGAATTAATAAAATGAATGGTTCTGTTATGGACTAGAGGCAGGGAACTTCAAAGATCCACATTCCTCCTTCATATCTCTGTCTGAAACAGCAGACAACATGTCCCTCAAGTTCTAGCACCCTTTCCTCACCATCTAGAGGAGACATCTCCTCTGCATCCATCCTATCAATCCATCCCATCAGGAAGGAGGTACAGAAGCCTGAAGGCACGCACTCAATGATTCAAGAACAGCTTCTTGCCCTCTGCCATTCGATTTCTTTTTTTTTAACACTAATTTTTTATATTGCAACACCAACAAACGACATTCAATACAACCAGTTGCCGATTACATTTTGACAGTTTAACCCAGCCACCCCCAACTCTCATCACCATCCCCCTCCCCTCGTCCTCTTCCTCATCCCCAACCCCCTCTCCATCCCTCCCCCGACTCTCCACCCCTCTCTCCCCCCATCCCTCTCCCCTCCACCAACCAACTGAATAGTAGTGCATACACAGACAGAGCATTCCTATTTTAACAGAAGATCTTTTAAGTTAGATATCAGATTTGTCCACATTAAGACTGTGTTTGCTCATGTATCATTTACTCTTGCTGATGATAGTTCCAGGTAAGAAATGTCCAAAAAGCTCTGAAGCCAGTGAGTATTTGAAAAATCATGGGGAGGTTTCCATCGCTGGACTACGATCTTCTTAGCTGCAGTCTGTCATGGTCCGGTCCGTGAAGTCCGTATTCCGGTTCACGGTCCGGTCCATCGACCCTTGCTTCAGGTTTTCCTGTCTACCCTCTTTCTGTTCTTGTTGAGCTCTAATTGAGCCAGCTGATGCTCATTGGGGCTGGCTGCATAAATACCTTCAGAGAACAGAACGTGGCTGCTGGATTGTCCTTGTCCTTACTCCTTGTATCCCTTCGTCTGCCTTCTGTTTCCTCGCCTGAAGCCCTACCTTGTCTTGCTGGTAACTCTCGCCTCGCCTGAAGCTCTTGTCTCGCCTTGCTTTGCCAGAAGCCTTGCCTTGTCTTGCTGGTAACTCTCGCCTCATCTCGCCTGCAGTCTTGTCCTGGAGCCGCCCTGTACCTAGCTCCCTTCCTGTCCCTTGCCTCCACCCAGGTGAGCCAGGTCGTCTGCCGTTACCTGCAGTTGGCTCTGTCCCTTCCCGTCCCTTGCCTCCGTCGGGTAAGCCAGGCCGTATTGCTGTTACCTACGGTTAGTTCTGTCCCTTCCCGACCCTTGCCTCCGTTGAGTAAGCCAGACCGTCTTGCCGTTACCTGTGGTTGGTTCTGTCCCTTCCTGTTCCTTGCCTCTGTCGGGTGGTGATCCACACCCTGCCCAGGAGTACCGCGCCCTGCCCAGGAGGAGCCTCTGGCCTTCGGCCTCCAGTCAAGTCTCCAGCCTCCAGCCTCCTGCCAAGCCTCACCTCTAGCCTCTAGCCTCTAGCCTCTAGCCTCAAGCCTGAAGACTCCAGCCTCCTGCCTCCTGCCAAGCCTCACCTCAAGTCTCTAGCCTCTAGCGTCAAGCCTGAAGACTCAAGCCTCGTCCTGCCTGCCAGCCTAGCCTCGTCCTTGCCTGGTTCTGGGGTCCGAGCCAGAGGCAAGACCCAGGTACTGGGTCCTTGTCCAGTCTCAGGCTCGGAGCCCAAGCCCGGGCTCCTAGCTCTCTTGTCCAGTCCTGTTCCGGGTTCCCGGTTTTCCTGTCCATGTCCTTGCTCTCACCCTGTATCCTAGTCCTGTCCCTAGTCCTTCAGTGTCTGTGTCCTGCACTTGGGTCTGTTCCCAGCCACCGCCCTATGACACAGTCAGGCCTGCCAGCCAGACTTTGCGTGTTTTTTCCATAAGGGAAAGGTGGGAGTCATCCTTCAGAAAATGTACAACGGGGTCCATTGGTAATTGTACCCCCATTAGTTCGGTAAGAGTACTGATAACCTTCCCCCACAAACCAAAAACCCCTGGACATTCCCATACAACATGTATAAAAGAGCCAACGGTTCCGTGGGGGCAAAATGAGTGCCATTCGATTGCTGAATGCACATTGAACCTATCAACACTACCTCACCACTTTTTTTATTTCTGTTTTTGCACTACTTATTTAATTTAACAAAAGTATATATACATATATACTTACTGTAATTCATTTTTTTTCTATTATTATGTATTGCATTGTATTGCTGCTGCAAATTCAACGAATTTCATGACATATGCCAATGATATTAAATCTGATTCTGAATTCTGAGTTCTGACTTCCACTGAGGTTGGGTCATAGATTAAAGGTGAAAGGTAAACAATTGGAGGAGAACTTAAGGGGCAACTTCTTTCTCTCAGAGGATGGTAAGAGTATGGAACGAGCTACCAGTGGAAGTGATGGATAAGGGGTTCAATTTCAACATTTAAGAGATGTTCGGATAAGTACATGGGAGGGATATGGAGGGCTAAGGTCCAGGTGCTAGTTAACAGGTCTAGGTAGAGTAAAGGTTTGGCATGGGTCAGATGGGCCAAAGGGCCTGCTTCTGTGCTGTAGCACTCCACGACTCTATGTTTGACTTGTGATTATCAGTAAAGAAGGAAAATAATCACATAATTATCTCTTTTTTGCCTTGCAGACAAAAAGATGCATAGAAACAGAGGGGGCAGGTGGAGGAATAAAGGTCTGACGAGTGGCAGGAGATCAGAGGAGGGCAACTCCTCCTCCTAACGTCCAGGGCTCATTCAAGGAGGGAGTGAGGGCAAATGACCTAGACTTAAGGTGGAGCCCTGAGGACTCAGCAGTACAATGAAGGCACACCAAAGACCGAGAGGAGAGTACATCCTCCTATCTGAAGTGGACACTGTATTTTATGTAGATTTCCCCAGACCTGGAATGCCTTTCACCTTCCAGGAACCTATCATTACAGTAGCTTGGGCAGAATTACTAACACTGAGACTGGACAGTAGAGCAATCGTTAGTGACAGCCAGACTGAGTTCCCTGAACAGCCATGAGTTCCAACACATCACCCAATGGTGGACGTGTCATCAGCTGTCAGACTTCAATTTCCTCTCTAACCCATCAACCATCCTTCAATCCCACTCATATATCCCTTGCCTACCTCTCCTGCTCTCCCAATACCCCCTCCCACTTCTCCACTCATCTTCCATCTCTACTTCTCTCCCAATATCCCCTTCCAACTCCACCCCCTTCCATCTCTAAATCCCCACCTCTACCTCTCCCTCTCCTAATACCTGTTTCCCAAATCCAACACTTCCTTGCTGCTATCCCCCTCGCAGCTCTACTCCTCTCCCAAAACCCATCTCTGATCTCAACCCCTTACAAATAACCCCCTCCAATACCCTCTCTCACCTCTACACCTCTCCCAATACCCAACTCCTATTTCAACCTGTTACCAATAACCCAACTCCACCCCTTTCCGAATACTACCTCCCAACTTAAACTTCTCCTACCCCTACCTATCACTTGCCTCTTCCTCTTCCTTTTAACTTCCTCTTCCCACTTTCACCTCTCTCCTCCTTGCCTCTGTTCACATCCCACCACAACTCCCCTTCTTTTCCAGCTCCTTCCTTGCCTCTCCTTGGACTTCACCATCCCCCAATCAACTAGTTCCCAGCTTCTATCTCCAACATCCTCTTCCCCTTACTCCCCCTCCTTCACCTTCCCTCTTCCCTCCACACCCACGCCTGTGCCTCTTCTTTCACAACCTACATCTTGGACCAAACGTTTGGACATCTCCTTGCAGATTTGGTTTGTCATGTTCCTCAGTGATTGAGATTGGGATATTTTATTCGTAAGCATGGATAAGGCTGATGTCAAAGAAGATTTCACGAGGAGCCAGCTGGAATTTGTTGAAATGTCAGAGCATTTCCTGTACCTCCACCCTGTACTGTGTCTCTGGAAGTACTACATCTCCTTGTTAGGAATACTGTCTCGATGTTGCTCCAACCTTTGCACTGCATTCTTTTCTGACCTGCACACATTAGCAGCTACCTGGACTCCACCGTACTGTCCCTTCAAGGGGGCTGTGTTAAAATCCCAAACCACAATGTTGGTTAGTCCTTAGCTGGAGACTTTGTCCATGACTACATGTCCGAGACTAACAAACAGACTAAATGAATATTGTTCCCTCACCTGGTACCAGTTAGAACAGCATTCTTATTCTTCTTCTTAAGCCCATCATCCCTTCTGGGGCACAGGCCACCAACAACAGCTTGCCAGAGTCCTTTGTCATGAGCCAGTCTGCCACGTTCAGGCGTAGTTGCATTATGGTCTGTAATGATGCCTGACTGCATCAAATATATTGTTGGCAATTGTTCATACTTGTAGAACCCAGCAAGTCCAATCACATTTCCTCACTTTGCCCATGGTCCTCCATATCTTACTTGTGTTCCTCTCTCTTTCATTTACCCCACTTCCTTTCCCCCTTCAAAGGCTCATTTCTGTCCCATGCCCTCCCTTTCTCATCCTGTTGTTTATACCAGTTCTCCCTCAAACCTCCTCTCCATTCTCTTTCATCTCCTTCCCCTCGATTTCAGCTCCTGCAGCTCAGCATCTCCTCTCCCCTATGGCCACTCCATCTCTTGACCTGCCTAATCCCTGTCTCAAACAAATAAAGCATGTTATGCAATTGTGAACAGTGTGAAGGAAAAGAAAACAACAGCTGGAGGAATTCCCTGACCTGCTGAATCCTCCAGCATTTTGTGTGTATGTGTTACTCTGGATTTCCAACATCTGCAGAATCTCCTGTGTTTTTGGTTAGCTGAAGGAAGTCAATGTGTCAGGCAGCATCTGTGGAGAGAAAAAGCAGTTAACGTTTGAAGTCAAGACCCTTTGTCAGGACTCTCTTCTGAAACGTTGACTGTCCACTTCCCTCCACAGATTCTGCCCAACCGGCTGAATTCGTCCAGCAGCTGTTTTTTTTTGTTGTTGGAGATTCCGGCACCTGGACATTTAAATATAATTCCTTTCTCTCTCTATTTCTCTCTGTCTCTGCCTCAAACTTCACCTGTCAAGGTTCTAAGCTCTGCAGTTCCCTCTGCCCCACCCCTTCAATCCTACCTTTATAAACTTACTTCATTGACCAAGCTGTTGACAGCGCCTTGATGGCAAACCAGTTAGTGGTTGTTAAGGGTTCTACATCAATGCAGCTGTTGTTGTTTGTGTTGTTAACAAGTTGGAAACAGGTTCAGAATATGAATTCTGCAACCTGCCTATCTCCCCGAGTATGAAATGTACAATGGCCTGGTTTTTATAGTGGAAATAGTAAGTCTAAGAGTGGTGAAGCAGACAGGGTTAATCACAGTAAACTGGATATCACTGTCAGTGATATCTCACACCACAACCATACTTAGTGCAGTGAGGTTGGGGGTGTTGGCCCACTTTTGGAACAGAAGTTTGTGGGACCTCTTTCAAGGATAAATGAAAGTTTAACTGAGTGATAACTGAAGGTGAAAAGCCTCTCCAGCCCTGAATAAGTAATGTTACAAATGTATTGTTACTGGTTTATTATTGTCACATGTGCCAAGATAGAGTGAAAAACTTGCCTTGCATACTGTTCATACAGATCAGATCATCACACAGTGTATTGAGCAAAATGAAGTGTAAACGCTGCCAGAACAGTGCAGGGCAGGTGAACAGTAAAGAGCAAGATCATCATGAGGTAGACGGTGAGGCCAAGAGTCTCTTATCATACAAGAGTCTGATAACAGTGGGAAAGAAGCTGTGCTTGAAGCTGGTGGTACATACTATCAGACATTTTTAGTTTCTGTCTGTCGGGAGAGGGGAGAAGAGAGAATGACCAGGGTGGGGGTGGGGGGGGAGGTCTTTGTGGAACCTTTGTCCTTCAGAAGGTAAGAGTTCAGTCTAGAAGGAATGCAACAGTTTAAGGAAGTCTACTTTCTCTGAGGAAATAAAGGAAGGATGATAGACACTGGTCTTACCAGCAAAATCCCAGATTTTGAAAATAAATATAACTTATGTAAAAAATATATCAGTATTTCATAGAAACATAGAAAATCTATAGCACAATACAGGCCCTTCGGCCCACAATGCTATGCCAAACATGTCCTTACTTTGAAATTACCTGGGGTTACCCATAGCCCTCTATTTTTCCAAGCTCCATGTACCTGTCCCTTAAAAGACCCTATCGAATCAGACTACACCACTGTCACCGGTAGCCCATTCCACGCACTCACCACTCTCTGCGTAAAAAAACTTACCCCTGACATCTCCTCTGTATCTGCTTCCAAGCATCTTAAAACTGTGCCCCCTCATGTTAGCCATTTCAGCCCTGGGAAAAACCCTCTGACTATCCACACGATCAATGCCTCTCATCATCTTGTACACCTCTGTTAGGCCACCTCTCATCCTCCGCCGCTCCAAGAAGGAAAGGCCAAGTTCACTCAACCTATTCTCATAAGATATGCTCTCCAATCCAGTCAACATCCTTGTAAATCTCCTCTGCACACTTTCTATAGGTTTCCACATCCTTCCTGTAGTGAGGTGACCAGAACTGAACACAATACTCCAAGTGGGGTCTGACCAGGGTCCTATATAGCTGTAACATTACCTCTCAGCTCTGAAACTCAATCCCACAGTTGATGAAGGCCAATGCACCGTATGCCTTCGTAACCACAGAGTCAACTTGTGCAGCAGCTTTGAGTGTCCTATGGACTTTGACCCCATGATCCCTCTGATCCTCCACACTGCCAAGAGTCTTACCATTAATACTATATTCTGCCATCGTATTTGACCTACCAAAATGAGCCACTTCACACTTATCTGGGTTGAACTCCATCTGCCACTTCTCAGTCCAGTTTTGCATCCTATCAATGTCCCGCTGTGGCCTCTGACAATGCTCCACACTATCCACAACACCCCCAACCTTTGTGCCATCAGCAAATTTACTAACCCATCCCTCCACTTGCTCATCCAGGTCATTTATAAAAGGTTGGGGGTATAAAAGAAGGGGTCCCAGAATAGATCCCTGAGGCACACCACTGGTCACCAACCTCCATTCAGAATATGACCCGTCTACAACCACTCTTTGCCTTCTGTGGACAAGCCAGTTCTGGATCCACAAAGCAATGTCCCCTTGGATCACATGCCTCCTTACTTTCTCAATAAGCCTTGCATGGGTACCTTGTCAAATGCCTTGCTGAAATCCATATACACTACATCTACTGCTCTACCTGCATCAATGTGTTTAGTCACATCCTCAAAAAATTCAGTCAGGCATTTCCTTGCTGGCACTCCCTCTACTCTCTCTCCCTTCCCCCTCTCTCCTCCAATTCCCCATCCTCATCTCCCCAAACCCCCAATCTCCCCCCTCCACTCCCTACCTCTATCTAATTTCCTATTTTGTAATTTCTATCACAATCCCAGACCAAATTTCAGATTAAACTACAACTCCCAAGGTGGTTCTGTGTAGAGTTCTGCAGACACAGCAGGTGTTCAGTGGTTGAAAGATGAATTGAAAACGTGCTGGTATTAGAGAGGATCCAGAGGAGGCTCATAAAAGATGATCCCAAGCGCTACATGGTTCTTAGCCTGTACTTGCTGGAGTTTAGAAGAATGAAGGGTGGGGGAATCTCGTTGAAACCTATCAAATACTGATAGGCCCAGGGACGTGGATATGGAGAGGATGTTTCTTATGATGGGGAAGTCTAGGACCACTGGGCACAACCTCAGAAAAGAGGGATGTCCCTTTAGAACAGAGAAGGAGAGAATTTCTTTAGCCAGAGGGTGGTGAATCTATGGAATTCATTGCCACAGACAGCTGTGGAAGGCAAGTCATTGGGTATACAGTATGAACAGCAGAGGTTGATAGGTTCTTAGTCAGTCAGGGCATCAAATGTTACAGAGCAAGGTAGGGGAATGGGGTTGAGAGAGATAATAAATCATCCATGATGGAATGGCAGAGCAGACTTGATGGGCTGGATGGCCTAATTCTACTCCTATGTTTTATGGAAAATCGAAATTACTGCTGATGCTGGACACAGAGCATGCTGAAAACACTCAGTAGACCAGACAGCAACTGTTTTGGGCGAAGCAGTATTAATGGCTCTAGGGTATGAGCCCTACTGTACATAACATGGTGACCAGCTGAAATTCAGTTTCTGGGCACTTAGTACAATAGGTAGGGGTAGGGTTATATATAACTTCTTTCTACTTAACACACCAAGAACTTAGCGTCGTGGCTAACCTAACAGTAGTGCAGCACCTGCAACCCAGTTTCAGTTGCTGCCGCTGCCTGTAAAGAGTGAGTACGTTGTCCCTGTGACCACGGGGGTTTCCTCTGGGTGCTCTGGTCCCCCCCCCCCACATCCCAAAGATGCAAAGGTTAGCAGGTTAATTGGTCACATGGGTGTAATTGGGTGGCGCAGTCTCGCTGAGCTGGAAGGACCTCTTCCAGTGCGGTATCTCTAAATTTATAAAATAAACTTCCAAAAATCGGTGACATGGAGTTCAGACTCAACCAATGAGATAACCCCTATCAGGACTGGGATAGAACTGGTCCCTTGCAGCTCTGGCAGTCTGAGTTCAGTCCTGACCTCCAGTGCTGTCTGTGTGGAGTCCGCACGTTCTCCCGGTCGCTGTGTGGTTTTCCTCTGAATTCCTCCATTTCCCCTCCCATCCCACAGGTGTGCCCGTTGTCAGGTTAATCAGCTGCTGTAGATCATTCCCTGTGTGAGTGAGGGAGCAGAAAAGAATCAAGGATGAATGGATAGGCATGTGTGAGAGAGAGAGAGAGAGAGAACAGATTATAGAGAAGTGTCTAGGGCAAAGGTTCCCAACCTTTTTTATGCCATGGGGTATTCCCCTGCACAATAACCAAGGGGTCTATGGACACAGGTTGGGAGCCTCTGGTCTAGGCCAATGGGCCAGATGGAATTGTTCTGAAAGCCAGCATACATTCAATGGGCCAAATAGTCTCCTATGTTTTTTCTCCAGTGTAGCGATAGTCCCTCATAAAGCACTATATACCCTTGTCCAAGGTTTAGCTGTTCTTCTTCCTGGAGTGTGGCATGTTACCTGTAGTGGGGGAGTTTGGGACCAGAGGGCACAGCCTCAGAATAGAGACACATCCCCTTCGAACAGAGGTGAGGAGGAAGTTCTTTAGCCAGAGGGTGACAAATCTGTGGAATTCATTGCCACAGACAGCTGTGGAGGCCATCGCTGGGTATATTTAAAGCAAAGATTGACAGGTTCTTGATTAATCAGGGGGCCAATGGTTACAGGGAGAAGTCAGGAGGATATAGTTGAGAGGGAAAATAAATCAGCCGCCATGGAATGGTGGAGCAGAGTCAATGGGCCGAATGGGCAATTCTGCACCTGTGTCTTATGCTCCTAAGTTCATAAAACTATACGGACTTCACCAATCCTTCTAATCTCTAAATTTATCCAAAAATCGAGTTTTTTTTACATTAACAGTCCGACATGTAGAATAAGATTGCATGTTGAAGAGAGTTATTAAATTAAGATAAATAGTTTTCCTGATACAATGAATGTATCACTGCTTTACATACTGTATATATTAATTTATTGATTATTTATTTAGCTATACAGTGCAGGATAGGCCCTCGGCCCTTCAAGTTGCTTCACCAGCAAACACTTACTCAGCCCCAGACTAATCGCAGGATAATTTATAATGACCAATACATTTGCATAGCGAGTTTATGTTCCAGATAATCCATTATTTCTGTGGTCTTGCTGTTTAACATGATCAAATAAAGAAACTTGTTATTTACTTAAACAACGGTATTTTTATTCAAGTAAGAGTTGTTTCCCTTCTCCCTGTGTCTATGTTAGGGTCCTGTTTTATTGAGATACAACGTGGAACAGGCCCTTTGAAATTGTCATCCAACACCCTACCTGCTTAACCCTCGCTTAATCACAGGACAATTTACAATGACCTGTTAGCCTACTAACTGGCACGTCTTTGGACTGTGAGGGGAACCCAGAGCACGCTGCTAAGTGCCATTTGTTCCAAGGGGAAGACATAGAGACTCCTTACAGATGGGATGGAACAATGCTCAGTAGCGCTCGCTAACCGCTACACTACCGTGACCACTGCGTTCAGGGGTCAGAGGAGGGATGTGCTCTGGTGGCTCAGCCCAGCTCACCATTTGAGAGCTGCGGGCAGTCCTGTGGGAGAAAGTGTTAGGTGAAGCGCCTGCTAGTGTACAGTACGTTTGGCACACACACTTCGCAGTCAGCGAAACCGCACCAGCAACCTCGCTGTAGTTCCACCACTGTCTGTAAGGAGTTTGTACATTCTCCCTGTGACCGTGCGAGTTTCTGCCGGGTGCTCTGCTGTCCTTTCACATCTCAAAGATGAACAGGTTAGTAGGTTATAACTGGTCAAGTGTGAAATTTGGTAGCTGGGCTCATTGGGCAGGAAGGGCCTGTATCTTTCAATTTTAAAATTGAAATATCGTTGTTGGGATGCCTGTGCTGGGAACTTCCAGTAGGGGGAGTGTATTCAGTGTATGTGGGACACAGTGAAAACTGTGTGGGGGATCAACTTTATTCGCCATATATATCTACACCTATTAGGAATTTACAGTGGTGTGTTGTTCAGAGCGCAACATTCAGCAAAAATCGACAACATTCAACAATGAAAAAAATAAGTTTACAGGTTAAAATATGGATATGGAATACAATGTGCATACATACAGTACATAAATCCATACATACACAGACACACACATCACACACACATGTGTATACACATACACACTCGGATAATTACAGTGGTCACTTTATTAGGTACATCTCTACACCTCATTAATGCAAATGTCTAATCTGCCAATCATGTGGCAGCAATTCAATGCAGACATGGTCAAGAGGTTCAGTTGTTGTTCAGTCTAAACATCAGAATGGGGAAGAAATGTGATGTAAGTGACTTTGTGGAATGATTGTTGGTGCCAGATGGAGTGGTCTGAGTATCTCAGAAACTGCTGATCTGGGATTCAGTCTCTAGAGTTTACAGAGGATGGCATGAAAAGCAAAACAAAAAATATTCAGTCAGCCGCAGTTCCATGAGTGAAACAACCATGTTCATTGGAGAACTGTCATACTGGTTCAAGCTGGCAGGAGGGTGACAGTAACTTAAATAACCACACAAGACAACAGTGGTGTGACAGAGAAAGTAAACCGCGCTCAATTGTGCTTAAATTCCCTCGATTCAAGAGCAAGGCAGGGATTCTACGAAGAGCCTGGGGTAAGAAGAGGGTTTTTTGGAACGGGAAGTTAATATACTTCGATCATGATTACCCCCCGGCGGTCTACAGAAACGGAAGGAATGTTCCAAAGCAAAATGAATATTAAAGCAAGAAAAGATTAAATTCCAAATCCCGTACCCTGCTAAACTGAGGGTATTTTACCAAGAAGGGATACGACTATACCAGACGGTGGAAGAGGCAACTACAGACATGAACAAAAGAGGACTGTCCATTAGCGTGGTCAAACCAGGGGAAAGTCAGGCTGAGCAGTTTTACCAATCTGCTTGGGAAATAGTAAGAGATCCGAGAAAGCAGGGGACGGGAGCAGGACAAGAGAAGGATATTAGGAAGAGACTGTCAGTTCTCCAAGGACAGCCCTCACCTCCTCCAGAATAGCCATAAGGTTTGACTAATTTTAGAAGTGCTGATAAACTAAATGGAAGCAAAGATAGATGGTGATATACCTATCTCGAGAAATACGTATTATAATGTGGATTTTATATTACTCAATTTTTTAAAATTCATTCATTCATTCCTTTTTCCCCACCTAAATGAGAATATATACATGGGAGGAATACACAGGGAAATCATTTCTGTGTAATGGACATAGATTTTTTAATTACTTTTATAGGTACTGCAGCGGTGGCCCTCAACTCACAGGTAGGAGGGATTATCCCCCACGGCTAGACTTCTCTTCTAGCTCAACCCAGGGTCATCTAGCGACCCCAGCCTTGGAATCACACCTTCGTTACCTTTTTTTTATTATTTGCGTTTCTTGGCTCTTATTTGTTCAGGAAGTAGTTCAATTAAGTTATATTCTGCAAATTTTGATGACATACTAACAGATAAATACACATGGCTAAGGACAAAGTAAAATTCATTTCTTTTAATGTCAATGGGCTGTTGAATCCAGTCAAGCGCAGTAAAATTCTATCAAAAAGGAAAAAAGAACAAGCCCATGTAGTATATTTACACGAAACTCACTTAAGTGATAATGAGCATGGAAAATTAAAGAGAATGGGCTTCACTAATTTGCAAATTCACTAATATTCAAAATGCGAGATAAGGAGGGCAGATATATTCTGGTAAGGCGGAATATAGATGGAAATCCAGTTACTTTATTGAATATATATGCACCCCAGGAAGTGATATTAGTTTCTTCCAGAAAATTACTAATATTATGGTAACAGAAACAGAAGGTCTCTTGATATGTGGGGGAGACTTAAATTTACAATGACAACCAAAGCTAGACTCTTCCAATAGAAAAACTTATGAAACTAAGTCCTTACATAAGAAAGTTAACACTCTTTTTGTGGATGTTGGTCTGACTGATATATGGAGGGACCTTTTCCCCGACAGAAGGGATTACACTCATTATTCTGCTCCCCATTCCGTATATACAAGAATAGACTATTTCATAACATTTGGAAAAGATAGAGACAAAATAATCACCTGTGGAATTGGGACAATAGACGTAAGTGACCATGCACCTATATATTTATCTGTTGATTTTGACCAACAACCAAAGAATACTATATGGAAACTAAATTCAAGTCTACTGAATGATCCCTATTTTAAGGAACAAATTAAAAAAGAAATTGGTCTTTACTTAGAATTCAATGATAATGGAGAGGTTTCACCTCATATTCTATGGGATACTCTGAATGCTGTCTTAAGAGGGAAAATTATAGTGATAAGAAAAAAAATAAGGAATAAAACATTAGAGGAATTACAAAATAAGCTGAAGGAACTAGAAAAAAACACAAATTGAGATTGGCGCAGGAAATATTAAAAATTAGGAATGAAATTAATAGTTTGGCTACACAGAAACAATAGTGATAAGCGTGGACGCTGAAAAGGCATTTGATTCGGTTAATTGAAATTTTCTTTACAGAGTTTGACATAGATTTGGTCTACATGACACAATTATTAAAACTATACAGGCACTATATGACGATCCTACTGCCAGGATTAAAATCAATGGATATTTATCAAATAGTTTTACCCTAGAAAGGGGCACGAGACGGGGTTGTGCATGGTCACCGCTACTCTTCGCATTATATCTGGAACCATTAGCTCAAAACATCAGACAAAATGAAGATATCAGGGGAATTACTATTAAAGGGACAGAGCATAAATTGGCCTGTTACGCGGATGACATTTTGATCTATCTAGGGCAACCAACATAGTCTTTACCTAAATTGATGCAATCCTTTGAACAGTATGGCCAATTATCAGGATACAAGATCAACATAGATAAAACCCAACTACTTTCATATAACTATAGCCCACCAAGACAAATTGAAAGTAGATATCCTTGGGCATGGCAAACAGAGTCCGTCAAATATTTGGACAAATTATCAGCCTATATATAAAAAAAATTAAGGAAGATATAATTAGATGGAACCTAATTCCTTTTCTTGGTCTCAGTTCAAGGATTAAATCTATTAAAATGAATATACTGCCCAGACTACTATATCTCTTTCAGACCCTACCAATAGAGATTAACCAAAATCAATTCAATGAATGGAACAAGATGCTATCAAGATATATATGGCAAGGTAAAAGGCCTAAGGTTCGTCTCAAAACTTTGCAATTAGCCAAGGAAAAGGGGTGATGGGGCCTACCTTCTCTTAGAGATTATTATTTTGCAGCACAGTTGAGAGCCGTGATATGCTGGTGCAATCCATCATATGACGTTCAATGGAAAAACATTGAGGAGAGGATACTTTCCATCCCCATACAGGCAATTTTGGCTGATAACAACCTACAAAGCTATATAAATAATATTGACAACCTGTGGGTGAAATTGACTCTTAAAATATGGAAAACTATTATAAAAGAATATAAAGTAGAGAGAGACATTGCAATTCTTAAATGGTGTGCATATGACTCTGATTTTACGCCAAATAAGCTGGATGCTAGATTTAAGGACTGGACAGCTAAAGGAATAACAGCTATTTGTAATATAATGAAAGAAGGAACACTGTTCAGTTTTGAAATGCTCAAAGAGAAATACTTATTAGAAAAACAAGACTTTCACTGGTATTTACAGATGCAACAGTATGTTAATAGGAAGGTTAAAAATGTAACCAAGGCAAGTACATGTTTGATAGAGCTATTTAGAAAAGCATATAATTCAGACAATGGTAGTAGAATAATTTCAAGTGTGTATAAGGGTTTGTCAAATCTTAAAACACATTCAACTTCATACATTAAAGCAAAATGGGAGAAGGAAGGAGGGATAATAATATCTGAGGAAGAATGGACGTTAATATGGAGGTAACAATGGAGGTGTACCAGTTCACAGAAATGGAGGGAGTTCGGGTGGAAAAACTTGATAAGATATTTTATTACACCCTCTCAGAAATCCCATTATGATAGTAACCCCCCTGTTTGCTGGAGAAATTGTGGAAATCAAAATGCAAACCATTATCATATTTTCCGGGAATGCCCCATTATCAAAGACTATTGGAGTGGGATACATAATGCCCTACAAGACATCTTTAAATGTGAAATACCCTTAGAGAGTAAAACCATATATTTTGGGTATATACCTCAAGAATGGTTGAAAAGAGATAAATATTTAATGAATGTACTGCTGGTGGCTGGTAAAAAGACCCTTACCAGGAAATGATTATCACAGGAGAGCCCAACTTTAAATATATGGATGGAAATTACAATGGACATTTACAAAATGGAGAAGATAACAGCATCTGTTAATCATAAGTTGGAACAATTTTATTCACACTGGAAAAAATGATTTAACTACATAACACCTCATAGGCCTGATATTATTCTCACAAGTCGATGAACATGTTGTAAAAAAATCACACCCTACTTTGTACATAGTTTTCTTCTTTCGATTGTTCTTTCTTTCCTCTCCTTTCTATAAGTGTATACCTCAGATAAATATTATGTGGAGATTTGTGACCAATATGATTATATGATATATATGTACAGTATCTGAAATACATCTTATGGAAATGTTTGTTTGATGATGATTTTCAATAAAAAATAAATTACAACAAAAAAACAACCGTGGTGTGAGAAGAGCATCTCCGAATGCACAACATGTTGAACCTTGAAGTTGGATGGGCTACAGCAGCAGAAGATCAGAACAAACATACACTCAGTGGCCACTTTATTAGATACCTCCTGTATGTCAGGAATTTCCTTAGACCTAATGAAAACTATGTTATCATTGGAGCTTTTGTGCTGATATATAACAAGTGGATATTTCACTGCTTTTTTTATTTAACCATAAATTTTAATTATATAAAAATAAATAATTATCAAACTGGCTACAAGTGGAGCCTGTTAATGAGAAATCTGAATTAAAGAACTCAGATTCAGAGTGAACACTGAATTAGAGCACGCAGATTCAGAGTAAACTCTGAATTAGAGCACGCAGATCCATGGCAAACACTGAAGTATGGCATGAAGGTTCACAATGAACACTGCATTAGAGCACAGATCCACTGTGAACACTGAATTATAGTGCCCATATTCACAGTAAACACTGAATGAGAGCACGCAGATTCATAGTGAACACTGAGAGTATGCAGATTCAGTAACACTGAATTACAGCACGCAAATTCACAGTAAACACTGAATTAGAGCATGCAGTTTCACTGTGGTCACTGAATTAGGGCACACAGATTCACAGTGAACACTGAATTAGTGCACGCAGATCCATGGCAAACACAATTATGGCACGAAGATTCACAGTGAACACTGAATTAGAACACACAGATTCACAGTCAGCACTGAATTAGAGCACACAGATTCACAGTGAACACTGAATTACAGCACGCAGATTCAGTGACACTGAATTAGAGCACACAGATTCACAGTGAACACTGAATTAGAGTATGCAGGTCCACAAGTAAACACTGAATTAGAGCACACAGATTCACAGTGAACACTGAATTACAGCACGCAGATTCAGTGACACTGAATTAGAGCACACAGATTCACTGTGAACACTGAATTAGAGTATGCAGGTCCGCAAGTAAACACTGAATTAGAGCACACAGATTCACAGTGAACATGAATTAGAGCACACAGATTCACAGTGAACACTGAATTACAGCACGCAGATTCAGTGACACTGAATTAGAGCACACAGATTCACAGTGAACACTGAATTAGAGCATGCAGATTCACTGTGAACACTGAATTAGAGTATGCAGGTCCACAAGTAAACACTGAATTAGAGCACATGGATTCACGGTGAACAGTGAATTAGGACACAGATTCAATGTGAACATTGAATTAGACCATGTCGATTCACAGCGAACACTGAATTGGAGCATGAAGATTCACAATGAACACAGTCCTCCCAAAGGGTTCAGTCCGAAACGTCGACTGTATTTTTTTCCATAGACGCTGCCTGGCCTGTTGAGTTCCTCCAGTATTTTAGAAACATAGAAACATAGAAAATAGGTGCAGGAGTAGGCCATTCGGCCCTTTGAGCCTGCACCGCCATTTATTATGATCATGGCTGATCATCCAACTCAGAACCCCGCCCCAGCCTTCCCTCCATACCCCCTGATCCCCGTAGCCACAAGGGCTATATCTAACTCCCTCTTAAATATAGCCAATGAACTGGTCTCAACTGTTTCCTGTGGCAGAGAATTCCACAGATTCACCACTCTCTGTGTGAAGAAGTTTTTCCTAATCTCAGTCCTAAAAGGCTTCCCCTTTATCCTCAAACTGTGACCCCTTGCTCTGGACTTCCCCAACATCGGGAACAATCTTCCTGCATCTAGCCTGTCCAATCCCTTTAGGATTTTATACGTCTCAATCAGATCCCCCCTCAATCTTCTAAATTCCAACGAGTACAAGCCCAGTTCATCCAGTCTTTCTTCATATGAAAGTCCTGCCATCCCAGGAATCAATCTGGTGAACATTCTTTGTACTCCCTCTATGGCAAGGATGTCTTTCCTCAGATTAGGGGACCAAAACTGCACGCAATACTCCAGGTGTGGTCTCACCAAGGCCTTGTACAACTGCAGTAGTACCTCCCTGCTCCTGTACTCGAATCCTCTCGCTATAAATGCCAGCATACCATTTGCCTTTTTCACCGCCTGCTGTACCTGCATGCCCACTTTCAATGACTGGTGTATAATGACACCCAGGTCTCATTGCACCTCCCCTTTTCCTAATCGGCCACCATTCAGATAATAATCTGTTTTCCTGTTTTTGCCACCAAAGTGGATAACTTCACATTTATCCACATTAAATTGCATCTGCCATGAATTTGCCCACTCACCCAACCTATCCAAGTCACCCTGCATCCTCCTAGCATCCTCCTCACAGCTAACACTGCCACCCAGCTTCGTGTCATTCGCAAACTTAGAGATGCTGCATTTAATTCCCTCATCCAAGTCATTAATATATATTGTAAACAACTGGGGTCCCAGCACTGAGCCTTGCGGTACCCCACTAGTCACTGCCTGCCATTCTGGAAAGGTCCCGTTTATTCCCACTCTTTGCTTCCTGTCTGCTAACCAATTCTCCATCCACATCAATACCTTACCCCCAATACCGTGTGCTTTAAGTTTGCACACTAATCTCCTGTGTGGGACCTTGTCAAAAGCCTTTTGAAAATCCAAATATACCACATCCACTGGTTCTCCCCTATCCACTCTACTAGTTACATCCTGAAAAAATTCTATGAGATTCGTCAGACATGATTTTCCTTTCACAAATCCATGCTGACTTTGTCCGATGATTTCACCGCTTTCCAAATGTGCTGTTATCACATCTTTGATAACTGACTCCAGCAGTTTCCCCACCACCGACGTTAGGCTAACTGGTCTATAATTCCCTGGTTTCTCTCTCCCTCCTTTTTTAAAAAGTGGGGTTACAGTAGCCACCCTCCAATCCTCAGGAACTAGTCCAGAATGTAACGAGTTTTGAAAAATTATCACTAATGCATCCACTATTTCTTGGGCTACTTCCTTAAGCACTCTAGGATGCAGACCATCTGGCCCTGGGGATTTATCTGCCTTCAATCCCTTCAATTTACCTAACACCACTTCTCTACTAACATGTATTTTGCTCAGTTCCTCCATCTCACTGGACCCTCTGTCCCCTACTATTTCTGGAAGATTATTTATGTCCTCCTTAGTGAAGACAGAACCAAAATAGTTATTCAATTGGTCTGCCATGTCCTTGCTCCCCATAATCAATTCACCTGTTTCTGTCTGTAGGAGACCTACATTTGTCTTTACCAGTCTTTTCCTTTTTACATATCTATAAAAGCTTTTACAGTCAGTTTTTATGTTCCCTGCCAGTTTTCTCTCATAATCTTTTTTCCCCTTCCTAATTAAGCCCTTTGTCCTCCTCTGCTGAACTCTGAATTTCTCCCAGTCCTCAGGTGAGCCACTTTCTCTGGCTATTTTGTGTGTGTTGCTCGGATTTCCAGCATATGCAGATTTTCTCTTGTTTGGGACAGAAATAGAGCATGCAGATTCACTGTGATCACTGAATTAGAGAATGCGTGTTCACAGTGAACACTGCTTTACAGCAAGCAGATTCAATGTGAAGACAGAATTAGAGCACACAGTTTCATAGAGAAAACTAAATTAGAGCACATATTCATTGTGGTCACTGAATTAGAGCACGCAGAATCAGGGTGACATTGAATTAGGGGACAGTTTCACTGTGGACACTGTATTAGAGCACGCAGATTGACAGTGAACACCAAATTAGAGCACACAATTCACTCTGAACACTGAATTAGAGCATGCAGATTCAGAGTGACACAGAATTAGAGTAAGCAGATTCAATGTGGACACTGTATTAGAGCACACAGATTGGCAGTGAACGCCGAATTAGAGCACACAATTCACTCTGAACTCTGAATTCATAGTCATAGTCATACCTTATTGATCCCGAGAGAAATTGGGTTTCGTTACAATTAGAGCACAAATCATCGTGAACACTGAATTTGTGCTTGTAGATTCATAGTGAAGACCGAATTAGAGCACACAGATTCACAATGAAGACTGAATTAGAGCACACAGATTCACAATGAAGACCGAATTAGAGCACACAGATTCACAGTGAACTCTGAATTCAGCACGCAGATTCTCTGTGACCGTAAGTACCTGCGGATTCACTGCAATGGCTGAATTAGAGCAGGCAGATTTTGAATTGGAGCACAGATTCATTATGAACTGCACTCAGAGCTCACAGTGAACACTGAAGTAGACCACGCAGGTATAATGAATACAGACTTTGGGATTTGCTCTGCGTCCAAAGTCTCGGTGACCACTTTATTAGGTACACCTGTACCCCCGCTCGTTAATGCAAATATCTAATCAGCCAACCACGTGGCAGCATCTCAATGCATAAATACATGCGGACAAGATCAAGAGATTGAATTATTGTTCAGTCCAAACATCAGAATGGGGAAGAAATGTGGTCTAAGTGACTTTCCCTCGCAAAGTTCTACAGATGTAGCGTGGAGAGCATTCTAACTGGCTGCATCACCGTCTGGTATGGGGGCTGCACCGCGCAGGATCGAAATAAACTGCAGAAAGGTGTCAACTCAGTCCGCTCCACCATGGGCACTAGCCACTGTAGTATCCAGGACATCTTCAAGGAGGGATGTCTCAAAAAGGTGGCATACGTTATGAAGGACCTCCATCGCCTGGTACCTGACCGCTTCTCATTGTTACCACGGGAAGGAGGTACAGAAGCATAAAAATGCATACTCATCGATTCAGGAACAGCTTCTTCCCCTCTGCCATCCGATTTTTGAATGGACATTGAACCCAGGAACTATTTTATATCTTCATACCTACTGTCATTCACAGTTTTGTTTTCTGTTATTATGTATTGCCGCAAAGAGAACAGATTTCGCGACATATGCCGGTGATATTAAACTTGGTTCTGATTCTGAATTAGAGCACACAGGTTCACTGTCAACACTGAATTAGAGCACACAGACATATTGTGAAAGCTGCAGTAAAGCAGACAGGAACACGAGGAAATCTGCAGATGTTGGAAATTCAAGCAACACACACAAAATGCTGGTGGAACGCAGCGGGCCAGGCAGCATCTATAGGAAGAAGGACAGTCGACGTTTCGGCCCGAGACCCTCATGCTTTTTTCTATAGATGCTGTCTGGCCCACTGCGTTCCACCAGCATTTTGTGTGTGTTGCTTAAAGCAGATAGGGATGATTCTGTTTATGATTCCCTCGTCCTGGCCACCAAGTCCCATCCCAGTGACTCCACCAGGTGGCGCTGTACGTCCGTCTGTCCCAGTCAACATTCCTGATGATGGGAATCCATGCGCTGGTGTTTGCTATGAAATCGGTTGCTCAGTGCAGATGGAGGCAGGGAAAAGGTGCAGCAGGCCGAAGCCATTTTCCCGCTCTCTCTGCACGGTCCGAGAGTCTCCAGATCCGCCTTCCGGGGACAGTAGAGCTCCGGCCGTGGGAAGCGGTGTGGAGACTACCCCGGGCCCGGACTCTGGGTGTTGAGTCCCAGAGAAGGTGTTACATAGAACATGGAACATTACAGCACGGTACAGGCCCTTTGGCCGACCTTTTAACCTACTCTCAATTCATTCCAACCCTTCCCTCCCACACAGCCCTAGATTTTCCCGTCATCCATGTGCCTATCTAAGAGTCTGTTAAATGCCGCTGATGGCTTCTGGGTGGTGGGGTGTCTCTACCAGGCAAGGTGTAAGGCACCCCTTTGCCCCGCTAGTCTGCGGGTCACCCTTGTGCAAGGTGTAGCGCCTGCTTAGCTCCCCCACCCCAAACACACACACACACCCACCCCAAGCCACGGGAGCAGGTGGTGGATGGTCGTACGAGTAGCTGGTGCAAATCACAAGTCCTGGTGATGCAACCACTGACTCCAGGCAGACAATCTCTGAAGAGTATTGATAATGGCTGGTGTCACCCGTCTTGTAAAGACACTGTCCAGAAGGAGGAAATGGCAAACCACTTCAGTAGAGAAAATGCCAAGAAGAGACATGATCATGGAAAACCATATCGTGCTGCATGGTAGATAATGATGATGCTGATGGCCTTTACCACAAGCCCTTGGCACCCTCTACTCTGTGTAAAGGTACTACTCCGCCATACCTTCCTCCAATCACCATACGATTCTGGAGGAACTCAACGTCAGGCAGCATCTATAGAGGGGAATAAACAGTCAATGCTTCAGCCTGAAATCTCTCATCTCGAGTGACGAGATCAATATGCACAAGAGGGATGATTTTCTGACCGCCCGCACAGTCCAGAGGTGGGTGTGTATTGGGTGAGAGGCGGCTGTATATTTGGGCGAGCGAGGTGCGCATTCGGGCGAATGGGGTATGCATTGGGGAGATGGGGATCTTAACCCTAACCCTTCTTAGATCCTGTTTGGTAGGCCAGGATGAAATTAAAGAGATCATCTAGCCTGCCCGGAATTCTGTCTTTCAGCCTCCTGAATATAAACCAGGTTCTTGTGGTCCGTCCATACGATAAAAGAGCTCTTAGCTCCCTTGGAGAATCTCGAAAGCTGTGTTCATGAGTGATAGGGGGCAAGAATTCTTGACCATTGTGCGATTCAGTCCCGATAATCAATGCAAAGCCACAGACATCCATCCTTCTTCCATGTAAGGAAGAAGCCAGTGCCTGTTGGAGAGATGGAAGGCCAATTGAATCCCAGGGCAAGAGCCTCCTTAATATACTCCTCCATAGCGCCTCTCTCCGGGCCTGAGAGCGCGTATAATCGACCTCGCAGAGAACAAGTACCAGGCAGTAGATCTATTGCATAGTCGTAGAGTCGGTGCGCTGTAAGATTGGAGGCCTCTCCCTTACTGAAGACCTCTTCCAAATCCTTGTAAATGGAAGGGATTGTACTGGCTTGGGTGCTGCAATTATCCCGGGACCTTCCTCCGAGGATGACTCCTGAGACTCCGTCTGTAGCGGGGGTGCTTCAGCCGACTCCAGAGCGCCCACCCCCCCCCCCACACACACACACACACACACACACACGTCCAACAGAGCCTTCAGTGAAAACAGAAACCAAATCACGGTTCAAATCTTCGTCCGTCTCCTCAGACATCAGCAGCAAGGTGCGGTAAATGGTCCTTGTGCTCCTGGGACAAAATTCCAAGGATCTCCACCTTGGCGCCTTCTTCTTAGATGGGACCTGGCGAATGGAGTCCTTTGGCTTACCTGCTAGAGTTCCAGACTGCTTGGATGCCTCCTTGGTTTCCTCTTTAGAAATCTCATTCCAGCACATCCCTGACTGGACTTAGTTTGGATTCGTATGGGCCTATTGGCTGGAGCAGGGATAGACTCACCCTCGCAACTGAATGGTGGTTCCTCTATCTGGAAAATTACCCGCTGCCCCAGAGCTCACAAAAGCCTTCACCTGCCTCAGGTTCTTATCTCAGGTGAACTCGGCCTTCAGCACGAAACCAGAATCTGTGGGGTTGAGAGTAGGGACTGCTACTGTCATAGTCCTCCCGACGCTGGATGGCCTGAACAGTTCCCAGGTGGCTGCAGCTTCAGACACTTGGCCTGCAAGTGATCTGCTTCCCCGCAGTAAAAACAGCAACTTTGACTCCGGCCCCGGGACCTCTCATCGGTGGAGAGTCGAGTGCAAGTGACCTGAAGAGGTTCAACTGGATCTTAAGCAGGCGATGGGCAGGTCATGGTCCAAGGATGGGGAGCGGAACAATGATGCATTGAGTCCGGGCTTGGGCTAGCCCTCTTCGACCTCATGACGCAGTCCCACTTACGCTCTGCCAGACGATAATCGAGATGGATGGACTGGTCAATGAGAACCTCTAAGTTCTCTGCTAGCTCTCCCAAGGCGAGGGGATCCTTCAATTTACCTTGGGAGTCCGTAGCGGTATAGCATGGCCAAGGACTCCCCGCTCCAACCACTCTTCTGGGCCAAGGGCGGAAATTCAATTCAATCGCGTAGCCAGCCACTGACCGCAACCCCCCAGGTCTGAGGCTTGGCTTGCTCTAGCGCAGTGACGAAACACCTCCTTCATGGCAGGTATGAATTCCTCCGAGACCAAACAAATCTCCAACCTGTGTTCCCAATGGGCAGCGGCCCAAGTCCAGGCTTTCCCAGTTAGAAGAGAGATACTGAAGGACACCTTTCTGTGCTCTGAAGGGAATTGGGACGGCTCAAGCCTAAACACTGACAAGCACTGGATGAGGAAACTGTGTAAGAACCCGGGTCACCATCGAATCTCTCCAGGATCGGAAGATATACGGGCTCCAGAGTGGGCAGGCTGGGTCTCTGAAGCGACTCTGGCTCATCCTTGCAAAAGTTGACCAATGGCTACCTGGAGGTCATGTATCTCCAGGCCCTGTCGGGAAATATCTTCACTATGACTGGTCACAGCAGATGAGAGCCTCTGATACCCCTCTGGGTCCACACTGGCTAAATCGTACTGTAACCAGAGTTCTTGACGAGAATAGCTTGGACCCAAATGCTGGAATATATGAAGGCTAGAATGCAGACACGGCTTCAAACTGGATCGAGAATCTGAGCAGAAAACGAGCACTAGATGAAATCACAAGTGGGTTTTCAATTGACAACTGGGCCTTCTACTGACTTTTAATGGCAGTCCAACTTGAAGATGCATTACCGCCAACAGGATTGGAGTGTGGTGTAGAGAGTTCGGAAATAAATCTAGTTCTTTTCAAATGGAAACTAAATTACCCCCAGAAAGCCGTATAAGACAATATTGTGAATTAAATTAAAGTCACTTCCATAAGCTAGGAAAGCTTTTAAATGAAAACTATCAACTCCCAAAGATAGTATTGCAGCCAGCATTTACTTTCTTTCAACCTTATAAGTTTCACATTGTAAAAGAATGTATTCAACTGTTTCATAATGATGACAACACCTACACATCCCAGAATGATGTTTTCCTACAAGGTATAAGGAATAATTAAGCATATTATGCCCAATTCTAAGTCGAATCAATATAATTCCTCCCCTTCTTGTTTTACCCCCTTCTTGCATTAGGGTTTACGTATTCTGTAAAGCTGTCTCCCCTTATGCCCATCCCATTATACCACAAGCCTTGCCATAATCCCCCAATTCTTAGCCCCACCAACCCCTAAGTGGAAGGTCTATATCCACAATTGAACTTCTAACAGTTTTTTTGGCCAAAAAGTCAACCCGCTCATTTCCCTCAATGCCTCTATGTGCAGGGACCGATAAGAAGAGACAGGTAAACCAATACTTTGAATATGAAATAAAGTTTGAAGAACTTCCAGTAGTAAATCTGACCTACCACTAGTCAAAACCGAAAAAGAATCTGAACAGTTTACAATTTTGCAAGGGCAAATTTCCTCCACCCTCTGCAAGCTCAAAATGATGGCAACCAATTCTACTGTAAATACTGATAGATGGTAGGTAAGACGTTACCTGTAATTCAGGTACAAAAACAGCCAATTCAACATTCCCAGTTAATTTCTATAGTTGTACTGTGGAGAGCATTCTGACAGGCTGCATCACTGTCTGGTATGGAGGGGCTACTGCACAGGACAGAAAGAAAGAAGTTTCAGAGGGTGGTAAATTTAATTGGTTCCAGCTTGGGTTGTAAATCTAGTCAGCTCCATCTTGGGTACTAGCCTACAAAGTACCCATGACATAAACCAGGGAAGGTAGTGCACTCATGGCTGACAAGGGAAATTAGGGATAGTATCAATTCCAAAGAAGAAACATACAAATTAGCCAGAAAAAGCGGCTCACCTGAGGACTGGGAGAAATTCAGAGTTCAGCAGAGGAGGACAAAGGGCTTAATTAGGAAAGGGAAAAAAGATTATGAGAGAAAACTGGCAGGGAACATAAAAACTGACTGTAAAAGCTTTTATAGATATGTGAAAAGAAAAAGATTGGTTAAGACAAATGTAGGTCCCTTACAGTCAGAAACAGGTGAATTGATCATGGGGAACAAGGACATGGCAGACCAATTGAATAACTACTTTGGTTCTGTCATCACTAAGGAGGACATAAATAATCTTCCGGAAATACAAATGTAGTAGGGGACCGAGGGTCTAGTGAGATGGAGGAACTGAGGGAAATACATGTTAGTAGGGAAGTGGTGTTAGGTAAATTGAAGGGATTAAAGGCAGATAAATCCTCAGGGCCAGATGGTCTGCATCCCAGAGCGCTAAGGAAATAGCCCAAGAAATAGTGGATGCATTAGTGATAATTTTTCAAAACTCTTTAGATTCTGGATTAGTTCCTGAGGATTGGAGGGTGGCTAATGTAACCCCGCTTTGTAAAAAAGGAGGGAGAGAGAAACTGGGGAATTATAGACCGGATAGCCAGACATCGGTGGTGGGGAAAATGCTAGAGTCAGTTATCAAAGATGTGATAACAGCGTATTTGGAAAGTGGTGAAATCATCAGACAAAGTCAGCGTGGATTTGTGAAAGGAAAATCATGTCTGACGAATCTCATAGAATTTTTTCAGGATGTAACTAGTAAAGTGGATAGGGGAGAACCAGTGGATGTGGTATATTTGGATTTTCAAAAGGCTTTTGACAAGGTCCCACACAGGAGATTAGTGTGCAAACTTAAAGTGCACGGTATTGGGGGTATGGTATTGATGTGGATAGAGAATTGGTTGGCAGACAGGAAGCAAAGAGTGGGAATAAACGGGACCTTTTCAGAATGGCAGGCAGTGACTAGTGGGGTACCGCAAGGCTCAGTGCTGGGACCCCAGTTGTTTACAATATATATTAATGACTTAGACGAGGGAATTAAATGCAGCACCTCCAAGTTTGCGGATGACATGAAGCTGGGCAGCAGTGTTAGCTGTGAGGAGGATGCTAAGAGGATGCAGGGTGACTTGGATAGGTTAGGTGAGTGGGCAAATTCATGGCAGATGCAATTTAATGTGGATAAATGTGAGGTTATCCACTTTGGTGGCAAAAACAGGAAAACAGATTATTATCTGAATGGTGGCCGATTAGGAAAAGGGGAGGTGCAATGAGACCTGGGTGTCATTATACACCAGTCATTGAAAGTGGGCATGCAGGTACAGCAGGCGGTGAAAAAGGCAAATGGTATGCTGGCATTTATAGCGAGAGGATTCGAGTACAGGAGCAGGGAGGTACTACTGCAGTTGTACAAGGCCTTGGTGAGACCACACCTGGAGTATTGCGTGCAGTTTTGGTCCCCTAATCTGAGGAAAGACATCCTTGCCATAGAGGGAGTACAAAGAAGGTTCACCAGATTGATTCCTGGGATGGCAGGGCTTTCATATGATGAAAGACTGGATCGACTAGGCTTATACTCGCTGGAATTTAGAAGATTGAGGGGGATTTTATTGAAATGTATAAAATTCTAAACAGATTGGACAGGCTAGATGCAGGTAGATTGTTCCCGATGTTGGGGAAGTCCAGAATGAGGGGTCACAGTTTAAGGATAAAGCGGAAGCCTTTTAGGACCGAGATGAGGAAAATCTTCTTCACACAGAGAGTGGTGAATCTGTGGAATTCTCTGCCACAGGAAACAGTTGAGACCAGTTCATTGGCTATATTTAAAAGGATTTAGATATGGCCCTTGTGGCTAAAGGGATCAGGAGGTATGGAGAGAAGGCAGGTATAGGGTTCTGAGTTGGATGATCAGCCATGATCATACTGAATGGTGGTGCAGGCTCAAAGAGCCAAATGGCCTACTCCTGCACCTGTTTTCTATGTTTCTATGTTTAGGGAGCGGTGTCTCATTAAGGACCTCCAGCACCCAGGGCATGCCCTTTTCTCACTGTTACCATCAGGTAGGAGGTACAGAAGCCTAAAGGCACACGCTCAGCGATTCAGGAACAGCTTCTTCCCCTCTGCCATCAGATTCCTAAATGGACTTTGAAGTTTTGGACACCACCTCACTTTTTTAATGTACAGTATTTCTGCTTTTGCACATTTTTAATAATCCATTCAATATAGGTAATTGATTTACTTGTTTATTTATTATGTTTTATTTTATTTATTATTTTTTTTCTCTCTTTGTTAGATTATGTTTTGCATTGAACGGCTGCTGCTAAGTTAACAAATTTCACGTCAGAAGGGTCTTTTGATAATAAACCTGATTCTGATTCTGAAAAATTATCTTTTGATCCATCAGTGAAAATGGTTAACATATCATAATAATTCTCCTTAACATACTGATGAGCCAACACACTCTCGGGCATATTAGATGCCTGCACTTCATCAAATCATGCAACCTAAAATCAAACAAAGTCATTGGAATTAAGAAAAACAAGGTGGAGTTACCGAAAAAGCTGCAGTGGGACATATTGCACAATCTGGTAAACCCATATTCCTCGTGTGATAAGAACCCTGCCACCCAAAGCTAAAAGCACTCTTCTTGTGATATTCCCAACAGTCTTCCAACATGCTATCAACAGGGTGATCATTCCTCTGCCCCTCAAATTAATCCAATACATTAACATCAACTTCAACCTCGGCAACTGTAGGGGTAATTATCCCATTCCAACCAGTAAAGCTGAAACAGGGATGACCTTACATTTTAGAGTTGAAGGAGAAGATAATCCATAAGCCAACCAGCCATAATCGAGTACAGATCTAAAGAAACAAATATAAATAGTCTACAGAGAATTTCGTGTAGCACCTCAAGAAATCCCACATAAGGATATTTAATGCCCCTTAACATTTGTCAATTATTTTACTGATATGATACTTCCATGACACAAGAAAGAAGCACGGTTGGTAGTTTGCCTCCCAGGTGCCAGGGTCCGGGATGTTTCTGATCACGTCCGCGATATCCTGAAGTGGGAAGGTGAACAGCCAGAGGTCGTGGTACATATTGGTACCAACTATATAGGTAGGAAAAGGGAGGAGGTACTGAAAACAGACTACAAGGAATTAGGAAGGAAGTTGAGAAGCAGGACCACAAAGGTAGTAATCTCTGGATTACTGTCTGGGCCACGTGACAGTGAGTATAGGAATAAAGTGAGATTAAGGATAAATACGTGGCTGAGGGATTAGAGCAGGGGGCAGGGATTCAGATTTCTGGATCATTGGAACCTCTTTTGGGATAGGTGTGACCCGTACAGAAAGGACAGGTTGCACTTGAATCTGAGGGGAACCAATATCCTGGCAGGGAGGTTCGCCAAGGCTATTGGGGAGAGTTTAAACTAAGATTGCTGGGGGGTGGGATCCGAACTGAAGAGACTGTGGAAGGGGCAGTTGGCTCACAAATAGAGAAAGCTTGGAGACAGTGTGAGAGGGAGGATAGGCAGGTGATAGAGAAGGGATGTGCTCAAACCGATGGTTTGAGATTGTCTATTTTAATGCAAGAAGCATCATGAACAAAGTGGATGAGGTTAGAGCGTGAATCAGTACTTGGAGCTATGATGTTGTGGCCATTACAGAGACTTGGATGGCTCAGGGGCAGGAATAGTTACTTAGAGCGCCAGGCTTTAGATGTTTCAGAAAGGACAGGGAGGGAGGCAAAAGAGGTGGGGCTGTGGCACTGTTGATCAGAGATAGTGTCACTGCTGCAGAAAAGGAGGAGGTTATGGAGGGATTGTCTACTGAGTCTCTGTGGGCGGAAGTTAGAAACAGGAAGGGGTCAATAACTCTACTGGGTATTTTTTATAGACCATCCAATAGTAACAGGGATATCGAGGAGCAGATTAAGAGACAGATTCTGGAAAGGTGTAATAATAACAGGATTGTCGTAGTGGGAGAATTTAATTTCCCAAATATTAATTGGCATCTCCCTAGAGCAAGGGGTTTAGATGGGGTGGAGTTTGTTAGGTGTGTTCAGGAAGGTTTCCTGACACAATATGTAGATAAGCCTACAAGAGGAGAGGCAGCACTTGATCTGGTATTGGGAAATGAACCTGGTCAGGTGTCAGGTCTCTCAGTGGGAGAGCATTTTGGAGATAGTGATCAAATTCTATCTCCTTTACCATAGCATTGGAGAGAGACAGGAACAGACAAGATAGAAAAGCGTTTAATTGGAGTAAGGGGGAATATGAAGCTACCAAGCAGGAACTTGGAAGCATAAATTGGGAATAGATGTTCTCAGGGAAATTTACAGCAGAAATGTGGCAAATGTTCAGGGGATATTTGCATAGAGTTCTGCATAAGTACGTTCCAATGAGACAGGGAAAGGATGATAGGGTACAGGAACCGTGGTGTACAAAGGCTGTTGAAAATCTAGTCAAGAGAAAAAGCTTACGAAGGGTTCAAAAAACTAGGTAATGATAGAGATCTAGAAGATCATAAGGCTAGCAGGAAGGAGCTTAAGAATGAAATTAGGAGAGCCAAAGGGAAATGGTAGAGGTTCCGAAGGATTGGAGGGTTGTGGATTTTGTTCCATTTTTCAAGAAAGGAAGTAGAAATAGCCCAGGAAATTATAGACCAGTGAGTCTTGCTTCAGTGGTTGGTAAGTTGATGGAGAAGATCTTGAGAGGCAGGATTTATGAACATCTGAAGAGGCATAATATGATTAGGAATAGTCAGCATGGCTTTGTGAAAGGTAGGTCGTGCCTTATGAGCCCGACTGAATTTTTTGAGGATGTGACTAACACATTGATGAAGGTAGAGCAATAGATGTAGTGTATATGGATTTCAGCAGGGCATTTGATAAGTACTCCATGCAAGGCTTATTGAGAAAGGAAGGAGGCATGTGATCCAAGGGGACATTGCTTTGTGGATCCAGAACTGGCTTGCCCACAGAAGGCAAAGAGTGGTTATAGACGGGTTATATTCTGCATGGAGGTCAGTGACCAGCGGTGTGCCTCAGGGATCTGTTCTGGGACCCCCCTCTTTGTGATTTTTATAAATGACCTGGATGAGGAAGTGGAGGGATGGGTTAGTAAACTTGCTGATGACACAAAGGTTGGGGGTGTTGTGGATAGTGTGGAGGGACATTGATAGGATGCAAAACTGTGAAATGGCGGATGGAGTTCAACCCAGATAAGTGTGAGGTGTTTCATTGTGGTAGGTCAAGTATGATGGCAGAATATAGTATTAATGGTAAGACTCTTGGCAGTGTGGAGGATCAGAGGGATCTTGAGGTTTGAGTCTATAGGACTCTGAAAGTTGCTGTGCAGGTTGACTCTGTGGTTAAGAAGGCATACGGTGCATTGGCCTTCATCAGTCATGGGACTGAGTTTAAGAGCCAAGAGGCAATATTGCAGGTATATAGGGCCTTGGTCAGACCCCACTTGGAGTACTGTGCTCATTTCTGGTCGCCACACTACAAGAAGGATGTGGAAACCATAGAAAAGGTGCAGAGGAGATTTACAAGGATGTTGCCTGGATTGGGGAGCATGCCTTATGAGAATAGATTGAGTGAACTCGGCTTTTTCTCCTTGGAGCAATGGAGGATGAGTGGTGACCTGATAGAGGTGTACAAGATGATGAGAGGCATTGATCGTGTGGATAGTTAGAGGCTTTTTTCCATGGCTGAGATGGCTAGCACAAGAGGACACAGTTTTAAGATGCTTGGAAGTAGGTATTGAGGAGATGTCGGGGGCAAGTTTCTTACATGGAGAATGGTGAGTGCATGGAATGGGCTGCCGGCGACAGTGGTGGAGGCAGATATGATAAAGTCTTTTAAGAGACTCCTGGACAGGTACATGGAGCTCAGAAAAATAGCTATGGGTAACTCTAGGTAATTTCTAAGGTAGGGACATGTTCGGCACAGCTTTGTGGGCTGAAGGGCCTGTATTGTGCTGTAGGTTTTCTTTGTTTCTCAGCGGCCATGAGAAGGCCTTTGTGAGCAGGATTAAGGAAAACCCCAAGGCATTCTACAAGTATGTGAAGAGCAAGAGGATAAGACATGAAAGAATAGGACCAATCAAGTATGACAGTGGAAAAGTGTGTTTGTAACTGGAGGAGATAGCAGAGGTACTTAATGAATACTTTGCTTCGGTATTCAATACAGAAAAGTATCTTGGCGATTGTAGGGATGATTTACAGCAGATTGAAAAGATTGAGCATATAGACATTAGGAAAGAGGATGTGCTGGAGCTTTTGGAAAACATCCAGTTGGATAAGTCTCCAGAACCAGATGAGATGTACCCCAGGCCACTGTGGGAGGCAAGGGAGGAGATTACTGAGTCTCTGGCAATGATCTTTGCAGCATCAAGAGGGATGGAAGAGGGTTCGGAGGATTGGAGGGTTGCACATGTTGTTCCTTTATTCAAGAAAGGGAGTAGAGATAGCCCAGGAGATTATAGACCAGTGAGTCTTACCTCAGTGGTTGGTAAGTTGATAGAAAAGATCCTGAGAGGCGGGATTTATGAACATATGGAGAGGCATAATATGATTAGGAATAGTCAGCATGGCTTTGTCAAAGGCAGTTTGTGTCTTACGAGCCTGTTTGAATTTTTTGAGGATGTGACTAAACACGTTGATAAAGGTAGAGCAGTAGATGTAGTGCATATGGATTTCAGCAAGGCATTTGATAAGGTTCCCCATGCAAGGCTTATTGAGAAAGTAAGGAGGCATGGGATCCAACGAGACCTAGCTTTGTGGATCCAGAATTGGTTTGCCCACAGCGGGCAAAGAGTGGTTGTAGATGGGACATATTCTGCATGGAGGCTGGTGACCAGTGGTGTGCCTCAGGGATCTGTTCTGGGACCCCTTCTCTTTGTGATTTTTATAAATGACCTGAATGAGGAAGTGGAGAGATGGGTTAGTAAATTTGCTGATGACATGAAGTTTGGGGGTGTTGTGGATAGTGTGGAGGGCTGTCAGAGGTTACAGCAGAACATCAATAGGATGCAAAACTAGGCTGAGAAATGGCAGATGGAGTTCAACCCAGATAATTGTGTGGTGGTTCATTTTGGTAGGTCAAATATGATGGTAGAATATAGTATCAATGGTAAGACCCGAGGCAGTGTGGAGGATCAGAAGGATCTTGGGGTTCAAGTCCATAGGACACTCAAAGCTGCTGTGCAGAAGGCATACAGTGCATGAGGTTTTCTATGTTTCTAACCTCACTGAAATCTCTCAAATCATGAAAGGCTTTGGTGGAGTGGATGTGGAGTGGATGTTTCCTATGGTGGGAGAGTCTAAGACCAGAGGACACAGCCTGAGAATGGAGGGGCGTTCTCTGAGAAAAGAGATGAGAAGGAATTTCTTTAGCCAGAGAGTGGTGAATCTGTGAATGCTTTGCCACAAGCAACTGTGGAGGCCAAGTCTTTATGTATATTTAAGGCAGAGGTTGATAGATTCTTGATGGGTCAAGGCATGAAGGGATTCGGGAGAAGGCAGGAGAATGGGGCTGAGAGGAAAATTGGATTAACCATGATAAAATGGATCAATTGGCCAAATTGTCTGTGGTCTTTTCTTTTGCTGTTTCTGAGTGAAGCCTGGAAGAGCTAAAGCCTCAAGTTCACCACTCTGACTCTGCCCACTCAGACGACACCCGCTGCGCTTGCCCCTGCCTTCCTTTAATTTGCTCTTGCTAATCAATCCCAGATGCCAATTTGTCGCTGGTCAAAGCTCTTTTGCGTTGTATGTCTTTTAGTACGCGGGCGGCGGATCTGACTGAAGTCCCCTCCTCTCAAAACTTCCGATATCCAGATTGGCCGCTGGTCAAGCTCTGTTGGAGCGGTCTTCCATTGATTCTATTGCGGTTATTGGATGTACTGAGTATGCCCTCAAGAAAATGAAAATCTGGCTTGTATATGGTGACATATATGTACTGTGATTATAAATTTACTTTGAACTTTGAATTTACTTTGGTGACGGTTGAAAGGGGCGCTCCGCGTTCAAACACATCTATGCCCCCCAACTCCGCTCCCCCCTCCCCGCCTGAGCCGTCGGGTCGACGGGTGGGATGACAGCACCTGCCGGGGGTCGATCTAGACCTTAGATCAATATCGCAGCTCGACTCCAGCGACCGCGTGTCCGAGTGGTGCAGGGAACGAGAGAGAGAGAGAGAGAGCGAGAGAGAGAGAGAGAGAGAGAGAGAGAGAGAGAGAGAGAGAGAGAGAGAGAGAACTAAAAGGAGGGATAGAAGGGAAAAATAGAGAAAGGGAGAGTGAAAAATAGAGAGATAGGTAGAGAGAGGAGGGTAGAGGGGAAGAACAAATTAGAGACGGGCAGATGGCAGAAGAGAGGTAAAGAAGAGAGAGAAAGGACATAAATAAAGAGCCAGCAATGGTGAGACAGAAAGAGGAAGACAGACAGAGATAGAAACAGAAAGAGAAACAAAAATAATCTGAAAGAAGTTGCAGAGAGGGGCGGAAAGAGTGAAAAGAGTGACGGGGGGGTGTGGAGAGAGAGTATGTAAACGCGAGAGCGGGGGCGTGAGCGGAGATGAGGAGCACGGGCATCAACAGAGAATTGTGCCGGCGTTGGGACGGGGGGTTCAGTGTCCAGAGTTCAGTGTCTTGTCTGCGGGTTCAGTTTCTGTTATGGGGGTTCAGCTACGGCACTAGAGCGCAGTGTCTGGCGCTCGTTGCCGGGGTGACAGCTAGACCGGGGGGTGGGGGTGGGTGCGAGAGGGCCATAAGGTGGGTGCGCGCCGTCAGGGACAGGGACAGGATGAGGGTGCGCGCTCTCGCACTGCCGCTGCTGGTCGCCTGGATGCTCGTGTCCGGGTACGGGGCCAAACGGCGGGGGGCAGCGGGGCGGGCCCACCGAGGGCAGCGTGGCCACTGCAGCTTCACCTTCCTGCTGCCCGGCGTTGAAGCGTGCGGGGCGGCCGACGGGCCCGGCGCCAACTCCCTGCAACGGGACGCCGTGACTGGCAAGGCAGACAGCTCGGCACAGACCCTCCGGCGGCTGGAGACGGCAACGGGGAACAACACGCAGTGGCTGCAGAAGGTAAGGATCCATAATGTCCACGGTGATATCTATCACTTCAGGGCGACATCCATTACCTACCCGGGGTGATACCCAACACCTACCCAGGATGTCATCTATCACCTTACCAGAGTGACACCCGTTCCTGCAGAGTGACAACCACCTACTACCCAGGATAGCACCCATCACCTATCCAGCATCCGGCGAACACCCAATAACTGGCCCGAAATGCTGAAGGAGGTCAGTCTCAGGGTCAGGTCGAGAAGTTAGGCAGCTGGCGGGCGCGGGGGAGGGGTGTTGGTGGTGGGGGTGCGGTGGGGAGGGGGTCATATGGAGAGTCAGGAAGTCAGGATAGGTGAAAGCGGAAGGAAACCTCCCCTGAATGGCCCGCAGCGAATCTCCCTGGCCTTAACAAACCCACAGCTTCCTCCGGTTTCCACCCTGACTCCGCGGGTCCCTCCTCGACACCCCCCCCACACCGACACCGCACACCGTGGTTGACTGTCTGATCCTCCCGTTCTGTTCCCCTGTGGTCTAATCCGGTTCATTCCCAGCCCACTCAAGGGCGCTCGGGAGCAGGGGATCCACTCGGTGTCTCGAGTATGTTTCCCATCCCATGAGCTAGTGGCAGACCTGTGCCTTAACATTTTCCTAAATTCTGTTATGTGTCTTCATATGCCTGCAGGAAAATGATTCTCGAAGTGGTGCATGGTCACACATCTACTTTGATGATAAATTTATCTTGATCTGTGCACTTTTTCCAAAGTCCTCATCATTTTTGATGAACAAGAGAATTACCAGACGCAGATTTAAAATGAATAATTCAAGTTGAAGTTTATTATCGTTTAAGCGTGTATGTGTGTACACCACCAAACGAAACGACGTTTCTCCGGACCAAGGTGCACAACGCAGTACAAATAAAAACACCGCACAACACGTGAAGTAGTATTCCCACAAATAATAAAACATATTCGAGAAGACTGACATTTAGCATCGGGCGTATTTATGGCACAAGTTAAAAAGTAAACAGTGTAACTAACGCTTCTGGTACTTGGTACGTGATGAGACCTGGGCGGCGGTAGGGAGTTCAGCCGTCTCATAGCCTGGCGGAAGAAGCTGTTTGCGAACGCAACCTGAATTGCCTGTTGCGGAAGAGATGAGAAATTCCCCACCGCCCCTGCCTGTAGGAAGTGAGTCCTCACATCTCTGCTTCTCTTAAGTTCAGCCCGAGACTCGTCTCCCGCTCTCCCCGACCAGCGGAAATAGTTTCTCCATGCGTTTGCCCATCAATTCACTTAGATGACTTGGAAACTGCAATCCCTTTAACCTTTTAATTCCAGAGCATTTCCTTTCCTCATAACTTCATGGCTGGAGCCCGAGGTCTGTTCTGATAAATCCTCAAAGCCTGGTGTCTCCCTCGGGAGCACGGTGCGAGACTTCGTGACTTTACTTTCTGACTCAATCGGTCAGGTAGGATGCTGGATGAAATGACAATCATAATCAGAATCAGGTTTATTATCACTATCGTGATATTTATTGTCTTGCGCCAGCAGTACTATGCAAGACGATAGTTACAGCTATATAAAACCCTGGTCAGACCCCACTTGGAGTACTGTGTTCAGTTCTGGTCACCTCACTACAGGAAGGATGTGGATACTATAGAGAGAGTGCAGAGGAGATTGACAAGGATGTTGCCTGGATTGGAGGGTGTACTGTATGAGAACAGGTTGAGTGAACTCGGCCTTTTCTCCTTGGAGTGACGGAGGATGAGAGATGACTTGATGGAGGTGTATAAGATGATGAGAGGCATTGATCATGTGGATAGTCAGAGGCTTTTTCCCAGGGCTGAAATGGCTAACACGAGAGGGCACAGTTTTAAAGTGCTTGGAAATAGATACACAGGGGATGTCAGGGGTAGGTTTTTCACACAGAGAGTGGTGGGTGCATGGAATGCACTGCCAGCGGCGGTGGTGGAAGCAGATACAATAGGAGCCTCTAAGATGGGTGGACCGCGGGCTCCAGCCATGAAGTTATGAGGAAAGGAAATTCTCTGGAATTAAAAGGTTAAAAGGAATTGCAGTTTCCAAGTCATGTAAGTGAATTGATGGGCAAACGCATGGAGCTTAAAAAAGGGGACTATGTAAGGTAATTCTTGGCAGTCTCTAGAGTAGGTTAGATAGTCGGCACGATATTGTGGGCCGAAGGGCCTATAATGTGCTGTAGGATTCTAAGTTCTATGTTCGAAGATATAAGATAAACAATAAATTACAAACACAGGAGCTTCTTCAGATGCTAGAAATCCAGAGCAACACATACAACATGCTGGAGGAACTCAACAGCATCTATCGAGAGGAATAAAACAGTCGGCGTTTTGAGTCGAGACCCTCCATTAGGTCTCGGTCCAAAATGTTAACTGTTTGTTTATTCCTCTCCAAAGACGCTGCCTGACCTGCTGAGTTTCTCCAACATTTTGTGTGTGTTAATATCAGTTACAGAAATGGGTTAGAAGTCTGATGGCGGGGTGTGTATTTCTCTCTTGTAACTCATGAAGAATATCGCCCTTCACGAAAGTCTTTTCTTTTATATTTAAACTGGAGTGATGTTCTCTGAAGACATTGATGTCTCCCGCATCTCAGTAGCTCTAGTTCCCATTAAAAGGGGCCCATTCAACTCTGGCTTCCCCTTTAAACCGGCCCCGCAGGGCGCAGTTTCATCCGAGATCAGTGGTAAGGCAACACTGTGAGGGAGACGTGTCCGGTTCAGATTCCCCGGCCGTGAAATCTGATGTGGAGAGTGAAGAAGGCTACTTTGCGCAGGTCACGGGCTGAAAGCCACCGCCAGCACCCTCTGTGGTAAACATTCTCCCACTTTCCCCAAGTACTTCAGCTGGATAATACAAGCGCCAGACAGTGTTTGAATTCGGATCAAAAACTGTCCAGGCGGGGTCTTCCTTTATCTAAAGCTGCACAAATACAGACCGTCCTTAATTTTCCCAAAGAACACTTTCAAAATGTTGGCGGAACCCAGTGCGTCAGGGCAAAGCTATGGAGGGGAATCAAGAGTGGAAATTTCGGGCTGAGACCCTTCATCAGGACTGGAAAGGAAGTGCGGAAGAAGTGGAGCAATGAATACACGCTGGCAGTGGTAGGTGAGACCAGGTGAGGGAGAAGATGGGTGATGGGGGGGGGGTGGTGAAGTAAGAAACTGTGAGGTGATAGGCAGAAAAGGTAAATAGCTGAAGAAGGAATCTGAGAGGAGAGGACAGTGGACCATGGGAGAAAGGGAAGGAGAAAGGGGTACTAGAGGTGGGATGGGCAGGTGAGGGGAAGGGAAGGGGTGAGAGAGAAACCAGAATACATGATTGTGTAATGGTCATTTCCTGTACACAAGTCTAAAGGAGAACAAAATAATTGTTACCCAGATCTGATGCAGCACAAAATAAACACAATAAGATAAAGAACACAAAATAATTAAACACATAATAATTATGAATCCACAGGATAACTTATATATATGGATTGATTGTATGTCCCTAAAGTGACAGCAGGCGCAGGGGCGTCTGTAGATAAGGTGACTCTGATGAGAAATGATAAAGTAATGGCGGAGTTAATGGGTGGAGGTGTTGATCAGCCTTCCTGCTTGGGGAAAGGAACTGTTTTTAAGTCTGGTTGTCCTGACGTGGATGCTACATAGCCTCCTCCCTGATGGGAGTGGGACACACAGTCGCGAGCATCATAAGTGGAATTTTTATGATGTTAGTGGCCCATTTCTGGCACCTTTCTGCATTTATGTCCTTGACAGTAGGTAGGCTGGTGCCAGTGAAGCATTGAGCAGTTTTGACTACCCATTGTAGAGCTTTCCTGTCCACCGCAGTGCAGTTTCCATACCACACAGTGAAGCAGCTTCTTAGGATGCTCTCTACTGCACTTCTGTAGAATGATGTGAGTATGGATGTGTAAAGTCCAGCTCTCTTCAGCCTCCTCAGAAGGTAGAGGGGTTGGTGAGCTTTGTTCACTGTGTAGGATGTGTTCTGGGACCATGAGAGGTTGTGTGTGATGTGCACTCCCAGGAGTTTGAAACTGTTCGCAGTTTTCGCTACTGTGTGGCTGATGTAAAGAGGGGTGTGAGTGATGCAAGTTCTCCTGAGGTCAGTAACCATCTCCTTTGTCTTGTTGACATGAAAGAGGTTATTTTCCTGACACCAGGCCTCAAGTTCTTCCTCCTCCTCTCAGTACTCCACCTCATCGTTGTTGGTGACTGGAAAAAGAGAGAAGGGGGAGGGGGAGAAATTACCAGAAGTTGAATAGATGTTCATGCTGTCATGTTGGGGGCTACCCATACAGAATATGAGGTGTTGCTCCTCCAACCTGAGAGTGGCCCCATCGTAGCACAAATGCCATGGATTAATGTGTCAAAATGGGAATGGGGATGGGCCGTAAAATGATTAGCCACTAGGAAATCCTGCTTGTTTCAGATATATCAAAGCAAGAGAGATTGAGAGAGAAACAGGGAGAGTGGTTGTTTTTAGAGGATTACAGAAACCAAGCTGCAACTTTACTGCTGATTCCATCGTCCAGACTACTGTTCCAGAGGTAGCAATTGGCAATAGCAGCTGGTGAAGGTGGGGGTACAGTTGTAAATCAGCGAATTGGTTTATTGTCACATGTACCAAGGTAGAGTGAATAACCTGTCCTACATAACGTAAGTGTAGATCATTTCATTACAACAGTGTGTTAGGGTAGTACTGGGTAAAAAAATAACAGAATGCAGCATAAAGTGTTACAGTTACACTGAAAGTGCAGTGCAGGGAGACAATAAGGTGCAAGGCCATACTGCAGTAGAGTGTGAAGGCAGGGTCCATTTTATGATACAAAGGTTGCACATTTGGTCTCAGATTATTGTTGCTGCATGCTTGGAATCTCTGTGGCTGTGTTTTCTCAGCCTTGACAGTGTCTGGGGGCTGGTGATGAACAGACATATCACAGATATCTGGTTTAATCACTTCCCCATGGTGTCTAGACACAGTGATGACACCATTACAACTTCCAGACCCTCCCTGGGTCTCTCTGCACAGATATATTGTACTGTGGGTGTTTTAGTAACTGGGGTTAATCAGTGCCGTGCAACCCTTGACCCCAGCAACATGCCTTGTTTACAAAATCTCCTTCCTTTGCTAAAGTGAGAGAGGTGGGACATCAAGTAGGCAGTTGACCAATAATGGAGGGAACTGGATGTGTGGTCATTAGGATGGACAGGCTGGGTGACCAATAGCAAAGTCAGATTAGCTCCAGGCAGTGGAGCATTGATGCCACGAGGCACACTTTCATTTATAATGCCTTTATTATAACACCAACATCCCAGTCCCGAACAGGAGGGTTGGCAATATGAAGCTGACAGAGACTTGCACAACAGAATATTTAGAACATAGAACACTACAGCACAGTACAGGCCCTACAGCCCACAATGTTGTGCTGACCTTTTAACCTACTCTGAAATCATTCTAACCCTTTCCGCGCACATTGTTCTCCATTTTTCTTTCATCCAAGTGCCTACCTAAGAGTCTCTTAAATGCCCCCAACATATCTGCCTCTGCCATCATCCCTTTCAGTGTGTACCCACCACTCTCAGTGTAACAACCTACCTCTGAGATCCGCCTTATACTTTCCTCTAATCACCTTAAAATTGTGCCTTCTCATATTCGCCATTTACGTTCCGGGAAACAGTTTCTGTCTCTCCACTTGATCTGTGCCTCTTAGCATCACGTACACCTGTGTTAAGTCACCTCTCATCCTCTCTCCCTCCAAATGGAAAAGCCATTGCTCAGTCAATGTCTCCTCGTAAAACATGCTCTCTAATCCGGGCAGCGTCCTGGTAAATCTCCTTTGCACCCCCTCTAAAGCCTGCACATCCTTCCTAACCTGAAACACAATTTACCAAGTGTGGTCTAACCAGGGTTTTATAGAGTTGCAATATTATCTTGTGGCTCTCGAACACAGTCCCCCAACTACTAAGGGACAATAAACCATACGCCTTCTTAACCATTCTATCAACTTGCCTGGCAATTTTGAGAGATCTATGGATGTGAACGTCAAGATCCCTTTGCTCCTCAACACTGTTAAGAATCCTGTCATTCACCTTGTACTCTGCCTTCAAGTTTGACCATCCAAGGAGAGGTATTTCACACTTTTCTGGGTTGAACTCGCACAATATTAAAATACTATAGATGTTGGGAATCTGAGATAAAGGCAGAAAATGGTAGTGACAGAGCAGGTCAGACAGCATCTGCGGAGGAGGAAACTGAGTCATTGTTTCACATCATCGATCTCTCCCCTCTCCTCGGCAATGTTTACTGATGAGTTGCTAGGATAGGTGACCAAAAGGTTTGCTCAAAGAGAAACATTTTAAGGTGTAACTTAAGTCACCTCTGCTCTCATAATTATATGTACTATATGAGCTGTCTGCTGGGTGCTGTGTTTTGCACCTTGGCCCCGAAGGGACACTGTTTCATTGGGCTGTATTCATGGGTATGGTTGAATAACAATTAAACTTGAACTTGAACTTAAGGAGGAAATGGAGTTACATGGACGTGAATGGAGTTCCGGAATTCAGTAGCACAGTGGCCAATCAATCACAGAGGGGTATTTCTGGGGGTAATAAGAGAGAAGGGCATGAGAAGTTATCCTGAATTATAAAGTCATCGAGTAATCAAAGTTGTTTGCCATTGTTTTCTTCTGGGCAGCATCTTTACAAGATTGGTGGCCCCAGCCATTATTAATACTCTTCAGAGATTGTCTGCCTGGCATCAGACATAACCGGGACTTGTAATATGCACCATCTACTCATACGAACATTCATCATCTACTCTCATGGCTTCACATGCCCCTGACTGGGGTCTAAGCAAGCGCTACACCTGGCCCAAGGGTGACCTGCACGCTAGTGGAGGAAAGGAACACCTTACACCTTACACCTTTTTCCCAGAACGTAAAGACGTATCTCCACCCCGCCACCCTCGTAGAGTAATACAGCACAGAAACAGGCCCTTTGGCCCAATTGGTCCATGCTGACCACAGCATCTTCCCTGCGTGTCCAAATTGCCCCTGTTCAACCCATAACCCTCCAAGCCCCTCCCCTTCATGCACCTCTCCAAATGCCTCTTAAATGTTGCAAATGTACCCACCTCGATCACTTCCTCTGGCAGCTTATTCCAGATACTGACCATCCTCAAGGTAATAGAGTTACCTCTCTGGTCTCTTTTAAATCTCTCCCCTCTTATCTTTCATCTGTGCATTTTGACTCCCCACCCTGGGGAAAAAGATTGTGACTGTCCACCTTATCCGTACCCCTCATGATTTTATAAACTTCTATGAGATCACTCTGCATTCTCTGACACTCCAAGAAATAAAGACCCAGTGTGGCCAACCTCTCCCTATAACTCAATTCCTCCAGCCCAGGCAGCCTCATTGTAGATCTCTTCTGTACCCTCTCCAGCTTGACCATGTCTTTCCTGTAATGGGGTTCATTGAAATAGGTTGAATCTGCTGTTCGTTATTTTTGGAGTTCCATAAAATCATCAGATATAGGAGCAGTATGGTGGAATACATAAAATTACTATATATTTTATAATAATAATATGCAATAAATAAATAGTGCAAAAAGAAAGCAAATCATCAGGTAGTGTTCATGGGTTCATGGTCTGTCCAGAGAGCCAATGGTAGTGGGGAAGAAGCTGTTCCTGCAATGTTGAGTGTGTTATAAGACCATACGACATAGGAGCAAGATTAGGCCATTCAGCCCATCAAGTCTGCTCCGCCATTCCATCATGGCAGATCCCGGATCCCACTCAATCCTATACACCTGCCTTCTCGCCATATCCTTTGATGCCCTGACTGATCAGGAAACTATCAACTTCCGCCTTAAATATACCCACAGTCTTGGCCTCCATTGCAGTCTGTGGCAGAGAATCCTACAGATTTACTGCTCTCTGGCTAAAAAAATTCCTCCCTACCTCAGTTCTGAAGGGTTGTCCCTCAATTTTGAGGCTTTGCCCTCTAGTTCTGGATACCCCCACCACAGGAAACATCCTCTCCACATCCGCCCTATCTAATCCTTTCAAAATTCAGTAGGTTTCAATAAGATCCCAACACATTCTTCAAAATTCCAGTGAGTACAGACCCAAAGCTGCCAAGTGCTCCTCATATGTTAACCCCTTCATTCCTGGAATCATCCTCATGAACCTCCCCTGGACTCTCTCCAATGACAACACATCCTTTCTGAGATATGGGGCCCAAAACTGTTGGAAATATTCTAAGTGCAGCCTGACCAATGTCTTATAAAGGCTCAGTGTTATCTCCCTGCTTTTATATTCTATACTCCTTGAAATAAATTTTAACATTTCTTCTCCCAAACCATCATGCTCCTGAATACCCAGAGCCTGGCTTGACACCAACCGACTATACCCTCTACTGTGCCTACTGTCTTGTTTATTATTTACTATTATTTATTGTAGTGCCTGCACCGTTTTGTGCACTTTATGCAGTCCTGGATAGGTCTGTAGTCTCGTGTAGTTTTTGTGTTTTTTCTTACGTAGTTCAGTTAGTTTTTGTATTGTTTCATGTAGCACCATGGTCCTGGAAAATATTGTCTCATTTTTACTATGTTCTGTACCAGCGGTTATGGTACAAATGACAATTAAAAGTGACTTGACTTGACTTGAACATTGCATTTACCTTCTTTACCACTGAATCAACCCGTAAATTAACCTTCTGGGAGTCTTGCACGAGGACTCTTAAGTCCCTCTGCACCTCTGATGTTTGAACCTTCTCCCCATTTAAATAATTGTCTGCACAATTGTACCTTTTAATGTATTATCATACATTTCCAGACACTGTATTCCATCTGCCACTTTTTTGCACATTCTTCCAATTTGTCTAAGTCCTGCTGCCATCGTATTGCTTCCTTAGCACTACCTACTCCTCTACCTGTCTTTGTTTCATCCACAAGCTTTGCCACAAAGCCATCAATTCCATTATCCAAATCGTTGACAAGCAATCTGAAAAGTAGTAGTCCCAATACTGACCCCTGGGGAACACCACTAGTTACTGGCAGCAAACCAGAAAAGGCCCCTTTTATTCCCACTTACTACCCCCTGACTGTCTGCCCTTCCTCTATCCATGCCAGTATCTTTCCTGTTATGCCACAGGATTTTATCTTGTTAAGCAGCCTCTTGTGTGGCACCTTATCAATGCCTTCTGAAAATCCAAGTAAATGACATCCACTACCTCTCCTATGTCCACTCTGCTTGTCACTTCCTCAAAGAGTTCTGACAGATTTGTCAGGCAAGATTTCCATTTACAGAAGCCACGCTGACTTTGACTTACTTTATCCTTAGTCTCCAAGTACCCCGAAACCTCATCCTTAATAATAGACTCCAACACCTTCCCAACCACTGAGGTTAGGCTAACTGGCCTATAATTTCCTTTTTTTTGACTTCCTCCCTTCTTAAAGAGTGGAGTGACATTTGTAATCTTCCAGTCTTCCAGGACCATGCCAGAATCAAGTGATTCTTGAAAGATCATGACCAATGTATCCGTTATCTCTTCAGCAACCTCTCTCAGGACTCTAGGAAGTAGTCCATCTGGTCCAGGTGACTTATCCACTTTAAGACCTTTCAGTTTGCCCAACACTTTTTCCTTTGTAATAGCAATGGCACTCACTCCTGCTCCCTGACGCTCGCGGACCTCTGGTGCACTGCTAGTGTCTTCCACAGTGAGGACAGATGAAAAGTACCCATTAAGTTCATCTGCCATTTCTTTGTCTCCCATTACAACCTCACCAGCAGCCTTTTCCAGAGGTCCAATATCAACTCTCACCTCCCTTTCACTCTTTATATAACTGAAAAATCTTTTGGTATCCTGCTTTATATTATTGGCCAGTTTGCCCTCATATTTCATCTTTTCCATTCTTATAGCTTTTTTAGCTACCTTTCGTTGGATTTTAAAAGCTTCCCAATCATCCAACTTCCCACTCACTTTTGCTATCTTATATGCCTTTTCCTTGACTTTTATGCAGTCCTTAACTTCCTTTGTCAGCCACAGTTGCCTACCCCTGCCATTGAGAACTTCTTCCACTGTGGGACACATCTATCCTGTGCCTTGTGAACTATTCCCAGAAACCTCAGCCATCTCTGCTCTGCTGTCATCCCCACCAGTATCCTCCTCCTCCAATCCATAGAACATTGAACATAGAAATCTACAGCACATTACAGGCCCTTCAGCCCACAATGTTGTGCCGACCATGTGACCTATTCTAGAAACTGCCCAGAATTTCCCTAGCACATAGCATTCTATTTTTCTAAGCTCCATGTAGCTATCTAACAAGCTCTTAAAAGACACTATTGTATCAACTTCCACCACCGTCGCCGGCACCCATCACTCTCTTTGTGAAAAACTTACCCCTGACAATCCCTCCGTACCTATTTCCAAACACCTTAAAACTATGCCCCCTCATGTTAGCCATTTCAGCTTTGGGAAAAAGCCTCTGGTTATCCAAACAATCAATGCCTTTCATCATCTTATACACCTCTATCAGGTCACCTCTCATCCTCCGTCGCTCCAAGGAGAAAAGGCCGAGTTCACTCAATCCACCCGGTCAAGCTCCTCTCTCAAGCCTCTGTAATTCACTTTATTCCATTGCAATACAGATACATATGAGTTATGCTCCTCCCTCTCAAATTGTAATATGAATTCAATCATATTATCATCACTGCCTCCTAAGTGTTCCTTTACATTAAGCTCCCTAGTAAGATCTGGGTTATTACACAACACCCAATCTAAGATAGTCTTTCCCCAAGTAGGCTCAAGTACAAGCTGCTCTAAAAAGTTATCTCATAGGCATTCACCAAATTCCCTCTCTTGCAATCTGACACCAACCTAATTTTCCCAATGTCCCTGTAGCTCCTGCCTATCACTTCCTCACTCTCCCTAACAAGCCAAAGGTCATCAAGCTGCAGCTCCAGTTCCCTAATTTGGTCTCTAAGGAGCTGCAGCGCGATGCACCTGGTGCAGGTGTGGCCATCAGGGAGGCAGAATACTGGCTCTGTACACGTACTCCCTATTCTCTCAAGATTTAAATAAGAAATAAGGAATGAACTAACCTAGCCTCCGCCTGTTCTCACCAAAGCCCTGTTTGAGACAAAGTCTTACTACTCTGCCTCAGACTACTCCGACTGCTCCCACGATGAACACTCTGCTAAGCGGTATCTCTGGGTTTCCCGTCAAAAATCTTTGTCGGACCTGTGAGGGAGTGTTCCCGTTACGTCTGCACAGTACTGTACTCCAATCAGCGAGGCTCCTGTACCTCCTCCTTGGTGGTAACAGTGAGAAGAATATTTGAAGCAGGTGGGAGCCTCTGCCTGCAACAGTGGGAGATTAAAGAGGTGTTTGAACACTCCAGCCAGTTGGTTGGCACAGGTTTCTGGTGGTCTGCCAGGTACACGGCAAGCCACACGGTCACAGGCAAAGCTCACAAGGTCAGGGTCGAACCAGTGACTCTGGCAGTGACTCTAATGCTGGTGCCACTGTGCTGTCCATATTGTCCAGTGAGTGTTAAATGAAATGAAGTAGAATAAAGCACACCCAGTACCTTATTCTCCATAATGTCTGCCATCTCCAAAAGGACCCTACCACCAAACATATCTTTACCTTCCCATACAACTTCCCACTCTCATATTTCTGCAAGGATTGCTCTTTCCGTGAATCCTTTGTCCATTTGCCCCTCCCCACTAATCTCCCTCCTGGCACTTATCCTACTACACCTGTCCATACACCTCCTCCCACTCAGGACCCCTCCCCAGACAGTCCTTCCAGGGGAGGAAACACTTCTTCTGTTAGTCTGGTGGAGTCATCTACTGTATCTGGTGCTCCCAGTGTGGCCTCTTCTACATCAATGGGAGCTAGTGCAGACTGGGTGACTTTTGTCGAACACCTTCGCTCCATCCACACCAACAAGATTTCCTGGTGGCTTATTATTTTAATTCCAGTCCCCATTCTCTACGTATACAAGGTACAATTTTTCTCTGTATCTTGGTACATGTGACAGTAATAAACCAACTCATCAATTTACAGCTGTACCCCCACCCTCAGTTGCTGTTGTCACCATGGTGAAGCCCTTATTACCGCCAGAACAGTTAACCAGGTGTAGTCTCTCACTCTCTCTCTCTTTCTCTCCATCTCTCTCTCTCTCTCTCTCTCCCCCATCTCTCTCTCTCTCACTCACTCTCCCTCCTCCTCTCTTTCCTTCTCTCCCTTGCTTTGCAACATCCTTAACATGCAGTATTTCTTTAGCTCTACTCCCCATTCCCATTCCAACTTGGAATTTCCCGCCTGCTTCGAAACTTCTTCCCATTACTACCATCAGGGAGCCTGAAGACACACACCCAACAATCCAGGAACAGCTTCTTCCCCTCCGCCATCAGATTTCTGAACAGCCCATGAACAGGAAGCATGGTAGCATGTCGGTTAGCACAATGCTTTACAGTACAAGCAACCTGAGTTCAATTCCTCCCCATGCCCGTAAGGAGTTTGTATGTTCTCCCCGTCAACGTGTAGCTTTCCTCCAGGTGCTCCAGTTTTCTCCCACAGTCCAAAGACGTACCACCCGTTTGCTTAGCTGGTCATTGTGAGTTGTCCCATGATTAGACTGGGGTTAAATTGGGGGTTGCTGGGCAGCGCAGCTCGAAGAGCCAGAAGAACCTGTTTTGCGCTCTGTCTCAATAAACAGATGCATAAACCCATAAACACTGCTCTCCTTCTTCACTAATCTTTTCACATTTTTCTGTTGGATAATTGTTTCTGATTGGGCCCTTGGGATAATTTGTTATGTTTATAAGACCTTAGGACAAAATGGGTGTTGTCATTAGTACTAAGTGTAACCATATGCATTTAAATCAATTGTTAAAACAAACCTTTAAATGATAATTGCTATCCGTTCACTAGATCAATGTGCCCACATAGGCTCAATCATAGCAGCCCCTTGGCAATTCATGTTCAATTAATTTTGGACCACTCTGCTTTTTAGCTTAGTTTAGCAATCACAACAACGATAATCTATGAATAGAAATTGCCTGGAACATTGCTGGAGAAGAAAGGATAAATATCAACTGGTCTCTGCCCCACAGACTGGTGTAACCTCTTCAGCAGGGGTACCCAACCGGGGATCTACGGACCCCTTGCTTAATGGTATTGGTCCATGACATTAACAAGTTCGGGAAGCCCTGCTCTAAGGGTATTTATTTATTATTTGAGATATAGTATGTAATGGGCCCTTCCAGTTCTTTGAGTCATGTTGCCCAGCAGCCTCTGATTTAACCCTAGCCTAATTATGGGGCAACTTTCAATGACCAATGAACCAACCAGCCGGTACATCTTTGGAATGTGGCAGGAAACTGGAGCACCTAAAGGAAACCCAAGCAGTCATGGGGAAAACATATTATCGCCTTACAGGCAGCAAATTGGGAAATCGGGTTATCGTTGTCACACGTGGTGAAAAACTGTGTTTCGCATTTCACTCCTACAGATCAATTCATTACAACAGGTCGTTTAGGTAGTATGAGGGGAAACAATAACAGAATGCAGAATAAAGTGTTACAGTGACAGAGACAGTGCAGTGCAGGCAGACAGTAAGATGCAAACTCCATGGCAAGGTAGATTGTGAGGTCAAGAGTCTACCTTATCATTCAAAGGGATTGTTGGATAGTCTCATGGTTTGATAACCATCAGATAGAAGCCGCCTTTCAGCCTGATGGTATTGGCTTTCAGGCTTTTGAATCTCCTGCCTGGTGTGAGAGGGCAGAAGAGGGACTATCTGGAGTGGGTGGTGTATTTGATTATGCTGGTTGCTTTACTGAGACAGTGAAAGTGTATGTAGAGTCCATGGAGGGGAGGCTGGTTTCCATGATGTGCTGAGCCGTGTCCACGACTCTCTGGCTTCTTCCCTCTTCCTTTCCAGTCCCGATGAATGGTCTTGGCCTGAAACATTGACTGTTTATTCCTCCCCATAAATGCTGCCTGACTTGCTGAGTTCCTCCAGCATTTTAGGTTTCCAGCATCTGCAGGATCTCTTGTGGTTATGGTTTCTGCAGTCTATTGCGGATGGGGCAGAGCAGTTGCTACAACAAGCCATGGTGCATCTGGATAGGATGCATTCTGTGGTGCATCAGTAACAATTGGTGAGGGTCAAAGGGGATATGTCAAACATGGCAAGGATTTTACTGTACCGCTAAATCCAGAATCAGGATCATATGTCGCGAAACTTGTTTTGTATCAGCAGTACAGTGCAATACATGGAAAATATGCCAAGTCACAGTAAGAAATATGAAAAAAGTACTGCAAAGGGAGAGCAAAAAGTGAAGAAGTGTTCATGGGATTTTGGGGATGAACATCACTGAGGAGCTCTCTTGGTCCGCCAATACAACCTCGATAGTAGGGAAGGAACAACAGCGACTATACTACCTGAGATGATTAAGATGAGCTAATCTGCCCCAAAAATTGCAGGTCAACATTCACTAATTTGCAACAGAGAGCATACTGACATACGGGATGACAGTGTGGGACTCTCGCTGCAGTAAGACAGATCACAAAACTCTTCAACGGGTGATCAGGACAGCTCAGCACATCGCTGAAACTCAATTACCTGACCTGGAGACAATCTACAACTCTCAATACCTACGGCACTCTCGCAACATCGTTAAAGATCCATCCCATCCTGGACACTGTCCGTTCAGTCTCCTGCCATCTGGTAGGAGATACAGAAACATCTCAGACAAGACAGTACGACTGAAAAACAGCTTCTTCCTGAGGGCTGTTGTGCAGCTGAATAATGCTACATCCAGCTTGCCAATGGCCTTTGAGTGTTGTGGACTATTGAAGTCACTTGTGGCATATAACTTGGGAACTTTTTTTCATAAATTAAGCCATACCACATGAATTGTAAACATCTGTTTAGCACAAATCTCATTGTCTTAAGCAATGACAGTAAAGTTCTATACTACTCTTTTGTATGGGTTCATGGTCTGTTTGAAACTCCAGTGGCAGAGGGAAGAGACTGTTACTAAATTGTTGAGTGTGTGTGTTCAGATGTTCATATGTGTCCCATATGATGGTAGTAATAAAAAGAGAGCATTTCCTGGACAGCCAGGCTCTGTAATGATGTTGGGTTCCCTGGCATTGGGAGGAACTTTATGTTCTGGGGCAATATAATGGACTAAGTTGTGATTGGTAAATGTAGGGTTTTATTTTCACAGCACTTTGGAACAGTTGTGCTGGCTCGTTTGTGCTTGATTGAATTCTGCTGTGGTTGTTAAGGACATAGGCCACATGGGAAGCAGATCTGTGGGTCACAGGGTGAGGAGAAGCAGGAGGAATGTACACATAGTGAGCAGTCAGCATTCATCTTAATTTGCATTGCATTGTCGCTGTTTAACAGGGATCATTGGCTCCACACAGACACACTCAATCCATATAAAGGTCTATTTTTGGATGTGGTTTACATGACTCTGTAGTATTGTCCTGACTCTTGGAAGTTGTAAGAACTCCCAGCAAGATTTCCGGGAAGCCTACCCAGCCCTCCTCGAACATTGTGAATAATTCCAAGCTTTTGAGAGGGTGCAGAGGAGGTTTACCGTGTTGCTGCCTGGATTAGAGAGCATAAGAATAGGTTGAGCAAGCTAGGGCTTTTCTCTTTGGAGCAAAGAGGATGAGAGGTGACGACAGAGGTGTAGAAGATGATAAGAAGCATAGTAGTAGCAGTAATAGTAAAAGTTGTGTGATCACTCGAGTTGAGTACAGTGACCTCCTACAGGGAAGAAGTCATCTCTCTGACACAGTGGTGTCAAGAGAACAACCTCTCCCTCAATGTTGCAAAAACAAAGGAGCTGGTTGTGGATTACAGGAGGAATGGAGACAGCCTAACCCCTATTAATAGCAATGGATCTGGGTTTGAGAGAGTGAGCAGCTTTAAGTTCCTCAGCATACACATTGCCGAGGATCTCACATGGTCTGTACACACCAGCTGTGTGGTGAAAAAGGCACAACAGCGCCTCTTTCACCTCAGACGGTTGAGGAAGTTTGGTATGGGCCCCCAAATCCTAAGAACTTTCTACAGGGGTACAATTGAGAGCATCCTGACTGGCTGATCACTGTCTGGTATGGGAACGGTACCTCCCTTGTTCGCAGGACTCTGCAGAGAGTGGTGCAGACAGCCCAGCGCATCTGTAGATGTGAACTTCCCATAATTCAGGACATTTACAAGGACAGGTGTGTAAAAAGGTCCTGTAGGATCACTGGGGACCCGACCACAAACTGTTCCAGCTGCTACCATCCCGGAAGCGGTACCGCAGGATAAAAGCCAGGATCAACAGGCTCTGGGGCAGCTTCTTCCACCAGGACATCAGACTGATTAACTCACACTGATTTGAGTGTATTTCTATGTTACATTGACAGTTCTATTTATTATAAATTACTATGGTTGCATGTTGCACATTTAGATGGAGATGTAGCGTAAAGATTTTTACTCCTCATGTATGCGAAGGGTGTAAGAAATAAAGTCAATTCAGTTCAATTCAATTGTAACAGGTTGTCTAAAGGTGGGTCCTCAGCTGACTGTAGAGGCCATGCTGGGATCCACATGTTCTGGTGCAGTGTGGGTAAGGATACACGGAGGCTGTGGTTGGTGCTTGGGTCTCTTGGTTGTTCATTTAGGGTGGATTCTCTTAATGGAGAATGCCTGTGCGTGACTTTGTTTCACGTGGGGAGGCAGATGCATGGGCAGTCACCACACAGTCCTTGACATATCGGACTGAGGGTCCAGTGGCATGGAATGCAAGATGACTGGGGGCCCTTCACTGCTACAGCCTCCCTCCCTTCACTGCTGTTGTGATGTGTCATCATCTTCTGCCAGCACAGACTGAGTGGATAGCCAGAGAATCTTTCCCAGAGCGGGAATAGTTAATATGAGGGGGCATAATATTAAGGTGATTGGAGGAAAGTATGGGGGGAGGGATGTTAGAGCTAGATTTTTTACACAAAGTGGTGGGTGCATGGAACACCCTGCCTGGGTTGGTGGTAGAGGCAGATTTATTAGGAGCATTTAAGAGACTCTTGGATAGGCACATGGTTTGGCACAGACTAGATGGGCTGAAGGTCCTGTTTCTGTGCTGTACTTTTCTATGACTCTATAATGTGGATGTTAGAAAAATGGAGGACTACGTAGGAGGGAAGGGTTAGATTGATCTTAGAGTAGGTTAAAATGTTAGCACGACATTGTGAGCCAAAGAGCCCGTACTGTCTTTTACTGTGCTATGTTCTCCCTGATCTGGAAACTGAGTGCAGGACAACACTCTAGGTTAGTGTGAAGGACAGTTACTGTGTCCGAGGTAACACCAACGTTAAATGGAAGGCCTGTCTTCTCTCTCAGGTGGATGTAAATGATGTTGTGTTCCTCCACAAAGAGTCGGACAGTTGTCACCAGAGTCCAAGATGCTTACCATCTCCCCCCACCCCGTCCGATTATCACTAAGACAAATCACGCCACGGTGGTGTAGCGGTTAGCACAACGCTATTACAGCTCAGGCATCAGAATTCAGAGTTCACTTCCAATGCCATCTGGATGATGGAGTTGATGGCTTTGTGGCCAGATTTCTGGATGTTACAAAGATAGGTGGAGGGGCAGGAAGAGTTGAGGAAGCAGGGAGTCTAGAAGGACTTAGACAGATTGGAAGAATGGGCAATGAAGTGGCAGATGGAATACAGTGTCGGGAAGTGTATGGACATGCACTTTGGTGGAAGGTTTAAAGGTGTAGACTATTTTCTAAATGGGTAGCAAATTCCAAAATTAGAGGTACAAAGAGACTTGGGAGTCCTTCTGCAGGATTCCCCAAGGGTTAACTTGCAGGTTGAATCAGTGGTAAGGAAGGTAAATGCAATGTTAGCAATCATTTCAAGAGGACTGGAATATAAAAGCATGGATGCAATGCCGAGGTTTTATAAGGCATTGGTCAGACTGCAGTTGGAGTATTGTGAGCAGTTTTGGGTCCTTTATCTGAGAAAAGATGTGCTGGCATTGGAAAGGGTCCAGAGGAGGTTCACAGGAATGAGTCTGGGAATGGAAGGGTTAATATACAAGGAATGTTTGATGGCTCTGGGCCTGTACTCACTGAAGTTTAGAAGAATGAGGGAGAATCTCATTCCAACTTACTGAATATTGAAAAGCCTAAATTGAATAGATAGGGAGAGGATGTTTCCTATCGTGGGGGAGTGTGGAGGCTCAGACCCTGCCACCCTCAGTTATAGAATCATAGAGTCATAGTGCATTACAGCATAGAAATAGGCCCTTTGGCCCATCCAGTCTGTGCCGAACAGTTATGACTAGTCCCATTGACCTGCATGTAGACTATAGCCCTTCCTACCCCCCACCCCACCCCATCTATGTACTTATCCAAACTTCACTTAAATGTTGAAATCAAGCCCACTTCCACTGGCAGCTCGTTCCACACTCTCACCACCCTCAAAGAACTTCCCCCTCAGGTTCCCCTTAAATATTTCACCTTTCACCCTTAACTTATGACCTCTAGATCTAGCCTCACACAACCAAAGTGGAAAAAGCCTGCTTGCATTTACCCTATCTATACTTCTCATAATTGTGTGTACCTCTATCAAATCTCCCCTCAATCTTCCACACCCCAGGGAATAAATTATTCAACTTTTCCCTTTAGTTTGCATTTCGGCACAGTTATGAACTCTTTCTCACCACTCCTGCTTCCCTGGGGGATTCTGACAGATAAATGCCCAGTACTTAAATACATAACGGTTACCAGTCCAGTTTTATTCCAAAACGGGCCATCTCCATGGCGACAGTAAATGATGCGCTATGCTCTGTTCAGTCTGAGCTATGGATAGGGTTACAGAGAGAAAGATAAAGTGTGCTATCTACAGTAAGTTGTACGTGCAAACTCCGACAGACAGCCCTGGGATAAATCAGGCAACACAGATACTGAAAACCTTCTGCTGAAACTTCACAAATTTCCACTCCAATAAATTTCTATTGAATGTCCAGTTTTACAATGTGAGAAGCCCTTGTATTTGTAGATATCCCATACAATACTCTGGCTACAAGGGCAGTACAAAGAAAGGAATAAAGAATCAGGATAGCTTAATATCACTGGCATATGTGGTGAAATTTGTTGTTTTGCGGCAGGAGTACATTACAATACATAATAATAAAAACTGTAAATTACTATATATACACACACATTAAATAAATAGTGCAAAAACATAGTGAGGTAGTGTTCATGGGTTCAATGTCCATTCAAAATTCTAATGGCAGAGGAGAAGAAGCTGTTCCTGAATCACTGAGTGTGTGTCTTCAGGCTCCTGTACCTCCTCCCTGATGGTAGCAATGAGAAGAGGGCAGGTCCTGGATGATTGGTGTTCTTAATGATGGATGCCGCCCTTTGGAGGCATTGCTCCTTGAAGGTGTCCTGGATGCTAGGGATGTTAGTGCCCATGATGGAGCTGACTGAATTTACAAATCTCTGCAGCTTATTTTGATCCTGCGCAGTGCCCCCTGTTCTCATACCAGATGGTGAGGCAGCCAGCTGGAATGATTTCCTTGGTACTTCTGTAGAAATTTGCGAGTGTCTGGAAACAGTCAATGTTTTCTGGGCCAAGACCCTTCATCGGGACTGGAAAGGAAGGGAGAAGAAGCTATAATAAGAGGGTGGGCACTGGTGTCACTGAGCATGCACCTGTTGGGAAAATCTGAACAATTGAAAGCTGAAGGATTAAGATGGACTGAAATTTGGAGTTAGTGTTGGATACTGATGCTTTTGCCATTCAGAAGTCAAGGATGAGACACAAATCTTATTGCTAGCAATTTTATTAAGTGTTACATGAACAAAGAACAAACAAAGACAAAGGAAAAGGCCATTGTGGTCATCTCATACTCAGACTAGAGATAACAACACCCCAGTGATAACCATTAACCAATAAAATAGACAAGATTCAAACAATATGACACCTGTTGCTGGAAACTGAGAAATTTCTAGAAAAATACAGAAGCAATTGTACCATAATTACTGGAAAATTCATGGAATACTTCCATATATACTTATTGCTGGAATGTCACTGGCATTTAGGGCAGCAATGAAGGTCTTCTATCTCTGGCGGTGTTCAGGGCTTCCTTCATCGTGCCAGTAGCTTCCTCTCGGTTTTCACTACTGTCAGTCATGCAAGTTCCAACTAGAGACTCGGGAATACCGTCCCATTCAGGTGCAGAGGGATTCTTCATTGCTGTTTCTGTAACAGTTTTGCTTAACCAGCCAGGATTGTTAGCCCTGAGCTGAGCCCCTGAACCTGGAGGACCGGTGAACCACTTAGTCTGTCAATGTACTGCTCCCAGCACATCGCCATATCGCCATGGCACCACGGTAGCACAGTGGGAGTTTGTACATTCTCTGCATGGAATGCGTGGGTTTTCTCCGGGTCAGTGTAACTTGTCCAGTAAATAGGGATTGTCGGGGTCGTTGGGCAGTGCGGTTCGAAGGGCCGGAAGGGCCTATTCTGTTCTGTATCTCGACATAAGTACATAAACATAATCCTTAGGCTGTGTTGGTTGTTCACGCAAACAACACATTTCATTGGATGTTTCAAGGATCAAGGATCAACTTTATTCACCATATACATTTATATGTATTAGCAATTTGCTGAGGTGTGTTGGTCAGGTTGTGACATGCAACAAAAACAACATTCAACAATTATGAAGAATAAAGACATATATAAATAAAAAAGCTAATAAAGTTAGAAGTTGAAGGATGGATATGGAATAAAATGTGCATAAGTATATAAACACCATCAGGTACTTACAATGTAAACAGCACTTTAAAATGTTTATAGTGCAGTGACAGGGTAACAGAGGGGTAGGAGGGCTAACTAGATTAGTTGATCAAATTATAAACACAAGCTCTAATGCACTTTGTAGAAGGGAGCTTTTGGAAAAGGCAGTTTGCAGGGTGGATAGTGTCTACAATGATTTTCCTGCCTGCTCCTTTGTTCGGGACACATACAACTCCTGCAGTCTAGGCTCTAAACAGAAACCAGGAAATTATAGACTGTTGAATCTGACATCAGTAGTGGGAAAGCTATTGGAAGGTATTCTAAGGGACCTGATATATAACTATTTGGATAGACGTGGACTGATTAATTATAAGCAGCGTGTCTTTGTGTGTGGTAGGTCATGTCTAACCAATCTTATGGATTTTTTCAAGGAAGTTACCAGGAAAGTGGATGAAGGCAAGGCAATGAATTGTCTACATGGACTTAAGTAAGGCATTTGACAAGGTCCCATGTGGGAGGTTGTTCAAGAAGGTTCAGTCGCTTGCATTCAGGATGAGATAGTAAATTGGATTAGATATTCACTTTGTGGGAGAAGCCAGAGAGTGGTAGTAGAAGGTTGCCTCTCTGACTGGAAGCCCGTGAATAGTGGTGTGTCACAGGGGTTGGTGCTGGGTCTGTTGTTGTTTGCCATCTATACCAATGATCTGGATGACGTGGTTAACTGGTCAGCAAATTTGCAAATGACACCAAGATTAGGTATATAGTGGACAGTGAGGACGGCTATCATGGCTTGTGGGGGGATCTGCATCAGCTGGGAAAATGGGCTGAAAAATGGCATAAGGAAATTAATGCAGACAAGTGCAAGGTTTTGCACTTCGGTGGGACCAGCCAGGGTAGATCTTTCACAGTGAACGGTAGAGCATTGAGGGATGTGGTAGAACAAAGGAATCTGGGAATACAGGTCCATAATCCTTTGAAAGTGACGTCACAGGTAGATCGGGTCATAAAGAAAGCTTTTGGCACTCATTAATCAATGTATTGAGTACAGAAAATGGGATGTTATGTTGAAGTTGTATAAGATGTTGGTGAAGCCTAGTTTGGAGTATTGGGTGTAGTTTTGGTCACCTACCTACAGGAAAGATGTTGAAAAAGTTCAGAGAAAATTTACAAGGATGTTGCTGGGCCTGGAGGACCTGAGTCGCAAGGAAAGATTGAATAGGTTAGGAGTTTATTCCCTGGAACATAGAAGACTGAGAGGAGATTTGATAGAGGTATACAAAATTAGATAGTGTAAATGCAGAAGAGGTTTTTTCCACTGGAATTGGGTGGAACTACAACCAGAAGTCATGAGTTAAGGATGAAAGGTGAAAAGCGTAAGGGAAACATGAGGGGAAATGTCTTCACTCAGATTGTTATGAGACAAGCTCCCAGTGCAAATGATGCATGCGAGGTCTATTTAAGAGAGGTTTGGATAGGTACATGGATGGTAGGGCTATGGAGGGCTGTGGTTCTGGTGCAGGTCAATGGAAGTAGGCAGCTTTGATGGTTTTGGCATGGACTAGATGATCTGAAGGACCACCTTCTCTATGACTCTATGATGGGAAAACTCTTTTGATGCACTTGTGATAAATAATTGAGCCTGAATCTGAATCCCTAACCGCTAGCTCCAGAATTTTATCTTCTTCTTAAGCTCATCATCCATATTAGGGCACAAGCCTCCGACAGCAGCTCACCAGAGTCCTCTGGCCCTGGTGTAGCCCATCAAGGCAAAGATCCTCCACCCTCCCAAGGGTGAGGCCCTTGGAGACCCTGTTGGTGATTCTGCAGCTCTGGGTTTTTAAGGGATGGGCTGCTAGCCCCATACGCAACCCACCTCCTTTCGCAGACAGGCTTGGCACTATCCATGGTGGAGTTCCAGAACTTTGTAAGGAATTCCAAACTTTTATGTTTGGCAGCTTGTTACTGGAGTCTCAAGTTGCTGGATCTACTGACTCCCCCAGTCGTTGGCTGACTGCCTCTCTATGTTATCAGACAGTTTAGTGAATTGTTAGAATTGACTTGGGAGAGTTAGTGATGGTGGTTTTGATTGGAAGTGCACCTACCATCTGGTTACAGTTAGTGCCTGATATCAATCTGAAGCACAGACCTGCAAGTATTTCTTCAAATGTCCCGTTGTTAACTCGAGGTTATCAGACCATGAGAAGGAGTTTATCTGGTTCCCAGTATTGGGCTCATTCTTTGGCTCACTCTGGAGATTGTGCTGTTCTGTAGTTATGAGTAAACAATAAGGTTACTCACTAGGTTGATACAGAGCAATGCTTCCTCTGCTGGGTTGGCCAGGGTAATGGCATATCCTTGAAATGAGAACCAGGCTGTACCAGAGTGAAATGAGGAAGTTCTCACGTGATATGTCCCTTTGTATTGAAGTCAATAGATTTTGTTAGGGAGGGTATCGAGGGATCGTCTTTTACATAACCATTTCCTTCGCCTTGAGGATGACATGCATCCATTCTATTCTGATGAGGACAATGTGGAGAGCACAGACTCACAATGAAAACAAACTAATGGAGGAACTCAGGTTGAGTGGTACCTGTGTTTCAGGTCGAGACCCTCTATTGGGACTCCACTCTGCTCCCGATGACCTGAGGCATTAACGATTTCTTTTCCCCTGAGGATGCTGCCTGACCCACTGAGATCCTCCAGCAGTTTCATACCCTTCCTATCCCTGTGCTTATCCGACCATCTCTTAAATGTTAGAATTGAACTAACATCCATTACTTCTACTGGTAGCTTGTTCCACACTCTCACCACCCTCTGAGTGAAGAAGTTCCCACTCAGGGCACACTTAAACATTTCACCTTTCACCCTTAACTTATAATCTCCAGTTCTAGTCCCACCCAACCTCAGTGGAAAAGGACTGCTTGCATCTACCCAATCTACACCCCTCATAATTTTATATACCTCTACCAAGTCTCCCTTCGTTCTCCTGTGCTCCAGAGAATACTCCTAATCTATGAAGGCCAATGTGCTAAAAACTCTCTTGACATCCCAATCTTCCTGGGATGGCACTTACAAGGAATTATGGATCTGTATTCCCATATCCCTGTGTTTTAACACGAGCCTCTGTGTCCTGTAATTTACTGTGTAGCTCCCAATGTGCAACACCTCACACTTGTCTGCATTAAATTACACCTTCCATCTTTCCAGCTGGTCCAGGTCCCACCGCAAGCTCTGATAATCTTCCTCACTGTCCACTTATAACCCCGGTCTTGGTGTCACCCACAAACTGCTGACCCAGTTTGCCACATTATCATCCAGATCGACGATAGAGATGATAGACAACAATGATCCCTGTGGCACTCCACGAGTCACAGGCCCCCAGTCAGAGAGGCAGCCATGAGTACCACTCTCTGGCTTCTCCCACAAAGCCAATATCCAATCCAATTTACTACCTCGTTTTGAATGCCGAGTAACTGAAGCTTCTTCTCCAACCTCCCATACAGGATCTTGTCAAGTGCCTTACTAAAGTCCATGTTACCAACATGCACTGCCTTGTCTTCATCAACTTTCCTGGTAACTTCCTCTCAAAGCTCTACAAGATTGGTTAGACGCTACTTACCACGCATGAATCATGCTGACTATGCTTAATCAGTCCATGTCTATCCACTACACCCCCGGTCTTGGTGTTTCTCACAAATTTTCAGATCCAGTTTACCACATTATCATTGGTGCACTGTAGATGACGTAACAACTGACCCAGCACCGATCCTTGCGGTACAGCGCTGGTCACCACTCCAATCATCCTTGTTTGAACTCTCTTGCAGCTTGAAAGTTACCTGCAGGACAGCATCCAGCCGGAGATGGTTCAGCTACAACAGAGCGTGGTACGCAAGCACACAGTGACCATGCTGGAGATCAGTTCCAACCTGCTGAGTCAGACGGTGGAGCAGACGCACAAGCTGACTGACATTGAAGCACAGGTGAGGTGTGTGTATGCTCTGCCCGCTGCCTTCAAGTCTCTGAACGAGATAGAGAAAGACACGGTAAAGTTCCCCCTTCCCTGTTCTCTCTTTTTCTATTCTGGTTCCCCTCTCACCTGCCCATCACCTCTCTTTGATTCCTCTCCTCCTTCCCTTTCCTCCATGGTCCACCGGCCTCTCATATCTTCTTCTCCAGCCCTTTAACTTTTCCACCAATCCCCTCCCAGCTTCTCACTTAATTTGCTCCCTGCTTCCCCCACCCATCCACCCACCTTTCCCCTCACCTGGTCTCAACTATCACCTGTCAGCTTATACTCCTTCGCCTTCCCCCCACCTTCTTAATCTGGCTCCTGCCCACTTCCTTTCCAGTCTTGATGAAGAGCCTTAGGCCGAAAGATCAACTGTTTTTCCCCACCACGGATGATGCCTGACCTGCTGAGTTCCTCCAGCATTTTGTGTGCGTTGCTCAAGATTGCCGGCATCTGCAGACTTAAAGATTAGCTTTATTTGTCACGTGCATCAAAATATTGAAGCAAACAGTGAAGTGCATTGTTTGCGTCACAAGTGTGCTGGGGGCTTCCATCGTGTGTCACCACATTTCTAGTGCCAACATAGCATGCCCACAACTCCTGTTCACTAACCCATATGCCTTTGGAATGTGGGAGGAAACCAGAGCACCTGGAGGAAACCCACCGTCATGGGAAGAATGTACAAAACTCCTTACAGACAGCAGAGGGAATTGAACCCTGTTTATATGACAGGCACTATAAAGCATTACATTAGCCCCTTTGCTACTGCGCCACCTGACCGTACCTACTGCACCAATGTCCCACCCCACACCTATTGCCACCCATTGGCTCCAGGACCGGCTTTATCATTCAGCCCTACCTACCACCACTGATAAAAGAATAATCTCACTCCTTAACACTTCAACTCTAGATGTGGTCGGGGTCAGAGGAGGTTCACATGAATGATCCCAGAAATGAAAAGGTTAACGTATGAGGAGCGCTTGATGACTCTGGGCCATTTCTCGGAAAAAATTTGAAGAATGGAGGTGGGGGGATCTTATTGAAACCCATCAAATTTTAAAAGGCTGAGATAGAGACATGGAGAGGATGTTTCCTATGGTGGGGGAGTTTTGGACCAAAGGGCACTGCTTCAGGATAGAGGGATGTCCATTTAGAACAGAGATGAGGAGGAATTTCTTTAACCGGAGGGTAATGAATCTGTGGAATTCATTGCCGTAGACGGCTATGGAGGCCAAGTCATTGGGTATATTTAAAGCAGAGGTTGATAGGATCTTGATTAGTAAGTGTCTAAGTTTGCACTTAAGTCTTATGGTCTAACTCAGCCCAGCATCCACAGCTTTAACAGAGAGGGAGTTTCAGACTTCTCCCCATTTTCAAGACAAGAATAGGCTGTTGGCCTGACAGTTTCTTGGCATAGAATGCCTTTCTTGATCTTATTTCTCCCTCCCTCCATGACCTCCACTGAGATCTCTGTGAACTTCCAGTTCTGGCCTTTTGAATACTCCCGCTATTGACAGCATCTGGGCTCGAGGTCCTGAAGTCTCCACAAACATCAACACCTCTTTACATCACTTTCTATGCTGGGCTACACTCATTGGCCATTTTATTGGGTACAAATGTGCTCCTGCTCGTTAATGCAAATATCTAATCAGCCAATCATGTGGCAGCAACTCAATGCATAAAAGCATGCAGACATGGTCAAGAGGTTCAGTTGTTGTTCAGACCAAACATCAAAATGGAGAGAAAATGTGATCTAACTGACTGTGATTGTGGATTGATTGTTGGTGCCAGAAGGAGTGATTTGAGTATTTCAGAAACTGCTGATCTCCTGGGATTTTCATGTACAACAGTCTCTAGAGTTTGCAGACAATGTGTGAAAAACAAAATATATCCAGTAAGCAGCAATTCTGTAGGTGAAAACGTCTTGTTAATGAGAAAGGTCAGAGGAAAATAACCAGACTGGTTCAAGTTGACAGGAAGGTGAAAGCAACTCAGATAAACATTAAGAGTGTGTGGATGTGTGGGAGGGAGAGGTGAAGATGGTTGAGGAGGGGGATGTAGAAGAGGGGATTTGTAAGTAGAGTTGGGGAGATGGACACTATTTTCTTCATTGGCAGGAGTTCAGAGTAAGTGAGCGTTGCCACGTTGTTGGGAGTTTCGTGCAGGGAGCATACAACAGGAATTCAGCAAGTCAGGAATTCGCTAGCCTGCAGAAGGCTGGAGGACAGATAGTAGTGAAAATGGGGTGGACAGAATTTTATTGGCTGTTGAATTTAAAGAAGTCATGGGTGAATGGACTTTAGATACAAGATATCCAAGAAACCCCCCCAGAGGCATCGAGTAGCCTCTCCGTTCTCTGCCGAGTTGAGGCCAAAACTACAACCCCTCCCCCTTCTATTCCGAGATTCTCCTTGCTGTGTCTTTAGTGAGAGTAAATAACAGTGACAATATCAAACTCCTAAGACATAACAGCAGAATTATGCCAGTCTGCTCTGCCATTCAATCATGGCTGATTTATTTTCCCTCTCAACCTGGTTCTTCTGCCTTCTCCCTGTAACCTCTGACACCCTGTTTAATCAATAACCTATCAAGTTCTGCTTTAAATATACTCAATGACTTGGCCTCCACAGCCATCTAGCTAAAGAATTCACTGCCTCTGGCTAAAGAAATTCCTCCTCTGCTCTGTGCTAAATAAATATTCTTCTATTCTAAGGCTGTGTCCTCGGGTCCTAGACTCACTCACTATAGGAAACACTCTCTCCACATCCAATATAACTAGGGCTTTCAATTTTCAACAGAGATCCACCCTCGTTCTTCTAAACTCCAGCGAGTAGATTAGATTAGATTAGATTAGATTCAACTTTATCGTCATTGTGCCGAGTACAGATACAAAACCAATGAAATGCAGTTAGCATCTAACCAGAAATGCAAAGAATAGTGCTATTTACAAAATAACTGCAAATAAAAAGTGCTACAGCACACAAATATAAAAGTACTGAGACAGTACAATATGGGTGCAATACTGCTTAGCGCTGTAATGTGAGGTTCAGCAGGGTCACAGCCTCAGGGAAGAAGCTCTTCCTGTGCCTGCTGGCCCAGGAATGGAGGCTCCTGTAGCGCCTACCGGATGGGAGGAGAGTAAAAAGTCCATGGTTAGGGTGAGATGCATCCTTGATAATGCTTTTCATCCTGCCCAGGCAGTGTTTATGGTAGATGTTCTCAATGGTGGTCAATTGGGTGCCTGGGCAGTTTTCACCACACGCTGCAGTGCTTTGCGGTCCGATACGGGACAATTGCCATACCACACAGAGATGCAGTTGGTGAGTATGCTCTCAATGGTACAGCCATAAAAGTCTGTCAGTATCCTGGGACAGAGGTGAGCTTTCTTCATGCTCTGCAGGAAATAAAGGCGCTGTTACGCCTTTTTGATCAGGATGGAGGAGTTCGGGGACCAGGTGAGATCCTCGGAAATGTGGCCCAGACCATCAAACAGCACCAATCCGGTCCATGCTGGGACACTGCCCTTGCTGTGCCTTTAGTGGCAGCTGCAGGTATAGAGGCTATTACATTCATTGAGGACAGAACCCTGCTGCAGTTCACCATCAGCCAATTGCCTTTAGTGTAACTTCTTTAATCATTCCGGCCTTCACATTCTGCTGAGACTGGGCCAATGGGACCTTGTGGGAATTCAGTGAACTCCAGCCAAAGATCGGCAATGCTCCCTGACCCTGTTGGTTCTCTGGTCTCCAATTCCACCTGCATTCCTGAAAAGGGGAGGAGGGGGAACCACCATTTCAGGAAATGTGCAAGGATATTTGCATGGTGGAAGAGGGATTTGGGGAGAGGTGGGATGAAGGGGTGGAACAGTAGCATAGTTTCTAACATAACGAGAGATGTACCTCCGCCGTCAGACTTCTAATGGTCCATGAACCCATTTCTGTAATTTATAGCAACACACACACGCAGAATGCCGGAGAAACTCAACAGGTCAGGCGGTATCTATGGAGAGGAATAAGTAGACAGCTGATGTTTCAGGCCAAGACCTGATGAAGAATCTCAGCACGAATTGTTCATGTCCATAGAAGATACCAGATCTGCTGAGTTCCTCCAATATTGCTTTGGATTTCCAGTATTTACAGGATCTCTCATGTTAGTGAAATGCATCATTTGAATTAGCGACCAACACAGTCCAAGGATATTCTGGGGGCAGCCCACAAGTATTGTCTTGCTTCTGGCGCCAATATTGCATGTCCTCAATGCCTTCATTTGCCCCTCCTTACCATCTCAACCCTCATACCCACTGCATCCCACCCTTTCCACGGCCTCTGTCTCTCTGCTCCCCCAGCTCCCACAAACACTATCCCCCTCCCTAGCCCTCCCCATCCACAGAGTTGAATCTTGACCCGTATCCTCTGCTCCACAGGTTTTGAACCAGACGTCAAGCATGGAGATTCGGCTCTGGGAGAACTCCCTCTCCACCAACAAGCTGGAGAAGCAGCTGATAGTCCAAACTAACGAGATCAGCAAAATGCAAGAGTGGAATCGGTGAGAGCCCATTCCTTCACCTGCCATGATCCGCGAGACTCCAGTCAGTCCCCATTCCTTCACCTGCTGTAGTCTGTGAGACCCTAATCAGTTCCCATTCTTTCCCCGCTGTAGTCCGCAAGATTCCAATCAGTTCCCATTCCTTCACCTGCCATGATCCGCGAGACACCAATCAGTTCCCGTTCTTTCACCTGCCATAATCCGTGAGACCCCAATCAGTTCCCATTCCTTCCCCGCCGTAGTCCGCAAGATTCCAATCAGTTCCCATTCCTTCACTTGCCATGATCCGCGAGACTCCAGTCAGTCCCCATTCCTTCACCTGCTGTAGTCCGTGGGACGCCAATCAGTCCCCATTCCTTCCCCTGCTGCAGTCCGTGAGATCCCAATCAGTTCCCATTCCTTCACCTGCCATGATCCGCGAGACACCAATCAGTTCCCATTCTTTCACCTGCCATGATCCGCGAGACACCAATCAGTTCCCATTCTTTCACCTGCCATGATCCGCGAGACACCAATCAGTTCCCATTCCTTCACCTACCACATCTGTGAGATCCCAATGAGTCCCGCTTCTTCACCTGCCGTGATGCGTGGGATCCCTGGTGGGTCTCTGTTTCATCATCTGCAGTGACCCATGGGATCCCTGGTGGGTCTCTGTTCCATTACCGCCGTGATCCATGGGATCCCCCATGAGTTTGCTCTCTTCACCTGCCACGATCCACAATGTCCCCAAGTCACCATCAGGCATCCTTCATCAGGGGTTTTGTGCATACTCTGCCTTGCTGGGCTGGCCACTTGTGTCGGTAGAAACCCTGCTGAGCTGTTTGGGAGTGTGACTATGCACAAATGTGTGATTTTATATAAAACATAGAACATACATGGTATGGGACCTTCAGCCCATGAAGTTGTGCCGACCTTTTAATGTACTCCAAGATCAATCTAACCCTTCCCACATAGTGCTCAATTTTTCTATCAACTATGTGTCTACCTAAGAGTTTCTCAAATGTCCCTAATATATCTGCCTCCACCACCCCTGGCAGGGAGTTCCAGTCTCTCTGTTAAAAACACCTCCCCCTATATTTTCCTCCAATCTCCTTAAAATTATGATCCTCTATTTAGCCATTTCTGCCTTGGGAGAACGTCTCTGGCTGCCAACTCAATCTATGCCCCTTATCTTCTTGTACAACTCTATTAAGTCACATCTTATCCTCCTTCACTTGAAACAGAAAAGCCCAAGTTCACTCAACCTATCCTCCTGAGACAGGCACTCTCGTTCAGCCAGCATTCTGGTAAATCTCTGTACCCTCTCTGAGACTTCCACATCCTTCCTACAACAAGGTGACCAGAAATGAACACAATAGCAGGGCAGATAAAGGGGATGCAGTGGATGTTGTATATCTGAACTTTCAGAGGCCTTTGACAAGGTGCCACACATGAGGCTACCTACCATGGTATTAAGAGCCCATGGTATTACAGGAAGGTTACTGGCAAAGTTAGAGCATTGGCTGATTGGTAGGAGGCAGCGAGTGGGAATAAAAGGATCCTTGTCTGGTTGGCTGCCAGTGACTAGTGGTGTTATGCAGGGGTCGGAGTTGGGGCTACTTTTTATGCCGTATATAAGTTATTCAGATGGTAGAATAGATGGCTTTGTTGCCAAGTTTGCGGATGATACAAAGATTGGTGGAGGGGCAGGTGGTGTTGAGGAAATAGGTAGATTGCAGAAGGACTTAGACAGATTAGGAGAATGGGCAAGAGAGTGGTAAATCAAATACAATGTTGGAAAGTATACGGTCATGCACTTTGGTTGTAGAAATAAATGTGCAGACTATTTTCTAATTGGGGACAAAATCCAAAAATCTGAGATGCAAAGGGACTTGGGAGTCTTTGTGCAGAACACCCTAAGGGTTAACTTGCAGGTGGAGTCGATGGTGAGGAAGGCAAATGCAATGCAGTAACAGAGAAACATAGAAAACCTACAGCACAATACAGGCCCTTCAGCCCACAATGCTGTGCCAAACATGTACTTACTTCAGAAATTACCTAGGCTTTACCCATAGCCCTCTATTTTTCTAAGCTCCATGTACCTATCCAGGAGTCTCTTAAAAGACCCTATCGTTATCCGCCTCCACCTCCGTTGCTGGCAGCCCATTCCACGCACTCACCACTCTCTGCGTAAAAAAAACTTACCCCTGACTTCTCCTCTGTACCTACTTAAAAGCACTTTAAAAATGTGTCCTCTCGTGTTAGCCGTTTCAGCCCTGGGAAAAAGCCTCTGACTATCCACATGATCAATGCCTTTCATCTTCTTATACACCTCTATCAGGTCACCACTTATCCTTCGTCACTCCAAGGAGAAAAGGTCGAGTTCACTCAACCTATTCTCATAAGGCATGCCCCCCAATCCAGGCAACATCCTTGTAAATCTCCTCTGCACCCTTTCTATAGTTTCCACATCCTTCCTGTAGTGAGGTGGCCAGAATTGAGCACGATACTCCAAGTGGGGTCTGACCAGGGTCCTATAAAGCTGTAACATTACCTCTCGGCTCTTAAACTTAATCCCATGGTTGATGAAGGCCAATACACCGTATGCCTTCTTAACCACAGAGTCAACCTGCGCAGCAGCTTTGAGTGTCCTGTGGACTCGGACCCTAAGATCCCTCTGATCCTCTACACTGCCAAGAGTCTTAACATTAATACTATATTCTGCCATCATATTTGACCAACCAAAATGAACCACCTCACACTTACCTGGGTTGAACTCCATCCGCCACTTCTCAGTCCAGTTTTGCATCCTATCGACGTCCCACTGTAACCTCTGACAGCCCTCCACACTATGCACAACACCTCCAACCTTTGTGCCATCATCAAATTTACTAACCCATCCCTCCACTTCTTCATCCAGGTCATTTATAAAAATCACGAAGAGTAAGGGTCCCAGAACAGATCCCTGAGACACACCACTGGTCACCAACCTCCATGCAGAATATGACCTGTCTACAACCACTCTTTGCCTTCTGTGAGCAAACCAATTCTGGATCCACAAAGCAATGTCCCCTTGGATCCCATGCCTCCTTACTTTTTCAGTAAGCCTAGCATGGAGTACCATATCAAATGCCTTGCTGAAATCCATATACACTACATCTACTGCTCTACCTTCATCAATATGGTTAGTCACAACCTCAAAAAATTCAATCAGGCTCGTAAGGCACGACCTGCCTTTGACAAAACTGTGCTGACTATTCCTAATCATATTATGCCTCTCCAAATGTTCATAAATCCTGCTTCTCTGGATCTTTACCATCAACTTACCAACCACTGAAGTAAGACTCACTGGTCTATAATTTCCTGGGCTATCTCTACCCCTCTTCTTGAATAAGGGAACAACATCTGCAACCCTCCAATCCTCCAGAACCTCTCCTGTCCCCATTGATGATGCAAAGATCATCGCCAGAGGCTCAGCAATCTCCTTCCTCGCCTCCCACGGTATCCTGGGGTACAGCACATCCAGTCCCAGAGACTTAGCCAACTTGATGCTTTCCAAAAGCTCCAGCACATCCTCTTTCTTAATGTCTAAATGCTCAAGCTTTTCAATCCACTGTAAGTCATTCCTACAATCGCCAAGATTCTTTTCCATGGTGAATACTGAAGCAAAGTATTCATTAAGTATCTCTGCTATCTCCTCCAGTTCCATACACACTTTTCCACTGTCACACTTAATTGGTCCTATTCTCTCACATCTTATCCTCTTGCTCTTCACATACTTGTAGAATGCCTTGGGGTTTTCCTTTGCCAAGGCCTTCTCCCAGCCCCTTCTGACTCTCCTAACTTAATTCTTAAACTCAGTCCTGCTAACTTTATAATCTTCTAGATCTCTATCATTACCTAGCTTTTTGAACCTTTTGTAAGCTTTTCTTTTCTTCTTGACTTGGTTTTTAACAGCCTTTGTACACCATGGTTCCTGTACCCTACCA